>NC_133576.1:74579368-75182733 GCF_964106895.1 Numenius arquata
CAGTCATTTTCTGAAATGATTTTACTGAAATGGATGCAACTGAACAAGTGTTATATAATAATGACATTACTGAATCCAATGAAATTTTACGAAGTTTTATAGCTTGCCTGTAATAAGACATTGAAAACTTAAAGACAACCTTTAGACTGCAAAAACAGAGAAACGAGTTGATATGCGTCATCTTGTTTGTTTTGTCCTCTAGGGTGAGATGACCTTGGAAATAAAAATGTAGAAACAGCTGTAGTTAGACCTCTCTAGTCCTCTCTCCAACAGCAACTAGTAGAGAATGATTAGAAAGCTTATTAAAAAGGGGAAACTACACACTGACACTTCACCTAGTATGTAATTTCGGCTACTTGCAGCCTAGGAACTTTGTAATGCAAGCTTGTATCCTTGTGTTTAATAGGTTTTCATAGATAAATATTTGTCTAAATAAGTGTTTGTCTAACTGCTCCTGAAAAGTTTTCAACCTCCATGATTTCTGGCATTAATTTCTGACAAGGAGTTCTATAGTTTAACAGAGTGTTTTGTGGAAAAAAAAAAAGTCTGTACTCCACAGTTGAAGAAACCTGAATGAGCTCTTAGAAACTTCTGTTATCTAGAGTTACACAGGATGGGGTTAAACTGAGATTTTACAGCTTTTAAGGCAAATCTGCCTGCTTTTGCATGAAGACATTTGTATGCCCATTTCTCTTTCCAACAGATCCTCTTCACTGAGTAGCTTCTCCAAATTATTCTTGTTAGGTAACATGACATTTGCTTTTTATCTTCCCATGTTTTTGTTATCACTGAATTTTCTGGATTGGTTACCACTATGCACACGGTACAGGATCTAGAGAAAAGCTGATCAAAGACAGAAGGCACTTCAGAGAGAACATACCCACTTTGTTCTGTAGCTCTTCCTGACAGCTGGAATGGCACGAACACACATCCAGAAGGATTTTCCTGAAATTCTGTGAACTGTCCATAACAGGACAGATTACTCCAGCACAATTTTTTAGACTCAGAAGAGTATATCCTTATCTCCGCTGGATAAGAGGAGACTAAGACTCACTGTATTAATCTTGTCTCTAGCTTACAATTTCTGAAAGTTTACTGTGTATTCTAGAGTGTGTGGACATGTAAAGAGTTAAATCATAAACAGATGTACATGGGTATGTGTCAGCATTCAAACAAAGGGGGCAAAGCGATCCTGGGCCATTCAAAGAACAAATAACCGGTCAAGACAATACTCTGTAGGACTGCAGCTAAATGCCTGTTTAAACTTCGCAGTTTGCTGAAAGAAGTTGTAGCCATCCCAACTTTGTAAAGACAAACCCATTCTGAAAAAATACATCTTTTGTAGGAAAGCATAATTTTTAAGAAGCAAGATGAAGCAAAAAAAAAGTGAATACAAAACAGTTCATGCTGAAAACTTAAACTTGTATGAAAACACTGTTTTCCAGAGAATTTAAATTTGTGAAGGCAGAAGAGAACAGGAATCCAAAAGTCAGGAGGAAGAGAACAGTCTTCTCCCAGACCATTACTTTATTACAGGGCTCATACATAGGAATCGAGGAAACTGACAATCCAAGTAACACGTATCAGAGATATCACTGTTCCAGAAAAAAGGTTGAAAAATGTGTTTCTTTGCTTGCTGCATCTTGAAAATTAGTCGCAAAACAATGTAAGAAATACAGCTTTATTTACTTCAGATTTTTTGTTATTTTTAATCACCAAGATCTGCTCTTCAAGGCAAATGAACATTGAAATTGTTTTAAGCATGTCCTCATCCCTCTACCAGAATGAACTACTGTCATATATGCGATCTAACAAACTTTTTTATATATACATATGTTCTGTCCCTAGCTATATGAAAGCGCATGATGAATAACACAGCATGAGAGAAAAAACACAGTACCTTTCAGGAGTGACATGGATGCAATTAAATAAATGGACAGCATTTTGAGTACTCCAAATTTCATCACACAAAAGTAGACAGAAAAATGAAACTTTATATGTACAACTGTTGTCAGTGTCTTACCTTTTCTAAGATGGCTGACTCCCTAAATTCTTGCACCAACAATTGTTCTAGAACATTGAAACTGTAACTTTTTTAAATGCTTCCTGGCATTTGTGCAGCTAAACACACTAATGACAGAGACGCTCTTCTTCAGAGAATTTTTGGTTTGCCTCCGATATTTTCCCGTTATCAAATGAACAGCTGGGACAGAAGCCTTAAACAGACCCATTTGCAAATACAGATGACGAGGTTGAGAAGAAAAACATATGTAACGACAAAGACACTCAAGTAGACTAAACTCTCCTCTTTCCTAATTTCACATCCCTTGTGGTTCTACCAGAAAAGCTGAAGCATCTACTATTTAGTTGCCACACATACGTGTAACTATGTAGGTAAGGCAACTGCCGGCAGCAAAGTTTCACTAAACAGACACTTCTTCCTTTCTGATTGTGGGATTCGCTCCAAGAGAACCTATATAGTCAGAGTTAACCGTCTTGTAACACAGTGGTGGCAAGAAGCGGCAGTATCCTTTCAAATAAAATCAGCCCATGAACTAGACCATTCCAAGTATAATTTGCCACAAACAATTCCCTATGAAGGAAAGGCTACCACTGTTGGTGGGGTCACCCCTATCTTTAAAAGTTGGTTAGCAATAAATGCCCAGGATCCCTCTGATCCCTCTGGAAAGAATATGGTGCCTGTGAAATCATTCATTGCAGACTCAGATAAGTTAAGATGGGCAAGACGGATCTTATACCTTAGTTTTTCAGAACACATGCAGATGTAGCATACAGGGTATTTTGTTTATTTTAATGATTAAGTTCCTTCTCTTCTGGAAATTGTTTTGTTTGAAAGAGAATTGCATTTTACCACTGCGATACTGGGTAAATCATATAAATGTAATAGCAAGCCTGATCTATTTTAAATCAACCACTATCTCTTTTTTTTTTAGTTTTGAATGAGACAAAAATGAATAAAACTGGATTATTTGAAAAACTGTATGCAATAAATACAAAAACATGTAAGCAAACAAAGAAACTAAGCTTAAATGGCACTAGTGAAAAAACTTTTGTGATATTTACCCTAGGTTGACTCTTTCCAATAAACAGTTTGTTGCACTTTACTAGTGAAAGCTAAAATAAATATCAGGGTTTCAAATAAAATTGTATCTTATTCATACACAAAAATTTTCTGTTTAAAATCACTGGTGTAAAAGAAAAGGGAGGGAATGCATTGCCTCTGCATATGTATTCAGGTTTTCACAAATATTTTAAGTAACTAACAAAACTAACAAAAAGGGCTTGATGGAAAAAATACATGATTTGATATAACCAAAATACCTTAATTAGGTCTTAAGCACCTGAAAACCTACACAAACTGCTCATCCTCACCTGGGATCAGCAGTGCAAAACTCAAAATAATCATGGGCAGGTAGAGGATGTAGCTGTTCCTCCAGTTGCTCCTTAGTTAGACAAGGAGGAAGCCGTCGAATAACTACCTGTATATATAAAAGAAAACAGAGATTTATCTTTGATCTAAATACTGTAGAAAGAGACTAAACAAATCATATTACTCCACTTTAAAAGCTCTTCCTCAAATTGGGAACTTCAATTGGAGCATTACCCTCCTAGGGATTCACCTTCTTGGACCTGCTAACAGATGGAACAATTTCCCTATCTCAGTTTCTGCTAACATTGCAAAATTATAGGGTAACTGAAATATTCTGATGAAGAGCTTGAGAACCATTGCAATTTAGCCAATAATATTTTAAAAAACGACCAAAAAAACAGATATTGACTACGCAAAATTTTTACAGTATCTCTTTTAAAAATTATCTAAACTAACTTTTAAGTCTCTTATTACAACAGCATCTTAGTGTATTAGGTTTATGTGCCCAGGTGCTGCCAGCAGGGGCTCCAGGGTGGCCTCTGCCCCATGCCAGACACAGCCAGTTTCCAGCCGGCTCCAATGAACCCATTGCAGGGCACAGCTGAGCCCCGCAGCCAAGACAGTGGCACCTGGGAGAAAAGGTATTCAAGAAAGGACAGAAAAGGCTCCACAGCGGTGTGCAAGACAGAGGATTAAGGGGAAAAAAGGAATGAGAAACAGTGAAAGAAGAAGGAGGGGAGGAGGTGCTCCAGCTGCTGGAGCAGAGATGCAGAGATTCCCTTGGAGGAGACCACAGTGAGTCAGGCTGTCCCTCTGCAGCCCACAGAGGACTACACTGGAGCAGATCCACACTGCAGCCCATGGGGGACCCCACGCTGCAGCAGGTGGAGATGCCCGAGGGAAGCTGCAGCCCAGCCAGAGGCCATGCTGGAGCAGGTTTATCTGAAGGACTGCAGCCTGTGGAGAGGAGCCCATGCTGGAGCAGACCTATCCTGAAGGACTGCAGCCCATGGAGAAGACCCACGCTGCAACAGCTCATGAACAACTGCAGCATTTGGGACAGACCCCTGCTGGAGCAGTTCACGAAGGGCTGTACCCCACACCAGGCACCTCACACTGGAGCAGGGGAAGAACGTGATGAGGAAGGAGCAGCAGAGAGGAGTCGTTATGTCCTGTCTGAAACCCCCACTCCATATCCCGCTGCACTGCTTGAGAGCAGGGCAGGTAGGGCCTAGGAGGGAAGGGGGGAGGGCAGGAAGGTGTTTTAGTTTTAATCTTTGTTTCTTACCACTTAACTCTTTTTAAATTACCAATAAAGTACATTAATTTTCTCCAAGTTGTGTCTGTTTTGCCTGTGATGGCAATTTGTAAGTTATCTCCCTGTCTTTATCTCAACCAACAAGTTTTCCATCTTATTTTCTCCCCCCTGTCCTGCTGAGGAAGAAGTGAGAGAGTGGCTGGCAGGGGGTCTGGCAGCCACCCAAAGTCAACCTGCCATACTCAGGTAAACTGAGCCAATAAAAAAGGCTAGGAAACCATACGGAAACCTTTGGGACTGAATGATGCCAGCACTCAAGACAGTAAAATAGCCATCAAGCTTCAGACAATCTATTTCCATTTCTTGCCAATATCTGAATACAAGTGACTTAAGTTACAGTGGTTTTCAGTGCTTCAGTTTCCCAATTTAGAAAATGCGAATAAATCAAATATCACAGTACTTTTATATAAGTATTCTTCGAAAAGTGCTCAAATAAAGCCAGGGAGGGAGAAGCGTTCTTGTCCGTGCCAGAGCTGCTTTTCCACAGCAGCAGCCAACCTTGGTTTCTGCAGGACGAAAGGCGAAGAGGCAGGCAAAGCCGCAGCCCTGCTGCTGGGCACCGCGAAATACTTCAGCGAATAAACACCCTCATTCCGCAGATGCAGAAACACCCGCTTAAGGACCACAGTCTCCTAAAATGAGGCTCGGTCTCTGGAACCTGGCCTAGTGGGAGATGCCCCTGCCCGGGGCGTGGCGTGGGGGGTGTGGTTGGAACTCGATGGTTTTTAAGGTCCCTTCTATCTCCAACCATTCTATGAAGAGGGCCTACCTGCCCGGTGCTCCTCACTGATCCCCTGACATCTCCCACCAGAGCTGCTCCTTGCCCGGCCCCCTCCCCACCTCACGCCCGCTCCCCGCCCCACGCGTGTTCCGCTCCCCCCCAACCCCGGCCGCTGCGCTCGCGCCCCCTCACTTTGCTCAGGGCCGTTTTTTTCTCCTCGCGCTGTTTACCCGGCGCCGGGTGAAGCGGCGGCGGCGGCGGCAGCGGGGAAGGTGGGGAAGAAGCAGGCGGCGGCAGCGGCGGTGGGTTTGGCGGAGGGTCCGGGTCTCGGCGCGGCGACTCCCGTCGCAGCGGGATGTCCGTGGGCCACTTGTCGCGGCCGCCGCCCCGCATCGGCCCCGGCCCGGCCTCCCGCTCCGACCGCATGGAGCCGCCGCCGCTGCCGCCGCCGCCCGCAGCCAGGCCCCAACTCTCGCGTAAACTGGCCGCTGGCCTGGCGGAATCTCGCGAGAGTTGGGGGAGTGGCTGAGGGGGGCTCCTCCGCCCCATCCCGTCAGCGGTGGAGGTTGAGGGGGGGTGTCGCTGCCCCTCGTCCTCAGCCTCCCTGATGGTGGGGGCAGTCACTGTTAGGGAGCCCAGAGGGTCCCCACTGTGCTGGTTGGCAGGAGAGGAGAGAGAAATGTGGCCATTTCCCTTCTCTGGTGGCCCCCCAGGGTCTGGTAGCCCTGAGACCTCCTTCTGCCATGGCCTTGCGTCTGCCTTGTACAGCAGGGTGGGCACAGCCACCTCGGGGCACCGTCACCCAGAGCCTTAGGATGCAGAGCCTGAAAGCTAGCCAGGTCCTGGGGAGAAAACGGTGGGAGAAGAGGCCATTGCTAGTTACTTACATCAGCTCATGAGTCTTGTGGCTGCGGGGAGCATCTTGTCAGCCTGGAAGAGCTGTGTCACCACCAGCCTCAGCCTCCCAAACCATGCAGAAGGCCTGAGAGTTTTTCTGCCTGATGTCTCCCTGCCTTTCTGACTGGCTCCCCCAAATTCAACTGCTGTTTTCCTCCCACAAAGCCTCACATCTTACGGTCTTCTGCTTTTGTGAAGTACTGGTAGATGGCATCTGGTTTATCTTAATGAATAAGAGAAACACATCAAATATGGACGTAGAATGGTTTTAGAGTCGGACGGTCCCACAGTCCAGTCTCTGGCAGTGGCAAGTTCCTGGGAAGGGCACCAGTAATGAGCAGAATAAGGAGAAGAACGTGGGAAGTATATAGCGATACAGCTTCAGAATAATCTCTCTCCTGCAGTGTCCCTGAATTGAGTCCCCCAGGGGAAACTGGTCTTCCAGGTGGCTGGTCTGGAAGTACGTACTGACCCATCAATCGGATCAAGGCTTATTCAGTCCTAGGTTGCAATCGACCCATTTTGCAATGTCAAGATTCAAAAAGTTTCTTGAAATTCCTGGGTGAGCTCTAACCTAATTGTAGCTGCCTCAAGGGCTGGGAGCCAAGCCAAGTCAGCTCAAGAATTCCTCTGATGTCCAGGAAAAGTCATTCACAATCTAGAAACATGGTGCTTTCTAGGTAACTTTAAATGCCAATAAAATGAAGGACAGCAACAGCCAGCCAAAAAACCTCAAGCAGATACCTGCCAAAGCGCAGTGCCATGATATGCTGCCTTTATAGCAATGCCTGTTCTCGCTATTCCATCCGTTTCTTCCCACTCCTACCACTCTGCCCCACTGACGACACTAACACAGCAGCGGTTTGCTGGCTTTGAACCTGAGGACTGACCAGATGATAGAGAAAAGATTTTTAAATGCTGGACCAGTTCCCCGATTTGATTCACAACATAACCACAGAATACATTTGTATTAACACAACTGAGGAAGTAGCATAGGAGTAAGTAGATTCCTATGGGCAGGGCAGGAATACTACAAACCAGTACTGTTACCGGAGCTGACATACCATCAGATCATAACTGGAGAGTGCAGGAAAAAATACTAACTTTTATCAATCTTCCACACTATTTTGTCAATGAAAATAGTTGTAACATAGAAAAAAAGAACCAACCCAAGGCTTTATATCCATGCTTGATATTAGACAAAAGGCCTGATTTGCTAGAAGACTTTCTTTGCCAACTTCCATGTAGAAATTGCTATGTCTTACCAGAAAACTAGATTTACCTATGCTGGATTAAAAAAATGGATAATATTGTAGAGAAAAAGTTGTTCAGCTCTTTGAGAATCTGTGGTGATAGCTGCCTGGCTGCTCTGTGTGCAGCAAGAAACCTTTGCTGTCACTTCATCCATGAGATGGTCTTCTTGGCTACAATCATCCAGGATACCTAAGCGCAGATGTAAAAATAGCTACGAAAAGATCCTTTAAAGGATGAGACTTGCCTAATACAGCAGCTGTTGAGACCCATTCCTTGTAGGGTCTTAACTGGCCAGAGTCTTCTAGTGCGCCCAGGAAAAATCTCTGGTTTACCTCTAACATAAGAAGTCACCTGAACCACATGCAAACTGCCAGATACCAAAGGAAAAGAAAACCCTATGAACTTTTTACCCAGCCACGCTGAAGGAAAGAGACCTGGTGCCAGCCAGGAAATGTGCACACTTCCTGAATGATTCATTTTTCCCACAGTCTGCTTGGATAAAGACTTTTCCACTTAAGACTCATGGCTCGCCCCATGTTTTTCAGGACAAGTTTGCAAGTTTGGGTGAAGTGCTTTAGAACTAGGAAGTAAGATGTTTTCATTCACCTTACTTTCTAACGTCTAAGAAAATACGGGATTGGTATTGAATTCTGCACTGGACACAGACTCCAATCCATGTTCCAGCATACGGAATGGTAATGTGGGCATCTGTAGTTTCCTCTGTGAAGCCACAGAACAAGTCCCACTGTCATTGGAACAGAAGCAGACTTCTCTATGATACCATGTTGGTGTTCACAGGAAAGCAAGGGGATCTCCTGGACCCAACCACATTTCAACAGAGAGCGTGTGCAACTGCTGTTAAAACACAGACTTTTCCCTGAGGTTTTCCTCACTCAATACCCTTGAATTTTAAAGTGCAGCTGTGTCTAGAACTTGAGTTCATGTTCAAGTAATGCACAGACATGTGGAAAACAGCCTGTACCCTGGATTCAAACTATGTATGTGGCTTGCATTGATGCGATGAAGCCTCCCTGATCCAGATGGGGATTCACGAGAGCGCTATCAGGAAAAGAGGCAAAGAACGAAGATGACATCAGTCATGGCAAAAAGGTCTGTCTGAGCAGCGCAGCGAGTAAGGCGGCAAAACGGAGGAAAAACGAATATTAGCATTTTGATTCACTAGCAGTTATCTCAGATTGGGTAATAAAAATCCTCAGATAAAGGCCTTCCCACCTAGCAATTGCTTCCACATAGAGATGTCTACTAAGTGTATACTCCTTAGGACTCAGAATCCGACCACTGAGAACTCAACGAGCCATGAGACAGATGAAGTGGGATGAGAAGTAGTAGTTTATATTTTCCAGTTTATGTAAAACTCTATACAAAATTAGATTACTCAAAAGATTATCCTTTGATACCCATTCATTGGCAAAATTAAAGGTAAACATTTGTCTGCCTTAAAGAGAAGTATTAAATCAAAAAAAGAAGGACTGCTGAAAAGCAAAAAGACAGCAAGGTTTCAGTACAGGTACTTGGATTCAGCCCTTGTCTCCTCTCAGCTACATAAAGTGCCAAAAAATGGTTAGAAAATATTTCATGAATCGCACTAATATGTCAGGTTTTTTTACACCTTACCCCAATAAAGTGGATGAAAATGATATCACAACCAAACGTACATGTTTTATGTGAAAAGTATAATTGTAAACACATGTTTAAATGTTAACACACATGTACTGAGATACAGTGCAGAAATTACATTTTAGACCAATGATTTTATTTTGCTGACTAAAACAAAAATGTTTTTTGTATTTCATGAAATATCTGTCTACAGAAAAAATGCTAGTTCTTGAGTTCTGAAGTATTTCACACTAAAGTCTGGCCTTCTAAACTTTAGCAAATTATTTTTAACAGTAAATGCCCCAACGTAGCTGCAAGTCACAGAAGAAAGTATTATGACAGCTTGTAGCATTAAGTTTTTAATTTTAAGCCCCACACAGTGACAAATGTGGAAAAGGCAACAAGAGAGGAGGCAGGGAGGGGAAAAATTTACACAAAATATGTTCAACACTCATGCTAAGAAGGCAAACAGACCTGTCCTGTTTAATGCATGGACAAATCACTGCTGCTGTTTCAGAGGCATACGCTTTACTTCTTCATTTTTCAGAGAACCAACAACATTTAAAAATACCACACTTCAGAGACTTGTGAAAACCGTGTATGTGTATTATTCAGTTAATCCTTTGCATTGACAAAACACCTACGTGTAAAGTGAATTACTGTGGTCCCTACAGTAGCACACTGTGGCTTACAACTTCATTGTAACACTAATTGCAAGTAAGGCTGATTTGTCTTAATGTTTACACCCTTCAAGTTTGTTGTCTAGTCAGCTTACCAAAAATGGTTCTTAAATGACGTTTCAGTAATACAATAATAGAATAACGATAAAGAACTGAAATTAATTAAAGTATAACAAAGTAGCATGCTTTGTCATCAATTTCAAGCTTTGTCATCAATTTCATGTATGTCAAATGATGGAAAGCCACTGAAATTGCTACTTAAAAGAATACACATTTAGTAAGTAGTAAGTATAAAACTTCATGGATTCTTTTGGTCTATTTACTAGAAAAGCATTCATCACAGACAGGATGAAAACTCAGAAGCCACAATAATACCACATTAGACTGGCTATTCAATTTTACAACATTGTTAACAGTTCCATGTCAAGTGTTATTTTTAAACCTTCACAGTCTTATTGATGACAGACACATGGATCGGTAAACAGTTTTTAAAAAAAAGTGAATTTATTTTTTACTTCATCATGTATGATTAATTTTCTAGAAACAGTCCGTCATGTATACTTTTTAATCATCCTTAAGGCAAACATTATTTCTCCGGTGTTAAGTACAGAGTAGTCGTTTGATTTCATATAAAAATAGCAAATTCTTGAAAGTATAACATCATAACAAAAATGCTAAAACAAACAAATTACACTTAGACAAAATGAGCTCTCTACCGGCATTTATGGTCACGTACTGTGGTCCGACATTGATGTTTCTAACATCATATCACTTTCATTCATTTCAATCTCAAATGTTTCTTCCAATGGGCGACTAGTATCTGTACTTTTCCTTTGATGTGATGTCTCTAATGTTACGATGCCACTTTCATCCAGGGTTTGTCTTTCTATGTCGAATTCTCTGAAATCCCAGGGAGGTGAAATGATGTTCTTTAATGTCTTCATTGTGTGTACATCGAAGTCATAACATCTTAATTTGTCTTTGATCTCTGTTCCTAGGAAAAAAGTCAAACCATTAGTTCATTCCAAGTGAACACTCTCATAAATGTATCTCAAAGAAACTATCATCCAGAAGCTACTCTGATTCTCTGCTTTCAGACTAACAGGGAGCTGTTGCTGCTTAATGACTAAAATTGAATAAGTTGTTCTGAAAAAATCCAGCAGCCTCCTTTGTGAAAAAAGCACAATATAAGAATTATAACTCAGATTCAAAAGTCTGTTATGAGAAGTAATTGCCAATTCCCTTCCCAACTCTCTAAGAGGCTTTTATTTGTTGTTTAACTTCACACTGCATGGTTTGCATTAATGCATATCACACAGCTGCATGGTTCTTCCAGATGTGTTAACCAACTACATATAGAGCCAGACAACATTGAGAAGAAACATCTGCTTCAACTGCATTAAAAAAATCTGCAGGAAAAGCAATAGGGCACAGATGGCTTTTACTGGCTTCAGCCCCATTAACGTGCTTGACAGGACATCAACTGTGTTCATTGCAGATAAATCACTAAGTTCAATGAAGCAGAAATATGTCACTATAAAGCTTTTTTTGGGGGGTAAGGGGACAGAAAGCTTTCATGGAATATTTCAAACTATGACAATATAATGTATTATCATTATGAAGCACTTTATTTTTTTTAACCATATGTAAAGCACTATTTTTGGAGGCAGAGGAATTTATCCTGTCTCCAAAGAGCAGAGTTTTGACATGGTGAAAATGACTTGCCCAGATTTCTCTACAGCAGCATTAGCTGAAATAAAGTCCTAGAATCTTCTAATTCTGTATTTCTAGTTTATTTTTTCCCCAATTCCCTTTGGTTTCTAAGCTGTCAAAAACCATTTTTTTTTCTATAGAAGAAACCATCACCACCTCCAAGAGTTTCCTTTCTTTATACTGGTAAGAATTTACTGTCATGATGCTTACAAAAACCAGAGGTCATCTGCAATTGCTGATAAATTCTGACTCATTTAGCCATTAAAAAAAAAAAAAGCCACAGCAAAAAACCAAACAAAAACATACTCTACTTTATAAGTTAACAAGGTAATGGTAGACAGTCTTTCTTGATACAGGAAAAAGACTCCTCTCAAAGGACTTGATGACTTTGAGAGTCATGTAAGTGCAAGACTTACCAATGTAAGCTTCAGAATCACCAATGTACATTTCTATGCAATGTCCAAGCATCGTGACTGAAAACGTGTCATCCCTCCTAAGACCAAGGGCCTATTAATAAAAAAAACAGTAAAAAGTATTCAGTAGCAAATAAAACCATTTACATCTTAAATCCACGACGGTTCCGAGTTTGTTGTTTTGTTGCTCGACAATGCTATCAGTGTCTTCACTGTAGAGCAAAACACTGCAATACTTAAATAATGTCATGGTATGAACTGGCTGAAGTAATAAGCAAGCAAAGCACAAAAACAAAACAAAAAAAGGATATGTACACAGACAGAGAATCATTCACAAATCATGAGCTATAACATAGTATTAAAATCATGATTATAAAACCTGGGAGGAAGTCAATTTTGTGTAGCTAAGCTACAATCTGTAACAAAATAGACTGAGGCATGCTTAAGGTAATTACAACAAAACGTATGTAGTACAAGCTTCTAGGTAAACAGAACTACAGCTAAATTCAAGCCAATCAACTTGAATACTGAAAATTCAACTGAGGAAAATTCACTGTTGCTCCATGAAAACGTGAAATCACTAAAACTGTCCTGTAATAATAATAATAATATACAAGCATCATTGTCCTGCAATAATAGAATCATAGAATGGTTAGAGTTGGAAGGGACCTTAAAGATCATCGAGTTCCACCCCCCCTGCCATGGGCAGGGACACCTCCCACTAGAGCAGGTTGCTCAAAGCCCCATCCAGCCTGGCCTTAAACACTTCCAGGGATGGGGCATCCACAACTTCCCTGGGCAACCTGTTCCAGTGTCTTACCAACCTCACAGTAAAGAATTTCTTTCTGGTATCTAATCTAAATTTCCCCTCTTCCAATTTAAAACCATTACCCCTTGTCCTGTCACTACATTTCCTGAAAAAGTGTCTCTCTCCGGCTCTCTAATTATATATTATAATATATCTCCAATAATAACCTCTCTCTAATTATATATTATATAATAATATATAAGTATCATATAATAAAGATAAATCTGAGACAACAGAAAATAGCATTATCTTTAAATGTTGCACTTTCTGTAAAATTTCTACTTCAAGGCATAGGTTGGAAGTATTTTAAATCATTTCAGCTGCATGAGAAGCCTATGTACATAAAATGTATATGAAAATTATAATATTCAACCAATTTATAAAAAGAAGGATCCAAGTACTAAGTCTCCCAAAGAGGCTGGTTTTACCTAATTAACAGAAAACTTAGGGTTTTTTTTAAAAAATATCCTTAAAATTATAAAATAAACACTAATTTGGAGGCTGGATAAAATTCTGGTTCTGTGTTCCAAAACCAAAACAGCAATAACAGAACCTGGGACCAGCACTTTGACGTAAGGTAGTTACATACCGTATGAAAATAGTCGATTGCGCTTTCGAAGTTGCCCATTAGACTATGTATGTAGCCAATGGCAGAGTAAGTAGAAGCATTTTGAGGAATTAATACTAGAGCCTGGCGATGGTATTCCAGTGCTTCCTCGTATTTCCTGTTAGGGTTAAAAACAGATGATCTATTAGCAAGCTTCAGGGTGAATGGTGGTTAAATACTATTGTATCGGTATTTTCCTTAGCTCAGTGGCACAGGATCCTGCAAGAACTTAAAAATTATTGCTTCATACTCGGAACATAATAGAATGCACAAAAGGCTCATGGATATTGACAATTTTCTTCCTCAACATAATTGAGAAATCACTGTTCCCCTTATGTAGCACAACAGCTGCCTAGAGCTAGGCCCCATTTGGAGATGCTCTTAGCAATTTGATACGGTAAATTGCTTTAGATGTTTAATGCTGCTCATTGTAACATTAGCTTGCTTTCTGTAGCTTTCATTTTCCTCCCCAGGGGAGAGAAGGAGCTGTACGAGACTAAATCACTCATTGTTCAAAGTGAGAAAAGCTCTCTGGGCACAAATTTCACAACCTATAAGTGCTTCATACACTAGTACTTTTGTCACTTCCATTTTGCTACCATCTCTATCAGAAAAGAACATTCACGCATATCCATAATTTCTTTCAAATACCAGCCACCCTTTCTTTGAAAATTATCCATTAATTAGACTGTCTGTTGCATCTGTTATTTTATAAAACAAGGATTAAATGTACATTATGGTATTACGCTGAGAAATTAAGTTGTCACATTTGACATAAAGATAGCAACTGTCTATTCATAAGAAATTTTAATGTCTGTAGTTACACTGAAATTACGCAAACAGCAACACATGAAGTTGTTGGAGGGCATTAAGGAACAACTGAGGCAGAAAAATCATGCAACTGTTTGCTTGCTGCAGGAAACTCTCCCATGATTTGAATTTTATTTTCACTTACAGTATTTACCAGTCCAATTAACTACCACTGTATTTTAATATGCTGCTTTCAAATTTCGACCACATAATGCTGGTGAGTAGACATATATCCAGTAGGTCTTTTCATAATACCAACAGCATGTGTTATGAACACAGTAAATTAATTACAGAACTTTTTAAGTTGTCAAAACATATGTACAGCTGCCTAAATTCTCAACTTGGTTTTCCTGAAAGATGGTTTACAAGTATGTAGTAATACATTAGGTTGGCTTTCTGAACTTGAACAAATAATGCAGTGCAAGTTGCCCTAAGTGTGATGTGAGCAGTTACTAACTTATTCTAGAAATTAAAAAAGACAAAAGGAATTATAACTGAAACAAGTATTTGAAAAAAAAAAAACCACCAACCCTGCAATTAGGCTCATGAATAGATTCCAGAAGCAGTGCCTTTTCTTTGATCTTGGCAGAAGGGGTAACTATTATACATCCGTATTTCATAATGAAAATGAAGACTAATTGGCAATTCAAGCACAAAGCAATTACTACTAAAGCCAAAGCAGAAGTACAACCTGTATCTACCATAATCACAATTCTCATTAGCAGCTTTGAAACAAAAATTACAGTATACACCAATTGGACAATTAAAACCATGACACTAAAAAAACAGATATGGTACTGATTAAACAAAAGAAAACACTAGTTAAAATCAGATAAAGGTAATTAATGAGAAAACATTTCTCCATGTTAAAATTGTTAAAGCTTGCATATGTACTTTGCACTTTCTTTTTCTCTTCCTAGAATGGAAATATGAAATGAAATATGAAATAGTTGTGTTCTCAAAAACCGTAAAGCAGTATTTTATTGCTGTGTTAATGTCACTGAATATTTCACTTCAAGGAAAAAACCAAACATAAGCACTGATCCAAGCAATTAATCGGCACAAAACCACCTTTATGTTAATTAAATCAGTGGACATATTCAAGTATGTCAGGACTGGGACAGCAGCCAGGTAAAATTCAGACCCATACAAGGATCTAAAAGCCTACGAACAACTTTCTACCTAATAAAAATCAATAGTTAAGGAAAGGCTTTCACATTAAGTACTTTAACTTGCATGTAGTAAACCCGTTATAAGGGGTGATTAATGTATTTATGTTCACAAGCTGATTTAGGGAATCTTGTCCTTATAAAGTGCTTCTGTACTGCTCTCATGTGGTACACAAATGAGAAGCAGGCCTAGAGAAAACATTTGTGTGGTATTCCAGATAAATATAACTCCAGTACTTTTCCGCTTACTTGAGCTTTCTGCAGACATGTCCTAAGTTGTTCAATAAAGGCTCCCACTTATCAACTGTTACCTGCAAAATAATGCAACAATTCAAGTAACTGTAGCTTCCCAGACTGTAACTGAATTTTGTCTACTTAAAAAAAACCAACAAAACATACAATGAACAAGGCAATTCATCCATGACTGAGAAAAACATCACAAGCATTTTCAGTTCTTTTCAAAACACACATTTAAGCTCAAAACATTTATTCAATAACTCATTTTTCTAATTTGTCCATTCCCCAAACCCAATTGATTTTTTTAAAGGGTCAGTGATAGTAAAACTTGGATGCAAACCAAACAATGCTTGTTTTCTACTTAAAAATCACATTCAGCCTCACAGCCTAGGAGCACTGAAGAGCCCCCAGATTAAATGTTTGTAAAATACTCATGAGCACTGAAGGTCTTTTTGCTGTCTTCTCCACAATACTTCATCTGCTCTAAATAAATTAGCTCATTTATGAGGCACATAGAAGACGTTCTAAGCAAACAAAATCCCAAAACCACTTTTTGCTGAAATTAAAAATCATTGGGACTTGACTGCATTATGTATTTGTGATGTATAACAACATAAGGCTATCTCTGTATCTCTAGCTATTTTTGGTGTTTCCCACTCTAATTCTACATTTCCATTTGAGTGTTTATAGATATGCTGATATTTAGTACTTCTCAATAAACATGAAAAATGCCACACATAAAAGAATTTAGCCATATGCATAAATTTAAGCCTGATCTACAAAGTTTGTAGCAATCGCATGAACAACAATACAGCTTTAATTACAACAGAACAACCCTATTTATATATTGATGAGTGTATAAATTAGTATCTACGCCGTGTGTTTCAGCAAAAGTGTGCCTTGTCCACATGAAGATTATAGTTTTTTCAGTGCTTTCCACTCTAGAAGCAATTTCATTATCTTGACAGGAGACGCTGCGTTAACAATTATAGCAGCATGAAGTGGTGTCATCATTAACTAAATTTAAGCTAAAAATCAAGAAAACCTATCATAAAATTCAAAAGAAGCCTGCCACAAGGTGATACTACTTGCATTAAGTCATCTTAAGTTACTCTACAACAATGTGTTTCTTTAGACAAGATGATGGCACACATATAAAATAAATAAACAACTCATTTTTGTGTTCCAGCATCTGAGGAATCAGGGTTGTAATGGCTGACTTTTGATTCATAAAAGCTCTGGCACTACAGGCACATTTCCTAACAAACTTTTTGCCAGGGATTATTGTGATTACTTTCAGGAAGTTAATTAAGCACCCCTGGGCCCATTCCTACACAGTGGCTCTATCTGGTAGAAAGAAAACAAATCCAAGCCTACAGGATTATGTCCAAACAAAAAAACAAGTCATTCAAGAAATGGTTAACACTTAAGGTGGCAGAAACTACTTTCACATGTGTACCCAGTTCCATCCTCAAGCCAAGAACCATTGGTCTACTAAGACCCAAGGCTGAGAATGAGACCTGGATTCCACTCTCCAGTCAAGGATTATTTTCATTTCATACAGAAACATACTTTTTGCCTTTTCCTGTAGCCTCGAAGAAAATGTGTGATGATTCTCATCTAAAAACCCGACATACACAATTACAAATAGATGGCCCAAGTTTTGAAGTCAGATTTATATTGTATTGCTTCTACCTTAAAATAAGCATATTTTGTCAGAAGATATTAGAGAATTTCCTGGAGTTTTACAAATCTATGATCGTGTGTGTTAGGAAAAATACCTCATTTCCAATAGCTTTGATTTTTTCCAGTGCATCAAGAAACCACTTTTCTGCAGTTTTCCAGCTAAGAATTGGCAGGGTGAGGGGAAAGAAAAGTAAATTAGTTTCATTAGTTTTCATTAGCAGTATGAGAAAACCAGGTTTTTTGACATTATAAAATAATGATGTCATTATAAAATATGAGTGAAATTAGCTGTAAAACCCAGTAATTTACATTTGGCTATATTTTGCATGTGCTCCTAAGAGCTAACAAGACTAAGTTTAAAAAATCAGAAGCAAACAAAGAACATTCACTGAACAGTTCTTATATCTGTTAGGATTTCTCAGAATATATCTGGAACCTCCTGAACTGACAATATAGCATGTCTGCACTTGTGTTTGGAGACAGATGCTTTTTCAAGGCATGTAACTACCCAAGGGCAGGCACACACAACGTAACAATTGATCTCTGCATGTTCCTCAAGCATTAAATTCTTTCCTCATTCAATCTTAAGCAAGGAAGAACAACATAGAAAGCAAGGGTTTAGGGTAAACACCATCTAACTAGAACCAAAAGAAACTTTGTATTCTATAACTCAATATAAGCACTTTAGTAGATATATCGGTGCATTAAACTTCAGAATAATCCATGTTTAAGATCTTATTTAATCTCATTTTGCAAGCTTACTCTCCATTTTGAAATGCAACCACTCCAACTTCATGCATAACAAAAGGATCTTCAGGTGCGATGCTTAAAGCTTGGCTGAAAAACCTTTCAGCTAACTTTGAGTTGTTGGTCAAACCATATTCCAGTCCAATATAGAGCATCGGCAGATGACACCTGTAACAGAAAAAGTATCATGTAATTATCAGAAATGGCATCACAAACTATAAAGAAATGCCAAGTGTGTTTGCATATGTTTATGTACATCCAAGCAAAAAGCTGATTTAAATGGACTATTAACTTAAGGGGAAGTTTAAAAGACTTTATATCGTTGTTAGTTATTGACAAGAAATTGAACTCCAGTACGTAATTGTAACTTGCTCTGGAATTACACGTATTTTCTCAGTGCTTAAGTTGGTTCTGGGTTTGGTGTTTGTTTGTTTGTTTGTATTTTCCCTACTATCCTTCCTACATTTCACTTACAAATAGAATATAGAAGTAGTAATAATACAGGGATTACATTTACCAAGAACTACAACCAAATACAACAGTTTTATATACAATATGACATGATTAGTCCACTACTCATTTTACAACCTTCTCCACAGCAGCAAACAGCTGTTTAAGATATTACTATACAGCAGTTTATGACCTGGTATGACAAACATGATTCACAAATTTCAGAGAACTTTCTGGTAAAACAGTTTACCTAAATATAAACCTGACTTTTGAACTTTAAAAAAAAAAAAAAAAAAAAAAAATCAATCACAACAATAATCAAGTACAAATAATGCAGTCAAATGCAGATGATGGTATTACTTGGTATTTTCCTCCTTTGTTCTCTACTAGATAATTGTTGCAAACGTATTCCTACTGGTTAAAGGGATAAAGGTCAATATTCTACACTAATTATGGATTAATTTTAATTTTTCTGAATATGACATTTTTGACATACCCTTTCATGAGCTGTGCAGCTGTGAAGTATGCAGCCATTGCTTGGTCATGCTCACTCTCAACTGCAAATGAATGCCCGTATGCTATCCATGCAGGTCCATAGGTTCTCTCAAGTGTAGTAGCTTTGCTAAAAACAAGAGCAGGTCACAAACAAACACATCCAAAATTAAATTTCTTCTGCTTCAGATGGCTACTTACATAGCAATGCTATGCCACATAATTAGGTATCTATTAAGATACTCTTCTTTAATGACCAGTGGCAAACAAAGTTTAAAAGTTCAACAATTTCGCACTTTAAAGTAACACACATTTTCAAGAATTCACTGTATTATTTCTATTAATGTTCACGGACAGCAGGAATTATTTTATATTACTGAACATGACTAATGATATAATAGGTGAACTGGCCAAATTACAGAAAAAGTTAGTAGTGACTCATAATGTATTACAACATTGTAGCTATACATTTCAACATAAATATATTCCAGCAAACATAAGTTTCACAAGCAGGATACCAAAATACCAAATGAACTTTTAGATTGAACTGTGTGTTGAAATTTTCCCATATAATTGTACTAGCCTTAATGAAGACAAGGGTATTTATTTGCCTTCTCTTGAATTAAATTCAAATGTCTCACATCCATCTTGAGTTCTCCACACATGCTGACTTGTCAACAGCCACACATTAAAACACAGCATTGTTACTATTATAAAAGATGGATTATGTTCTACCACAAACGTTGTTTTCCTCATGGGTGCTGAGATGAGGTAAGCCCTTTTGAAAGATGGGAAGGATGCAGACAGCTCCTTCTGGAGCAGCCAGAATGGTATTTCCCTTCATGCTACTGGGCACTGCCCAGCTGTGCCTTCTAACCTGTTCAGCATGACCCAGCGTGACGTCCTGTGACTCCAAAACAATGATACAGGAGCTTGTGTTTTTATCCATGGTATCTCCAGATCCTTTTCTAAAAACTAGTGCCTAGCCCACAGTTGTCCCTAGCCTTGTAGCACCTTGTTACTACATCACTTCCACTAGACCTTTTTTACCAGACTCTTTACCAGAACTACCCGGAATGTGGATTTTTTTTTTTTTTCCCTTACACATCTATAGACCCTTCCAGGCTAGGGATGCTTGCAGATTTAATAAAGATGTTTTTTATTTCACCACTAAAACCACCTACGTCACTCACGACAGTTTCTGGAAGAATTTCACACTGGTACTTGCCAGGAATTTAAATAGCTTACTCATCATTAACAGGCATTTAAACAGTCTAAATTACTAGCCCATCTTTATGTATCTTGTCTATAAAGGTCCCAAAGAAAAATTAAGGCCTTACAGGTTGATTTAGGCTTTCTCAGTTTAGGCTTACAGCCCTACTTCACAGCAAGGTCCTGCTCCCCAGTGCTGATAAACAATACACGTACAGACGACCTACAGGAAAGAGCACTGGACTGACTGACCAACCTAAGAAGTCCAAGGTTGCTTGTGCACAGAAAGAGCTAAACCGCCAAATATCAGAATTTTCTGCCTAACCCTTCCCTTAAAGACATGAAGCCTGAACCTGGGAGAATGCCTGAGTGTCCTTAAGCTCAGAACCGAGGCTTGATTGCCTAGCTGTAGTTAGCTTGGCAGCATGAGCGAACGCAGGGACTACACCTGCTCATCACAGGAAGGTGACTGCCTGAAGACATTCCACATAAGTCTGTATGTAATTTTTAAAGTATCTACAAGGCTGAGGTCTAAATTGGTATACCAAAAAAAAGGTATCAACAAAAGGAATATTTTCGTAGTAACCAGTTTACCAAGACTTCTGTTTACTTTATGAGCTTACAAAAAACCATGAACATCAAATATTTATTTAGCGAGTGATCAACAGATTGACTAAGGAAAACCAGAAAAAAAGAAGTTTTACCTGAGATACCTTCTGGCATGTTCATTTTTGTGGCCAACCATGAGATAGTAGCATCCTACTGCAAACCATGACACCTACACATTAAAATCAAAACAGAACATTATTAGATATATCACACTGATTTTAGTGAAACATCCCCAGAGGTGATGCAAAACAGAGAAATAGGTTCTAATTAGAGAAGCTAGGAACATTTTCACTGAAATCACAGTCAGCTTTTCAAATTATTTGATATTGCAGACAAGCTAGAACTGCTAGCATGTACGTCTCTTAATTGGGTTTGTTCAGCCTTATGAAGAAAGTGCTAAGCGGAAAGCTTATTGCTGTCTTCAATTATCTAATGGTACGGAACACAGAACACAAGCCCAGACTCTTCTCCGAGGAGCAGCGACAGGACGGGAGGCAACGGGTACAAGTTGCAACATGGGAAATTCAGACCGAGTCAAAGGAAAACAGTTTTCACCGTGAAGGTGATCAAACATTGGAAAAGGTTGCCCAGAGAGGCATATACATTTATTACTGTAGCATTTGTTTTAAATTATTATTCAAAGTGAACACCTCACATTGAATACCTCACACTGAATATATTTTACAGGTACTTGGTTTTAAAAAAAGAACCTTGGTACAAGAAAATTACAATGCATAGAAAATAAGAGGAGCAAACCATTTGTATTAGCTCCATCCAGAAACAGATTTTGAATTCTGTTGCTCAAACTGACTATTACATTACAACTTTTATATGCTTTCACCTAGAAAAAAATACCTAGTAATGAAGGCTTAGAACAACTTACAGGATTATTTGGGTACAAGTCCACCAGTTTGTGAGAAAGGTAGAAAAGCTCTACATAGTGGGAAGAAACAAGAAAAGAAAATGTGCTAAAACATTAAGGTGTTTCAAGTCCTTTGGCCTTCTATACAAAATATCCAGAACATCTAATGTTATTACTGCACGAGTGATAAACTTGTGACAAGTGATATTTTCTGTTTAGTGGTAATCCTTCAAATTGCCTCAAAATAGTTTTGATTTTGCAATTAACTAAAAAAAAAAAAAAACAAAAACAAAAACCTCCAAACCCAAACAACCCATAAGTCTTCACAGCACATAAATAAGCAGCTATACATCCCACCTCTTAAAGAATTCTGTAACAACTTAGGTCATTAACATACAGTAAAATAAACGCCTGTAGTATTACACTTGAATGTATCTTGTCAAGGTAAAACACTATTGAAGTTCCTACACCTGAAAGGTAAAACATACTGGCTAGATCAATTTCCTGTGCATTAATATGTTGAAAATAGGAGAAAAGCAAATAGAATTATTCCAAATAATACAATAATTTAAGTGATTACTTTTCTAATAATAATTCTAGTTATTAGAATAACTTCCTACGGATTTTCTAACTACAGCAGAAGTAATCAGATACAGGATAACAATTCTATTGCCTATGCAATTTCAAAAGAAATAGCATTACAGTACATAAAATTCCTATTTCTTCAGAGTACAGTGCTCCTAAATTGATGAGTTTGTCCTGGAGTACTTTGCACCAATTCTTGGCTTCAGAAAAATCAAATAGGAAAACTGGCTTACAAAATACCAACTTATTTACAAAATGCTTCTCAAGACAGAAGTAGTAGACTCAGATGTAGTTAACTGTAAAGCAATTGAAAAGGACATTTACTAAACACTGAGAAGTACTAATACACCTAATGACCTATTTGCGTACATACAATGCATCATTCTTCAAGAGACTGCAAATCATATGAGCTCCTTATTCTATTTTCCAATTGGTTTTAAAGACATTCAAGCTCCTCACTTGCTTTGGATGTTTATATGCAGTCTGAAATGAGAAAAAGCCATACCAGCTGCAAGTAAGCTATTCTTGTAATTCCAACTAAGGTGCTGCATGATTATTAACTTGTTTGAACTAAAAAGAGGCCTTCACAACAGGAAAGGCAAGGAGAGTCCAGATTTTTTTCTATTATGGAAAAAGCATGTCCACCTGAACATACACACTGCTGAAGAGTTCCTTCTCGATTAAATTTGAGCAGAAAAAGTACACCTAGATACTCTAGGAAGATCACCTCAAACCAGAAATCAAACAGAAATGAAGCAGTGTAGCTCACCAACTGTCTGGCTACATTGCCTAGTGGTTAAAAGACAGTGCCACTCACGAACATGAATGCATAAAGACTCTTTGCACAGCTACTTCCCCTGCCCCGCTGCCAGCTCTCATACTCCCTTCTTTGCCAATTAACACTGTTTTCTTGAAACTGCGGGTAGGAGGAAAAATACATGTAATTTTAAAAACGGTATATTAGGGCGTTAATTTGCATCCTTAATTCTTTTTTTAAATTGAAGCTTTACAATCTTCTTTTGATTCGTATTAAATATCGTGTTTCTTACCATTTGCTTTATTAAGCTCCACAAGCGTCCCTATATGCACAGGTAAACAGTTTGCATGGAAAGGATCTTTTTCCATCACTCTAAAAATAAATAAATAAAAAAAAATCTGCAACACACATTTCAAAAATTTTAATGTGTTATAAGTGAGCTGCTTTTATAGTGTGTAATGTTCCAGTTAATTACCACTTTAGGCACTGGAAAACTATTTGTGACTAGAAGGTAACTATTATCAGCATAATAAAGTCTATCTTAAGACCAGAAAAACAACTATTAATTTACATTAACAGAAAATTCTTGCAAGCTGAATATACAACTAGAAAGAGAGAATATAATGCACACTTCTTTGCAAGTCCCTTCAGATTTAACCAGGAAACAGCAAGCAACATTTCTGTTCATCTTTTCTATATGTTTGACAGCAACTTTCAAGCAATAGCTCTCAGTTTAACACTAAGTATGCCTTAGGAAACATTTAGTTGAGTTTAAAATTTTAATTTCCTGTGGTGTTTAGAAATGGAAGATAGGTCTCACAGACAACAAACTGCATGCAGGACATGGCTTCTAGGCATGTGCCCTTTTTCTAAGCATTGGCATTTGGTAAACTAACCAGAGGGGAAAAAAAAAAAAAAAAAAGATGTCTTCAAATCTATTCACAGAATCTCTTAAATCAGAAGTATAATATTTTGAATCCATTCTCAGAGAAGTACACCTTGAAATAGTTAAAAGTTTAGTTGACATTTTTAAATAGTTCAAAGTATTTCCAATTAAAAGTATAAAAGAACATATAAACAAGTATATTACATGCTCTCTTGAAGAGAGTCTAAAACTTTGAAGTTATATGGACTTCTCAGACCCTCATATCCAAGTTCTAGCATCTGTGATAGTCTTCTCCTTAGCAGACGTTTACTCCTACCACTTTCTTCTAGACAAGGTGTGGCAATTTAGTTTCTTGAAACAAAGATGCGATAATGTAATTTTATTGACTTAATTGGAGTAATTTATTTCAACAGACTCATGATTTTACTCAGACGTTGAAATTCACCCTGTCAGCATTCTCTACAGCCTTCCCAAAAATCTTGCCTGTACTCGGTTCCATGGGATATTCTACACAGTGATGGCTTGCTTCAGCTAAGAGAAAGCTGTACAAAAACCAAAACAAAACCCCTTCTATTTTATACTACTAATATTCTGAGACTATGCAGCACATACACAAAAATACAGTTTCTTAAAAAGGTAGTTGTCACGCCAGCAGAAAAAAATAGCTCCACAACCACGTGTTCACATCTACAGTAGTTGAGAAGCGATCCATGTTGTTGTTCTGACTGATCTGACAACCAAGCAGCAGCGTATCCCTGACCTAAGTAACAACTGAAACACGATACTTGGCACATCAAAATTAACATAACTATTAATCGGCCAGAGAAATTATACTTCCTAACTAACCAACTGATCCAAACCTGTTTGTTCCAAAGGCCAAACAATAAGTAGGTACCCAAGACACAAAACTGAAGGCACCAGAGTAAGGAAGAGGCTGGATGAAGGGTAGTGCTGCACAGTGCTGATTAACTGGAGTTTTGCTTTGGATACTTCTCCTACATACCATAGAAATAATGTGTCTTGCTAGACTCAAACTACACATTTTAAATACATAACAATTTGATACGAAGTTTCAGGTATGTCAATGCATTGAACAACGATATTCACTGTAAGTCCAGCCATAACTATTATACTACACCATATGTGAAAAACCCCTTAAAGGTGCTTTGTCTACTTACACAGAAGTGAGCTTGTAACACATTTTGAAATCACAGTTATAATAATGCCTTTCAGCTAAGGATACTACCACATCCAGGTTTTCCTGAAGACCATCTACTGATTCAGGAATCAGTGTTTCACTGGGTTTATTGTACTGGAAGAGAAAAGAAACAACATCTGAATCCAATCTAACATCAAATGGTAATTATATATAATACAGTATTATATGGATATTAATAGTTTTCATTCTAGAAGAATAGTTAAGCAGCATTAAGCTTCTTAAAATTCTTAGTTTTACACTGAAAGTCCATACAACACATATTTGGTAAAATGGTTCTTTATAATGTACTTAAAAGCTCATTCAGTACGTGAAATATGCTTGCCAGTGTCAATATCTTCAGTGTAGGCTGTAAAAATGAGTACTGAGCACTAGATAGTTGGCTTTCAGTGCTCTCATGTTATCTCAGGAAAAAATAGTCTGGAGTAATGTTGTTATACCCTAGTATTTTCAGGTAACTGACATTTTACCTACATTATTAATGTTCTTTTTCCCCACCTAGAAGTTTCTCAAGAAATAAAGTTTTAAAATAATAATAAAAAAACCTGAATTTCAAGTTGTCACCATACCAGAAAATAAGCTTACACAAAACTATTATACTACCCCATTAAGTGCTGTCTACTGCATCATCAATTTCAAAATAACCAAAACTACAAAGGCCTTATTTAGTCCAATGTACAGAATAAATGGAATCCAAGAAAATTTACACCTTAAGTCAAGATTTTCAATCAATTCTCCAGCTTTTTAGTAAGTTTGCAGGTTTACCTTTTTCAATTTATTCTCAAATAAAAAGTGAAGCAATTCTTGTTCTTCTTCTGTACATTGTCTACTAAGAGGTAGAGATTCAAGAAGTTCTTTTTCTATTTGAATTAAAAAAAAAAATTGAAGTGGTCATATTACAGAAGAAATAGCAAGATCCAACATTGTAAGAACTTAAAGTTGCAAATAATTTTATGATGCTCATCCGAATATTACAAGGAAGAAAACAGTACATACACACTAAAAACAGATACTACTACCAATTACAGAAATTAATGATTGAATTAGTAATTTTTCCTTCTACTCTTTTAAATAAAATATAATAAAGATGACATAACACACCACTATTTTTTATTTACTCTACATGTCCAATTTTATTCTGAGCATTTTATTGCTCAGAATGCTGTATTAAGTGACGTCTATTATAACTAAGCAAGTACTAGTAGGGTTTTGTGGATTCAAAGCCTGTGAAGTTGAGAACACAGGAAAAACATTGTTTAGGCCGGGCAAAGAGCGTGGGAGCTGCCAGAGCTAACAGACATGACAGCTGAGTTTGTTTCTTTTAATTCTTAGCACTGCAGGAAAAATAAAGTTCAAATGTAAATCTGAGCAGATTATAATTTTCACTCATTTAATACATTTTCTATTCTTAAAATTTTAAAAGTCTGTTACTTGTAGTATTACTTTAGTTTTTATCCAGGAAAAAGGCGTATTGAGAAAGCAGCTAAATTTTACTTGTATTTGAGAAATACTGCTATCCAGACCTTCTTGTGCCGTCAGCATATGGTGTGATGTTAAAAGATCAAATGCTTCAAAGCAGTAAACATCAAGCTTCAGGGCCTCTTTGTAGCTGTATGTTGCTAGGGTTCTATTATCCAAAGCATCATAGATCTTCCCTCGCAAAAGGCATATAGAGCTCTTGATCTGGTGGAAAAGCAGGGCTGGAGGTCAAAGACTGAATCAATGTTTGCAATTTGGTTTTGAGCACAAATCAAATGGGCTCCCTGAAAAGTAAAAAGCATTTCATATATGATGGAACCTGGGTTTCTAGTGCTATCTTTAAATAAATATTGTCTCTACTCTCTTAAAAAATAAAATGAATGCTCTGTCAGGTTATCTACTGCCAAACAAATACACGCTTGAATTAAGTAGAGGCAGGATAGAGTTCATCTTTTCTACTTCCGGCATCCAGCTCTTTGATACTGAGTTGTAAGCTATTTATACTAAATTCCATTCATATTCAATATAGGGAAATCTTCACTTCAAAAGGCAATTCACGTCTTTGTTGACTATTAAACCACATATTTCAGGCAAGATAAGAATGACTGCAGTGAAGATGAAAAAGGCCAAATCAATGGATGCAACTACTTTGAGCAGAAAAATATGTCCTTTTCAACTCAAAACATAGATGTTTCAGAAATAGTAGTGAAAGATCATTACTATCATAGTTAAAGTTGTGCTAAGACGTCTAATAATTAACATGCTCTTTCAAAACTCTCTAGATGGGTGTTCGATTCAGTCAGAAGACCAGAGAAGTCTCAGCAAGTTACTTGCAGCAAGCGTACACGTTACGTATCTATGCCATCAGACTAACCAGACAGACCAACTCTCTCGGGAGTCCACACGCTAGAAACGGTATAGCTGCATTAATAACTAATAAATGTCAGGGGGCTGCTAAAGTGGTGACACTGTTACCAGCTCACAGGCCAGTCCCTCTTACTCCGGAACTAGTTAACTGTGCAAACTAATGAAATAAGTTTGAAAGGGCTACATTCCTAGAGAGGAATTTGATTACAATGTCTCTTAGCAATACCCACTTCAGTAGTCTTCTCCTTTGGCAAACCAAAGCCAGCCTCACATTCGTGAACTACATTATCACAAGCATTTGTGAAGGTAAGGACAGATGGAAGTTGAGTTTTTTGGCTGGATTATTTTTCAGTCAAAATAATTTCCCAATTTAGTTCAATAATCAGCCACTCAAAACACTTGGGCCAGAGTACGATCAAACAGGAAGGAAGAATGAACGCCCAAAGCTGAGGACTTCTTCCTTTGCCAGCAGTGGTAGCTTAAATACTCCCATTAAGGTGCACAGCAGTAACTCAGTCTGACCCACTTCTCCCTTAAGCCCATTAATACCAGCATTTGAAATAAATTCACATTGATGATTTAACCCATTTTGCTACTTCAGTCTTACAGGAAAAATACCATCTGCCAATCATCTTCACTGTAGCTTCAGCTCATAAACTTCAATTGATAACTCCGAAAGTAAAGACTCTTCACAGACTCTTCAGCCTACACGTGGTACCGATCCCTTTTAATTGTGTGCCTATAGAGAATTTTTTCCACTGAGCTTCAAGAACTTCACCTTCACGTCACATAATTTTCAAACATAATCAAAAAACATCACACTGAGAACAACACTTGAGTGATTAAGGAAATCTCATTAAAAATATCTGGAGGAGAAGAAAAGTTGCTTTGTTATCTAAGAATCTGCAGCCCATTTGAAAGAAGTGTTAGCTTACATTGTCAAGGGTGAAATTGCAGCATAGAACTAAAAGTATCTAAAAACCAATGTTAGATCATGAACTTCCTGCAAGGTGCCTGCAAATAATTTACGGGAAGCTGCTGAAAAGTACTCTTCATTTTAGCAAGCCAAGTTATTTTCATATAGGCAAGCTCACTTCTGACTGAAAGGAGAACATTTTTGAAAATTATGTTATATCCAAAAAAAGCATTTTTGAAAATTGTTATCTAAAAAAAAAAAAAGCTTAAACACAGAGTTTCAGATTCATACAGCTGTAAAATTACTTTCTGACTTCATACATTTTTTCCTAAGTTATAAAAAAATTGTTTAAAAAAACGTCACTTACAGAGGATTGTGACATCTCCCAGTCCGTGGTCGAGTCTTTCAATCCACTTTCATCCTTCAAGTACTTTTCAAAAAGTCTTTTGTTGATTGGCTCTTCCATATCAAGAATATCCAGGGCCTGTTGATGTTCTTTTGCAGCATACTAGCCAAACATGTGCATGTAAAAAACAAGGTTGGGATTTGAAACATCTGTACATAAAGCACCAATAAACACACTGTCATATTTCAAAGGCATAAATTGTAATAACCAGAGCTTATCAGCGGTTTTCTCATGCATACATATTCTTATTTGGCCATGCGTCATTTTAGAATTGCAGCCAACTATTTTACTAGTCATCTATAATGTGGAAAAAAAACCAAAATTAACACCTACAAAAAAAATCTATTATTCATATCAGCTCAGAAGCAGATACGCTTCTAAAAATACTTAATAAAAGTTTTAATAAAATACAACGATCTTATTCTATAAGCAGCACATTATTGTATTTCAAATTTCTATACTTAACCTACCAAATCAGTTGTCCTTTGAAAGCACTGCATTTTATTATTTATGTATCGCATTTTATACTTCTTTAAAGATGCAAATATGAGGACATAACATGACACAAAAATTATTCACATTTTTTCCCCACAAAATATTAAAGGAGTAGTTTCTTTCCTGGAAAAAAGGTCAGTGGGACTTCTTCAGAATAGTACCACAACGGACACTCCAGTGACCATACTGAAAGTTAAAGAATTAAATCAACTGTCACAAAATTTAAACCTGTTGTTCCAATGAACAGAGAGATCTACATTGCCTATCAGACACCTAATCTTCACAAGATGTATCTTTTATATAGTTTGGTTTGTTTCCAGCAGAGGTTAAAACATGTACTTACATGACATCTGGCTGCAAGGTAACGACATGCTTCATATAACTGAAAGAGAAATTTCACACGTATTCGTTATAAAGAGAGAGCATGTTTACTTACACTGCTAGAATCCATTTCACTCTCTCATTTTTCAGTTGTATGACTTCTTCATCCTTTTCACCTCCAAAAACCTTTCCTGACCAAAATGACTAAGCCTGTAACACTTTACTATTAAACTCTCAAAGGACATTTGGTCCACTCTTGCCTTCATCACTCATTAGCAGAGTGGAAGGACAATTTAAACAACAACATCTGAAGTGACACTCCACCTTCTGTTGCAGTTACTCCACCTAACTGCTGCAGTTACATCCTTGGACCCCTTCTCTTTTCTGTGATCCTACCTGGGAACAGCAGTTTCAACCTGGCCTACAGAACACGGGGCTATACTTGGTTCAGATAACTACACGATGAAGGTTTTTTAATCACTTTTCCCATAAACCTTATCGTCTGATGGTGAAGAAGTCACTGTGGTTAGCAGCAGAAGTTTAAAAGTGTAGTAACAGTAGTAAGTCTTTGACTAGAATGACTTACCTTATCCAACTTACGCGATCGAAGGGCATGTGCTGCCCTATGATACTGAGCTGTTAGGTAAAGACACTGGGCCAACCAGTAGATATCTTGTGGTTCCTCTAAAATAAAAGAACAAATTACAAGCCATTAATTTATAATATACCTTTAAACACTTTTATACAGAATATTCACTTTTGCTTCACTAGGAAAGTATTTTTCCCCTACTCTAGCATCCTATTGAGTTACAAAGTTTAATTTTTTTTAACATGTATGTATAAACAACTTATAATATTTACCAGTGAAACATTAAAATGAAAAAATAATCAGATTTTAACTTTGAAGACAGAGCACATTGGACAGTGAATACAAAAAAATCTCATACTAGAGGTGTGCCATGAGAAGGAGACAACAGTGATACAGATCTTAAAAAAAAAAAAAAGTAGCAATTGTAGGTTACCCTGCCCTTGGACACAGGGCAGAAAAAAACAACTCAGCATTGCATGTCTCAAAAAAGATCGGTGGGAACCTAACAACAGCAAAAGTGAAAGCATTAGACTTTTGCAGCTTGAAGTTATGATTGCAGAAGCACAGCTTAGTACTCTCCTACTTTATTGGCAACAAAAGCTTTTGTGGCATCGAGTCCCTACAATCATTTTAAGAGGTGTAAATGGACCACTTTACACTTGGTCCATGCCTGTAGACAGACATAGACTACCAGCATCAACTCACTAGGTAAAGCTGCATTCTGCTTCTCACCCAGAGCACCACTGAATCCTGCAGGAAAGCACTGTCATCTCTTGTAGCTCTTTTTTTTTTAATGACTTTTTTTTTGTTTCTCTAGGATTGCAAACCTTAAAATCTGGCCAGACATTAATTTTAACTCAAAGTTCAAAAGGGAAGGAAGATTGGCCCTGCTCTACTTGGAAAAATTGCATGCCAAAGATCACAGAAAAGCACTCACACCAAACTCAAAACTTCAACATTTAGCCACACAGCTTAAAAAACCCAACGAAATCAAAACAGAATGTTATCAGAAAGAATTTAATAAAAAACAATGTAAAATTAACTACTTACCATGAGACAGTGAAGCTACTTTGTCTGCCCAAAACAGAGCACTTTGATACTGCTGCTGTAAAAGCATGATAGAAATAATTAGTATTTATTTGGGGTAACCTTTCCTGGATTATTTTCAAATATTATGTACATCATTCACATTTAACATCTTATGCATGTAGTCTATAATGAACATTGATTCACATTTGAGATCTTTATAAGTTCAAAAAACAGTTTAAAAAGACCAGTACTGTAACTTCTAAAGGGTATAAAAAGATAACTTGAGGCAGGGTCGTTCGTTTATTTTCAATAAAATGCAGATACCTTTGACCAAAAGGTATGCACTACCTAAGTATGGCAATAGGTCATTAGTTGATTTGCTATCACTGAAAAAGTAGCCAGAATCCCCCCACCCACTCCCCCAGCTAAAATAAATGCTACATTTTAGAAGAAAGATAATACTATGTTTAAAAAATGGACATATAAATTACTTCAGAAAACTTCAGCAGCACCATCTCTGATTAATAAATTTTCATTCCCCAGTGAAGATGCTTTAACCTCACACAAACCATAGTCCCTATGTGAATTTCCCCTTATGCTTCCATACACAGTTTCACTGTTAAGTCTCTAGCCCAGAAGTGGGTGAAATAGAGAAGACTGGTGGCAACTAGAGATGCAACCACAAGTTTGCAGGTATATCCCACTAACTCAGCTAAAGTTGCCATCAGATTTGGGGTGCTAGGCAAAACCTCATAGAACTGGTTGAGATTATTCTCTGAGAAGATCAGCAGGGGCTATTGCTGTTCCTTTTTATCCTTCTCCATGCTATGAGGCGTAGTATGCTCCCCAGGATCTGCCGGACATCTAACAAATAGCCTGCCGTTGCAAGGACTTGCCACACTAGAAAAGCCTTGATCACTTCTGCTCTTTCCCACAACATTACAGTTGTGGAGTTTGTTTACAATCTTAGTGACTGTTTTATGCTTTTGGAGTAGAGGTTTGGCAGACTTTTCCGAAACACACACTGATGGTATTCTAGTCCTCACAAAGCTCTACACTCCATGACCTAAGTGGTCTTTTCTATCCTGTGTTCCCCACAATCCCTCCTTGATGGGGATTAAGAATGCCCAACAAATTTGCCAAGAGAATAGTATGGTTTCAATCTGCGCTCCCAAGGCAAAAAAAAAACCACCACAAAACAATCCCAAAACAAAACCCCACATATGTAAAAGCTGTCTACAAGAACTGAGGTTTAAATAACTCTTTCAAGACCATAAAAGAAAGGCATAATCCAGGCCTACAGGGCACTATACAACTTCTGTTGAGCAGTTCTCCAGTACTATAAGCTGTCTATATTACACAAAGCAGCAGTCTCGTGTTTCTCCTGATGCCCCTTCCTCAGAACTGCACAGGTATCTATACAGCTGCGTGGCAAAGCAGCTTAGCGAACTTGGTTTCACTCATTTGAGCATAGCAAAACAAAACAATAAAATCCACGAAATTAACTTAGGTCCCCAACCAACCTTTGGGTCAGACTTGCTAGCCACACGCCCAAACGTTGGTGCTAATTGAAGGGACGGGTTTCTCTCACTAGTGATGCCACTACCAAATCTCTGAACTAGAAACAGAGCAGCACGGTTTCGTGCTGTGCTTAGTCTAATTTACGAATGCATTTCTCCTGTTGTTTTTTTTTTTGTGTGGTGGTGGTGGTGTTGTTGTTTGGTTGTTTGCCCTGCAGCAACATAATTGCCGGATCCATCAACAAAGGCGAACGAGCCTGTCCTTCCGAATGGCAGCCTGCAGCGTGGCGGCTCAGCGCCTATAACCACCGGGTAACCGTGGCCCCACCGGCACCGCCGGCGAGGGAGGGACCCTGCAAACACGCCTTCCCTGCCGCTCCCACAGCGGGATTCCCTCCTCCTCCAGGCGAGGAAGAAGCCACGGCCTCCCTCCGCCACCTCCATGTCACGCTACGAGGAGGTCACAGGCCGCCGGCTCCCCGCGGGGACGGCAGCGGCGCCGCTCCCGGCCCGCTCCACTCCTCGCCCACCCCCGCGCCCTCCTTTTCCCGGGAGAAACGGGGAATTATTTCAAAATTAACCTCCTTCTCCTCGGCCACAGAGGCTGGCGCCTACCTTCCGAGCCTTCCTTCTCCCCGGGAGCCGGGCCGTCAGGGGCTTTTCCCCGAGCGGGAAAACCCAACCCAACCCAACCGCCCCTTCCCCAGCAACTCCCCCTTCCCGCAGCGATGGCCGCTCCCCCGGCGCCTCACCTGGTCGATGTACTGCCGCACCCGCTTCCTCAGCCGCTCCAGGTTCATCCTCCCGCCCGGGGTGGTAGGTGAAGTGAGACGGAGGGGAGGCGGCCCAGGCGCCGAGCCCGCCGCGCCGGGAGCGATGGCCTCTCCGCCGCCCGCCCGGCCAGGCGCCCTGCCCGGCGGTGCCGCGCTCAAACCCGCCCCGCTTCCTTCCCGTCCTCCCTTCCCGCCCTCCTTCCCGGAAACAGCGACCCGGGCGCGTCGTTCCGGCAGCGCTGGGGGCCGACGGGGAGGGGAGCTGAGGGGAATTCTGACTTTTCTCCACAGACCATCCCCCAAAAAGTTTATTCTGAGGCACTTCTCCGCAGCGTTGAGGGGAAGGTTTGTCTCTGTGAGGGTCTCTATAGAGACTGGGGCCCTCCCTTCGGCTACTGCAGCCTTGTGGTGAAAATATTCCTTCACGGCTTTGCAGCGAGGGCAGACAGCGTGTCAGGAGGTTTTCTACGAGGCCTTCATCGTCCAGTCATTTCTGGTATCACACAGGTTGGGGAATCATTATCCACTAGCAAATCACTTGAAACATGTCAGCTTCTACTACTGAAAACCAGATAACGTGAAGGAATTACTAAAAAGTCCTGATTTGAAGTAATCCAGATGCTGGCCGATGCCTGTTTGAGTGGTTAGGCCTGGTACAAGAGGAGCAATCATCCGTGTGTACCTTGACGGAGAAGGAAAACCTGTGTCAGAGTTACAGCGTGGAGAAGGCCACAAAGATGGCAGCTGGTCACAAGCACACAGTATTCATTTGAGAAAAATGGATCCATATGTCCTCTCTCTGGATCTATTTGCGGTAGCTGCACTTTGATGTAAAACTGCTTAGAATCATACAATCGTTTTGGTTGGAAGGCACCTTTAAGATCATTGACTCCAACCGTTAACTTAGCACTGCCAAGTTACCACCAAACCATGTCCCTCAGCACCACATCTACACGTCTTTTAAATACCTCCAGTGATGGTGACTCAACCACTTCCCTGGGAAGCCTGTTCCAATGCTTGATAACCCTTTCAGTGAAGAAATTTTTCCTTCTATCCCATCTAAACCTCCCCTGGCACAACCTGAGGCCATTTCCTCTTGTCCTTGTCTTGTCTTGTGCTTGACTTCAGTGATTTCCTCCTGTTATTAGTTAGGTTGGATTTTCATCTCACACTATGTGAGCCCTTTTGGGGCTGTTTCTTGATGAGTGTGGGATTTTCTGAAGATCACCTAGCCCAATGTCTAGTGATGGACCCACGTGACCCTCAGTGGTACTTTGGTTCAGGCTGACTAAGGTGCAAGAGACCTTATGGCCTGTGGTGAACCTGCAAGTTCCTGGCTCACCTACAAGGGAGTGAAGGTGCCTTGGAAGAATATTTCGAAAGGTGTCTTCGAAGCCTAAAAACGCAAGATAGCCAAAGTACAGAATAAGATACCAGAGCTAAAACGAAGACATCTATCTTGTCTATACTATTGGCTAGCAGCCAACTACCTCACTCTATAAATACTACCGTCAGGATGGGCCCAATTTGAGCTGTCCCTGAATTGCAGCTGGACTGCACACCAGGTGACTCTCTGCTTGAGCAGGGACACCTCTCAGGGTTTGAGATTCCTTACCTGAGGCTAAGAGATCCTTCCTTGCCCAAGATGGAGAGATCCCTTGCTCGTAACATCCTCAGTGACTGACAGCACGCTGAATTAATACCAATGAAACATTACTGATCCATGTAGCTACTCAATATTTTTATAAACTTTGTACAGATATTTCCATTAGATGTAAACTGTTGTCCAAGTCTGAGACTAAGATTGGACCTGGTTGCATGTAAGCTCCATCAGGAGTTTAGAAAGCAAGGGGGGGGTCCTCTCTGAACTTCATGACTCAACATGGTAAGCGTAAGGAGTTTCCTTACCCTTTGCATCTCTGGTCTCAGTGTGAATCTTTCTAACTCAATTCTAACACAATTTTCCTTTGTATGTTTCTTCCATCCAGTAATTAATAAGATGAACCTTGCCATTCAAAATTATTGAACCTTGGTAAATCAATGTTAAAATCTGTTAATTTCTGTGAGATTTATTGAACTCCGACATATTATTATTTTACCTCAATAAAACATGTTGCTGCTTCTCTCTTTTGAGTGAGGTGCATTCCAGTCATCCGTGACAGGGATATCTTCAGCTAGATCAAGTTGCTCAGAGCCCCATCCAACCTGACCTTAAATGTTTCCAGGGATGGGGCATCTACCATCTCCCTGGGCAACCTGTGCCAGTGTTTCACCACCGTCATTGTAAAAAATTTATTTGTTATATCTATCCTGAATCTACCAGCTTTTCGTTTAAATATCTCAGTAGGGAACCGAGTTTGAAACATCAAATGGCGAAAAAAAAAAAAGAAATAAAATGAAAAAAATAGAAGTTGGTGCTAAGCTCTAAGATAAAACTTTTGGCTGGGGAAGAAAAAAAAGATGCACAGGAAGTGTGGGGGTTGGAAGAGAAGAAAATACTCTTGTTGGGGATGGGTGACGGTTAAGAGCAGCCATAGTCACAGGGAGCTGATCTGAAGCATAGAGGGGACCTCTGATCTGCAGGATCTTGGTGGGGCCCAAGGAACACTCTACGAAGGTGAGGAAACGGGCACAGACACGCACATCGAGTATGTTATTACTCAGAGTATGTTATTACCTTGTTAGCATCTATATAATTCTTACATTGCCAGAGCAGAGTGCATCACATCGGGTTGCTCTGTAAGGTCTTGTGTGTTATGTCCTGCTTTCTTGTGCTCTCCTGAAAAGTTAGTTCCTTTGAGTGAGCTGTTTCTGGGCTGGAGCTGTGAGAAATGGTTGCTTGAGCTACACTGGGAGGCTACAGCAGTGCTGCTCCAGTGGCACTGCTCAGGTGGGCTCCAGTCCCATTTCTGCAGTGGAAATCTGCTCTGACCTTGTCGCTCATGAAGTAGCTGGTCGTTCAAAGAGAGTGTCCTTATGGATAGATTGCAAAGCTTTGCTCCTTCACTGGGAGTGATGCAGGTCTGTGGGAAAATAGATGGGGCTGATGCTTGGCGCTGTGAACAGCAAGATCTTTGTGAACTGGTGGTTGGAGCTTAATAAAATTGTTTTAGGTGTGAACAGGGAGAAAATTGAATTTTAAGTAGTTTCAAATAATATCTAAGTTTCTCTTTCGCATTCAAAACTAGTAACAAGCAAAACCACTCTAACAGTTGAGTGGTGTTGATACACTACTACTTTGCTAATAGTGCTTAAAACATTTGTGAAAGCATAGAGTATCAGTTAAAACAAACTGCTTCACCAATTTGTACTCTAATATCTTAAATCTTGAGAGGAAGGGGAGGGCTCCACAGTCATATTAAAACTTTCTCACCCTGTGGAAGTTTCTAAATTTTTATCTACAATGAGAATCTTCTTTCTTTCTTTGTTCTAAAAATATCTATAGGTACCATATGCTGGTGCTAGCACATAGCTTCCTCCTGGTGCTTTTAAATTACTGTTTCCAAGTCAGTTTGATGCTTGCACATGTAAATCTGATCCAGTTGAAATGAGTATATTCACTTTGAGTTTGTATGTAAAAAAAAGTTTTTGTTTGAAATAGGAAATGTGTTGTTTCTGGCTTGAGTATTGTAACTGAAATGAGGCCTCTGAAACAGAGGTGTGTGTTGAGGTGGGAGAGGTTCCCCGAAATGCCCCAGAGATGGCCCCTAACTCAGCTGTTTTGTGCAGATAAGTGGAAAATGAAAGTGACATTCTACTGCTCTCATTTTGAAGCTTTTCCTCTTCATCCCTGCAATCCCAAATCCACATGGGCTCGTTTCCAACCCTGTGTAAAACTACCGCAGACCTGTCGGGGTGCAACCATTGGGAATCCCCACTTTACAAAGGCAGAATGTCTGTCTTGCTCCCGTGGTGTGACTCACTCTCTGCTGCCTGTCACATGGCTAAGCTTTGGGGTAAGGAGATGGAAAAACGTGTTATTTTGATTTTCAATGGGTCTAAAAAAAAGGAAAGCTGGAAATGGACTGAACTTGATCAACTGGGAGCATCCATGGCATGTATGGAGGTGGAGAAGGATGGCAAGTGAAGTAATTGGCTTTTTCATGTCTCCCAACAGTATTCTTCAATTATCTTACAGAATTCTTGCCTTTTCTTATAGAAATAGTATTGTCTCTTCTACTTCTAGGCTCAATAGCATGGTATTGCTTTCTGTATCTGATCTTCTATTATTTGATTGCCCACCATGAACTGCATAAGCTGTCAAGAAAGCAAGATGCAGTTAAACTGGGTGTCTTTATTTAATTTTTCTCTCTCTTATTTCATCTTGTCTTACACAACTGCACTGTGAATCAGTCCTGCTGCTTCCACAACATCTTTCATCCTGTTAGTCACTGTCAGGTGAGTCTGACAGGTGAACAGAGGTCTCCGATAGCAATGTTAGTTCCTGCAAGTTTTGAGAAAATCAGTGGCAAGATTAGAGACCTGGAAAACTAAGTTTTTTCCCCTAAGGAGTTCTGCAGCCTTAGTTAAGTAGTTATCTGCTCCATTTGGCCTGCCAGCAGTCCGGTGAGGGTGTGTGTGGCTCGGGATCACAATCGGAGGATGTGTCAGGAGGCTTCAAGAACATGGGAGAAGAGGGACTGAAGGTGTTGTGGAGAAAGGGAAGCTGGGGCTTGGCAAATTGTTTGTGCGGGCATGTGGCTCAATCCATAGGAAACCAGCCTGTGTTGGGTCTGCTGCTTGTAGAACACTTATCCTGTGGTTATCTAGATGATACAAACCTATTGCTGTTTAGGTCTTTTTATTTCTAAAATAAATAATCTTGGTATTTATATTTGTTTTCTGCAGCAGGTTTTGATTCATTGCAGTGGTGATGAATGAGTCTCATTGATTGTATCAGAATAACCAAGATCACATTTGGCTTTGGTTTTTCCAAGAGTTTAATTTTAAAAGGGTGGCCTCACTCATGCTGATTTCTCTCCTTCATACACGCAGTATTACTCCATTATGGCTATCAGAGGTGCCAAGCATGAGCTTCAGGTTGTTTAATCCTTCTTGCTCACAAGCCAACAGAGAAACCTGTTTTAAGGAAACAATTTTCTTTCACCTCTTCATGCTGCTCACAATGAAATGTAAAGCCTTCAGGATAAATTTTAATACTGAGAAAATAATTAATATTTGCACTACAAAAGGCAACTTTTATTACAAAGCTATCTTGCTGACTGCAATTAGGCTTCTCTTTATGTAAGTTTAAAGAAATTGTGTATGTGTAGAACTAAGACTTAGCCCTAAGAGTTATTTTCTGCTTCATGAAGATTTTCTTTTAAATCTTATATCCCTTAGATTTCTCTTGAGAAGCACCTGAATCAATTATGTTGGCCAGTATGCAAAGTAATATGCCTGCTCTCTTGCAGTGTCTATGTAACCATAGTCCACAAATAGTAAAGGTGGTGAGCCAAGCTAGATGTACTGGGAGGGAGACGAGATGCTCTGGGCTTGCTTTGCTATCAGTCTAGATTTTGCCGTTTTTCTGGAAGTTTCCGGTGTCAGTGGAGCAAAACCAATAATTCAGCTGACCAAACATAGATGTCTGCAGTGGGGGGAGCTGACTGGCTCTCTGACTCCATTGGTTGTGTTAATTAGATTTCTACTGACTAGAATGAGATCTAAGCACTGATCTCACAGTTACCAAAATGTGTATGTCTTAATATCAAATGGAGTCTACCCTAGGACCTCAGTTAATTTCTCCACGCGTAGGAGTGTAATTACATTTGAGTATCATTTCAGTTGACGTAGAGTATTTGTGACATCTGTAGGGGACTAGGTCTGCTGAAGAGCCTTGCCCTGCTGCTCTGGGTTTGGGAGGCCAGATAAATTTACAGCAATACCTAAAGTGACACTAGATGCCCATATTTAGAGACCTGAATCCTGTCCTGTGTGTCTCCATGTGCGTTGGGTGCCTAGGTTCCCAAAATAGTCTATAGAGTCCTCATTGTAGTGGGACTTAGCAGCCTGACCTTTTTAAAATATCTTCTCCCTCTACCCCTCCATTACCAAGAACTGAAAGATGTAGAGGCGTAAGCTCAGGTGAGTAAGTTTGCATGCTCAGGGCAGCAGCAGAGCAATCTGGAAACAAAAAATTATCTTGCATGCGATAACGGTAGCTCTTATTGTTCGACATAGCCCAGGTATGGGAGCAGAAAGCAGTCACGTAGTTGGATGCAGAGAGAAGGGAGGAAGCAGACCAGAACATGCTTGTGAACCATAAATAATGCAACATAAACATGCTCTGATATTTTAAGAACTTTGGGGCTGGGACATAGCTTTGATCAGTCTGATGTTTCATTTGAAGTAAAAATCCGGTGTTTCCTTGAAATATGCATGCTGTGTATTATAGGAATGTGTCTGCTTGGTTAAGATTTTGCTCTCTGGACTTTGGGACAGTGAAGTAGTGAGTAATGTGAAAACTTTATTGGTTGACTATGAGACCCAGCACATACTGCTCGGACTGTAGCTTGAGCAGCTGTACAGCTTGTTACTCATCTCCCTTAACTGTGAATGGCTCACTGCTGCCGTTCATCACCAGCATGGGCAGGAAAATCCATGATGTGTTTTCTGGTTAGAAATCCAATTTGTTGGCATTTCTTCTCAAAGAAATATGGACTTTGATTATTCTGTTATTAAGATGCAATGTTTGAAACAATCATATACAAAAAACAACCTTTACTTTTCTCAGGTTGATGTACCAGGACAGATGCAGCCTTCTTACACCAAAGTGGTAGACCTTGGCACTCGTATCCTTCAGTTCCATAAAGAAAAGGAATCAATGGCTGCATGAGATGCAACACATGCGAAACAGAAAATAGCCAAAATGAATGTAAGTATGTATGCTTCAACTTTTGGTTTCCTTGAAAAGCAGTTTTGTAGCATCTTTGGGACAAGTTTTTGTTGCATTCCTCCCCCCTCCCCCCGCCATGTTTATTATTGTTGCTGTCATTACCTTCTGAAGGTCATTTTTTAACTCCTATCATTGCTGTTGCTCTGAAGCTTATAGTTTTTTCAAAGACATGATAATAACAGTATATGCAGATTCCATTTTCTTGTACGGTTTCGCTGTTCTGCTGAAATGCATGAGAATTTCATTTCAGAGGATGAAAACAGTGTTTGTGACTTATCAGCAACTCTACTGAGACACTAAACTTAATCCCTTGAATCTCTTGCCAGGATTTTTATTTATTTATTTATTTAGCTTCCAAAATAATAAGCTGCTTTAATCACTTGGCAGTCCTTATACTGAACCATGTATCAGCATGCATGTCAGAGAAGCACTTCACCATTTCATGGAAACTTTTTAGCAAAAAAAAAAAAAAAAAAAGAACAAGTTCCCACGACAAGTAGACAGAAACTCACGTGTTATCTAAATATTAGATAGATCGCAACAACTGTTCTTGCAGGTGCGTTTGGCATTTTGCATAATCACATTTGCATTTTGACAGATTTGTGCTCATGGTGTGAATCCCCTCTTCATTTTGCATCCCGAAACACTTGGGTTGTGTGGGAGTGAGAATTGAGCATGCTTTTTCTTGTGACAGGCTATTGAGCCTGTGATTTGTTCAGGGGTGCCTTATGCACTCACATTTTAAGACAGCACTGGCTACTGAGGCTGCTGAGGAACCTGAGGTTCCAAACTGGTTTTAGTTTCTTTGTTTTAGTGCCAACTTGCAGATTTAAAAATGCTCTGACATGACAAATAGCTATGAATGTCTCTCCGTCTTAGAAATAAATAAATATTGTGGTCACTGGTGCCTAGTGATAGGACTAGAGGCAATGGGCACAACCTGACACACAGGAGGGTCCGTCTGAACATCAGGGAACACTTTTTCACTGAAAGGGTGATCTAGAACTGGCACAGGTTGCCCAGGGAGGTTGTGGAGTCTCCCTCCAGCCTCGGAGATAGTCAAAAGCTGTGTGGACATGGTCCTGGGAAACCAGCTCTCAGTGGCCCTGCTTGAGCAGGGGGCTTGGGCAAGATGATCTCCAGAGGTGACTGCCAGCCTCAACCAGTCTGTGATTCTGTGAAATACTATGTTCAGTCAAAGATATTAATTGTCACTGAAGCTAAATAAGATCACATCTTCCTTGTACAACAGTCAGAGATGCTTTTGGCCCAGGAGAGGCTGTTGATCTTGACTATCTGTATCAAGGAAATTAGTTGTGAGAGCAGACTCTGATGGTCCTCAGCACATGGATGGGGAAGGAAGCCCAGCGAATCTGAAGAACTCTTTACAATTACTATGATATATCAAAAACTATATAAAATTCCTTTTCAGGAAGAGGGGAAGCCTAATGAAACATTAACTAAATCTGCCAGTAAAGATTACATAAGTGGAAGAGGTGGATGGAGGGATGCTGACTTATGCTTATAAGTAAAGAGTGTTAGTGAAAGGGTATTTCATTGCAAACTAATTTCTTCAGCTCCAATTTGCACTGCTTTGCTTATGCTAGTACCTGGGAATAAAAGTCATGATACTTTTAGCAGTGGTGAGCAGTCTATAAAACAGAAATAACTTATTTCCATTTTATTCCCTTACAAAAGAGGAGCTCCTTGGCACACCTTTAGCAAGATGAACTGTTGAAATTGCAAGACTTTGATCTAAAAGCTGTTCTCCTGCCCTCTAGCGTTACTGTACAAGACCCGAATCAGCTGATGGGTTTGTGTGTGTGAATTTCTTCTGTCTTTTGGAAAACTGAAAACTTACAAATTGATCCTTAGTCTAAGTGGAAAACGACACTGGGAGATTAAGAGGGAGATTAAGAGGTGTTTTGAGCTTTCAGTAGTTACCTGCAGAGGTAAAACACTGTTGTGTTTTAAAGGACCATGCAGCGTTCACTCACTCACTCACTCACTCACTCACTCACTCACTCACTCACTCAGTCACTCACTCACGCACCCCCATAGGGTAGGGAGAAAAGGAGGGGAAAAAAAACCCGTGGGTTGAGACAAAGACAGTTTGGCAGAGAAAATAATAATGGTAAAATAATATAAAAAAAAAATGATGCAATGCAATTGCTCTCACCACCTGATGGTCCATTGCCCATCCCATCCCAAGCAGTGATCACAGATCCCTGCCCCCTGGCCAACCTCCATTTCTATACTGAGCATGACATCTATGGTATGGAATATCCCTTTGGCCAGCTTGTCCTGTCTATGCTCCCTCTCAGCTTCTATGGGAAGCTGAAAAAGTCCTTGAATTTTTTATAAACATTACTTAGCAACAGCTAAAACAATATGTGCTATCAACATTATTCTCATACTAAATCCAAAACACAGCAGCTACTAGGAAGAAAATGAACTCTATCCCAACAAGGACAAACACTTTTCTTTTTCATAACCATTATTGCATATTCTCTCCCTTTTTTCTTTTCTTTTTGGTGTTTTTGCTTGTTTTAAAGCAGGATGGCATTTGTAGCTTCTTTTCTAGTACAGGTCTAATAGATGTGGGAAGATATGTATTAGGTAGTGATTTTTTGGAAATGTTTCATATAATTAACTCTTCTATTAATCCAAATTGCTGCATAAGTACCAAAGTAAAATACACAGTAGAACTGGTCTTGTTTTGATAGGTTTTTCTCTTTTTAAAGTGTTTTTTCATTCCTTTATTTATTTAGGGTTTGCTGATGTTAAGTCAAACTAGACAGTTCACATGTGATTATGGCTACATATCATTTAGTCTGAGTTTGCAGAAGTAATTTTAGTGACTGGAGACCTGCATCCATTCTGTCTTCAAGGTTTCCCACGGATCACAAAAATGTCATAAAGTTCACCGTCTTCTCTAGCTTCATTTTTCTAAGTATATTTTATTCATGCAGCCATTATGCCTAGGATCTGGAGTTTCTGTTTTACTTATTTCCAGATTCCCCTCTCCTTGGTCTATATTTTCCTCCTCCAGTCTTTAGATACAGCTCAGTGTCTTCCTTTTTGGCAGTCCTACATGACTCTCCTACAGAAGAGTCCTACTGCCTTTTTGGCAGTCCTACAGAAATAGCTAGCCAGTATTTAATATCCTTTGAAATCCCCAAATGTAGACCCTGACTATTGCCAAAACAGGTATTATGCCATGACTTTTTGCACTATGTAAATAATGTAAACATATGAATAAAAAGACCAAATATTAATCACATTGTGACACTAGGCTTGACTGCAAAAATAAGATAATTCCTTAGTGAGATGTTGTTAAAATAAAATCATAGAATCATAGAATCATAGAATCATCTATGTTGAAAGAGACCCTTGGGATCATCAAGTCCAACCATCTACCCTACACTACAAAGTTCTCCCCTATACCATATCCCCCAACACCACATCTAAACATCTCTTAAACACATCCAGGGATGGTGACTCAACCACCTCCCTGGGCAGCCTATTCCAATGCCCGACCACTCTTTCTGTGAAAAATTCTTTCCTAATGTTCAGTCTAAACCTACCCTGCTGGAGCTTGAAGCCATTCCCTCTCGTTCTGTCATTAATTACCTGTGCGAAGAGACCAGCACCAACCTCTCTACAGTGTCCTTTCAAGTAGTTGTAGAGGGTGATGAGGTCTCCCCTCAGCCTCCTCCTCCTCATACTAAACAGTCCCAGCTCTTTCAACCGCTCTTCATATGATTTGTTTTCCAGGCCCTTCACCAGCTTCGTTGCCCTCCTCTGCACTCGCTCCAGCACCTCGATATCTCTCTTGTATTGAGGTACCCAAAACTGGACACAATACTTGAGGTGTGGCCTCACCAGTGCTGAATACAGGGGCACAATCACCTCCCTACTTCTGCTGGTCACACTATTTCTAATACAAGCCAGGATGCCGCTGGCTTTCTTGGCCACCTGGGCACACTGCCAGCTCATATTCAGCTGCTTGTCAATTAGAACCCCCAGGTCTCTTTCTTCCAGGCAGCTTTCCAGCCACACTTCCCCAAGCCTGTAGCAATGCACAGGGTTGTTGTGGCCCAAGTGCAGAACCTGGCACTTGCCCTTGTTGAAACTCATACCATTGATTTTGGTCCAATGATCCAATCTATCTAAGTCTCTCTGTAGAGCTTCCCTATCCTCCTGGGAATCAACACTCCTGCTTAGCTTGGTGTCATCTGCGAACTTGCTGATGATACACCCTATGTCCTTGTCAAGATCATCAATAAAGACGTTAAACAGAAATGGTCCTAACACTGAGCCCTGAGGCACACCACTTGTGACCGGCCACCAGCTGGATTTAAATCCATTGAGCACCGCTCTTTGGGTCCTTCCAGTCAGCCATTGCTTGACCCAGCGGATCGTATGCTCATCCAGGCCGTGTGAAGCCAGTTTTTCCACGAGAATTGTATGGGGGACAGTATCGAATGCTTTTCAAAAGTCCAGGTATACAATATCAACAGCCTTTCCCTCATCCAATAATGTGGTCCAATGCGGTCAACAAATTTGTCATCTAGCTCCCCATAATATGTGCCAGTGGAAGTTTTTGTGGATGTTTTTTTTTTTGTGGTTTTTATTTTTGATAAACTGTGAAATAATCCTTTAATCCTCAGCCAGACATTGGAAACCTGGTCTTTACAATACTAAGGTTAACAAGAAATGGCTAACCAATACACAGCAACATATTATTGCTCTCTAGGTTGGATTTTTATGGACCCTTGCAAGGTTGAGCATTGATACGGTCGTGCAGTATAAAGGTTTATTTTGCTCTGGTTTATTTGATATTCTTTGCTTAACACCCAACAAAAAGCAAGGATGCTGCCGAACAACACCAGGGGTCACTGTTAAACGTGATTATAAAGAGTCTTGGGGCAGTTTATCTGCAAGCTGAACCTGCATCCATATATTAACCATTCCAAGACTTGGCCATGTTTTATTTCTCTGGCTATTTTATTTCATCTCGAAGGAAGATAAAAAATGGACACCAAGATTTAATGGGGGAGGGAGAATCTATCTTCTGATTTATGAGCAGTCTTTACAAAGGCATAACTTCTGTTTTGCATTCTTCCATGCTCATTTGTCACAGCATGGAATGATCTTACAAGTAGTTTTAGTCTTTTTGTGGTGAACAAACTGAGATAAATGCCCTGTCAGTCTAGATTCATGGAACCAAACAGGACCCATTGCAGAGAACCTGAAGTGCCACAAAGTCACATTAGTCAGCAGGCTCTGAGGATGCCTCTTGCTGAACCAGTACCATTAGCTCCTGTTCGGCATGGTTAAGCAGACAGAGCCCTATTCCTTGGGTATTTTATTTTTTAAGAGTGATTAATGAATTATTCACACATATTTTAAGTTTGAAAATAATATCTTGGTTTTTAGATTAATGAGAGATGAGAGTTGCATCAGCCTTGAGTCTTTGTCCTGAGTTGCATGGGAAATCAGAAAGCTTTCTGTAGCTTTTGTTATTTTCATCTTGTTCGGTTTGTGCAGCTGCAGGCACTGGCTTGTACTGTGAGGGCACACCTCTGGGTTATATGTCTTTCCTCAGCAACACCATATTATGAGATCAAGATGTATTGCAGGGGAAGACTGCAACCCTAGAAAGCATCTCTTCCAGCATGGGCGCTTTTTGCTTGTGTATTGGAGGGAAGGGCAGGAAGAGACCTAGTGGGAAGCACAGCCTTTACTGCTTTATGGTGCAACCACCTCTCTTCTGCTCCAGGACCACTGGTCTGGAGTAGGGGAGTTGCTGGTGGTGCTGTGATACATTGAGACAGAGGTCAGCTGAATGAGTTTTATGCATGAGACTTGACAGGTCTCCTCACAAAACAAATTTTGTGCTTTGTACTAACTGCTCACTGCGCATGTCAGGGAGGTGGCTCCTAAGCAATGTTTTCCTCTTCCATGCTCTGTTCCTCTTTGGCACTGGGGAGGGTGAAAGAATGGCACCTTGTATAAATGCTGATATGGGAAGCTTTAGGTGGTCCTGGCGTTTTGCAACCTAGAGTGCTGAAACACTGGTTTTTTTCCCCTGATTTTAGAGATCTTCAAACAGAAAATTAAATAAACAGGGGAAGAAAAGGAGCTCTGCCCCAAAGTGTGTGCAGTCTATGATTGTTTCTAGGAGGAACACTGAAACCGTGGCAAACTAGTTATAGCAAGGCTTTGCTATGATGCCTCTATTTCGTTTGCTGGTCAAGGTTGTGAGGCCACACAGTTATTATCATCTGTCTGTCAGCTAGGATGTAATAGTTTTTAAAAGCTACATCTAATCAATGCAAGTATTTTAGGGAATGTTTTAGGCATCAGTGGGCAGAACTGTAATGGTTTGGGCATTAGAGACTGGAAATAAGAGGCAATCACAGCTTCAAGCACTTCCACAAATGTCTGCAGAGCAAAAATCTGGTTTTGATGGACATCTTATAGGACCCTTAACTCATCTGTGCTCAAAATTTTATGTGGTAACACTGAATTACTTATCTTCAGACAGGAAAGAAACAACACTGTTGGGAGAAATAAACATGACAAGGAGGAGGCAGAAATACACTGAGCTTTCACTAAAGATAGAAAGGAGATGGAAGAGTTGCCTAGGGACCTTCTAGAGTGAATAGAGGTATGTGTGATGAATTTGGTCCTAGAAATGCTGCTAAGTCTGTAATTCCTTAGCAATTTAACTCACTGTGCTTAAAGGAGCAGAGGATACTTTTTCACTGCTTTTAGAAAACAGAGAAGTAACATTATTGTAGCTGTGGTGACTGGCTGCCTTTACTGTAGGAGTGATTTAGGTTGTTTTATTAAAGTCTGTCCACGAGCTGGTGAAGAAAATGTCAGCTTACTTCCCTACTTATATTGATAACAAAAGAGCTTGTACCATGGGCGAATTTTTTCCTGGGCTAAGAGTAAGTACCATGTTCTTGTACAACATATTCTTTCAAAGCAGGTCTCATGATCATTGTGTTAACACACTTTTAAAATCGCTTCATTTCATTTCTGCCTGTGTTATTTCTCAATTTATCCTACCTCACAATACTTACAAGGAGATATGCATGCATGTATACATACCTGCTCATCCCTTTCTAGCAAAATAAATAAAAAAGAGAAGTCAGAGAGACCTTGAGCTGCATTCCTCCGTATATTAACCGAGATCATCTTCCCTGTCCTTCAAAGGCCAGAGATATACATCCTCTCCTTATCTTCTGGGTTGCTCTCTGTGACAGTCAGGTAAATTTTACAGAAAAGTAACAAATTCCAGAGAATAATCTGCTTTCCTAGTACATGCCTCACCAAAAAATATGGCAGGAACTGGAATGCTGCTTGTCGAGTTCAGGCTTAATATCTTATTTGTTCCCATTTGGTTCCTTAGTAGATTCTGTGCTTGCCTCGGGCAATAGCAGCATGTTTCTTCACGATGAAATGTGATCAGTTATTTGGATGCTAGCTGTAAGAATGTAAGTGGCATCTCTGTTGGTTTGGCATGAGTCTTAAGAGGTACTTTTTTTTCTGACTGCTGGCTTGATTGTTCTAGCCTCTAGATGAATGCACTTTTTTGGTAGCACAGCAAACCGGTCTCAGTGTGTGTTACTGTTATGTATGTTATGATTTTTGCTAACTGACTCAAGTTTGGCACGTGTTCTGCCTCCCATTGGTTCTGCAAAGCCAACACCTGTTGGCTTCTTGATTGGACATCATTCAGCTGACCTCATGGCATGTACAAATCTTATATCTACCTGGACCTTGATCAAAACCTGCTTGGAGATATTATAGGTCCAGAAGGCAAGAAGGAGCGACCTGCAGAGAGTTCCCAGGTTCTGTCTCTCATCACCAACTTTCTCTAGTTTATCAGACTTCATTTTTCATCTGATGAGAGGATTGAATTGTGTTTGCAAATGGCCAGTAAGGAATTCCCCTGGAGGAAGAAAGCTCCCAGCTGCCATAGAGCCAGTTTCTGCATGCTGTTCTGTTTCCACTTCTCCTGCCTGGCAGCAGCTGATAGGAACGGACTGAGGCTGAGAAACGGGGATCTCACTGAGCTTTATGTGGCTCATTGGACCAAACTGTAAGTTACTCTCTCCTGCACTGGGATTATCACAATCTGTCCCAAAGGTCTGGGAGGCAGGACCTGCTCAGAGATGCTCCGTTTCCTAGTGTTAGTTGTTAGGAGGGACAGCCTGACCCACAGCACCTCCTGCAGCATTTTCTTCAGGCAGCGTGAATTACTTGAACACCCAGGATGCAGACCCAGCTAACATGCTTGTGTTTCTGTTTAACAGAGCAGTTGGAACTTGTGACACTTATTGCACTTGTGGAGTTGATTGTGGATGGGCATTAGGCCTTGTGCATGTTCAGGGTACTCCAGGCTTATTGCTCAAGGACATATATTTGCTCTGAGTAAGCACGGTAACTCCGACTGTCAAAAATGTCTCAGTTAACCACAGGTGAGTAGAATCTGATGTGCCTGGGGTAATGGTTTCGCTGTGCATACAGAGCAGGGTTGCTCTGTGCAAGAATCACAGGTAATGGTCACTGCACGTGGGCAGTTGGGGTAGTTTAATCCACAAAGCAGCGGAATGAGAGATGAGAGGAGTGGAGTTGGTAGCCCTGTCTAAACAGAAAACCGCACACACAGGGCAACTTTCTTTATCTTCCTGTCCGATCTCTCAAATCTAAACAGCCTCTGTGCTCACTTCTGAATGAACTCAGCCCAGTGTCCAGGCTTTCAGTCTTAACAGACTCAACTAAGTTGAATTGTTTGGCCTTGCAGAAATGGAGGATTTGAAAACCACTTCCGAGAACTTCACACGTTCACCACAGTCAAGTTAACATGGTCACTCTCTGCAAGCGAGTCACAAGTAGTTGGGCTTTAGAAGAGCTATGCATTTCACTTCTGTGGGATAAAAATTCCTCATCTGGAGCCTAGAAAGAACATATGTCTGTGGTGTAAAGAGGAAACTGTCTTTTCCTCCACTATTCAAAAGATTTGCTCAACGTGTTCCAAGAGACACGTGGAAAGATCTGCAAAGATCTCAGTCACTTATATGGATTATATGACTATACTTAGTAATTTCCCAGTCTTTCTAAGGCCATTGAAATGCATTTTCCAACTTGTGAATGGTTTAGTGTTTTCTTCTGGGCAAATAAGTTTGTTTCTTCAGTTGCATAATTGAGCCAAATAGTATTTAAAGTTAAACAGAAAGGCTTACTGAAGGGGGGGAAGCTTTAAAATTACTAGTGAATGCAAGTAAACTAGAAAAATCTAAGCATTTTACTGAACTCATCAAAAGAGCTTTTTTAGTGAGATATATATATATGTTTGTTGACCAACTACACATGGTTCAAGCAAAAAAGTTTCATCTTAAAATATGCTTGGGAGCAGTGACTTGGATGAAGCCTTCTCCAGAAGTCTTCTTAAGTTGAAGAATAAATTCTAGAGCTGAAAAGGTGGGACATGACACGCACTCAGAGGTGTGCACTGCCTATGAGATTTTGTTTAGGTAAATTAAAATGCAGTGTTAATCACACCTGCGCCAAGATGTTTGCTTAAGTTTATTTTGCGCAGCTGCTGCAAGCCGGTGCCAGATGGCAACCTAGCTCTTCCAGCATGAAAAAAAGAACTGAAAGAACTAGGAAGGTTCTTGAATCTCCATGTAAGGCCCTGATCCTGCAGGCAGTGGGAGTTTTGTGTATGAAGGGCTTGTAAAGTCAAGTCCCTTGCATGCTTTAACCTAATACAATTAGCCTACCCTTTGATTTCAGTGGTTTGAGCTGTTTGCCATTACAATTGTGGTTAGATGAACAACATTTTTAAAATGGAGGCAAACGTCTTAATTCAAATTTGATTATCTAATTAAGATATAGAACCATATTTAGACAGCCAATAAAATAAGGCTTGATTTTTTCGGTTTGCTTTCTGTTTGGAAATGCTGGGTGCCTTTGAAAACAGGATATTTTATTTCAGCACCTAATTTAAACTTCCAAATCCGAGATATCCCCCCGCCAGCCCCCAACTTCCAGGTGGGTTTGGCATGTAGGCCATGTATCTTGTAGTGAGAATGTTCATTGCACAGAACACACAGACCAAATATGTTGAACTCTAATGTCTACCTGCGGTATTGGAGGTAACACAGCATGCAAAGTATTATTCTTATAAGAAGAAGACCCAATTACAAGCAAGATTTTTAAAAAGTCTATATATTTACAAACTTGGTAGCAGAAGGTGTTTATCATTCTGAGAAATGATAAACATCAAAACAAAATTCCATTTACAGTGTAATAATTAGTTGCATCAGGATAATACAGTATATGATGGAAAAAATACACAAGTGTCAACCTTGGTCCTTTTCTCAGCAAGGTCAGAGGATAAACGTATTATGCCCTGTCAGGCAGCCAGAACCATTTTACAGGTCTTATTAGTTGCACTCAGCATAGAGGAAATGGGCTCTTGCCTTCAGCTCACAAAATCAAAGCCTGAAACGAGTTGCGCAAAACATTCATATTGGTTCTCTAACGTACTTGAAATCAATCCTGATGCAAGTCCAGACTAGCACTATGCACTTGCACCCATTTGCTGGAATTTTGTTTGTCTGATGTTTTCCAGCAAAGGTGAACATGAATCCTTTTTTTTTTTTTTTCAATCTGAAGATTTGCAAACTTTAACAGGTTTTCATGACTAGCATTATAATGTGATCTGTGTTTTATACTTTCTTTAGCTGATGCCATCAAGGGTTTGCAAGTACCGCTTTGGTTTTTCACAGCTGAGGTAAGGCTCACTTCAGCTGATGTTCAAACATAGTCCGACGGACAGAGCTGCCCCCATGTATATCTGCACCGACAATGAATTTGAACCAGTCAGGTGGTCTGTATCTTTATCGTGTGTCTGCCAACCTGTGTGTCTTTTCATGTTCTTTAATCTGTCGATCACATTTTGTCTAGCCTAGGAGGTAGCTGTGATGTTGAAGTGCTTTAGCTAATTGCTGCTAATATGTTCTAGAAGTATGATACAGGACATTTCAGTACTACAAAACACTTAAGTCTAAGCTTTGACTCAAATCACTTAACCAAAGCTAACTAACTCAGATTAAAACAGCAGCAAAGATGAAGTAATTTGAACTTCATACAAGAACCTTCCTTTCAAGGCTGTACAAACGTGCTTAGCAAAAGGAGATTGAACTTCTGCAAAAGACATAACGTAGAAAAGCTGCAGGAACTCTGACTAGTGGGTAACCAGTATTTCCTGGTGGTTTATGCCCTCTTTCCTTGTCTTTCATAGTGGGTTTTCACAGGTGTTTATGTAAGCGTGTCCAAGCTACAGCTGCACTGTTTGCTGCGTAGAGGTTCCCAGCAGCTGGCCCAAAATCCAAGTTGCGTTGTCCTCAGGAAGATGCAAGCTCTGCTTGGTTAAGACCACACTTTCTTGCACTGTAACCTGTTAGTATATATTCTAATTTGGGCTAAGCTTCAAGCTAAGGAGTCTAGAAGTGAAAAGAAGCTTGTGCTAAGTAGACTGTTAAAAGAGCTCACCCAGGTTTGCTTTGCATGCTTCTGTTGCATGGAAGCCTGGCAGAGACGGGGGGACCAAATTAAACCAATTATCAGTAATATGCTGTTCAGTGGTGTTAGCAAAGTGGCAGGAGCGATTCAAAAGCTGCAGCCCCCGCAACAAAGCCCTGGCAGTGCACAAGTGATGCAGCAAGCGGCCCCATGAAGGACAACAGGAGGGGGCAGGGAAGGCAGAGGCAAGAAGTGATTGTCTGTCTCCTGATAATGGGACCAATTTTCAGTGCAGCTATGCCAGCTGAGCTCCGGGGAGGCTCCAGGGAATCCAGCTCAATGCGCTTTAATTTGTGCGTATGTGTATAGATTATATATGACAGGCACGATTCCACATGCCTTCCAAATCACGGCGCTGTACTTAAAACCCTAAGACATAGATAATGCAGATGTGAGATAATCAAAGCAACCTTTGTCGTACTGAAAACTGAAACTCTCGAGGGCAGAGCTTAATCAATGTACTATTGGAACTAAAATTCCAGCCTTACAGAGTGATTGTGTTACTAGGTGCCATATTTAATTCATGAAGAAAACTATGAGTTTTAAAATTGAAATGAGACTCAAAATTTGCTGGTGGATGCAGAATGTAAAATTAATTTTCTATTGGTCACGAGCATCAAAGAAATAGGTAAGAAAGAGCAAAAAATCTTTCTTTTCTATTTATGGATTCCTTTTACCAGATTCTTTAAGGTCTCAAAAACATTACAGGAAAACACTGCAGAAAGGTAGCTGTGATTCACTTTACAAGTTGCATCTCTGTTTTTACCAAAGGTTTTTCTTCTATTCCTTTAAGAATGTGTATGTAAATATCAAGCTTCTGTAGGCTGAAGAAAGATTTCAGCATTATTTAAATATATAGTTATAAGAAAATTACTAACTCCGTATGGTTTTGGTAATATTACCTCCTTTTTGTACTTTTTTTTCGGATAGGTGAATTGCTAGGAGGTGGTAATATATCACTTCTCCATACATCTATAATGGCAGTAATCATTAGCCTTGTTCTTGAGCTTGTATGCTTTCCTGCAGCTTTGGCAACATTTGCTTTAATTAAAAAATAAGGAATCTGCTGATTCAAAAGAAAATACCACGGTGAAATAAATCTGGGTTATATTTGGCTAATAAGGAAACACAGGACGGTGCCGGATGTGGAGGTGACCAGGATGTTCCATTCCAGCTTTCCTTCCTCATTTAACTTTTCTTTGGCTGCTCCAGCTAGAAACGACACATGAGGGCTGGAACAACAGCAGGCGTGGAGGTTTTTCATTACCTGCCCCTCTGATATCAGAGTAGCACAGTAACCACCATACCTCCACCTTCCTTCCTGCAGGCTCCTTCTTTCTCATCCTGGGGATATTTTTTCTCCTGATGTCCTGTATCTTCTTCCCCCATGTATGGTTTTATAGACACTGTTTGCAAAGTCCCAGTAGAAGTGAGCTTGTAAATTGGAGGGCTGGAGCAGTACTTCAGGACGACAAATTGCATAGAGTCTTCCTGTAGCCCAACAAACTCCAGTGCTTCCACACATTGTGGTTTATATGTTTGTTCAGACTCTGGATTTTCATCTAGAGAAAAGCAAAAGAATAACTGGACCTCATGTTGGCAAGGAAGTGACATCCACACATGATATTTTGAGCACCAACCTCTCACTGACTCGTGAACCTGGACCTTGGACTCTGCAGTTATCTGTGTACAGACTTAAGTAAATGTGCTTGAATTTGCAGAAGTGGCTGGGGACAGCTAGATTTATATTATACATAAGAGTAGAGTTCAAATTCTTCTTATACCTGAGCTGCTTTCCTTGGCGATCTAGTTGGTTTGTCCTGAAATGTAAATTGATTTTTAAGAAATATGTATGAATGGTGAGTTTGGAGTCAGGTGCAAATATGACCCTCTGACTAATGTGACAGTAGCCCTTATGCCAGAGTTCCTTGTATCTATAGTGGAGGCAGCGTTTCCATCCTTCACAGAAGGGTCTATGGAGGGATTAACGCATTTTAATTCTGAAGGGACAAATCAACAGTGTCAACCACAGATTTAAACAAACCACCATGCTGTACTCTGTCCTGGTAACCTCTAGTTGTTGCTGCGTGGCGCTGCTGCTTTCTTTGCACTTCTTTTGTGCTGATTTCATTTTTGAACACACACAAGTTAAATGTCCTACTACACATGCTATGTTCCTTCTAAATATACCCAACCTTTTGTTTTAGAAACACATTTAAAACATAGAACAATTAAGCTGACTTCAGTGAGGTTAGCAAGGAGAGTCAAACGTGAGTGTTGGGGAGGAACAACGATCCTCACTCTTACAGTTTTATTATAACTTTTGTGGTATCTCTCTATTTTTTTTTTTTAAATTCAAGTTCCTGCCGGGGTGTCAAATGTCAGCCCTTCAAAAGAAGGTTTCTTAACTTCGTAAGAGCAAAGAAAAACATGAAAACATGAACCCTGCATTTTCTGTAACTACAAAGCAAAATAAAGGATTCACAATTCAGATTTCAGTTTCACAACTTTTAATGCAATAATACAAGTGCAACATTTTTTGAAGGCCTGATCTATATTTATTTATTCAAACTGCAGGCTATGTGGTTTCAACTCATTATTCTTGCTTAAACTCAGGGCCTGGAAATCCAAGTGAACCGTTTTCTCCCGAAATCATAAAAACTCCATGTTTAAAAAAAAAAAAGAAGAAGAAAAAGCTGAATAATTCAGGAATATTTAAGTAATATTCCTTTTATTGTGGTAAATATAAAGAAATAATAAAATGAGTACACTCATATTTGGTGTTTGTCCAGTCAAAAGGGGGGTGGTGATGAATACCAGATTAGTCATTCCTAACTTGGACAAACCCTGATTGTGTCTATATTCATAACTTTTCCATGGTAACCAACATGGATTATTGAGTTGCAACCATTTTGCTGCGCCCCATGTGTTTTCATTGACCCTTAGGAGAGCTATTTTGGTGTTAAATACTGCCAGGCAGTGAGTGAGTAACCATTTTTTCACTTTACCAACAGAATATGTGGCTTTACTTCTTCCTCGCATAAGCTGTGGTCTTAAACTTAAATTAATCTTCAGTGGACTGATTCAACTCATTAACCCACTGGAAAACTATTCTCCTTTCTAAAAAAAAAAAAGAAAAGAAAAAAAGAAAAAAGTTTTCCTTTGTGACTTTTATCCCGGACCTGACTTTGCTTGGGGTTTACAGAGCACAAGTGTTGGTGTGAGATAAACAGAACAGAAAAGGGGCACAAGGAGGGGGCCAAAAGTGGGAGACTGACCTCGTGTTTCCCATGGCAGTGAGCTGGTAGTGAAGCTCAGCCCAGCCATCTTTAAAACTGCATCATGAGTTTTTTGACATGGTTTCTTAGTGCACCAGTACAGGTTGGGGGCTGACCTGCTGGAGGGCAGCTCTGTGGAAAAAGACCTGGGAGTCCTGGTGGACAACAGGATGACCATGAGCCGACAATGTGCCCTTGTGGCCAAGAAGGCCAATGGCATCTTGGGGTGCACCAAGAAGAGTGTGGCCAGCAGGTCAAGAGAGGTTATCCTGCCCCTCTACTCTGCCCTGGTGAGGCCCCACCTGGAGTACTGTGTCCAGTTCTGGGCTCTCCAGTTCAAGAAAGACAGGCAACTGCTGGAGAGGGTACAGCAAAGGGCTACAAAGATGATTAGGGGCCTGGAGCACCTCTCTTATGAGGAGAGGCTGAGGGATTTGGGTCTTTTTAGTCTAGAGAAGAGAAGACTGAGGGGGGATCTGATCAATGCCTATAAATACTTAAAGGGTGGGTGTCAAGAAGATGGGGCCAGTCTTTTTTTAGTGGTGCCCAGTGACAGGACAAGAGGAAATGCACACAAACTTGAACATAAGAAGTTCCACCTAAACATGAGGAGGAACTTCTTCACTTCGATGGTGGCAGAGCACTAGAACAGGCTGCCCAGAGAGATGGTGGAGTCTCCATCTCTGGAGACATTCAAAACCCGCCTGGACATGTTCCTGTGCAACCTGCTCTAGGTGGACCTACTTTGGCAGGAGGGTTGGACTGGATGATCTCCAGAGGTCCCTTCGAACGCCGTATCATTCTGTGATTCTGTGTAAGGCTGTTATATCCACAGCAATTTTTGTAAAGATAAGGCTGGTAGTCTCAATTTACGATAGTAAAAATGGAAGCAGAATTTGCCCCTCAGATGAACATTTCCTGTAACTCTTAACAGTCCTTTTTATGGTGGTACTTTAGTTCTCTTTTGTTTCAAGTATTTGGCTTGTAATCATACCAGTGTTTCAGCAGCAAAACATTTTTACTTTGAAGGCAGGGATTTGAAGAGAGTAACATTTCTACATTTCTACTTAATTATAAGGCAAGTGGCAGTCACTCAAACATTTTAGGTTATTATCATCCTGATCTGAAGCTTTTAAAGAAAAAAAGGAAACAAGAATTTTGTTTAGTTCAATGATACAACCTTTTATGGATAGTTGGCCCCTTACAGAGTGCCCTGATGATCCAACCTGGAACCATGTGAAACGGGGGACTTCAGGGTGTTTGACTTCAGCCATAAGGGCACAGGACATTTTCATTAAAAAATAGAATTGCTATTAAAGCCAAGCTGCTCTCTTCCTTCTGATAGTGAAGGAAGTTTTGGTTCACTAAATTAGTTTCTTTTTGGCTCTTATGTAAAAGGTCTATAACCCTTCTTCTAGAAAGGAGGGAAGAGTAGGAGGGAAGAGCTGACATGTGCTTGCCCAAGGCAATTGCTGTAACGGAGGTGCATGACAAAGGCTGAATTTGTCTGTCCTGGCACTGTCCCATCATGGCTGGTGGCTTGAGAGCCCTGGAGCCCTGTGGCTGATCGATGCATGTGGGTCTGGGTATACTCTGCGCTGGGTCTGGGCATACTCAACACGCTGTAGGACGTATAATGCCACAGCACATCGGGTCAGTCCTACAATTGCTTTGCGGAAGCAAGAACCCTTTTTCCTTCTTGACCCAGGCACTTGGGTATGGTGAAACTTTTCTCTCTAACATGGTGGGTTTGGGGATCCAGCCATGGGAAGCTGTGGATTTTCTGGAGTCAGGAGCTCGCAGGTGTATGGCAGAGTCACTGAACTATTGGAGAGTTGGTGGTTATGGTAGCTGTTATTTCTGTTTTCTCAGGCCAGGACTATAAAGACATAGTCTTGTATTTTAGAGTTTCTGTGCTTCTGAAAGTAAGTTTTCATCATTAGCATTTCAAACATTACTGTCTGAACTGTATTGCAAATGAGAAAGGAGAAAATGTCTTAGAAAGCATTTCCAAGTGCCAGGAAGTAAATAGTTATTGCTGCGGTGTCTACTTGGAAAGTTGGCAGCCTCCAAAATGATTACAGATTAAATTCTACTTTAGATAAAGCAAGAGCTGATACTTCTTCCCTCCTGCTCACTTTCAATTGATGCCTCTTCCGAGAGCACTGCTGCTACCCTGCTTGGCTGTGCTAAGATCAGTTTGTGATTTTAATACACATTTTATTTTGAAGAAGTGGAATTAAAAAATAAGTAATGCGGAATACACATTTCAGAACAGAAGTGTCTGTCCTCTGAACTGTAAATCGATGATGCTCTAAAAGAGTGGTAAATTGTAACACGCAGAGAGCCAATGGGTCACATGGTGCTGTTTCTCCTCGTTTCAAGCTGCTAAATCCCATTAAAAGGGAAGCTAGAAGCAAATTTCATGTATTTTTAGTATTTTTGCTCTGTGAATGCAATTAGTGTGACTGACACAAAAACTGCATAAAATCATGCGTAAAGAAGCAAGTGGTCTCTCTCACTGTGCTGGGAGGGCGTTGGTCCAAGGAGCCTTCAGAGAGCCTTTCCTTCAGAGAGCCTCTGGAGACTTTCCAAAACCCTCACTCTGAAGTATTTACTGTTGGCCAAGTGGGTCCTCACTGGAAAGGCTTTGGATATACTGAGATGAAAATTGTCATGTGGGAAAAAAAACCCTAATCTGAATCAGATCAATTAGCTATGCTACAGTTGCTCTGTTACAATCCTTTTCCCAGTTAGGCTCCTTCTTTGCTAGCTTTTATAAATTCAAAGGAGTTTTGTTGGTAATTATAAGGGAAGTGGCTTTTATGCTATTCTGCTTTATGCTTTTTTCACTATACCAAAGATGCAGTGTGTTTAATATCTATACTCTTACAGAATACTTGAGCCCCTAGTATGCTAAACTGTATGAGTCCTTCCACCTGCTTCTCCCAAAAACTATCTGCTTATAATTTTTGCTGAGTTTAGCTGTGTAGCTGAAAAGGTTACCAACATCACAAGCCCAGTCTTTTCCAACGCTAGAAATTACCACCTGCATAGAAACAGTGATATTTTAACTTAAACTACAGAAATCAAAGTATGCTGATGCACAGGGTCGCAATCACAAAAGGAGCTCACAACCCCTAGTTCTCCTGGTCCACCATGGTAGGAAAGGAATCACTTCCAGAATAAGGGCAAAATTTTCCAAATGCAGTCTTTATCCAAGAGGGACTAAGAGCCCTTTGCAACTTCCTAAACTACTTTCACAGGAGACTACTGGAATAACACTATTTCCGGAACTCTGTCTTGTTCTAGTTATTCTTTCCCCTTCTGTGGTGGACATGTTCTCTTTCTTTTTTCTTCCTTTTCACATCTTCTTCTTTCAGTTGCTTTTCTCTTTTTCTGTCTTGTTTAGATGTTTTCTTTTTAAATTGCTCTTCCTGCCAGAAAAGAGAGAAATCAATATAAATGTATGTAAAATAAAGAACCTGTCACTGTCTTGATTCTGGAGAAAAACAGAATCACACTGGAAAAAATGTTTTCTAGTGACTGCTTCTTACAGGTTTTCTAGTACCTATTTATTATAGAGCACAGACTTAACAGCTGATGTGGGGAAGGTTGCAGGATGTATTTAGTTCTCTAAATACATAGAGAATTTGTTTATGCATTTATAAAAATCTTCCAAAATCAAAAGTTAGTGACTATATAAACACCTGAAAAAATATCTTACAGCCATAATTTTCATATTTTCTGATTATGGAGCACCTGCTTTACAACCTTACTATTTTTAATACATTTCTTTGGCTTGTAATGATACTTCCACAGTAATTAAAGCTGCCTAATATTTTCCATTTTAGAAGCCTCTCTTTTAGTTGCTTATTTCTTTGTCAAGTCTAAACTGTTTGGGTTGAAGCTTTCTATACTTGCTTTCTGCCTCAGACTCAATAGTTCGGAAATCTTTATTAAAAATGAGATAGCCGTATTCAAGAATGGTCTCTGGACAGAAGTTGGTGAGAGGTTCTGTTTCTTGTTTACAATGCCACAATTTTTATTGCTTTTTCTTTTGAGCGCTCTGCCTCTCCTGAGCAAATCCTCTGGAATTAGAACTGGGACCAGAGATTTGGCAGAAGGATAGTCCTGGGATAAAAGAAATACTACTTACTGTCCTCTGAAGACTCAGATAGATTTAGATGAGCTACACATTTGGAAATCTTTTTATGTATGTTCAGAAACTACAGACTTCAAAAAAGATTTATTTCAGTGGCCTCAGGCTAAGTTAATGAGTAAGGTAGTGAATATAGGGGCTGAGCAACACCTGTATATATTGAATCAGACTTGCATGGAGGACGTCCCTCCCAAATCAAGACACGTACCCATGGAGGCCCAGCAGTCCAAGGTGATAGAAAAGATAGGCAAAGGCAGAGCTGATGCCAGCTCCCTGCCTGGTGGGCAGTGCTGCAGTTTCCCTCTGGTTTGGGAGGAAACTTGGGAGTTTGGGAGTTAATAGGCTCAAAGCTAGGGAGTCTGGATGTGGAAAGGTTAAAGACTGTCAATTTTCTTTCTCTGGGAAAGTTTGATAATACATCATATAGCTGTTCTGTTGTTGTTTTCTTTACCTCTGTTACTAATGAAAACAAGAAGCCGGTTACTTTGCGCAGAATGGCCGGTGTAGGTCTCAATGCATATGCCCACTCCATCACCTTAAATGTTCCTGCAGTGTTTGGGTGTTTTTCTAAGAGAACTGGTAAGTCATTGCTGCTGCTTTTTTTTTTTTAATTATTTTTAGATTTATTTCTGAGAGCACCGTCTCTCCATGGTGGACAGTCTGACTGTGGAAAGCACAGTACTTACAAATGACCTAGTAAAGCCTGATGAGCACTCTGGGATTCATTTGATAAGAGTGGCTGTACAAATGAAAGGCTGTTAATTGTGTGGCTGGCTGCCACGTGCAGTTAATCCCCAGCGCAAAATGCACTGTATGGGCAGTTCCAGTCTAGAAATAACTGGGAAGGAAAGAACAGAAGCTCAGGGCTACCTTTTGGCTCTGTGATTTACACCGCCCACGAGGATATCTCGCAATGTTGGCCATGTATTTTTCAGCTCGTTGCCAATCCTCGTGCCATTGCTGAACTTGATACTGAGGCTGTGTCTTTGTAATTCTATCCAGAATGGCGCGGTTCTCCTGGTTCACTCTCCGCAGCTCCTGCTTTCGTTTTTCTCCATTTAAACTAGAGAGGAAAACCATATAAGCAGAATCAAACTTCTTCACGCTTATTTGAGTTCCCACACCAGGCAACCCGGAATGTGAAGTATCTGTCAACCTTGTGTCAGGGGAAAATTTGCCTAAAGGTTTTATACTTCTCCTACAGGGACGTGCTCCTCCTTGATCTGCGTTAACTGGCCCTTGTAACCCAATCCTTTTGTCCTTCTTAAGCGGGTAGTCTTTGTTCAGTATCTTCCAAATGCAGCCCTGCTTGTATGGAGGTTTGGTGCATTTTACAAGAGGAAAAACGCTAGTTTTATCTTGGATTAATGCCAACCCTCCAGTCTTGGAATTGCTGTAGTGCAGTACTGTAGGTGAGGGCATGGCTGGTGTCTGAGACCCTTTATGATCAATTATTTCAGTTTCTTTGGTTTATACCTTTAATTTGTGTACAAACCTGATGACCAAGTTGGGAAGCAATGAAGATAATGGAGATAAGCATACTGCCTCAAATGCCTTGGAAACTTTCTGTGATTTCTTAGACTGTAATTTCCCAGGCAGCTGAGCTGATCTTGTAGCGGTCTCCTGCCACCAAAAAAGGAAGGACTTGCTCTTTTCCTTCCCCTGCTCACCTCCCCGCTGCTCCCAGCTGTGTGGTCTCCTCCAGCCCTTGCACCAGCCCTGGAATTCATCACTTTGCAGAAAGTGGCAGAAAAACTATCCAGGTTTGTTTGGTTTTGTTGGGTTAGTATTCTGGTGCTGTCTCAAGTTCAATTAGCTAATGGAGAGGTCTGATGAAAACCAGAGTTGATCCAAAGAAAACAACAAGAGTTTGCCACTTGAACCAGGAAGGGAGAGAAAGAATGAAATGAGGGAGGATGCTCTGCTCCTTCTATCTCTTGTGGAATCACACCTTCAGTAGCGGAGTTAACTAAAGCTTGTTGATGCCTGCACTGATCTGGGTATTATTCACTAGTGACAAGCAATAAGTGCTGTGATGTGGATTCGCATGATGTGGACATGACCAACTCTGTTCCAAATAATTTCTGTCTTCCCAAGGAACTGTGCAAATGTCAGGATACTCGTGACGGTGACTTGTAGTGAGTTCTACCTAGGTCACTTGCACCTGAGCTGCATTTTTTGCTGTCTGGAGACACTTTAGGGCCCAATGAGCAGTCAGTCTGTCATGAAGTAGTCTGTCTGTAAATGAATCACAGGAGGTAACAGCTGCCACCTGAGTTGTACAAAGCATTCTCTTGACTTCAAAAGCCTGTCCCTGCTGTTGACTGGTTTGCTGTGCCCTATTCGGGGTATGAATTTCCTCCTGAATCAAAAATATGTAAGATGGTTCTCTCCAGTGATAAATCCTCAAGGCCTATTTTGCCTAGTCTCCTTTGAGCAGTAAATTATATTTTCACTTCTGCCTGCTTCCTGCTCCACTTTTCTTTTTAATTTTATTTCTATTCTTTGCTCTGTTTTTATTTCATCTCTCAGCTTTGGATCTCCCTCTTTCCGGTGGTGTCTGTAGGAAAAACTGGCAAAGTCAGCAGCAATGACTCACTTAGCAGGAACAACAGCTTTGCTGAGACATAATAGGTTTACTTCATTTATTTCCCTTAAAAGTAGGGCAATGTTCTCTCTCATTTTCCTCCCATTTTTTTTCATCCCTCAGTTATTAAACTGAAAAACTATTTTAAAACCATCTTCTCTTCAACAGAAGGTAGGAGGAAAATGACCTGGCATTGGATTTCATGTGATAGGGTAAGCAAATGGCTTTCTGAAGTGTTGATTATACCTTAGGCTGCCTTTTAAAATACGTGTCCTCACAGAGCAGTTTATCCTTAGCTATGTTTGTCACTGGGAAGGTAACTTGATAACTACATAGAAATAGTGCTGCTGATGTTACCTTTTGGCCTTATAGTCATTTTTGTTGTCGATCTGTCCCTTTGTTCTCATGATGCAGGACATCTTCTCCAGCAGCAAACAGTTGTCTCTTTTGATGATGGAAAGTCGGTCTTCCTCCAACTTTGTGTACAAAAGGGATAAAAAAATGCTTCTGTTTTTACAAGGCCATAGCAGCAGCAGTGATACCTAACAGCATGGATACCTAGCAGGGTGTTCAAAATTGCTGTCCCCTTCTCTTCACAGAGTGTGACAGATACTGATCAGGTAAAACTCTGTGCTAGTGTTGAGAGAACCCCTTGTTTCACCATTTTAATGGTGATAAAACCAGAGAAAGCCCTTCGCAATGCTGTGAATTCAACCCTGATACACGTTCCTGCAACCACACCAGCAGCGGCCTGCATGATTAGCAAATGCATTTCATCAGTATAAGCAGAATTTCTATAAATATTTGTCAATGTTTTTTCCAGGATTTTCACTATCATTTGTGTCTCTAGCAGCCTTCGTAGACTCTCATCAAAATCTAGCATTATTGAGATGGACACTGTACAAACACATGAGGGGACTCATCCAGACTCCTCTGAAGACCATGGGAGTCTTTCTGTTATCTTTGGTGGGCTTTGGATCAAATGGTAATTTTTCCATTCACTTTGGTGAGATCTGGATTAGGTCCAGTTGCAGGCCATTTTTGTCCTGGAGGGGTTGCAGGCTGGTGTAAGAAGAGAAGCAACAACTGGGTGTGACGAACAAATGGAGAGAGATGTATGAGGCAGTATAGGCTAGCTCTGTTCATCCTTGGCATGATTTTAAGCCTCTTTAGCTTCAGTTTTAAAATGGAAGGTTATTAATAATCTCTGACATTTACTATATAATGGGCAAAATAACTTAGTATCAAAAGTGGGATGAAAATTGAAGGAGTCCAGTGGAGGAGGGAGAATCCCTTTGGATAGCCTGGGGCATTGTCTAATTTGTGAAAAATATTACCATGTTGTTTTTTGAAGAACACAAATCTATGCTAAAAGTGTGTTTGTGGGAACTGGGAAGAAAAAGGGGAGAGGTGAAGAGAAAAACTGCCTTCTGCAGCAGGACTGATTTGGAGGTAGCCAGAGAGAGGCTGGATGGAGGAAAGCAGGGAAAGCATGCTTTTCATAGCTGGATTTCAACATCTCATTCTCAAAAGCCTCTCAGAGCAGAACCATTGAATAAATAGTCTTATTTTGAGCATACTAACTCACTCTTCTTCTTTCTCCCCCTTTTTTCCGTATTTGATTCTGGGCACTCCAAAGATATTGCATGTCCTGTGTGAAATGAACAGAGCTCATCCCACTCTGATAGTTTTGAGTGGCCAATGTTAAAGTAGGAAGTTTCTGTAGGGAATCTAGTGCATCTGCCTTGTTTGCTGGGGTTTATAACCAAAGCAGATGCTGGTCACATTGTAGTATAAAAGGACCTAAAACTGGTGCATTAAGTAATCCCATCAGGCTCTGAATAGCCTTGAGGAGAATGATTATAAAGACGAACTGGTTACTAGAAGATTGCAACATTAGAGGTTTTACTTTTCTTTTTTTTTTTTTTTTTTCTGTAGCAATTTGGAAAAGAGAAGGATGAGAAAGAGATTAGGACCACAGTCTCAATTCCAGGTATCAGGACCTGTAGTTCAAAGGAACATGCCTAAGAGTAGTGGGTTCCTGTTGGTGGTTTTTTTTTTTAACCTCTGTATGTGTGGGGTTATGCAATGTTTCATTTTCAAAGGAACTTTGTCAGTGTTACTTTTACAGTAAGAGGAAAAAATTAACAGCAGCAATTGAACCCACCTCCTAATATAGCATATGATTTTATGCATGGAGGAGAAATGAATTGTTTTGCTAGTGAAATGATTTTAAGGTGCCTGGGGATTATTATGTCGCACAGTGAGATGATAAACAATTTTAAGGAAATTAATTCTGAAGTCCTTACATGGGCTACGCTCCCATTGCCTGAGGGGCACTGTGTTGGAAATTAAGTCTTTGACAGAGTTTAGCTGCACGTATTTTCTACTTTGCTCACATTTCGTTTTTTTAAATCATTGTTGTTTCCTTTTAGTGAGCAGAGTTAATTAGGTAACCATTTATTTTCCACTCTCATCTTTTAATAAAAATTTGCCTCTTGGGAGCAGTAAGACTTTGAAGGATAACTGCCAGTCAAGGCTATCCATTGTTATTTCTTGTGCTTTGAATATGTTAACATCCTATTATTCAGTTCATTGCTCTGTGTGTATCTTGATGATTGTGCTATTCTTGTTATTTGCCATGTTTTTTTCATGGTTGTGCAGAAGTACCTTTTAGAAGGCTATTTGAACACTTCAGCACTTGTTAATCTGAAGCCCTCTGATTTCATCAATAATCATAAAGATAAAATAAGTTATTTAATGTGGCTGGGAGTGTGCTATTCGTGGATCCTGATAGTCCTGTTGCAGCAATCACTGCACCGAGGGGAAAAAAAAAAGGCCCTGAAATTGTGACCATCTGGTAGTCTCATTGTTTTCTTTGAGAGATGTGAAGGTAAGCATGCTAGTGCTCAGTATATATAACCAATATTATACCTTCAGCTTCCCTAACTTCAGATGAAGGTGGCTGTATGTTGCAGGGGCACTTGTGTCCACTAATGGTTTTGCTGCCTGGATCTGCAACAGAAATGAAATGTTTATCCATTTTTGTTGGAAATACCCTTGCGTATCATTACGGGAGATCTTTTAATTCTCACATTCTGTTTTGTTAACCAGCAGTAACACTATTAAACATATGATTCATTACATCAGCAAAGCCAGACTTGCCCAGAAGAAGAGTAGTGGGAAATGGAAGTGTTAAAGGCAGTTGTTCTAAAGTCTGCTGGAGATACAAAGTGCTCTTTATGTTGGAGAAATGTAAAAATACATACAGTCCAGTTACAGTGGTGGTGATGTTATGATACAGGAAAGACTATCTAAGAGAAGGCATGCAGTTTTTATTAGGCATTCAGCAGAAATAAAAAGACAAGTATAAGAAAGCCCTAGGTACTCCTAAATTGGGCCAGATCTTCCAAAGGGATGTACATTTAGGATGCTACCAGAAAGAGGTAAGAAATACTGGAAAAGGACTTCTTGTGTTGACAGTATTCCCAAGTTTCTTATTATTAGCATTGTAGAAAATTGTGAATCTAATTATTCTAATAATTGGACTTGGTAGTTCAGTGGCACGATAATATTTATCTCCATCCTATCCTAAATAGCCATGCAATATATGAGGAAGAAGAATAATCTGCGAGATGTCTCGGGCTGAGGAAACCCCGTGGAAGAAAAGCTGGTAACGGGCAGTGGAGTGAGACAGGATTTAGAGGGAAGACCATTCTCTCTCAGACTGGGTCCTGCAGGGAGTGAGACTGAATTTGTTAAAACAATACTATGATTTTTGTCATGAAATACATGTGATAAACATTCTCCCTCTGTCATACCTCATACTAGAACCGTTCCATCTCAGGCAGACTTAGTGATACAGAAAGAAGAGAGAAATACTTGCTATTTAAATAAAAGAGGCTGCCAAGAGCAGCAGGCACAGCACCAATGCAAACCCCATGCATAGGTCATGACCAAAGCACTGCCTGGGTGCAGCAGAAGTTTCCACCTCTCTTTCTGTAGCAGCTTTCTGATAAGCCAAGAACCAGGCTTGAATCCCTGATCGCAGACCTGTCATACATGCTACCAGGACAGGCTCCTTTCTTTTATAACGGGGGCAAATAATTTACTGCACTGACTGGGACAACATTTAGCAGTTTCTAGCTTTGTCTGAAATTCACTTGAACTGCCTGGCTCCTTGTGAAAACATTTAGCTGCTCTTTTGTGGCAGTTGTCTCTGAGGAGGTGGGATCCCAGAAGGGGCTAACTGCTCTCAGCTCCAGCTGATTTCAGGGGCAGATGAGAGCGCTCATCTTAATCCTTTCTAGATCCCATCATGTGAAGTAGCTGATTTTTACTGGATAGCAGAACTAAACTTGATAAATCTCTGAGGCTTTTAGTGGTTTTGGCTTCTGCTGCTGCTAGCTCCTCTGCTTCTTCAGATGCTTTAAATTACCATGCTATTAAGTTATTTTAAAAATAACTTTAAGAAGACATGCAATTTGTAAAATAGGGTTGTTATTGTATCAGTCAGTAGAAATCACCGGTGTGAAGAATAAAATGTGATATTTATGCAAATTCTGATCTTAATTTATAGATAGATATGCAAACTGTTTCAAACTTGAACAACAAAAGGTGGGCTTAGAAAAAACATTTCTTCTGTGGAATTCATATCAATATAATATTTTCTGGGAAGTGTTAAGATTAACTTGCCTTCTGTCCTTATATGCATAACAGTAAAAGGTAAAACCTGGTATTTTCTAAGCTCACCGTAATCTCTATTGTGAGACTTTCCAGAGCCATGGTAGGTTTGGAGCCATTTTATATTTAATTCTATGTGGAATGTTGCAGAGAGTAGATGTAACTGTTTTCCACGCCCTGTTCCTTTCTTCTGTTAAGAAAATAACAAAATTATTCAGACTAGAAGTATTTACTCTTGTGTACATAGAAACATGGCCTTTTTTTGTATCTTTGCATCATGGTGAAAATTATCCCTAACCGTTGCCATCTTTTTAGTGGTCTTCTCCAAGAAGTGTACCTTTTTTGGGTTTTTTGGCATGTTACCTTTTTTTCTTCCTTGCTCTCTATTTTGTCCCTTTCTCTCTTGCTCTGTTTTTTGGTGGTTTTGTGTGTGTGTGAGCTCCTTCAATGCCAAGCCTGCACATCACTAAGTGGAGGCCCTTAGAGCCTTTTCTCAGGGTGATCCCCGTCTCTCTCGGCAGAGCAAAAGCCTGTGCCACACGTGGGATGTGTCATTCAGGACAACCTGCCGAATAGTTCTGCTGCCTTCAGTTACCCCAGCCCATGGGTACCACTGCCCTGGTAGTTGGCATTCCCCACAGCAAGCCTGAATTCATGCCAGCGGAAGGCACAGTGAAATTTCCGGGTGACTAGCATGGGAATTTAGGAGCGCGCCAGCCTGACAACACAGGGGCACTTGAAAAGGGCGCTCTTTGGCCATTGGAGATCTTGTTAGTTGTTACTGAGCCAGGTGTGAACCCTGAAATAAGGAACAAAATTCCTTACCTTCTAAGCCATCTTTTGCCCAACATGATAGTTATTCTTTCTCTTTGCTTGCACTCAGAAATTAACACTCGTGTTTAATACAAGAGCAGTTGAGTCGTGGGAAACGTTTTGTTGTCTATAAATACATTTCTTCACTATATATCATGATGGTATCTAACCTCTATTCTTGGCCTCTGAATGCCTTAGCGCATGTATGAAATGCTCTGTACGCTGAACAAAGAAGAGTTCTGTATGCACAGCGGATGCCGAGAGTATTTCAGCTACACTAATATCTGTTCCCTGCTTTAAAAGAGCCACTGTTTAAATAGCCATGCTTATATACAATAGTAAGCCTCTCAAGGTTAATTCACACAGAAGGAAATTTATTTATTTCAATATTGTCAATTTGGTTAGAAAAATATGTCAAATTCAATTCTCTACCTCATCTTTAACTTTTTTCCACCTGCAAGTCAAATTATGGGAACAATGGAAGGAAGGAAGGAAGGAAGGAAGATATTTTTATACAGTTAATGAAACAGACCCGGTCTGGAAATAATGAAGAACTATTTCTTCGTATTAAAGCTAATTATTTTGTGATAAAAGCTTCCTAAGGTAGCAATACAGTTGAATCATCACTGATGGTATTCACTGCTTATGGATTTTCAAGAGGGAGCAGTCCTCCATTATTACTGATTTGGAGCAGATGACTGACCGAATCTTTTTCACTTCTAAATTTGGTGAACATCGTTATGATAACTCTAAATGGACACAAAAGCCATACCTATGTTTTCTGGATATTCTAAAACATGTCTCTTGTACCTTACTGCTGATCAGTAGCTCTCATAACAGCATTAAGAATGAGCAGAGGGATGCTGTAGCCTTTTTGCGCAAGCTTATTCTGTCATGAAGGCCTCTGCTCTTTTATCAATCAGTTGTACCTACCCTTTTCTTGTGTTCTTCATACTTTGCTTTGTCCCATTTTAGCTGAAGATATTTGTTGCCACATGGTAAGGCTGGCTGGTAGGCTCGATGCATCTTGCACAAAATAAAGCATCTCTGAATCTGGGCTTTAAAAACAACAACAACAACAAAAAGTATGAGTAATACCAGCCTGAGCCTTTCCTAAAGCAAAGCCCTGGAGACTTGTGGTATGTTTGTAGCCGGTCACGTGGGGGTTGTCATGGCATCGCTGCTCAGAAAAAGAATGAATAGCTGGTGGTAGCATTTCAAACAATACATTTAACGAATAGCAAACAAGAACTGAATGTTATAGCAAAGCATTCCAAAGAGTATTTTATTCATATATAAAATAGATTACCAATTATACTTCACCAGCCAGACCTACCTCCCACTGATGAAAGAAAGACAGTGGTGTAAGCTATTAATAATGCTTCACGCACTACCGTAAATATGCAAAGGACTGTATAAAGGGCTATATTTGCTGAGCCTTGAATTGAACGGTGTGCCTCAGTAATGCTCTGAGCAAACCCACAGTGGGAGGTGTCATCTTTTTGCACTGCAATAACTTGCTTAAAACATTTTTTTTTTCATTGATAAGTATGCACTTTTCAAAAGCCACCGCAAATGTGTTCATAGGGAAATAGTTCTGGTTTTTAATAGCCTTTTCACCTTTCTTTATCTGCATGCCATCTGATTGCTAATGAGCTATAGCGAGCTCAGACAGACTTGCAAAAGCCGCATATTTACCGAGTTGACCACTGGTTCTCATGCAGGGGTACCTAAGCTTCCATTCTTCGTAGGCTACATTCGGCAGGGAGATTGAATGAATAAAGATGTTTTCTTAGGCCCACCCAAAAATGGAAAAGGTGCTTCTGCTCATTCAAGCTCATCTTAGCCTCCTCCAAAGCTCGGCTTGAGCTGGTGCAGTTCATTTGATGTTTCCATCCTCTTGATGTGGAGCACCCCAAAGCTCGGTCCAGCAGACTGCCAAAGGACTTTGCTTTTGGCTTATGTATTTTCTTGATAAGGCCTGTAGTTCCTAAGGAGAAGACTTGAATTACAACTTGAAGCTGTCATGAGTCTTTTAAAACAGGTAGGATAACGCACATTATATAAAAGCATTGGGAAGTATGGAGGGAACCTATGGCTGACAGTACCAAAATTTACTAATCAGAATGGGTCTGTATGAGGATGTACTGGGGGATATTCCATTTTAGCACAAGACTCTGTGCAGGTTGTGCTTACACAGCATCTCATGTGGGTGCAGGGGAAGGGCAACACATCTATCACACAAGTACCCAATGCAGAATCAGGGCCGGTGCTCTCTTGAATCGGTATCTTGATTAACTTTTGCATTTCAGTAGCGAAGTAAGGTTGGATACAGGGGTTTGCTTTTTATTATAGTTGGTGTGAAATGGTACTTAAACAACAGAAACAGACATAAAATTAAAACCTTTATACATACTAATTTTGAGCTGTAAAGCAAACACCCTTATTTTCAGACAAATGATGGAAGGAATTGAAGAGTAGGTTTTTCCAGCTGCTTGGGTTCTTATTATTTTCCTGTTAATGTAACAGGAAGATGTGGAGAATGTCAGTAAATATAATAAATAGTACAGAGTTGAAATTTATTTCTTCAAATATATCTAAAATCTAACTGTGCACGCAATACAATTATATTTAGCTCTTGAACAAGTAGAAATACTGAGGCCCTCATTTGCTTGGCAGTGTCTTGGCCTCAGTCTTTTAAATGCTACATGTGTAATGACCTGTTATGGACAGATCCGATTCTCATTCTCATTGTGAATCTTCTCATTGTTTTTGATGAAGCCCTTGAAATATAAGGAAAATTTAGGTTCTTACATTGATGGAACCATGGCCCACCAAGAAGCTGAAATAATTTGGAATAATTTCCCAGCTCCTTCTCGATTAAAGTTTGCGACAGAAGGGAAGTGGCTTTAAACTTCCTCTGTGGTTGCCTGTGCTCTCTCTGCCCTCAAAAGCTGTGGACCGCATACACATTCATTCTAAACATGGTTTTGGGTAGGTTTTTCCTGGTGATGGGTTTTGTTTTGTTCCGGAGTGAGGAAAACAAAGCTCAACAGTTTCAAAATTGACTGTCTTAATGTTGAACTCCTAAGGTCCAGCAGGTCCTTTCTGTCAGAAGATGGTGCTGGAAGACGAGAACAGCAGGTCCTACCTCTTTCTAATTTCACGGTCTAAACTTACAGCTACATCAGGGGATTCTTTAGAGTAGCATTTCACTGCTTAGTCAAAGTGGACTCATGAAGTATCCTTAACAAACCACAGGACTGGACCTACTACCTCTACAAGATAAAACAGATATTTATGAAGGATTTATTCTGTAGGTTATACAGTGTTATAAAGTGACAGCCATGGGAATTTCCATGTTGTGTGCAGAAGAACTTGCATATAATTTCTTGATAGCAAAAGCTACTTGCTCAAGAACAGACGAGAGATAAGTAGATAATGAATGTAAGAAGATTGTTGCAAAAAATGCATTTTCCAGTACGTATCAAGACACATATACATTCAGCTTCCACACAAAGCAGAGAGATTGTTTTCTGCAGCATAAAAGCAAGATGGTCCATACCAGTCTACTCTTTTAATGTGGAAATCTCTGAGTGTGCTGATTTTCTTTTCTGAGATCTCAGCACCCTACGGTTCTCATAGGTTTATGGGTTTGTTTTTTGATATCTTTTTTTTTCTTTTGGTTTGATTTTTGAGCAAACCTGTTAATATAATATATGGGACTGTAAATTGTGTGGGTGGTATTGCTGCTTGAAATTTGAATCTTGAGTTACTTCCCCATTGAACTAAGTTGTGAGGTTAGTGAGTTGCTGCCCTTTCCACCATCTTGGCCGGAAGAAGAGCTCGGGCTGGCTCAGGAGCTGCCAGCTACAGCAGCTGCTTATGCTTTATGGCCCAGCTATGGAATAAGTTAAAGATGCTGCTTCTCCCACTGCACTCCCAATATAGATCATGTTTTTGGAGGTACTGTTGCTCACTGTCATCAGAAGTGCCTTTTCTGCTGTTTACTTTTGCTATGAACTTTGTATATACAGTAAGAAACTGTAAGAGGCAGAGTGTGTATTTTCTAAAGCTTTAAAGGTTTTCTGTATGTGTGAAGAGGAAAAGAAGTCCTTATTTTTAGGCTGACAACTTTCCTGATTATTTTAAAGTCATGGCAATTCCTCACTGTATTCTGTGAAGCGTTTGACTGACTTTGGGCACATGCATAGACCGAACTGCAGGATTGGAGTCATTTGTGGGTGTGCTTGAGGATCAGGCCCAGTCTCCTCTCATCCATTGCCAGTCCTGGGATGGGCACTTGGAGATGCTGAGAGAAGCCAATTTTTTTTTTTTTTTTGGTGAGTTCAGTATGTTACACAATAGGGAGCTGACACTGTGACCCTACAAGCACACACCCTTATCATATAACCCACAAGCAAACCACCCGACTGAGTAGCTGAGGAGTCCACCTGTAGCCAGGGGGATAAAAAAAGCAACTGAAAAACCTGCTGGCGTGAGTGGGACCTGCTGTCACCCAGCGTGTACCTTGGTGCATACGTGTGCAGCGGAGCAAACCCTTCCCAGCGTGGCACGAGCCCTGGCTGCCCTGACTGGTGCGAAGGGAAGGGGACGTGAGGGCTACGGCTCCCGCTGCAATACAAAAGCAGATTTACCAGATGCTTCCTTTAGACTTGACCCTTTCTGGAAGCTTTGAGCAGGAATTAATTTTTGGCTGGGGGAAAAAAAAAAAAAAAGTTGTTTCCCACTTATTGTCTGAGAAATTGAGAGAAGGGAAAGGGGGTGGGAAAAGAGGAAGAGGAAGGGAAAAACATTGCCATAATTATACAGAGTTTTATTTATATATACATATGTTTATATCTACATACACAGTTTTAAATCTTTCGGACAATGTTTGGCAAGATCTAGAATTTCCTTGATCTACAGCAAAAATGCCAAGTAGATTAGTGCTGATAACTAATTTTTCTCACTGGATTTAATGTGGGAGGAGGGCACAGGGGGAGAGGAGAGGGCTGTTGGGTGACTGACTGAGCTTCTGCATTGAGGTCAGTTTGCTTGTGCAGTAGTCCTTAGCCTTCTGAGGAAGGCTTGGTCTTATGGCCTACAGAATGTGCAGAGATGAGGCCAGGGCCCTGTCCCCCACCTTTGCCTGAGGAGGGGAGTAATTTCTGGGTAACCCCAGGAGGCCCTGGAGAAGGTAACTGGGAGCAGGCTGCTGAAAAGCTGGTATTCAACTGGGTGAATTTGTCCAGTGGTCTGCATTCATCCATGTGCCCCGTCTCCATAGGGAACTTAACCTTTTGCTGGATACTTAATGTCACTGCAGCGATGAGAAGATTTATTTCCAGAAATTGAAGCATTGCTGATCCTTTGTCTGGCAGTTTTTTAACTTGTGGGTCTTTTCTTTGCATCAAACCCTTGTCAGGCTTCACAAGAGCAAACCTCAGCCCACTTGTCAGCACAAGTCACAGCTAAATTTGTGGCTGGAATGAGAGCAACTTGCCAGAGCAAGCAAGGTCCATGTTGGTGGAAGAGAGGTGGTAGCCTCCTAAGAGTGGCACAGAGGAGAAAACGTGGAGGTTCCTGAAGCATAGTGACCTCCTTAAAACAGAAAAAGCACAGTGAAGCAGCAAATGTGCCCTTGTCGCCAAGAGGGCCAATGGGATCCTGGGCTGCATAGGGAAGAGTGTGGAAGTCATTCTCCCCCTCTACTCTGCACTGGTGAGGCCACAACTGGAATACTGCATCTGGTTCTGGGCTCCCCAGTTCAAGAGAGACAGGGAACTACTGGAAAGAGTCCAACGTAGGGCAACTATGATGATTGAGGGATTGGAGCATCTCCCTTACGAGGAAAGGCTGAGAGAGCTGGGGCTCTTTAGCCTGGAGAAGAGAAGGCTGAGGGGAGACCTTATCTATGTTTACAAGTACCTAAAGGGTAGGTTGAAGGAGGATGGAACCAGACTCTTTTCAGTGGTTCCCAGTGACAGGACGAGGGACAACGGGCACAAGCTGGAACATAGGAAGTTCCACTCAAATATGAGGAAAAACTTCTTTACGGTGAGGGTGACAGAGCACTGGAACAGGCTGCCCAGGGAGGTCATGGAGTGCCCTTCTCTGGAGATTTTCAAGACCCGCCTGGATGCAGTCCTGAGTAGTGTGCTCTAGGCAACCCTGCTTTGGAGGGGAGTTGGACTAGATGATCTCTAGAGGTCCCTTCCAACTCTGACAATTCCATGATTCCGTGAAAGGCTTTCAGCTAAAAGCAAACACCAATGGAAACACTGTTTTGTGCGTTTGCAGGTGGGTGCACGGTGGTGCACATGTGTTACAGGAATGGGCCATGCTTAGTATTCCCTGTGGGAATGCTGTGCACTGCTGTAGGACATGGGCACCTCTGCCCAGTGGTGCACACCTCGGGCAGGCCTGGCCCCTTCACTCTGCAGGAGGCATGTAATAGCAGATGCCAGTGTTAATTCTTGCTAATGTGCTGCTCAGTGGGTTTGTAGATTGGTTATATTGCTTTCAGGGCTTATATTACTTCTTCCTGCTATAAACATCTGATTGCTTTATAATGGCTAAAACAAGTTAGTGGAGAAAATGAGGAATTAGTTATAATTTTATTAGGTCCTTGGATTTGTATTCTCTTTTTCTCTTTCTTTTTCCACGTCATCCCACAGACCTGGGTAACCTTCAAAAATCACTTGTATCCCCATCTTCATTTTTCATTCTCTTTCTTTGACCTTAGAAATAATTGAAAGGTACCCAGAGAAAGGCACTGTTTCCCTGAGTGCAATCAATATCTAAACGTGAACCCTGGGCTCTTCTTCTAAGCCTGTTGGGCACATGGAAGAAGTTAGCTGCTTCAGGGCCTGGGTATGATTTCTGGAACGAAAAAAAAAGTTCTGGAACTCTAATCTAGTTGTACCTGTCTCTCCCCACTGGCCCAGGGAGACCTGCCAACTCCAAAATTACACCAATACAATTAGTCCCATCATTGGCCAGTCAGATGCAATAAGCCAGCACACTGACAAGAACTGCTAGTCTTTCCTGTGCGTCCTGCTACTATTCAACTTGTTCCACGCAAGCAAGAGAGCAAAGCGAATCTTGCAGTGCTGCCTTTGGATTTACCCTCTGGCTTACTTGGATTACTTACTCCGGTTTGCTGGCACAGAGGCAGCAAGTTACAAGGTTCTGGCGCTCTGAGGAATACCTCATCCAAACCCTCTTGCTGCTTTTTTTTTTGTTTTTTGAGTAAGAGCAGATGTCTTGGACAGGCAGGTTTTGTTCTCCTTGAGGGTTTTATGGGCCACCATAAAGCCAGAATGGTCCATCTCTTCAAATGAGGCTCAATGACAATGCTAGACTGTATTGGGTAGAGGAAGAAATCCTCTGTGAGGATGGCGCAATTGTGCCATTTCCAGCAGAGTGGCAAGAGTGGTATGCCAGTTCGAGAGGGGATTAGCTGGATGCATTAGTTTTAGATTATATATCTTGCCTTCTGGTCAGACACAGGCAGGTAACATTACTGTCAATAGCAAATTAAATTTCTGTATGTTAACGCAATGTCATGTTATGGCTTGTCTGTGAATGGATGTATATACCCCCATGTGGAAATTAATCTTTCCCAGTGGGTGCAAGAGGAGTAAGGTCCTGGGTACAAGGAACGTATTTTGCTCTTTGACATTTCTGCTTGTTTGATGAGTGACCAGACCTTCCATCTGTGGAACTTAGTTGAGATATCACAGCAATTTCCAGCAGGTGGCAGATGATAATCACGCTAGTAACCAAATCTGGGTACAAATGATGTGTTTTCCAGACAGTTTATTCAGATATTGACTTAAATATACACATTATATAGTGGCTATAAATGTGTTTCCAACAGCAATAAAACAAGATTGCATAATTGGAGCTGATTAGTAGTTAACCATGATAATATGTAATTAAATACTTGGGAATCAAGTGTGGTATGATTTTTTTAAATTCAGCTTTGATTTTTTTATCTCACAGATCAGAGAAATTGCTTCTATCCAAAAACCTCCAAATAACCATCTGGCTAATTGTGTTTCATAGTATAAGATTATCTTTGCTCATGTACTGTGGTGGGAGAGAGCTCTTCTGTGCAGTCAAGCCTGGATAATTAGCCAATGCTTTAAAGAATTACATGCTAAAAAAATGGTGCCAAATTGCACCACATCATCGCCTTTCCTAGGTAGCACTTTGCTGGCAGAGTTGCTCTGCCTGAGTGGTAGTACTGACTGAGGGAGGGTTTTTTTCAGATTAGCTGTCCTTAACGAGGACCGGATTTTGCTCCTTTTGCTCTCCTTAGTAGTTACTCACACACATGAGTAATCCCAGTGGGTTCAATGGGAGCTATTCACCACGCAGAGAGAGGGTGGCATTTGCAAGCTGACCCACCAGCTTTGGCTTCAATGGGATTTTTGAGCAAATGGAAGACCACAGGATCTGACCCATAGTAAACGCCTGACTACATGGAAAAGTCTATTCAAGGTTTAGGGCTGCATGTGGGATAGCTGTGTCATTCACAGCGCTGATTCTGGATGAATTATGCAAAGCTTCCCAAAGTTGATGTATACTTTATCGCATCTGTCATATATATCTTGCTTATAGCAGAGAACTGGACATATCCAGGAGGCAGAGAAGCGTTTGTTTTATGGGTGTTTTTGGGTAGATGTTGGTAGTATAATCCCAGTGGCTTCCCTCTGGCGACTGTACAGCCCCCTAGGGTGGTTATGAGGGAGAAGATGGGGTAAGAGCTCTCCTTGCAGTCCCCTCAGAAGAGATACTATTGGTGCTGCCAAACTGAGGGGGGGTGTGAAGCTTTGCCTTGGGGTTGAAGAGTAGGGATGGAGCCCTGTGTTGTCAAATTAACTCTCATAAAAAACAAAGAAGACTGCAGAGGAGCTGATGACATAAAAGCAAAGAAATATGAAAGTGATGATTATGGCTGCCAATACGCAATGACTTGTGAAATATGGGTGTTTATATCCCTGCTTGCATAACCACATCTTTATTGTAAACAGCAGTACCCAGTTTATTATAAAAAGCAGAAAGTCCCATTGCTGCTCCGTTTTGTTTTCTCAAGATTATTTGCTGTTTTCACTTAGTTACAGCAGTTCCACAGAAGGCTAATGTGGGAGAGATGAGAATGGATGCATACTTATTAAACTGCAGTAAAATTCACCACATCTCATTCTTCTACATAATCACTGGGGTTTTTTTTCTGTAAGATCTTAATGCAGTTTTATTACATTATAATCTTTTATGGAAGGATAAAGGGATTTGTTCCTTAATAGGAAAGCAAAGTTTATAGGCTCAAGTAAAGCAGATATGACCCAGAACACAACGCTTCTACAAGTTTAATCAGAAGGTATTTCATGTTGGTAAATTTCATTGGAATCCTGAACGTTCTGTGCTTGCTGCTGAAATAACTTGGATTTTAACCTAGTTACATTTTTAGGAGGACATTAGACTGACAGATTTTTAGAAGTGATGACCAAGAATTAAAAGCGCAAAGTGTTTTTTGAAAAATAAAATTAAAAAAAACATATAACATGAAAATTAGTTGTATTGTCTCAGCTATTGTAACAAACAGTTCTCACTGGCCCCTTTTTCCTGTAATTAAAGCCGTTTTTCTTTTCCCCCTTCTGGCCTCTTCCTGGCCCAGTCTTCCAGCAACAACCAGCAAAAATGTGAGATTTTTTGAAAAGGCAAGTAGTAAAACAACAGGTAGACATGCGTTTCTTCCTGTACTCAGGGGTCACAGTGGAGATCTTTGCTTTCCTTAAATGCTGTAACTGCAGTGCAAACCCCAGTTTTTCTGCTTTTGATGCATAGATGTATTTTTATCCAGTGTATGAGTGCACCATACATGTATACACTGGTACACACACACATACACAGAGTTCATCTCAGTAGTGTCCACTCTTTCCCATGTTTCTCCTTCAATTAAACTTTGTGACTTCTGTGTTTTTGTGAAATCTGTGCTTTCTTGTCTCTGTTGCTGACATTTTGCTAATTAAAACCAACTTCTTGTCATCATTCTTTTCCTTTCCTTCTTTCATTTAGCGTAATGGCCAAAGTGTTTCTCTGCCAGACTAATCATACAAGCAATTTCATTACTGTTTCTTCATTCCTCTGTAGCTACGTCAGATGCAAACTCTTAGCCTTTAGAGACACAAGTAATGACAGACTCATTCTTAATTTCCTACTTCCATAGGTGCATTATATTTCTGCCAGTCTTCACTATGCATGGAGACGGCGGGGGGGGGGGGGGGGGGGGGGCAGGACTTCAGCCCTTTCCTGACCAGTTGATTGGTTCTAGGACTTCAGAATTAAAAAACAAAACAAAACAAAACCCAGACTACTTTTACCATCTTACTGTGAAAGATAACACTGCAAGGGCTGAATTTACCACTCGGAGTCAGGGAGTAAGATTCAGAGGCAGTACCAAAGACTTCTTTGCTTCCTCACTCACTTTGCCAGGAATAAATGTTTATTGGGTCAACCTAGTCAGAGTAGTCATACTGTGCATCTCTATATGGATAGTAGCTGCCTTTAGGCCTGGTATAGATAGCATTAGTTGAAACTATCTATGTCTTCCAAAAATTCAGTCACAATATCTTGCTCTGTTATCAGATCACAGTCTTAATTTGTGTTACAGTGGTATTTCCTTAGATTTGTCTTAAATACCTTGTTCCTTCACAGAAATATAGGTAGCAGCTTTGCAGTACCCAGGGGACAGTAGGTTCGTATTTTGTTAGTTTCTTGCATAATGCAAAAGGAGATTAGAAAGCTTCTTATAGTCTGTTTCCTCCCGAGAGAAAGCTATCATGTAGATCAAGAGAGGAAATGATTTCCTTGCTTGGCACAAATGAGTCACAGAAAATGACCTTCTTTGTAGTCTAATTTAGACCGAAGAATCCTCTGAAGAGCTGATAATATAAACCCATATGGCTTGGATGAAGAAAAGTTGGAAAAGATACTGTCATTAAGAGACTCATCCACATCTTAAAGAGCAGCATTTCACTTCGCCTAGATTTTTTGATCAGGCTGCTAGCAGCTGCAAACCTCATGTTGCCTGCACATGTTATCTGTAATACACACACACACACAATGTGATACGCTGCTGCTGAGGTTTCATTTCAACAATGGAGATACTGAAAAAGCAATGCCCATTCTTTGGCTGTTTCTTACAATTCGTTTAACATCTTTAAAAATACTTATTCATGGGAGTTTTGAAACATTCCTTTCATTTACATTGTTGGACTGTATGGCATGTAGATTTGGAGACAGATGTTTATTACAGATGAAGCAAAAAGCTTTTAGCCTTATGTCAAGAAAACAAGAGACAACAGAAACTAAACTAGCATGCTGATACACGAAAGCACTGTCAAAGAGCCTTAACAGAAAAGAGCTGGTGGGAAACCAGAAGAGTAGCTGGATAGCACAGCGAGCCACAAGTAACAATTTGTAGATTCCCATGTGAGGAAGCTTAATTTATTCCACAGCGAAGAGTGTAAGAAGGTGCCAGCTTTTCTTTTTTCTTTTCTTTTCTTTTCTTTTCTTTTCTTTTCTTTTCTTTTCTTTTCTTTTCTTTTCTTTTCTTTTCTTTTCTTTTCTTTTCTTTTCTTTTCTTTTCTTTTCTTTTCTTTTCTTTTCTTTTCTCTTCTCTTCTCTTCTCTTCTCTTCTCTTCTCTTCTCTTTTTTTTCCTTTTTCCTTGCTGTAAGTTTTTTAAAATTACTACCTTTTTGGCTGTTTAAGTGTTTTGTTTTTAATGTTGGTCTGTTCTGGTTGTTGCTAATTGATTCTGTAGGCACCTTGATCATTTCTTTTATACTTAAGTGCAGCAGTTGGTGGTATTTCACTATATTTTAAAGGAAAGGCTGGGTTTATGGTTGAATTTTGCCACAGCCTTCCTTGACATATCTGTGCTCTTGGTAAAGCTAGGCCATCCAGAAAAACAGCCTGGAAGTGTGGCCGTGGGTACGCACATGCTCCTAAAGCTGCCCAGCATGCCACTGTGCCCCAGTCACACCTTTGGACTGGGATGCTTTCTGCTCAGGTTGCTGATGATCACAGGCAAAGCATTTCAAAGTGTCATGGCTTTCGGGCCTCTTGTTTTTCATAATATACAAATGGAGTCATCACATTTTTTTTGGTGGATTTTTTAACCAACAAATGTGGTACACCACACACCCTCGTGAGCACCAGTGCCAGCACAGAGAGAGGTGGCAAGCAACACCTGAGGTTAGGGTGTGGGGGGCAACCATCACCTTAGGTAACAGAGTGGATTTATGCTGGGCGAAATGAAATTAGATTTAAGAGTGGTGGATTCTAACTGCAAATTTGGGTGCACAAAAAGGGCTGGGGAATTTATGTATAGCCTGGTTTTGTGAACATATAATAACTGGGTTATAGGTAGATACCTATTTTTTTCTCCTGGACATAAAGGAGATAGAAGTGCCAAGACTGTCTGAAAAGAACACAACTGCAAATTGGGAAGGATAGTCTGTTGAGTAACTGCTGAGAGTAACTCTTACAGCAGCAAATGCTGGGAAGAGAATTGATAAATTGATTTTTTTTTTTTTTTAATGACTATCTTGGGGTCAACTTTCTGCAGATGAGAAAAGCTTCAGACAGGGAAATGAGGTCAACTGAAGTCTTTATGTACCAAAGGCAAACACAGAAAACAGAGAGAAGTGAAATATTTTGTCTGAGATGTCTATAATATTTAAAGCACGGAAGCAGGTTTTTCTCTGATGCTGTTGGGGAAGACTTATCAGTTCCCAGTATCAGTGTGTGTAGAAGAAGTTTCTTTGGTTACTGAATCACTACTAGTACAAAGATAACATGTTAATAAAGAGATCTATAAGCTCAATTTGTGAGCTCATTTGGGGTCAACTTAGGGGGATCCTGACAGTAAGATCCATTTTCCTTTGCTCATAGCTAAACTTTATGCCCTTGCTTATAGCTGAAAGTCCTTGTTCCTGCCTGTCTACAGCATTGTGTATAACACTTGTTTGCCGTTCTTCTTCAGTGAGATGATTCAGTGGGCCTGTACTTATTTTGTGCAAATATGTTCAAGGTGTATGCATGTGCAGTGAAGGAGCAAAAGCAACAGCCATTGTACATTCCTTTTTATCCGTGAGCGGGATAGGGAGTGTTAAAACAGACCTGTATAACATGCATACTCCAAAACTGTTTGCCCCATCCAGCATCAGAGAGGCAACAACAGGTTGGCTCGTCTCAGTCGATGCCCTTCTTAAAAAGTGAGCTGTCTGATCAGCGTTCTTGTAGCTTCTGTTCAGGCTGCTGCTTGTGTTACCTCTTGTCCAGCTGGAAGGTGAGACAAAATCAGGGGAGTCAGAAGTATTGTGACAGGTGAAATTGGGGCTGTGGTGAAGAAGATACTAAAGGTCATTAGGACAGGGATATGATATCATGGAGGGTGCAAAGGACCAGCGGACAGAGGAGCTGAAGTATTGCAGTGAGCTGGCAGCATTATGGAGAAAAGACTACACACGGTAGGTGGAACAGGGATAATGTAATGAGGTTACAGAGGACACCGGGCATATTGCAGCGAAGAGGGAATTATGGCGTGGACATTGGTAAATGGAAGCCTGTGCTTTACAAAATCCCTTCAGAGTCTTGTGCTATAAAAATATTTTTATCAGATTACATACTTCACTTGGCTATGCAGACAAGGAGAACACAGTAAGCCAGGCAGCTCCTTAAGATAACTCACTGCTTCCTCTTTTGGCTGTGAGCTTGCCAGTTTCCTTCAGAGCCAGGACCATACCTGTACTGGAAACCCCAGATGCCCCAAGCTTTCCCACAAGCTGACTGCCACTGCCATTGTAGCTTCTTCCCAAGTTTTCATTTGCTCTTATATATTTCAGTATCTCATGTTTATGTGGAGTTTTTTTACAAAAGGCAATTCATTATATGTTGTACCTGCCATGATTGAAGCAGGACTGCCCAACTGTACTCTTCTAGCTTGCCTGGAAAACTTCTTGCCTACAGACTTCACACCGCATATGACTGATTCAGGATTTGCCTTCTGATTTCTTGCTGTCCTTCAATAGTCTTATTCTTTCAGTACTAGGTTCTTAATATACATATAGGTTGTCCTTAGTCTGTTTGCCTTTCTCTCACTTCTGAAATTATAGCTAGAGTGGGAAAAGCATTTGAAGGTGGGGTTTTTTTTCCCCGCTTTTCTTTTTTCTCTTTCTTTTTGCTGCAGACTTCAGAAAAGGCTTTTCGTTGTTTGGCTCGGATATGCTGGACTATGATGTGTTTGGACTGCTCTGCGTAGGGATATTTTAAGCCTCCTCAGGATAGTAGTGACTGCACCAAAGGTAATTTGATTTTTTTTTTTTTTTTTTTTTCAAATAATGTCATCTGTAGACCTCTGTTGAACTTTGTGCTCTGCTTTTGGCAGACCTTTAGGGAAAAGGGACATTTCAGTTACTGACTTTACAAGACACAAAGTTTGGCACCGAATACTGACACAGGTCCTGTTTCTTGCTGTATAAGGTGTAATCATGCAAGTCTCAACTCCCTGCTCTTCTCGTGCAGTCAGGTAGATCCAGCTTTGCTGCTGATCAAATGGAGCCAGGAGACAGCCTGGCCCACTCCCAACGACTGGGCGGGTTTGTTTATTTAATACGGGGCTTCTTTTCCCCACTAATGAACGGGTTCCAGCCTGGGGGCATCTTTATGGCTCTGTGGGAAGGAGGCCTCGGACCCCATTCCCTCCCTCCCCTTCGCCGTGACGCGCACGCCCCGCGCGCGGGGCCAACGGCTGCTCCCCGACGGTTGGTCGCGGGGCCGGCACTGGAGACGGGCCACGGAGTTACTCAGCCTTCCCCGTCCCCGCCTCGGGAGTCCCCGGCGGGGCGGGGGCGGGGGGGGTCTGCCGCCGGCAGGAGGAGCGGAGCCGCCCCTCGACAATCGGACGGGGACCAGGGACGGAGTCGGTGGCGGCACCGGCAGCCCCGCGGAGCCTGAGGGGGCGGCCGAGGCGAGGCGCGACGCACGCTCCCCGCAGCTGGGCGGCCGGCCGCCGCGCGCCGCGCTCCAGCTGTTGCAAAGCACCGCAGTACCGCCCCCCCCTGCACGCTCTCGCTCGCTAGCTCTCTCTCGCCCGCCCGCCCGCCCACCCCGGCTCCACGGGCACCCCGCTCCCCCTCCCACCCCCTGGCAGGCCACGGCCCAATGAGCGCCGCGGCCGGCTGCCCCGCTGGCCAATGAGGGGGCGGGGGGCGGGAGCTGCCTGCCCTGAGGGGCGGGAGGCGGGCGTTGCGCTCCACTCTGCTCGGCTCCTCGCTCCGTCCCTCGCAGCAGCCCGGTGGCAGCGGCGGCGCCCTCCCAGCCCTCCGCTCGCCCTCCTTCCCGTCGCGGCGGAGCGGCTCGCCTGCCTCCTTCTCTTCATCCTCATCCTCTTCCTCACCCCAGTCCGGCCCGGCCCGAGCGTCTCCGCGGCGGCGGGTCTTGATCACTGCTGAGCGCCAGGCGCGGCTGCGGCACCACCACCACCATGGCGGTGGAGGAAGAGGGGCTGCGGGTCTTCCAGAGCGTCAGGATTAAAATCGGTGAGGGCATGGGGTAGAGGCGGCCGGCAGGGAGGCGGCCGGAGAGCCCCGCTGCGGCGGCTCCCCTGCGTGCCGCGTCCCGTCCCGCCGGGAGAGCGCTTGGGGGGGGGGCGGGGACGGGACGGCGGCGGCGGGGGGTCGCGGCAGGACGGGCGGTGCCCCCCGGTTTCTCCGGCCGGCGGAGAGCGGCGCCGTGAGGGGCGGCCGGCTGGTGCCCGTGTGGCGGCCGGGTACCGCGGTGACAGGCCGGCAGCGCCGTGCGCGTCCGGCTGGCGAGCGGCGCCGGCGGGAGCCCGGGCGGGCGCAGGATATTAGGCGGATTTCGCGATCATTTTCTTTTTTATTTTTTTTTTTAATTTTTTTTTTTTCGTTGCTAAGCTACGGGCTAAAAGTTTGAAGGCGGTCACCGAGCCTCGGTACTGCGTGTCACTGGCAAAGCTGGTGCGAAACCGGCCAAAAAGCGGCTGTGGGACGGAGCCGATGCCTCAGCCCGTGCCTCGGTGAGCGGGACGGGCAGGGGGAGAGGCTGCAGCCGCCTCACGGCTTCCTGCGGCTCGCCTTTGGGGAGTCGCTCTTCTTCTTGGCTGTTGATCGAGTTCCAAACCACATTATTAGAAAGTAAGCGACAGATGTCAGCGTGCAGATTAAACTCTCCCTGTTGAGAGCTCTGAGTGTGCCGGCTGGGAGGGAAATCCCTCGTTTCCGTAACAGAATCAAACCCGTATGCAGAGGGAGCGGTTTGACTCGCTTAGACGGGGCATGGTGGCGGGGGAGCTTGGTGGGAAGCGGAAAAGTTCAGTGCCAGGCTCGCAGTGGTGGGTACGAAGGGAGTTGGGCTTGTAGCTTCTTATTAACGCTCTTGAAAAATCCCCTCTTGCATATCCGTGCGTGTAAAAGCAAATTTGCAGCCGTGAATACTAGATAAAACTGAAACTTGGGTTTGCATAGGAAATCTCGTTATTGGATAATAGCATTAACATATCAAAGAGACCATTGCTAGGATCATTTCCTTATTGATTGTTAGCGGGTAGTTTATAAGAAGTAAAGTTTTATGACATAAACTAAAAATTATGTATTGATTTTGTGTTCTATTTATATATCTGGAAAATAGACTCAGTAAGACTATATAGTATCATCAGAGACTTGTTTTCTGGCTCTTTTCAAAGGGGAGGGGGGAAAAAAGTCTTTTTGCGAGGGAGAAATTTGGACACCATGCTAGTGGTGCTATTGAAGGTTGTTCCTGTCTGGTGATTTTTAGTGAAAACAGTAGAAACACATCTCACATACAGAATGATGGCTTTTGTATGTTTGTTTGTTTTTTGAGAAGAAAACAGTGATGTTGCCATACCTAAACAATTGATGCCACTAGAGTATGGGGATTTCTTTGAGTGGTAGGAGAGATCAAAGATAATAACAGCAGCAAAAGACTTAAGATTAATCCCATTAAATCATGGACTAAAGTTAATCCTACTGCTGACTTCAGTTATCGGAGTCCTCATCAGAGCTAAGCGGTTGATTAATGTGCAGTATTGCAGTAAGGATTCTTGTTGCCTTTTGGTGTGGATAGTAAATAGGAAAAACTGCGTGCATCACTGGTACACGGCTGCTTCACTTCTGCCTTCTAAGCAGAAGGTCTTTACTCAATGAAATGCAAGAATAATGCCAGGCACTTTCTGGAGCAACGCTGCACCCAGGATTTCTACTGTAATGCAGCAGAGGGCGATGATAAGTACACACAAAAGCGAGCTCTTTCCTTCTGTTCACTAGAAAGTATCCGAAGGTGTATTCATCAGCTTTCGTGGCAGGGGCACAAGTTTCTGGGATTTGTTTTCAAAAGTTAAGTACCTTTCTGTAGTTGACTACCTTTGTGAAAATTGTCAGAAAAATAGCAGTGGCAGGATTGTTCTGATGGCTTGAGGGAGTATTTCTAATCTAACAGGCCTTATAAAGCAATCTTAATTTATAAGAAATGGTATATGGAGGCTTTTAGACTCCCTGCAAAAGACACCTGTGAGTGGATTTGAAAGGAGATGGTGAACATTGGAGGGACACTACTTGTGTCAGCTATTTCCGAGAGTAAATTTGTTTGTCTTTTAGCAGTTCCCATTCACTAGTATCTTTTAGTTTTCTCTCTTCTCTTGTGACAGGAGGCTTTGAATCTTTTGACGGGTTAAGGGATAAGTTATTTGAGGACAAAGGGATAAGTTTTTTCCCGTCTTGATTTGCTTTGATTTATCTTGCTCTAGAAGTGGTCAGTTCTGTTCTATGGGAGCTTGTTTCATCCCCAAGCTGTGGCTGATACCTGACTTTTAGATATTCTGTGTTTGAACTGGTAAGATGTTTCCTTCTCTGTAGCACATTTGCTGGCAAATCGTGAATGGGGGCACTGATAGACAAGCATGCCTCAGTGTAAAGCTGATGAAATGTAGGACTGATGCTTTGAATAATCAGTGCAAACACACTGTGAGATCGGGGTGGGGCACCTGTGGTGGCATGCCTCTCTTAATAGAGAGGCTGGTGCAGTTTGGAAGCTTCAGGCCGTGCAAAACATCCATAGCCTAGAGGTGTTTGAGTCCCCTAATGTAATGTCTTTCTGTGGCTGGGTCTTGTCCTGTATCTGCAAGAAGCTGCAGGTAAATGAAGGCATTTTCTGCTGCTGGTGTAGCTTGTTCTTTTGTGACTGATAGGTCTCATAGAATCAGTCATATTTAGCTAGATGGGTAATTATATCCCAGATCTCCTAAATGCTTTCCCATTCTGGGTAGTGTTGTTTCTCATCATGTTTGGACTTGGCTTGAGCCACCTGTTTCATCTATTGAAATTGTGAACCCTTGAGCTTCTTAGAAACCCGTGTTTCCCTCATTTGGTTGCACGGCCAATGTCATGCCACTTCCAAAAAATGTCTCACTGAGATAATGAAGTTGTGGAGCAATGATATGAACTGTGTCACTGTGGGTAGCAGTGTTAAGAGGAATTGTTATTGTGTTACCTCTTGTCCAGTTTCTGGTTTCTTTTGTGGTTTGTGGAATTGAAAGAACTCAATGCCTGGCTACCTCTGCTCATGTCTATTGCAAAGAAGTAACATACAATAAAAAGAAAAAAGTAATGTCTGTGCTAATGAATGCACTGTTCAAATGTCTATTTGAAATTTGATTTATTTTGGCTTCTCGTAACTGAAGCTGTTGTCCTCGTCTTTTTTTCCTTAATTGAAAATTATTTTTACCGGAATCTGTTATACATAAACAAAACAATGTGTCATGTAAGACTAAACAAACACTTCCTATAAGATTGCCACTTTGAGGAAGTGTGCAGTGCTGATATTTCCATGAGTCAGTGTTTCAAAACCTGAAAGGAAACAACATAAGGCTCTATGGCTGATGATTGGCTGGAAAAACTACAGAGAGTCCTTCTGCTTGACAACATGACTTGTGTTATGCTGTTAATAGTATTTAATAAATATACTGTACTTAATTGCTACTTTTTTTTTTTTTCCTCCTTAAATGACATCAACTATTAAACTTCCAGTTAAAAAAATAAAAACTCCTATTCAGCATTTCTGCTGTGGAAGTCTGTGTACTGGTTAGTGGAGAACTTTCTGCCGGATTTTACTTTGTGATTTTATTTATACTTGAAAGATTTAAAGAAACGGCTCATTTGTGAATTCTCACTGTAATGTAACAACCTTTACATGTCCCTAAAATCTAGTACTCTTGTATCTAGGAGTTTTAGGCTCTGCTCTAAAATTTTATTTACCTAGTGATTAGCAGGGCTTGTTGTAGAGGTTAAACTGTCCCATAGTTTTGCAATAATAATGGACACAGGAGGATACTGCACATCAAGAGGCTATGAGGGGCCATAATACAATGAGGAAGACCCTTTGCTCATTGTTCTGTTGACCTCATTGATAATAATGGTCCACTTGTACACTGTGAGGGCTTGTCTCAAATTGAGACATTCATAAACTTCTAAAGCTCTCTTATCATCTTTAGAAAGGGCCAGGGATGGACCTTTTGTGGTTACAGGTGTTGAGGTCATAGTCTAACATGTGAGACTTCTGGATGCATAGTCTCTCCTTGGTGCCAAGTGTGATCAGAAGCATGAAGCTGTGAAATTTTGGATAAAGGTTGGCTGCTACCTGATGTTGGTTGGTGCTCTGCTCGCAGCTGACCTCATTCAAAGGGTAAACCCACATTTTCTGATAACTCAAAATCCCCCTTTATGTTGTGACAGTCCAGTTGACTAGATGAGGATTGTTGTTCTGTAGACCATGCTGTCTCTGTGACTTTTAATTTTGCTGTGTCTTTACTAATTTGTACAGAGCTATGTAGTTTAAGTCATTGTGAAAGCAACTGAACTTTGGGAAACTGAGAGTCTTCGATGAAGTCAGGCAGTATTTGCTTAAGTGCTAGTATGCTAGTGTTTAAGCAGGTCAATTGCCAAGAGAAGGTATTTACTGCCCTTCCACCATTAAACTTGATACAGAATAAATGTTTGAGAGATGCCTCTCTGCATTTCTGTAAGGTTAAGGAGGAACTATCTTGTCTCTGACAAACTTAAGGCCTCCCTTAAGTCTAATAATCCTAGGTTTGATCAGGGAAATCCATTTTTGCCTTGAGAAGATGTCCCTTTTAATACTGTCTGTTGGGATTTAGTGCTTTATCTTAAGTGGTTACTTGCAGAGGTAAGTATGACTAAATATGCTCACTGCATAATACTGTAAAAGGATTTATCCCCATTTAAATGGGGCATAAGGTTGAATAGATATTTTTAGAATGAGAGAGTTTTTCTGAGGTACCTATCTATATATAGATATATATAATAGAAAATTATTATTTAGGAAATGTAAAATGTTTCTTATAAAGATAACAATGATTTTTCTAGTGTTTCAAAGTTAGTGGACCAACAAGTAAAAAAAGGAAGAAAAGTAATTTGTATCTCACCCTGAATATATTCAGGACTTCTCAAGATCATTTCTTCACATTTAAAAGTTAACAAGTACAGCTTAAACTGATGTTGCGTAGGTAAAATAAAGTGGCAACTTATGTTGTTATTGATTGACTGCAATGCTATTTAAGGCTTGAGTCTGACAGGCGGTAGAGGGTGCAGAATAGATTATGCAGACTTTTCACCGCTGGTTCGGTATTTCAGACTCTGCTGAATTTGGTGGTTGTGTTCTGACCAACTTGTGTTCAGTGTGCTGAAGGAAAAAGGCCTGGGACCAGTGCTATTTCTAGAGGAGGAGTGCTGTGACTGCTTGTGGACTGTAAGGAACAACCATGGCTGGAGCAAAAGTGGAGACCAAAGCATAGTTTCTGCAAGTGAGAGAAAGAAACAAAGATAGCAGTGGAAAATGCCTTAGTGAACTTAGTTTTGAAGAAATGGAAGATGCTTGTGTTTTGGGCTGCCAGCCTGACATCAAATTAAAAAAGTAACATAACTTTTTCTTAAGTGAAAAAATTATTCATATATAAGAGTGGAAGCCAGTGTGACTTGGCTTTTAGAGTGTGTAGAGGTAAATTCACAGGAGTGAAACCATTAAACAGATCTGCTCAGAGTCTAGTCAAACTTTCTAGTTTTTTTGTCCTCTTTTGAAATTAGTACATTTGAAAAAAGTGTTCTCTAATCTCTCTCATGAGAACTAATAGTGTTTTCTTGTCTTCTCATTGAAGTGATTATCTACTGGTCAAAGTACCAAATGCTCTTACATGAGGACGTTATGTAAGTGCTGGATATCTTAGCTTCCTGGTTTTCCAGAAAATGCTTTTGAAATTTCTTCATTGCATTGAATTACTCTTCAGACTGATTGGTGGGGTTTGTGTGATTAATTTTTTTTTCTTAATTTTATTATTATTGTTAGAAAACAAATTTCTGTCTCTCAAATTAGCAGGTTAGGTAAATCCCAGTATTAGCTTTTCTCCTATGTCTCTGTTTTGCCTGATGCTGTTTCTGTTTACACGTTGCTTTGTGATTCGGTTTTCATAGGTGCAGTCCAAGGCATGGCATCACGATATGCTAACCCAAATTAGTAGCTTGTTGCTGCTGAAAAGGAAGGTCTTGCTTTTCCCCTTCCCTGTTCATCTTGGTGACAGCTATGAAACACTCTTTGCACCCTCCACCCCTAACACACATGCTATTGACTGATGCTCCTCTGCTAACAACAACAAAAACAAGGCAGTTCAATTTGCAAAGCGAGCCCAAAGAATGAAACTTATTTTCATGTTAGGTTTAGTTTTCTTCCATTTTAGTGAGCTGAATCTGTGCATTCAAGTGAACATCAGAGCTGCCTCTGACCAAGTATCAGGAGCTTGACTGGGAGCGCACATCCGTGAGAAACCAGATGGAGGGGACAGCAGGTGCATCCCCTGCTTTCATGTCTGTATATTGGCAGCGTCATGAGACTGCTTGAGTCTTTCTACACTCTTCAGTCCACTCCCCTTCCATAGTACATGTTTTCTTGATGGTGCTGTATTTGTTAGTCTCTGACATATACCGACTTGGTCAGCTTCTCTGGAGAAAAAACGTTAAAACTCCAGAAAGACTGCCCAGAAAACAATCTGAAAAACGGATGTATCTGTATCTCTGACCTTCTACCTGAGAACTACTTGCATCTCACACTCAGTTCAAGAGCTTTAGCTGCTCTTGAATATTTAGGTGTTTTAGTTGTTATTAATTGATTAATACTCACACGCACTGCCAATCTTCTCCATTGCACACTTGTCTCCTAAAGCTGAGGCACCTAATGTTGATTTCAAGTTTATGCTTAAACAGAATTCCCCTTCCATTTCTTTGCATCACAGCAAAATTTCTACTTACGCAGATACACTGTCAAAACACTGTTATTATACAAAGCCACTTATTGCACTGATGCTCCCATTTAAGGAGGACCACCTAATGCAAACACTGAAGGGTGTTGCCTACAGCAAGCTTAGAAAATACAATTTAAAAAAATAATTCTAAAATACCTTTGATAGTATACATCAGGTTAAAATTCTTAGAGCGGATGAACACTGTAGACTGCAAATGGACCTTCAGGTATTCCCTCTATCCTTTCTTAACCTTTAAGTGATGAAGGACTAACTGATCTCCATTACAGCAGTGTAAATTGTGAATAATTCTGTTAGCCAATAGTTACACTACTGCGAGAGCTGAATTGAGACGAGTAGCTCATGTAGCAATTTTTCTCTTGGAGGCAGTTGGGGGAAAGGATGAGGCAAAACCCACTGGGGGTTGTTAAGGACTGCTTAATACTTCTCAAGTTGTGACGATTCACTTGAGGAAACCCTGTGCAAACCAGTGTGTTTGGAGAATAAATCTTATGGTTTCCCCGTGTGAAAGCAAGAAGCCTAGAATAATGACAGAGGATTGTAGTCTTTGCTGAATACTATAAAAGATGTAAATATCAGACAGTTACATTACTCATAATGATTTCAGACCAAGAAATGTTCAGCCAAATATGTATAAGAAAGATGAATGTTTGTGTGTACCGGTGGACTATTAATGTGTCTGAGGAGCAAGTCACCAAAGGCATATATTAATGATTAAAACATTCAGTCGTAAGTCTTAATGTTGCGTTTTAAAACCTTCTAGTACCAGAGGGCTATCTATTTTGTGGTTACATCAAGGAGAAGCTTGAGATATGCTTGGAGTTCATAACAGGTTATATTTTATTAAACTGAAAAGCTTATCATAGACTTGCACATTCTGAATAGCTCTCTTCTCATTTTAACAACATTTATTAAACCTCATTAAGTATCTGTTAATTAGCAGTGCCTGTTTGATTTCTTCAGCATAGTGGATTGGTGACCAAATTTAGGATCCAACTAAAAGCTTGGTTTTGGAATAAACCCAAAACAAACAACTTCCTTCCTCTCCCATCCTAACCTCTACCAAGGGAAAGCAACTTCCCTGAAACTTCACATGTTGTTTTCTTCCTATAGAAGACTTTCTGGGTGAAAGTTTTGCAAAATGAGATGTGAAGCTTCAAAATTATGAAGAACTGGAATTTTTTCTCCTATTTTCGTTTCTCGAAATTTTTCATGGATTTTTGCCAAGTGTAAAACACTTTAAAGATTCAGTGGAAAGTTTGAGGTTTTTGGAGGTTTTTTCCCCTTTTCTGTCTGAAAGGGAAAGAAGTGTAATGTATCTTTATTTTTGAAGTCTGTTGAGAAAAGAACAAAAATATTGATGACTTACAGCCTGGTCTGACTTGCCTAACTTCTGAAATTGGTTAAGAGTTCTGCTCTTCAGTTTTCTTTCCAGATCTCAGAAGTCTTATCTTTTTTTCTACCTGAGTAAAAACTCACACATTTGCTTGTTATTACCTCTCATGGAGCACTGGGGCAAAACAAAGATCCCTTCATTAGCCCAGCAACTGAATCTTACTGTTAGCTACCTGCTGGAGTGTGTAACTGTGACTGCAATGCCATTAATTGAAATGGATTAGTATGATGTGGTGGTAAGAGGGAGAGTGGTTCACTTATTTATGAATGTCTGGTATGTTTGAACAGGTAGCATTTGATGCAATTTTTAATTAGCATAAATATTAATGTACTTTACTCTTATAAGCTGGTAGTAGGTGAATGAACATTAGATGAATCCTCTCAATTTTGCCATGTGCAACAAATTCATGCAAAGCCTTGAAGTTGGGAAGAATACTTATTTCTGCAATAGAGGGAGGAGGGGAAATTTTCTATTAGTGCAGGTCTGTGTTCCATAAGTTGCATACTTAAGCTTTCTTTTCATCTTCTACATTGACCTTAGAAGGAAGTATACTTGTCGCTGTCACTGTACTTGTTACTTAGAGATTTCAAAATCCATTTAAAAGAAGTTGCATTGAAAGGCCTGAGTTTGCTTCAGACAAGGAATGTGAAACATTGGAGACATTGGGTTACATAGGGAGGAGAAGAGTATTTGAACTTGTGAAAGAGTTCTGTTTCCAGGGTTTTTAACCTAGAGTGGTTATTTTTTTAACTTATAGCTGTAGGAACAAAGTTTTTGTGTGACTTGTAACTTAGTTTTTTTTAGCAGTTTACAAATTTAAATTCCCATTCAATTCCAGTTACACAGAAGACATCAATCAATGCTACCGTTTTTTATTTTACTTGCTTTCAAGTTTCATTCAGCTTTAATATTCCAAGCATTAAAAAACTGGTGACTTGAAATATTTTATTTACAGTTACACTTCTGTTATGGCTGCTTATACAGAATTCTTATCTTGAAAATGCAACTCCAAAAAAACAGATGCACTGATGGCTGGGTTTTAAACTCCTTAAAAATAAGAGGGAGAGGAAGAAGTTTATTTTTACTACTGTTTTCAATTTCTTCTAAAAATATTTCTATTTACAAATTGTTTACACCTACTTACTTTTGTTCAAGAACTCTAGAAGAAAACAGTTAGTGGGAGCCTTTTACAAGGCTTTAGTTGATTCTTGCTTGTATTTCCCAGCTGGTGTTAGAGTACATCTGGAATCTATGAAATTCCTTTCTTTGTTCCTCATTTCCTGTTCCATTCAGTACTACAGTGTGGCGTTCTGAAAGCTGTTTCTCTTAGTATCTTCTTCTAAGATGTGTGTTTTAAAGCATTTAATGAGTTCTTAAAGGTGGTTGTATGTGTAATTGAACGGTATCATGAAACTTCTCTGATGTTTTGTTTTGATATTTCAATGAAAAATAGTTTTGTTGATTTTTGGCAGTCATTCAGTTTGTAGAATTGTAGGAAGGAGCATGGTAGAAAGAGAAGAAAAATCTGGTAGATAGTATAAAAGCTCCCTTTCTTAGCCTCCTTCTGTCTCTCTCCCTCCTCCCCCTGCCCAGGAACAATCACCAGTTTGTAATGGAAAATTAGATCTATTTTGCAGGAGACACAGGGTGAGACATCCTACAGTTGCTTTTAGATTCTGGTTTGAAAAGCTTGTGACTGCTACAGAACACATGAACACAACCTTGGAAAATTGAGCTCTGACAGTATGACACTGTGAAAGTTGTGTGCATCTAAAACAAAAACAATCTATTCTCTCTATACCAGCATTGTTTAGTTGGGTTTACTGGTTGGGATTGCATTGTTGCAGATCCCTAAATAGTCACTTAAAAAGAGTGGGGATGCAGTGGTCTAACGGAATTGCTCTTATTTTTTGCAAGACTATTTTGTTCTACCAACAAAACATCTGACAAAAATTGTGCCTTTACGAATACTTACATATCTGAGCGGCTCACCCAAGGTTTCCAGAACAAATGGAAGTTCTTCATAGTCCAGTGGTTGAAAGACCTGTAGTGGTACAATACATGTTCAAAAGCTTTCTTGCAAAACACCTGCTATTAGGACGAGGCTTGCGTTATAAGCACTGTTTCTTCTCCTTATAAATGCACTAGCTGTTTTCCCTTCCATTTTTGAATTGTGAAATCTCTCAGAAATGGCAGCACTTGTTCTCGTGGAGAACTTTAGTATTGGGGAAATACCTTATTTTTAGCTGCCTCTTTTAATGCAATTTAGCAGAGAGGAGCAAGGAATGCTAGCACTATGAGACCTGTCAGTCGTCTACAGATCAGATTTTCAGATCTGCTGACTCCAGTTGCTTACTTCTTTTTGAGTTTTTTTTTTTTTTATTATTTAGAAGTCCCTAACAGAAACCATATAATTGATTACATTAAAAGGGTTGTATATATAGGGAGTTGCACGTTATCTTTATTCCATGTATTATAAGGAATCAAGGGAAGTCTTACTTGTTTCTCACAAGATACACAAAAATAGTGGCAGAACTGTGAAACTCCAGCAGTTGTCTGAAATGTGTCTTTCAGCAGATCATGTGGGTGCAGTGTGTATATATATATATATATATATATATATTTATATATAAGTAACAGTACTGCTCAGCGTGGCTGAGAATTGGGTAAAACCAAAGTCTATTATATATTGTTATTATAGGTAACTTGTTACTTTAAGGCTGTATGTGCTCTGTTTCAGGAAAGCAGTAACGGTCCTAAAAAACTTGCACTTGCTCTGCTGAAGTCAGAAACTGTGCTCCCATAAGTTTTGTGCCCTGCACTGTCAGTAAGGTCCTTGTCTTGATCTATGCAAATTTTCAGTAGCCTAGACCAAGTCTGGTCCTAGAGATCTCCTTCAGACTGTGTTTTCCTGTAGCACTGGGACATTAGTTCACTTCCTGAGATCAGGAGGAATTGCATTTTGCCTCCATGAACATAATGGTTAAGTTCTGACTTTTGTGTAAAGTATTCCCCAGTAGATAAATGGAATAGCATCAGTTATTTCTGCAAATGTTCTCTGATCTGTTCATCTTTGGAAATTTGGAGTTGCATTTTGTCATGTAGATATTTGGGATCTTGTCTGATAGTACACAATATTCAAATGTCAAGTTGTTAAGATACCTGAAGAACCATGTTTGCTCTGTTAGCATCTCTTGCCCCAAATATAAGGTAGGAGTTGACCAACATCACTCTTACTTCTTTAAATATTAGTCTTACCCTGTGTTTGTAGATTGTTCCACTTAGTTAATTTTGCTGCACACTGTCAGCCAGCAGCCCTTGGGTGATTCTCCTTGACCAATGTGAACATCAGCTCCATGTAGTTGCTGCAGAATAGACTAATTTATTAATTATATATATATAATATATATATAATACTAATACTAATAATAATATAATATACTATATATTATATTAAATAATATAATACTAATAATAATATAATATATTAATTATTAATTTAACTTAGACTATTCAGAGATGATGATGGAGAAAAGAGATTGTGATCAATGGTCATAAATCCACACCTTACTAAAGCCGTGAGAACTGTTCATGCCTCCTGCTCTCATATAGAGCCAGCCTCTATACTCTCTTGGGGTGGTGCTTGCAATGGACTTAATGAAATTCGTGTTGCATGTTAACGTTGCAAGGAACTAGATTTCAAGGTAGTGGAAATGGTGTACTTATTCTTTCCCTGCTCCCCCATGGCTTTTTATTTTTTAGGCCTACTAAGCAAAATTGCCTGGGGGGGGTGGGGGGGAAGAAAGCTAATTTTTATTCAGACTCATACTCCTGACTGTCTGTTTTTGAGTGGTGAGCTAGAATTTTTTGACAGGGAATAAAAAGTGCCTGGGGGTATTTGGGATGCTGCAATAGAGCAAAATAACTTCAGTAAAAGTGAAGCTTTAACAGGCTGATAATTAGTGTGTTTTGACACCTGCTTCTGTGACAGTGTTCCAGAAAGTTGTGGGTTTGAAAGTAAAGAAATATTAACTGAATGACTTTTAAAGTCAGCTCCAGTATTAAATGTAACCAATCACTGTAATTGTCTAGCGGGCAATGTTGTATATGTTGTCATTAGAGTTTCCTGATAACACCTGCAAATTTTTAGTATGCTGATGCCCTGCTTCTGGTAATGGGAATTGGTAATCTAGTCCTGCAGATAATGCATACTTCATGCTCTTGAATATGGGCTTTATGTTCTTGTGCAAAGTGGATCTCAAGAATTGAAAGTGTGTTTTTCTCCCCCCCCCCCCACCCCGTGAAATGTTACTCAGGTACAGATGTACCATGGCAAACTCTGTCTCTTTTTTTTTTTTTTTTTTTTTTTGTATCATGGCAGTTTGATTTTGGCAGTAGCCAGAAGTACCAAATGCTTGTAAGGTTGGATCCCTACTTCAGCAGTACCATGCATTGGGAACTGCGTAGGAGCAAATACTGTGCTTAACAGACCATGCACAGTGGCAGAATGAAATGAGGTCATGCGTGAATATCTTATCCAAAAAACAGCTTAGAACCAAACAAGAGCTTACATGTGAATTAGTGCCAGGCTGCAGGTGTACCAAAACTCCTCTTATACTATGTGGGGTAACTAGGTGCTTTGTAATGTGATCTGAAAACCCCACTACTTGAGGTTGCCTGGAAGAAATACTGGGTGTAGGGCTAGGCCTGATCCCTTGTTGCTCTCCAGAACTTCGGTATGTGAGACGGGGACAGGAGCTTCATAGATTCATAGATTGGTCCAGGCCAGAAGGGACCTCCAAAGGTCATCTAGTCTGACCTTCCCGCGGTCAGCAGGGACACCCCCAACTAGTGGCCTTGTCAAGCTTCACCTTGAATATCTCAAGGGAAGGGGCCTCAACCACCTCCCTGGGCAACCTGTTCCAGTGTTGGACCACCCTCATAGTAAAGAACTTTTTCCTAATATCCAATCTAGATCTCCCCTTCTCCAACTTAAAACCATTGTCCCTCGTCCTGTGACTGCAGGCCTTTGTAAACAGGCTCTCCCCAGCCTTCCTGTAGGCCCCCCTCAGGTACTGGAAGGCTGCTGATAGGTCTCCCCAGAGCCTCCTCTTCTCCAGGCTGAACAACCCCAGCTCCCTCAGCCTGTCCTCATAGCAGAGGTGCTCCAACCCCCTGATCATTTTTGTGGCCCTCCTCTGGACCCACTCCATCAGGTCCATGTCCTTTCTATATTGAGGGCTCCAGACCTGCACACAGTACTCCAGGTGAGGTCTCACCAGAGCAGAGTAGTGGCAGAATCACCTCTCTGGATCTGCTGGCAACACTTCTTTTGATGCAGCCCAGGATGTGATTGGCCTTCTGGGCTGCAAGTGCGCATTGCCTGCTCATGTCCAGCTTTTCATCCATCAGCACCCCCAAGTCCCTTTCCTCAGGGCTGCTTTCTAATACCTCATCCCCCAGTCTGTATTGATAGCGAGGACTGTTTTTGGCCCAGGTGCAGAACCCTACACTTGCTTTTGTTGAACCTCATGAGGTTCATCTGGGCCAACCTCTCCAGCCTGTCCAGGTCCCTCTGGATGACATCCTGTCCCTCTGGTGTATCGACAACACCACACAGCTTGGTGTCATCTGCAAACTTGCTGATGGTGGACTCCATCCCTCTGTCTATGTCGTTGATAAAAATGTTAAACAGTACTGGTCCCAGCACAGACCCTTGAGGGACACCACTTGTCACTGCTCTCCATCTGGACTTAAAGCCATTGAGTACCACCCTCTGGGTGCGACCATCCAGCCAATTCCTTATCCACTGAACAGTCCACCCATCAAATCCGTATCCCTCCAATTTGGCAAGCAGGATATTGTGAGGGACCGTGTCAAAGGCCTTACAGAAGTCCAGATAGATCATGTCCATAGGTCGTCCCTTATCTACTGACCTAGTCACTCTATCATAGAAGGCCACTAGGTTAGTCAGGCAGGACCTGCCCCTAGTAAAGCCATGCTGGCTATCTTGAATCATCTCCGTGTCCTCCATGTGCCCAAGCATGGCATCTAGGAGGATCTGTTCCATGATCTTCCCAGGCACAGAGGTGAGGCTGACAGGTCGATAGTTCCCAGGGTCCTCCTTTCTACCCTTTTTAAAAATGGGTGTGATGTTTCCTCTCTTCCAGTACGCAGGGACTTCACCTGACCGCCACGACTTTTCAAATATCATGGAAAGTGGCTTGGCAACTACCTAGTTGCTTCAGGACTCTGGGGTGTATTTCATCAGGTCCTGTGGACTTGTATATCTTCAAGTTCCTCAGTTGATCACGTACTATGTCTTCACTTACAGTGGGAGGGACTTTGTCACCTTGGTCACTGACTTGTGGGCCATCAACGTGGGAGCTAGGAGGAAAGGGGTTGCCAGTGAAGACTGAGGCAAAAAAGTTGTTGAGAACTTCCGCCTTCTCCTCATCCATTGATGCAAGTTCCCCACTTCCACACACTCCCTTCAGAGTATGGAGTCAGTTGCAAGGCAGGACCTTGTAGCTGTGCTTTAAGGGTAGGCATTTGGTTCCCTTTGTGCTTTTGGAGGAGTCAGTGGTGGTGATGTATCAGTGCTTTTGTTGTATCCTAGGTAAAGCATTTGGTAGTCTCATGTCATGATGAAAATGCTAACATATTTTGCAGTGTATGTATCTTCTAGGTTATCACGCTGCGGGAGACAGAATTGAGGATATTTGTCTTAGGGCACATTGGGCTTGGACAGAAGCAAAGCACAGTGGAGCATTTTGGTCCAGTGCAGGTGTCATTTGCATTTTTTTGATATTTCTTTTTGTCGTCATTCTAGACATGGAACACACTTTTTTTTTTTTGGTGTCCTACCCTCTGAATAATTTTTCCCCAAAGTTAGAATTTCTATAGTGAATGAGGCTGGGCATGGCAGGAAGAAAAGAATGTCTTACGGTGAACACAATCTAGTAAATCGCAGGTGGGGTCCATGCAATTCACATGCTGCATACATCCTTTAACAGGAGAACCAGTCTGTTTGTGTTGGCCAGTAGCCCCTGACAAGGTGTTTGTTGCTTCTCTGTCCCCTGTGTTACACCTGAAACCAACTGTGTTGGAGCACTGAGCTTTAATAGCTGCAGGGGGAGCAGGGCGTGGGAAGAATAAGCCATAGCCTAGCCAGTGTGTGCTAGATTATTTTGCTTTGCCGTACTTTCTGTTTTTTGAATGATAGCTTTCTTTGGAGAATATGAGATTAACAGTAAAATAGGCCAGCATAGGATGAAGGTGACGACAATATAAAGTTTCAAAATATTATTTTGAGCCAATGCGTTGGATTTATTTTAATCAGGATTTATTTTTTTTTTTTTTAGTAGATATTAAAGTAAAATTCTTGGTGCAAAATAGCCTATTATCAAGAGTATGCTTACGTATTTCTTTCAGGAGTGGAGCACTTACTCGACTGTTGATGGAGAGTAGTGTGAAATCTGTCGTAGGGCTGTGATTGAGAGCTTCTGGAGGAGAAAGGGAAAGAGGTTGAGGCTTTTGTAAATTAAATGTAACTCAAGAGGATGCTGCTGTAAATCTTCTGTGGTATTAGTGGTGTCTCTAAAAGGTGTTTAGTTATGCCCAGCCTTCAGAATCATATCAGTGGTTATGGCTTACCCGTAGACAGTGTACTCTCGGATTGTACTCGTGTAATAATCCAGATTGGATGGTTCAGCCCCAAACCTTCAAGACACTTGACAGTAAGTTTGACTTGGCCCACTTAGTTAATTTTACAGTCTCCTCAGGTGTAATTTTTTTCAGTTCATTAATTGCCTAATTAACCTTAATGATAAATGAGTTTTTATACTAATTATTAGAAAGCCTGATTTAGGAAAGTCACTGAAAAGCACAGCTGCTGTTCTGCCTGTAAGACAGCCTGGATACTTGTCTCACTGTGATGTTATGATATCAGATATACGTCTTCATTTATGTTTCTGGCAGCTGGAACCAGTGTCTAGAAGGTTTGCATTGTCTACCTCTGCATCTGCTATGCACTGGTGAGCTTCCAGAGTCAAACACTTGAAACTGAGGGTTACCATCATAAGGGTTGTCCATTGTAAATTTGATCTGACACCTTCGTAGGCACAAAGTTCAGTCATTCCTGCTGACTGGAAGAGGGAAAACATAACCCCTATTTTTTTAAAAAGGGAAAAAAGAAAGACCTGGGGAACCACAGGCTGGTCAGTCTCACCTCTGTGCCTGGCAAGATCATGGAGCAGATCCTCCTGGAAATTATGGTAGGGCACATGGAAAATAAGGAGGTGACTGGTGACAGCCAACATGGCCTCACTAAGGGCAAATCACGCCTGACAAATTTGGTGGCCTTCTACAATGGCATTACAGCATTGGCGAATAAGGGAAGAGCAACTGACATCACCTACCTGGACTTGTGCAAAGCATTTGACACTGTTCCACATGACATGCTTGTCTCTAAATTGGAGAAACGTGGATTTGACAGATGGACCACTCGGTGAATAAGTGGCTTCCGCACATGCGTTCAGTTCAAAACCTGCTCTAGCATTGCTGATGGGCTCTTCCACTGTGTTCCTTACCATACAGTGGAATTCTTTGAGTTATATTCCAGCCTTTTCTGAGGCAGGGGTGACTCTCTTAAGTGGGGGACAGGGTAGGAGCATGCTATCTACCAGTCATGGTGCCAATTTGAGTCTAATTCTAGGTTTTTCTGGAAGGCAATTTTGTAGAAGTGGCAAGGACCTGAGATCTGAATAGTACATTGAACACTGTGTCAGTCCTCTTTCTTTCTGCTTACTTCATTCATGATGTGCCTTCCCCCTCCTGAGGCATACAGGGCAGGTGTCTCATAGACAACTTTCCCAGCTGTACGTAGGGATGGAATTGACTGGCTTCGGTTAAGCAGTGCCCAGGGTGGTGAGAGCGCCCTGCTAGGGGAAGGGACGACAAGCAGGATTCTGTTTCTCTGCCTGGCCAAGTCTTGTTTCCTTCCTTTCAAGATCCTGTTCTTGTCAGTCTGCACGCTGAGTCAAATGCCTTCTGTGTCCTGGACGCAGTAGGACTCTTGCAGTGAAAGTCCTGCCTGACATATCTGTACCGGGGAAATGAAATGCAATACCAGAGCAAATAGCTCTCCCAACGATCGGCAGAGGTGCTGATTTATATTTTCTGGGATTTTGGGGGACTTTGTTTTAATTGTTTAAATTCCTATTCTAAAGCCAGGGGCTGCCTAATACTTAGTTTTGGCATCTGGACATCTGCAGGACAAGCCAACTTCTCCTGAGTCGATGTTTTGGCTGAAGTACTTAAGGGGAGTAGAAAGAGCTTAGCAGAAAACTATTTTAGTGACTATTTGAGTCTGGAGAATAGAAACTGAGGAGGAACCTATTATTAAGAAACTAGTATTAAATTGTTGCTTTCCCTTTTCTTCCCCCTGTGTAACCCTCCTCTCCCTGCCCCTCCCAAGCAGAGCTTGTTCAGATTCTTCCTGTTCTTCTGCAGAGTTTAACGCCAGTTTTTGCCTTTCTGTAAGCTGACAGTAATAGAACTTCTAGCATTGCACCACCGTGCAAATATCCAGGTCCTAGTGTAGAGCATTGTTTTGTGCAAGCGTACAATATGTACTGCAACTTCTGTTCTAGTTGCTTGGAGTTTAAACAATTTGAAGAAGTCTGCTATAGCCTTAGTAATAAATGCCATTTTGCATTCTAGCTGCTTACCTTTCTGAAGAGCTGCTGGTCACATATGTTTCAAACACAACCTTTTGCTTAGCCTTGACAAGTCTAGCGCTGTTCTTAAATACAGTGGTCCTTGTGACTTTAGTAACAGAACTCCCAGTGCCCTGCTGGTGTAGGGGGGTGTTTCAGTAATATTTAGAGCAGAAGTGAATAAACAAAAGATTAATTTAATGTGGCTCTGTTAAGTTGTGAGGCCGCCTTATCCCACTGGTCATGGAGCACAAAATGAGTTACTTGGTAAAGAAAGGCAAGCCGGAAGTTGAGTGTGACTGCAAAGGGGTCTCGCCAACAAAGTGAGGTGTCCTATGGTAGCCAAACAAGAAGATTAGAGTGGGTCCATTATGCTAACTAGCGTCAACCAAGAGCCCAGTGATCACCAGACAAGTTTGTAGTGGTGGGTAGGTCTAAGGTAACAGCAGGAAATCAAGTCAGTGGTTCAGGGTCAGTAAGCCAAGACACAGACAGACCTGCTGCATAGCTCTGGAGAGGTCCAAGGGCTGGTATCTGAGCTGGAATGCAGCTCCTAAGTCGAGAAAGGTGCCCAGTGAGGCTTCCTGCAGTGATTTCTCACACCACTCGCATCCCTGATCCAAGCTTATGCAGCTGCACCATCTCATAGCTGGCCTTAAGCCAAGGCCTTCAGACCCCTGCAGGGTGAGGAAGAGGTTGTGCTCAGGGCCCTGATGTTTTGAAGGTAAGATCTTGTCTGGGCTAGTCTTTATCTCATAAAATGTTCTGCAGTTTCTGATCCTGGGCTAGCCATGGTGGGAATCCTAAAGGGTGAAAAGAGGAAGTGTAGATGCAATAACAGAAGATAGGGCTGCGTGTTTTGTAACACCAACTGTGACAATAAAATGCATCCTGTATGCTAGGGGAGCCAGTCCCCCCCGTTCTGATTCTTGAAGTCACTGTGACTTACACTGGAAGGCGAGTACTACCACAGCTCTTTGTGGATAAGGAGGAGTGTGTGGGAGGCACTAGGTATTAGGTAGCTATTGCTACAGTATGTAACAATGATTGCTAATTGGACTGTTGGGATGGAAAGAAAATAAATTATCTTGAAGCCTCTTTAACCTTTTGCAGCTGTGTTTTGTCCCTCTATTCATCCATCAATATATTTTGCCTAATATCTTACTCTCAGTCTATGACATTTTTTTAGTGATTTATTCTTCTTCCCTTTTTCTGTGGTTTGAAAACCATGTCTGATTTTTGTGAAGTTTCTGGTGCATGTTCTTACTTCTCTCCAGGCTGTGGCAAGCCTGCCCTTACATCATGTCAGCACTATTCTGTTGATTAGCAGAAGAGAACTATTAGTGTAATGTTCCTTTGTTTCCTGTCTCTTTTCCTCCCCCCTACCCCAGAAGGACTTTCTAGAGTTCTCTGTGCTAGTTCTGTGGGAGCTGTATTGAAGGAGCTTTTGCAACAAGCAAAAAGGTTGTGTAAAAAAAAATTTGGTTCTGAGCTCAACCAGTGGCTCTCCTTGCAGACATGGACTTGAGATGAAAAGGTTCTGTTTGCATTCGAGTTTTCTGCTGCTTTGAAAGACAGTGATGTGCCTTGTAACAGCACTACTTGCAACGTGCTGCTTCTACAGAAGGGAGAGTAATGACCAATGTTTTATAGACAGGCGTGTGGTGCCTCAGTCTTCCTCTTTAATTCTATCTGGTTAAAAGAGCTAGAAGAAGTTATCAATTTTAATCTTTTTTCTTTTTTCAGAAAGGTGAATGATAACTCATGCAAAATATTTTGAATTGTAGTCTGATTGCATATCATGGAAGATTCACTTCAGAAAATACTAGAGAACACTATTAAATTAACAAGCTTGTTCTACATAAACGAATTGCTCAGAGATTTTTATCTTCACTTTAAGATGCACATAAAGTCTGCACTGTGTGAGCTTAGTAATTCCTTGCTGCAAGACAGCAAGCATTCCTGTATGTTTAAGGGCATTTTGCTTGTGTAAGAGCAGGGAGATGACAGGGAATCAAGTTAAGCAAAGATGTATAGAGACAGCATTTGCAGGGTGGGCAGGAGGAAAGGTTTTCACAACTGTCATGTACAGAAAGTGATAGAGGATCTCCCTAAACCAAGAAGCAGAGAGCTCATGAGAAGCGTGCAGTAAGTTACTGAACATTCCTTTATAGCACAGCTTTACTGTTAGTGCCGGGGTTTTATGTGAGCTCTTTCACTTAAGTGCAGTGTTGATTCTGGCACTGTTGAGGTTAAATTAAGGTACTTCTTTGACCTGAAGGGTACAGTAAGGAAGTGGAGAGAAGTTGAAAGGACATGCTTATCTGGTTAAGTGGCTTTTTCCTCCTTGCTGGGAAGACCACAGAGCTGTACTATCTTTTCAGTCTTCCTCTGGGTGTGAGCTGTTGGTAATTTGCACCTCTTAATGATAAGAAGTGAGAGAATTTTATTTTAAATAACCTACATGATACAGGTGATTGTCATTTAAGCTTTTTTAATGGGGATCTGTCAGGGGAGCAAAGGGATGAGGAAGGAAGCTTGTTGTTAAATGGGTGTCCTTCTCTGTCCTGCAAGTACACTGTAAATGGTTAAAGCTCAATGATGTAATTAGATTCCATTTCTTGGCAGATTTATTTTAGGTGTTTATTTTGCAGTTATCAGCTGTATATGTGCCCCCATCTCATAGCTTTTGAATGTAAGCTTGACTGACAGCATTTATTACCTCTGATTCCTGAAGAAAACAAGGCAGGGTCTGTGTTTAAGATTAGAAAAATAGCTTCTAATCTACAAGACAAATTTTGGATATATGTGTTTACATCTACTTTGCCTTTGCAGAAGGGAGCAAACTAATGGAAACAGGTTTGGGTGTGGGGCTGATAATGGGCAATGGCAGTCTCAACACCACTTACTTGAGTTTTATGGTTCTCAAGAGAATGACGATTTGTGGGTTTTTTTTTTTTTTTTCCTCCGCAGTGTGGGCATGTGTCAGATTTGGTTAGCCTTGCCAGCAGGAGTTGCACAACTTAGGTGGAATGGTAGACTGTGCTGGACAGAGGATATCCCATGAATTTGAGAATGAAGCTTGTAGATGCTAAATGCCAAGGCAAGAGTTAATTTAGTACCCGCTTTCCATAAATAGAGGAAGTTGATTCATACAGTCTCAGCTAAAGAGTACATGAGCGTGTCTGAGACTTCACTGTCTTGCTTGAGATCACAAATACTCTGAATAACATAGCGGTCAAGTTGCAAAATCCATTCTTCTACCTTTAGAATGGAGGTCAGAAAGACAAAATGGCGTGGAAAGGAACATCTTTGTTTCTGTAATTGTTCTCTTCACTGCTTGGGTTTTTAATACTCCAAACAATTTCACTGTTCCAGACACTTCAGATGTACTTATGATCTAGTTAAAGATTAGCATTGTATGATATTTGATTATGCTTGTAGAAGAAAAAGCTCCCTATTCAGTAACTCTGATCTTCTTCTGGGGTTTTGATACAGCTTTAAGTACTGTCAGAAATGAAATTAATGTTTTTAAAATGTCAGCTGAACAAGAGTTTCAAAGTTAAAAGTACCTTGAAATTTGTGTAGGGTTTTCATATATGTCTATATAATATATGGGTATACAATATAAATATATAATGTACTATAATTACATAATTATTGCAATGTAGTATACAGGTAATTATGATATTATATGTGTGGTATATTTTACTATTATATGCTTTATATATTTGCTATGTATTATTATGGAGAATGGTATTTCAGTATGTATATATATTTTACTGACCACAATCTCTGCAGTTTTGAGGCACGCTGGCTACAAATTACTACAATTAAACATTATAGGTAGAAGAATCACAGGGACCATAGCTTGGGTTATGCTGTCAATGATATGGTTGAGTTTACCCAGAGATGAGTTTAGGACCATCTCTAAGTGTGCTAGCCATCTGGCACAATTTATGTGTGTGGTTGGGGTTTTGGGGGATTTTTTTGGGGGGGAATGGATACTCACACATACACTGTAAGTTTTCTTTCCGACCAATTTTGCTGTCGCTGTAAAGCCGGTGTCTAACTGCTCTGGTTATTTCATTTCTGTTTATTTAGAAATGTTGATGGAGTAGGTGGTGGAGGCTCGTACCTGGCAAGTTGATGGAGTTGGCGAATATAAGTGGGAGTATTTCTCTGCAGACATTCAGTGGGGTTTGGAAAGATATTTGGATTGGCAGAGACTACTTTGTTGGTTTTTAAAATAAGTAAATTATTCTGCCTGGAAAAAAGATGCACGTTGTAAGTTCTTCAGTGTATACCAACTGAGTAGTCACTTCCAGGAAAGAGTCTGTCCAGAAAAATGGTGAAGTGTAGCATTATTTTCTTCACTACTCTAAATGTGAGTCTAATAGATGTTAGTAGATCGTGAAACATGGGCTGGTAGTTCAGGGGTCCACTGCATACAACATTTCAGCCCTGAGCATATCAGAAAAAAAAGATAAACCTAAACTTTGTGTTTTCCTTTAAGTAGGTGGTCAGAAGCATAACTTTCATTTCTGTCCAAAATGTGTTTCCTCTGTTCTAAATTGGTCCTTTAGAAGGAACAACCAATTGAGTGCTCATTGTTGTCTGTCCAAAAATACTGCTGTTTTGGAAGGAATTTTTGGAAACATTTAAAGAGTTGTTTCAACATGTGGTATCTCAATGATGCATGGTCTCCCTCAATCTATGTTTAAGATGTTGTAGTGATGTATTTGTAATTTCTTAAATTCTACTCTTAAGTGTATGGAACTGTGCATGAAATGCAGTTGATGGGCTGCAGTTGATGCCAGACAGAGACAAATAAAATCCCCTCGTTATGTTCACAGGGATAATTAGTATGACTTTAAATACTTTTCTTGCTGTTTTCCACCCCTGTGAATCTTGATTGAAGTTGCTAATGAATATTAAAAAGAACACCCCCCTATTCTCCACACCTGTAATTGCACTATCTTGATGCTGTCAGGCTTTATAGGTGTTTGAGAGAGGAGAAAACTGTTCTGAGTGTTTTTGCAGGGAATCTACAGTAACAGCTTTGTGATCTAGGGTTCTATGTAACCTGTGGTTTTTCTGTGCAATTTGATGTATTCTTTGTTCTGCCCTTGTTTTTAATATGTTAATTATGCTATCAAGCTGTTATATATTCTACTAGCAAAATAACATTTGGCATCAATTTTTTTTTTTTTACTATCCCATTTGGAGATGCATGAGTGGAAGAGATCCTGTACAAGTGTCATGTTTTAGAGTTAATTTCTAAAAATTATCTAGCTCTTGTTATGTTGCCATCTGTTTTCCTCTAGCTTGAAGAGGAAACAGCTGTTGTGAATAATCTCAAGACAGTATTTTTAATAAAGTCTAATAGGTCTGCTTACCTTCAGCTTGCATGTGTATCAGAGTGAATAAATGCGCCGTTTGGGAGAGGAAATGCAGTTTTACGGTAGGAACTGTAATGATTTTGTTTGGTAATGCAGTGATTCTGGTATCTCATCCATAGCTAGATTTGAATATAGCTTGAGAGATCTGTGTTAATGGGGCACGCTTCATTTCTTCTAACTGTGGATTGTGTTGTAGAGGGATTGTCATCTGCTGCTTCTGTCCTCTGAGTGCAGTGGTTGGTTGGCAGCTGGGGAGTTGACTGAACCTGGTGATCTAATGTGAAAACTAATTCATGGCCCCACTGTGCCAAACTTCAGTTTCTGATCAAGCGGAGGCAATAGCAAGCTATATTTGACCTCAGGGAAAGCATCAGAGATGGTAAGCCAGTGACACAGGCTCTTGAGTTGACAGTATGTGTTTGTACAGAATTAGGTGCAACATGTGCACCGGGAAACTTACAGGAAATATTATTTTGGGCGAAAAAGTTATTTATCAGATGGAGAATAAATGTTACTGACAGTGAGCAGGGTATGGATGCACTTGATGTGGCCAGCAGGTGATTACCTTGTGGGTTTCTTGATTGTATTTTAGATTTCATTTTGGTAAGGAGCAAGGGACCTCGTGAAAGAGATGCTGTGCATTATAAGCTTCAATCACAGTGGTGATTCAGCTGAATTAAAGGGAAGGATAAATGAAAGTAGACAAATTGACTGTCAAAGAATGCCTTGAAAAAACAAGTTTAAATCAGTTTATTTGAGCTTAAGCACTACATAGTGGACAAGATTTGTACTGTCTTACATAGATTGGCTTTCCTCAGTGCTTTCTATCTAAATGAAAAGAACTTGTAAATTCTGGAAACCTTTGCTGGATGAATGGTTATTTTGAGGTAAGAGGGCTCAACAGCAAAGGGAGTGGAGACTAACCAACAGAGAGCATTAGGTGGTGGTCAAGGAGCATAGAGTTGAAGAAAGAATGATCACTGATTGAATTGGATCTTCTTGTTAAGTAGAGTGGCTTCTTTCTGTCAGAGGCTTTGCTGCTTTTGGGTGAGTCATTAGATGATGGCGTTACAGAGCAACAGTATAACGAATGTCCTTGGAAAGTGAGCCTGTAGCCCATGTAATTGTGAGACTGCAGCCTCAAATCTCTTCCAAGAGCATGCAATGGGAAGATGGGGAACAATCAGTCAGCTGGCTTGTGGTGGCTTCAAATGGCTGTGAAGCTACAGTGTTACTTCAACAGGTAAGGAAGTCACTGCTCCCTGCTTAAAAAACCCCTCTTAACATTTTTGTCTTTTGGACCAGAATGACCGTGTTGGAATTCAAGAAAATAAGAGATGCTAACTTGCAATTTTGAGCTTTCCTACCAATTTTATGCTATTAAATAGTGTTTGCTGTCTTTCTCTGGAGGAGTATCCTACACGTGCTAAGAATATATTACTACAGAATCCTGTTCTGTTATATCTGGCTTTCAAAGGAGAGAAGCTCTGATTAATGACTATAAAACCACTCAGGAAATAAGAAATAACAGTAACCCAGAATGTTGTCATCTAAGAAGATATTTCTTCTAAAGAGTGATATTTTTGCTTAACTTTGTAGGAAATTTCTTTAGTTGAATAGCAAACATGGATTTGTTTCCCACTTGCAGGTGCATCCGCTGCTTCATTTCTGAGTTTACAATGGGAGTACTTCAATTTCAGAACAAGTTAGAGCTGGAGATAAGAAACAAGTAGTTTCTTTTGCAAAAGCCCCCACTAGTCAAGTATTTCAAAAGATGTGCAAAAGTCAGAACAGATGCTTTCCTGTGCTGAAGATTTTTAACATCTGTATTCACAAATGATTCATCTTCTGGGAAGGTAGTGTCTTTTTTCAGATCTCATAAATCTATAGCTGACAGCAAGGAGATAGTAATGGCATGGTTATTTGGGATGTAACAGTGCTGGAGTATGTAGAGGTGAACTTAAGCCTCGGTGGCAACTGTTCTTGGGCGTCTGGCTGTGTTACTTTGCACTTCTGTTCCATGTGCCTACCTTCTTACCACTCAGAGTTCCTCTGCCCCTCTGTTTCGATACAGTGTACCTCAGGCAGCTTCCCATGAAGGGTGTCTTTCTTATCAAAGTAATTTCTGTCATAAAGCATTTTTTTGCCAGGTTGCTTTGCAGCTGTTATAGTACCTTTTTCATGCCTGAATTGGTGTTCCTTCCACACCTTTTCCAATAAAGCCTTTGGGAGCCATTTTTTCTCTCTCTCTTTGTATGTGACGTTACTGCAGGAGGTATGCACTGCTAACAATAAGATATTTCCTGTCATGGTTACTGGGGGCTGTTTGTGGGCCTTACCTTTTTGTCAAGAGGACCAGATCCTTTGTATTCTCCTATTCTGTGTTGGTAAATCCTGGTTTGTGTTTGATTCCCCCTACTTGTGCTGTTACATAGGTAGCCAAGGGGCTTCCCAGACCAAGAAGATGTTGATCTTTACTTGCTGTGCAAGAGAGTCCTTTGGTGTAAGGCATATTGGTCGGGCTGGGTTGGCTTTGCTGACCTCTTTGTAGCTAGCCCTCAAATGCAATTTCTACATTTCAAGCAGTTGCGTTAGCACATATTGTAATGCAGTACTCCAATGTGGTGTGTCTTCTGGGGGATCTAAAGTTGCGTTTTGAATACGAAGTGCTAGAGAGGGAGGTAGTTTGAGTACGGAAGTTAGCCGTCTGACTTGTTATGTATCATCACAGATGGAGTCTGCAGGAGAACTGGGATAGAATCCAGATCTTGAACCAGAAGAGCTAACTTCTTGATGGGAATACAAACTTCTTGCACAGAATAGCTCTGCTGTGTGGTATTGCTTTGTAAAAACAAATGAACCATTTTTGAAATTACATGGATTAAGTAAGGGATTAGTTGAAGCTGAATGGCTTTCCATTCTTGGGTGATCTTTGTAAGGAAGCATTGGTCTTTTTTGGTAGCCAAATGTCTGGTGTATTCACCCCCATACCCCAGCATTAAAAATAATGATGTCAGCATGCATGTGGATTTGTGTGCACCTACTGTATGTAACTTCTGTTCTACCCTAAAAGGTAAAAATGAGCATCTTTTTATCCAACAAATAGTCTTTGGATAGGCATGTCTATTTACATGATTAAAGTTTTACAGCTGCTTTTTGTAAATGTCAGTGAGGAACTTTCTTACAGTCAGTGAAAGTGTGTGATATAATCCAGAAAGCAACTTTATTTTATACATCATTATCAAAAGCATTCTCTGACTCCAGTCTGCTGTTCTTTTGTAAGCCATGAATTTGCACAGGGGTTTCAGGAGATTATTTGAAGAGAAGCGGATATTACGTGGATATATCTTGGTGTATAGATGCGTATTCACACTGGCTGTATGTGATACCATAGCTTCACTTATTTTAAAATTTGTGATAAAACTAGTATGTGCTGTATCTGCAAGAAAAACATGATGTGTGTTATATCACTTCCGTTGGCCTCTGAAAGATGAACTATAAGTTGATGTGTGTGGGTTATCACTGTTTGCCTGCTTGATGTGCTCTGTAAACTGCTGAGGACAGGGTTGCCTATGACAGAGTAGTTGCAGCACATAACTGTGGATTCAAAGGTGTGAGTTTAAATTTACTGGGGTGTGTTGTCCTTATTAGGCACTGGGCTGAGGAATAAGCTCCGTTGCAGTGCTTGCTCTGCCTGCGTGTCATTAAAGCAAACCATTGTCACTAAATAACTGTGTCAGCCTTAATACTGGTTTGATTTGGAAAAGTTTTCAGTGTAACACTTCTTAATTAAAATTAACATTACATTTCTATATATCTTTTGCATTGCATTATCTTTGTGAATGCTGTGCCTTTATACATCCATCCTGTCAAATATTCTTCGCCTGCCCTTCCCTTTTTAAAGCTTAATCCTCTCTTATCATGTATGAATATTTGTGTAGGCTTAAGCATTTCAAGAAAGGGAATGTCTTATGTGTTTGTACAGCTCTCACTATAGTTGGGCCTCTGCTACTGAAGCAAAGCCAGAGCAGGTTTGTGCTGGGTTAGACAGCTTTGTGGAACTGAATATGCTTATAAAAACAAAACTTTGCAAATGTATTTCAGAGCAGTTGTCCCTCTTGTTCATGTGTTTTAATTCCTGCACTTCTGCACAGGTAAATGAATTCTGCTTTGTCACTAGTAATAAGGATGCAAAAATACTTAATATTTCCAGAGTGCTTTACAGACAGTGTATCTTGCACACCCCCTCTTCTGCAGCTGGTATGACTAACTTGTAAACTGAAACTAGAAGAATAAAAGAAAACTAACATCGATTGAGTTTCATTATATTAACACTTTGCATAGTTTAGAAAAGGAAAGTAGGTCACTTTCCATTTCTAATACCCCGCTTTATACTTTGCATAAAAAAACAACAGCTGGATTGCAGACACTTCATGGGAAGTTACACATTTCCCTGTAAATACGGATTTTAATCATATGAGTATTTGTAGAAATTACAGAAGAGCGTTGTGTTTTTGGCTTAGATATTTCTTCAAAAATCTCAGCTGCTTATGCCAGTGATGTGCTTTAGGTGCATACAGCTACGCTAACTTCCAAACTGGTTTTGCTTATAAATAAATGACTATTCTCAGCCTCTTCTTGCTTGTTTTTCTGCTCTATTGTGCCTGTGTTATCTATACTCAGTGCTGGGGAGTGAAGAAGTAAATGTTTTTTCTCTTCCTGTAGTTACTGAAGTTGGATAATCTAGCATTTGGTTCTCATCACATTGCCGGTACAATGAGTCATTGTTTCTTGGTTAGGTTTGTTCCTCAGGCTGAGATTCATGTGATGTTCCCCCTCTCAGGGCGATTAGATCAGTCACCGTTTGAAATCTTGTTTAAAAAACAAATTGCACCGCAGGTTGATGCCTTGCTTACCAGTTACATGGGGTTCCCTCCCCCCTGCTTGCTGTTTGAGTTCAGAAGCATCATTATATTGAAAAATGTTTTATAGTCATAGTAACTGATATATTATTGGAGTCCACTGAAATTAGCGTATTAAATTCAGGACTCTTGGTGCTAGCAAGGAATGGCTATAAGGCAGGTGATTACCAAGTTGTTCAGTGTGCTGAAGTACATCTACCTTTAACTTCGGCTTCCTTCATTATGCTGTTAAGAACAAAAACTACATTGCAGTTGTGGTAGTAGCTTGAACTTTGTGAAACAAATTTTTAAAAAGTCAGTAGTAATAAGAAAAGAAGCGATTTGTGTTAGTAGTTTATCATGATACTTCAATCAAACTTTAAGTTTTTGGGGCAGAAACTCTCCTTGCAGAATTATCTGTACCTGGAAGTGTTTGCTGGAGCCAAGATCTGATGGAGATTTCAAACAACATTAGGACAGCAGCAGATTTTCCAGTCCCTATTGTGCAATATGTTGTTACGAAAGCTCTTGCTCGTCTTGGTACTAGAAGATTTTAGGTGTGATGGCTCATTGTGGAAAATAGCAGCTTGAAAGACTAGCCATGCAGAAAAAGCGAGGTGGCTAGATGGGAAGTAAGAAGAGAGAGGGGAAAATACGTACTGTGTGGTTGTAAACACTTAACCTGGACACTGGTGTTAGCTGACTGGGCTCCCTATTTAGTCAATGGGCAGCGACAGGAAGTCTTTCAAATTGTGCTTCAGAAGACGTTCAGTTAACATTCACGCCCCAAATCCTCTTACACAGGAGTCTGCGTGAACAGTAGGTGCTAGCGCAGGCGCCTAAGTTGTGCAGAATGTTGAATCATGTGAATATCCCTGGGAGCAATGTCTGGTTTGTGCCTTGAGAGAGAGTCAGGGTTATGAAAGGGTGGAGGATGGGAAGTTGCTGAAATGAATGGTTATAAACACTGTCATAGTTCACAGATGAAAGCCTGAGTAGAAGGAAAGATGAATTAATGTTCCACATTAAACTTTGATTCTGGCTCTTTTGAACAGCTTTATTTTCCATCTTGTAAGTTGTTAACAGTGTTTTGATAGGAAAACGCTCCTGAAGTAGGTGAAGGTGCAGACTGAGGGGGTAGAAATCAAGATTGTTTGTTGAAAGTTCAAGCAGCGGGGCTTTTTTGTGAAACTTTGTGATGGTCTTATTCTGCCTCCAATTTTCAGCTCATTCTTATGGATTGCAGACACTCACAACTGTTATAACTATTAGTTCAGATTGTTAGTTTTCCTTTCATTCTTTGTGAGACAGATATACGTAGTGTCTAAACAGACATATTAAAAATTCAACTTTGGATGAACTTTGTGGGTGTGGATGGGAATGCTCCTAGGGAATGCCCAGCTTCCAAAAATCATTGGCAGTTTTGAAAAATGCTCAGCCTCTGAGTGTCTACCTACAAACAAAATGTAATTTTGAATCTTGCTCCCATTTCTATAAGAATAACCACTGAAATAAGAGATCTGTGTTTCTTCGAAGTTCATTTGCTCCTACTGCATTGGCTCACTCTGGAAGACAACATGACCCTGTATTTTGGCAGTTGCTACTTTGGTGCAGAGAGATGATTATGTTGGGTTAAAGCTGTAGCCGAAATGAATCAGCTTGTATACTATGAGGTGGGGACCTGACCCTGTGACTTCACATCAAGCAAGAACAAGTGAATGCTTCTATATTTCTTTGTGCATGTGAACTTAATTTACTTGAAAGATTCTTTCACTAGCTGCCGCCACTCAGGAGTCTGAGAACTTGGATGCAGGATTTCTCACTTGTTTTTTACAGCTTGTTTTGCCCAACACTGGACAGCCAGTCCCATATACTGCCCTAGATTTGTGGGCAGAATATTACAGCTTGTATTTAAAAATAATCTGGTACACTGTCAGCTTGCAACTTAGAAACTTCTTCAAAGATTTAAGAGTAAGTCTCTTCATATGCACATATTTTAGACTTACATGCACTTGAGCACTGTGAAGAATGGACAGTTGGGAAAGAGGAAACATTACTATTACACTGTAACTCATTAGCAAAGAAGCTTAATAATACTTTTCAATTTGTACAAAACTAAAAGAAAGAATTTTAATGGTTTTGATTTCTGTTTTTTCCCCTCACTCCTGAAAGAAGTGGCCTGTTAGGATCCATAATTGTTTCTTTGCTTCTTCAGTACTTCTTTACTTTCCCTGTCACATATACTACTAGCTAACTGTTCCTTTTTTACTCTGTTGTCAACAAGTCTAAAAATATTTTAGGATGTTAAAACTTTTCTTGCTAAACACTGTTTTGGCCCTCAGTGAGTTCCTCTAACATCATCATCTCCTCTTTCTCCTTGTGAAGAAATCTTTGGGTGCCTTGAGAGGATGGAAATACAGCTTGTCCAATATAGCTCAGCTTGCTAGTTGAGCAGTCTGACTGCTACTGACTCTGTTAAAGGGCCACTTTAACAATAGAGGATGTTGAACAAGCACTAACCGGAGCAGGGGAAGCAATATTCCTTAGAGGAACTCAGGGAGAACATTGCTTCTTTAAATAAATAAATAATGTCTATACAAGAATAATGCCGAATTTGAATCTGAAAATACTAAGATTAGCTGAATGTTGTATGTATTCTTCTTAGAAGGTGGGATGGCGTAGTTTATTTTGAGAGAGAGCTTTTAGTTGCTTCTGATTTATGAAGAAAAGGTACTTTTGTAAAGTCATATCAAAATATATCCATATTTCTTGAAGTACACTTAATATTTGAGTGGGAAAAACACTCTGACAGCATGTCAGAGCATTTGGAAGAGGTCTGCAAAGAGCAAACGCAGAAGGCAGTGGTAGCCAATGATGTCCTTTCCTTCCTACATCTAGGTCAGTTTGTCTTAACTATATTTTCTAATCAAAAATTTTATTTTAGCAACAAGTCAGGAATCCTGTGCTGATGTATTTAAAAAAAAAAATAAAAAAATCTGTACTAAGCTTGCTGACATGAGAAATTGAATGTTTAGGATCTTGGATGGCGATGGTCCAGTTCTGTCAATGTGTGTGTATGTTCTGTAATTAGCCGCTTCTAGAAATTCTTGGGGCAAACTGTGTGGTGGCAGTAGTTAAGGCAATCTGGGCTTTAGAGTAGAGGCATGTTTTCCTCTTTCTCTCCACAAAGAAATCGATAGGTTTGTAGACCAGTTGCAGTGTATCCTTGCCCGTTTGCAGTCTTAAGAGCTTAATTACACAGCACTGCAAACTGGCAAGTAATGGCTTTGTTAGTCAAGCTCAAATACTTACAACCATCTTAAAATGTGGTAAGGAGGGATGCTATTGGTTTCTTTTGATTACTGGGACTGCAAGCTAGCAACAAGAAATTAGCAGTATCTACATAAAATCTTTTGTATTGTCAGCATGCATCTGTGCCATACAGGCTATTCAACAGTGAAATAAATCTTTGTTTGTTTTGTGGGGGTTTTTTTGTGGTTTGTTTTTTTTTTTAAGTCCACCAGCATGGAAAAGTCACCTATAGATCATATAAGACAGCAGCCTTAGGAATGACCAAGTGGGATTTATTTTTGTTTCATTCTACTGGGAAAAATGCTTTGTAAATGAGGATCCGGTAACTAAAGCTAAACAAAGATTGTGGATGATTTCAATAATGTCCTAATTTGAGCGTCCTGTTCAGTACAGAGGCGTTTGCAACATAGCATTTATCAGCTGCCTAAGACTGAAAGTTATGAGGCAACTAAAAAGTGATGAGTTTCCTTAAATTAATGTTTTCATTCAAAAAAAATCTACAAGCATATAGTCTGAGAACTCGTTATGATCACACTTTTCTTAAAATAAAGGATTTCCTATTATTTTGGTTCCTAGTACATAGGATGCTCTTCATATATGAAGGAACATAAGCAGAATAAGGGGACAAAAAAAATATCAAGACCAGGTCAAGTTTCAAGTAGTTTTGGTCTTGCCTGTTACTGGGTTTAAGTGAAGCTGCCAATTACTGCAAGTTTGGAGGAGGATGTTTCTGAGTTTGGATCTTTAAATGGAAAAATGAATTTAACCTTTTTAAGGAAAGTACCTATTTTCACTGTTTTTGAAGAAAGGCTACAGTGAAGCAAGTTGGGGAGATTTCAAAACGTTTTTCGCTCTCTCATGAGGATTAATTTTGTGATAGGAAGAGTGTTCTGAATATGGAGGAAGACACTTTGCTCAGTTAATTCCTAAATCTTATGTGGTTTTCAAGATTGCCTTGAACTGCTGTGCTCTGAGTCACCCTGTTTCTCAATAACTAGGTTTTATTTTGGTTTTGAACACTGTGGGGCCAAAGGGCCAAACTGAATTTCATCCTGTGAAACTCTGGTTGGAGAAGACGTTTCTAAATAAGTAATTCTAAAGCAAGAACAATTGTGGACAACAAAATCATTAGAGGAAACAGTTTTGGTTTCTTAACATTGCCGGTAAAGCTTCAACTTTTCAGCAATCACTCCTTTTGTTACTAGTTTTTAATCTAAGCAAAACTGAACCTTTAGCAGATTTAAATTTTTCATGTTACTGTAAAAGTTTTTAGTGTCACTTGGGAAAAGTGATTAGGTCCTGAGAGAGAGAGGGCATCACTCCTTTTTCATTGCTTGTGTTGGTTTTGTATTTGTGGGGTTTTTCTGGTTTTTTTTACATCTATAGCTTTTTGATCTACACCAAAAGTAAAAAAAAAAAAAAAAAAGGACGTAAATAGATAAAATTTGACTTTTTTTTTTTTGGTCACCTGGCTTTTGATTTTGTGTGTGAATAATATAAATGAAGGCAGGTAAAAATAGATACCTATTTTCACAGAAACTTCTGTTTGCTTATGCTGATGATTTTGAGAACATTGCTGTTGTTCTTTAGCAATGTCTAGGTTCCTTACTATAGAGCAACTATCTTAAATTATCCTTAAGTACAAAAACTCTTAAAAGGGAGCGGTTGAATTGTTGTTGGATTTTGGTCACGTCTTGTTTGATGTTGTAAATTATTTGCTTGTATTTCCTGTCTCATACTGTTCTTCTAAAAATAGCTGAAATCGCTCTGTTTGCCCAGCGCAGCTCCATGATGGAATAGCCTGTTTAAAGTTACTTCCGCTCAGCTACTCTGCCCCTCCTGCAGCCTGAATCCCCTCCCTCATGGCCTCCCACAGCAGATGTTCAGTTACTTAAACTTTGCTGAGAGAAGGTCTTTTATAAGTTTAGGAAGCTGATTTTCTTTTTTAAAAACAATAACCAAATGGAACCAAAACCCAAACCAAACACCCCAAACCTCCCACCTCAAACAACAACAAAAAAACCTACAAAAAACAGCACAAGCCACTGATCTAAATGAAGGTCACAGTTCAGAGGCACAGAACAACCCGTAGCCAGTCCCTACGTGACTGGTAGGAAAAAACCTCAAGAGCCTCTATGAAATGCAGCTGGGAAGTTGCATGAGATGTGTCTTGATGCAAAGTATGGTCTTCAAAAGATAAGCTGGATTGAAAAATAGTGCACGGGGAACAGAGTCTAACATTGTATCAACACAGATAAAGAAACAATTTGGTTAATTCATCAGTTTTTCTGCAAAAAGACAAGAAAGTCACATCAAAGAAACTTGGAATGCTAGCCCCAGAGTGCCACAGGAAGACTGAATTTGAATGAAAACTCGAGAACACCGTTATCCTGGCAGTATTCTACTTTGAAATGATCTCTTCAAATGTCCTTTTACACAAAATAGCTTCAGGCTTGTTAAAAAGCATCTGGACTGTATACTTTTTTGTTTTGTGGGATTAAGTTACCATCCTAAGGGAATCTTTAGAGAAATCCAATTCCTGCTGTTAGACCATGATATTGGCAAGTAGCGTGCAACCGGCTACATTAATGAGTTGAGGAGAATTATGCTTCTCCTTTTGTACAAACTAAAATCTTAATTTTGCAAGCAGTTCTCATGGAACGTGCTGTATAGACCTTTCCTCCCAGCTCTAGGATTTGATTAACAGCCCTTGTACTGTGAGCTCTTAAGTAGTTGAGATCGCGAGAAGATCTTTTGAGCCTCCTCAGTCCTCCTGGATGCTTCTGTTTGTTGCCTCTTATTAAGAAAAGTAAGGCTATCAGCCTGCAGCTTCTCATTGCTCTCCAGTGATAATATCCTCAGCTGCTTCTCTTTTGCCCAGAACAGTAAAGGCAAGATATTTGGATGATTTACTGGACCTTCAGGGCTGCAAAAAGAGAATCGGGATGTCTGTTTACACGTGTATAGGAAAGAGGGAATTTGGTTACCAGCCGTTCTTAATGATAGGTTTGAGTCTGTCCGCCATAGGGGCTGTAGCTGATCAGGCTTAGCTATTGTTACAGCTGATAAAGGCCTGTCTCAGAACAGGTTTCAGAGCAAAGGAAGATCTATGTGCGGGTTTCTAACTGAGTTTAATCATGTGAAGGGAAAGGGTGGTAGCGTAGTAGTATGGCACCATGTCTGCTGGTGAAGTGGATTGTGCAGAAGGGATTTTAATGGATGCTAAATGCTCCTGCAAAGGCAGTAAAACTCCACTGTAAGTACTAGGTCTAAGTAGGAGTAAATAGTTTTTGGCACAAAGATATCAGCTGGTGGTGGCCTTCAGCTTAGTGCCAAAGGATTTGTGGTTAATGCTGCTTATTGCCCTAAAGCCAAGACAGTTTCCACATGATGCCCTTGTCTAAAAAGTTGTAATTAATTTAGTCTGCTTTGTTTCCTTGATGGTTACTTTCTGAAGCAGCCGTAGCTGTGGTATTGAGTTGCTCTGGGGCTGTTGCTAAGGCCCAGGTGGTCAGTATGGTTTTTATTGAGGAAGTGCTTTCCCTGAGTCCTCTAATGTGATGATCATTTCATGTGGAAAGAGGCTGGCAGGCAAGGGCTTAGATTAAGAACAGGTCATCTAAAAATCTCATTTTCCAGATCATCAAAATCTGTTCACAGATGGCTATTTTTGACCTGGTTTAGAAATCTAATGCAATCTGTCTCTCCATGAGAGCAAAGTGTGTGTGTGTATGCACATGTAAATACCTATGGTTAAAGCAAAGAGAGATTGCTGGGCGAATAGCCACATCTGTTTTAAAATAAATCTCTTTTTTTTTTTTTTAATATATCCATTTTCTTGATTAGATATTTATGAATTTAGTGTGTTTTTCTTATTTTCAAGCTGTGTGACCTGTATACATAGGTGGAGGGGACAATACATTTTTGACAATTGACATATATGGCCTAAAAAGCACTTATTGTTTTTAGGTTACTACACAAATACACAAGAATACTAAGCTACTTACATAACTCCATAGTCGCACACTAGGTACACTGGTTCTTGGAACTTCACTTATTTATTTATTTTTTAAATTTTTATTGCTTTTTCTTATTTGGAAAGGCAAAAATGAATTTAAACTTTCTGTTCTGAGAGGTATACACAATATATCTACATATAGGAACTATATACTAATGTAACTGTATATTCTGCTTTAAAACATGATGTTAATTTCACATAATTATCACATTGGCTGTTTAGTAACAAAACTGGTTTCTGATGTGACTAGAATTCTAACTATGACCATTTTAATATTAAAAGGGATTTTTTTTCCAATATATCCCTCTTTGCAGTCATACCCTTTCCCTTGCCCCCACCTCGCCCCCAAAAAACACCCATTGCAAAAAAATGAACTGTTTTTTCAACTTTCAACATTAATGCTACTGTTTCCATTCAGTGTAAATTCATGCATGGGCACAGAAGTTAATGTGCTTCTAGGTATTTCTGAATGTTTTAATTGACATTGAATGGTATTATATTTCTGTTTTAATTAAATTTACTTCAAGTGTTGATTATAAACTTGCTGGCATCTTGATATTTTACATACATGCTGGGGTTTGTGCATGAGGAGCTTTTTAAGCATAAATTGTGATAGAGAATTAGAGCTCCGTGTGTACACGTTTTCATTTTTATATTTTTGCTTGATCTGTGGATGATGAAGGAATAATGCTTTTCAGAAGAAAGAAAACTTGAAAGGAGTGCTTGAGATAATCTTAATTTTTTTTCCAGATTCCAGCGTCTCTATTGGTATAGGTAGCTTAAGGGAGAAAAGGAGAAGCTTTTCATTCCTGGCATACATTGCTGCTCTGTTTCTGTTCTTGACGTGCTTGCCTATGAGCTTCTTTGGAGAATGTTTTCCTGAATATGACAGAAACAAAGTGGATTGTTGTTGGTTTGGAAATGTTGCCCTTTTCAGATTTTAGGTATTTTGTTTCTGTACCCAAGTCTTGTTGCATGCTCCCTGAAGTCAAAGCAATATGCTGCTTTTATTTGCTTTATTTTTTGGAGGTAGGTTTTTGTTTGATGAAATAATTTGAGAAATTATTTTCTTATGCCATCTTGATAAAATCAAATATGGTGCAGCTAGAAGACAGCAAGCTAAATTTGGTGACACATTACAAAGTCTTCCTTAATGCACTCAGATTGGCAGATGTGTGCTGGTGACCCAATACTTAAAAGCACAGGAGCAGCAAATGTTGTTCCAAAAGGTGGAAATAATGCCTGGCTGTCATGCATTCTCTGCTTTTCAGAAGGTTGCACCTGGGGAAATATGTCAAAAGCAAAGATGACACAGTGGCAAGTATTTAAATTAAATTAAAAATACCAGATGCTTAAAAAAATTCAAGGTGGCAAAACCTTAAGGAAATGTATATATGTACTTATATATTTGTTTATTCCTAGAAACATCTTCAAAGTTTTTCTTGTTTTTACCAGTTATGGTCCCAAGCGTCTAAGCAGTGCTCTTCTCTACTGTATATGCAGAAGAGCCCTTTTTTATTGCTTTCCTTTTATTGCCAGTCTCTTAGCAGGGCAGGAATGTGTAATTTTGGAAGGAACAAGGAAGATATATGTGGTTTTGAGTTTTTCCTTCCTCTTTTTTCCAGCCTGTTGTGTTCCCTGTGCCTAGCTCAAGCTAAGCTATCTGTGCTGCCACTGGAGTCCATTTTTAAACTGTAGTAACCCAGTATTCATGGGGAGAAGATAGCAAGTCAGTGAGGTATTCTGAATTGTATAGTCTATTTCTTAAGACTTGTCCAAAATGCTTACTGATAACTTTTCTATAGCTAAAATCAGCTTTGCTAGTTTTAAGTCCTTAATGCTAAGTTGAGTGCATCACATGGTTAATAAATTAGCACCATATATATGATAAGTGCAGGGATAGAGAGAAAACCTTTTGCAAACTTGACCTGATTGTTCTGCCTCTGTGGCTCCAAATTGGAAGCCTTATGCTCCAAAACAAAGTGTTTGTTTATCTTATTTATTGTCAAGGTCTTAGATATCTTAAGAAACATTCTGTTTCTTCTTAGTGGAAGTGGAAAACCGAAGGTTTTAAAGGTGAGTGTATTGACCTTCTGTCTGCAAACCCTCTCCAAATTCTCTAGCATTCAGGTACTTCACAAATATGAAGGTGGGGGGGAGCAGAGCTACCTCTTGAGAATACAATCGATGAAGATGCCTCTTCTATATCGATAGGTTAAATAATGAAATTCTTGCCCAGATTAAATGATCTCATCAGCTCTGGTTGTTGAGAATATGGAAATGGTGCATGACCGTATCAAGTATTCTGGGCTTTCTTTTTTTCATTTCAGTAGTAGCAGAAGCAAAAAAATACTGAGCAAATCGTTAGGCTTCATTGTAGATGGCAAAACAGTGCCACAGAGGGAGTGTTTTTGTCTTGGAGGAATGTAAAGAGCAACTGAAGCTCTAACAGAGTGCATTTGTTGACATAAAATGTCTGGCTAGAGAGCTGAGTCTTTAGCTATACTTGAAAGCTTGACAAATTTTTCTTTCTCAACTGCTCAGTGCTAGAGGAATCTAAACAGCCAATGGCTGCTGCCAGCATTGGGAAGAAAACGTATTTTTTTTTTTTCTTTGTAAGCTCCCACTCAAGTCAGTAACATGATTAATATATTGGGTTGGTCAATTAATCCCTTGTTCCAGTCTCAGTGGTTTTTCAGGGCCTTTTTCCAGGTTGAAGAAAGAAATTACTGTAAAATGTCTTCTCCCTCTATCTCCCCTCTGTGCCCCACTTTCTAATATTGTGGTGGTGGTGAACTTTAATTTGCTGTACAGACTGTGCAGGCAGGCATTTTCTAGCGATGCTAAATGGTGTCTTCCTTTACATTGCATTTAGGTTTCAGCATTGTGGGCCTCTTTACTGTAAGTCCTTTAACAAAGAGGAGAACTGAGTTTTCAAAATACAGGTCTTAGAGAGTGCTATGCCATGACTAAGTACTAACTTTAAGCACTTAAGTGAATATGGTGCACCTCAGAAAACTGGAAATCGAGATCACAAAATCTGGAATTGGTTTTGTGTGTGTGTTTGTGTTGAAGTAGGAAGTGGAAGAGAGCAGAAAAAGGGAAACTGCATATTTTTTGGTTTAATTTTGAGCTTGACAAGTTTTGTCCTGTTCTGTTGGAAGAACCATGAAAATAGTGTGCCAGCCCCAGAGGAAGACTTCCTTATCGTTCTGCTATTGAAACTCTTCCTGTTGACTTGCACGCTCGCTCTGTCTGGGGAACTTTACCCAGTCATCCAAAAAAGAGGCTGGCTTCATGTGACTTTAGTGCGAGAATAGAGAAATTTAGATGCTTGGGGAAAGGAGGTAAACTCAGAGATGTCAGTCCATGTGAGGCTGGTACATTTGCTTTGTAACTTTCCTGAACTCAGACTAACAAGAGTAAAGATTGGAGATTTACCATGGAAGAATAGACTTCAGTGCAAGCTGAGCAAGCCGTCGATAGTCCTCAATGTGTTTTTGGCTAGAGCTGCTGCAGTTAAACTATTGCTAACACTTCAGCTCAGTTTAAAGCCACATTGGGCATGCCAACAGATGTTCCAGTCACACCTTTGAATTACAGCGGAGACAGTTTTTTTTTAATGCAGTGTCTCACAACTCTGAAGGAAGTGGGAGGAATGGTATTAAGTTGCATCAGCTGAGCTAAGAGTGCAAACTTACTTAGAAGAACTCTGAAGTGAAGTGTTACTGTCTAAAACAGTGTTTTCATGTCCCTTTTCAATGCCTCTCTTTACATTCTCTGGCTAGCTCCAGAAAACATATGCATGTACCATCACCAGTTTACAGGCTGTTTGTGAGAAGTATGGATGTGTGGCTTTTCCAAGGGCGCATCATGAGTCAGTTAGCAAAAGCGTGCAAACAGTGTGCCAGAAAGGGATCAGAGGCAGGAAGGCATGGAGTCCTTGGTCACTTTATGCTTTTCCTTTAAAGCCAAGGGTGCAGGTTGGCTTGATCTTTCCTTGCTGTAGTTCTTCAGACATCAGAGTGCTGTTGAACAAACCTGCAGAAAGGAAAAAGTATGTCTTCGCTGAAGATAGGGTTGAAAGAAGCAAGATGGTTCTGTTAATAGTATAGAGCTATTTAGGAGCTGGAGACTGGGAAAGGCATGTATCTAGTAAAAAGCACTTGAGCTGCAGACATCTGATAAAAAGTTATATTTGCTACTGTCATTTAGAATTCTCTTCTCTACTGGCAAAAAAAACTGTTCCTTTGGTCTGCGTATATTTTTATTTTTATTTTTATTTTTATTTTTATTTTTATTTTTATTTTTATTTTTATTTTTATTTTTATTTTTATTTTTATTTTTATTTTTATTTTTATTTTTATTTTTATTTTTACCAGGAAAGAATGATCTAGTTCCCATGGTATGTGCTCATAATCTATGGGTACTGGAAGAGTGAAGGTAAATAAGACCACGTGCATTGTAGACTTTTATTTAGTCATTCTTTGAGAGGTCTAAGTTTTGTCTTTAGAATGAAATCACTCATCCATGTAGTACTAAGGCGCTTTAGCAAAGCCATGAGGAGCATTACCCAGTTTCCTGTCTGAGAGTTTTGATTTTTATCAGTCTGCCAAGGAAATTTAGCACTCAGCTTTGGTTATTAATGGATATGTAGAGGGGAAAGGTGTGGTTTTATTCTCATTTTGTACTCTTGTGGTTTGTAGTATCTTGGTTACCCTTAGTTCCTCAAACCTTTTTTTATTTTATTTTTTGTTAAATGTAGGATACATACATGTTTCTTGTTGCAGTTTTGAAAAAAATGTTTGTTGTGAAGAATATTCATGACTTGCATGGTACCTTTCTACAAGGACCTTAGGCAGCTTCAGAAGTGCTAATTACCTCATTGAAGTGCTTTGAAGTCCATCCTGTGATGGAAGGCTGTTGGCCGTAACTAAAGTGACTGTTTTGCATCTCTGCCTCTGTGGAGAGTGGTGGAGCTGGGGGTCAGTCTTCATTTGCTGTGTTCTGGTAATGTCTTTGGGATAAAATCAATGGACTGTATCTGAACAATTTATTACCGTGTTGTGTTGTGTTCTTGGTATCTCATGGGAGGACTGATCAAAACCTAAATACAAATTTGGAGGGAAGCATTATGTACCCAAATACACGCGAATAAATCGGACACAACAAACTGTTGAGTTGTTGCTGGCTACTGCTGAGCTTTAAACTCAGTGATTGTCAGGAACTGCTGCCTTGGAAATAGAATACTGCTGCTAAGTTTAATAGAGAACATTTGGGAAGAAAAATACAACGTAATACTCCACATTAGCCATGTTGCTGACACTGCATTAGTTGACAGATGATAAGATTATGGATAATGTTTTAATATGTAATCCTTTTGGGGTTTTTCTTTCTTGTCTTTAGGTGAAGCCAAAAATCTTCCCACATATCCGGGGCCAAACAAGATGAGGGATTGCTACTGTACTGTAAACCTGGACCAGGAGGAGGTTTTCAGGACCAAAATAGTGGAGAAGTCGTTGTGGTAACAAATACATTTATACATGTTCTATTAATTCATTCTCTGCTTATTGTGTTTGTTTAATGTTCAAAAGATACATTTTTGGGGGGAGGAGGGAAGAGGAATATAATCCTTTTTCCCATTTGAAGAACACTAGTGGTAGAACTATTAATGTCAGGATTCCTGTCTGTATATACGGGAAAATGTTTTTTCCCAAGGCAAGCCGTATTAACTGTTTTCCTAAGAACGCACAGCCAGTGCTCCTTTCTTTCTGCAATATTTGTTTTGAACTTCCCTAAGCTTTTTAGATCTCGACTTAGAAAGGAGCACTGAACTCCCTTTTGTGTCTGTCTATGCTTAGAATTTTGCATTGGTCTGGCTACCCTAATGGGTGGAATTAAGGATTTTTTTATTTTTTTTTTTCCTGTCATAAGGCTGCAACTGAAAGGAGAGGTTTGAACATAAGATGCCTGTCTGATTATCTTGAACACTTCCTGTGAGATTGTAGAAGCCAAATGTAGAATGAAAATGAATGGGAAGCATGTGGCCAAAGTTAAAATACTTTCTCCTGGAAATCCCCAAACATCAAAAAAACAAAGGGAACAAAGCTGGGCATACATGTATACTCTGGCAAGCGAGGCTTTTTTTTTTGGAGTAGGGGGAAAGTAGCAGCAAGGAACAGTCAAATTTGTAACTTTCATCTTAAGATAGAAAGTGGGAAAAGAGTGAGAGTTGAGTAATACAGTTAGGAATTTGCTATTTGTCTTGTTATTGCAAATAATTTACTTTGGAAAATAGCTCTAGACCCCACCCCCAACCTCTGAGAAGCACTTAACACATTTAAGAATGTGAATCTGAATAGCTTGAAGTGGGATTTATTCCCTTAAGTCACTTTAGTTATTCTCTCACATAATTTCTTGTTGTCTTTAAGTCTTTTCCTCATCTTGTATTCTGATATGGTGTACTGGTCCATATTTTTGTTTCTTGAGGCATTGAGGTTGACTAAACATAATTAGAGTGGTTTTGAATGATGATTCTAACACTTCCCTGTTTGTAGTGTACTATATGTTAAAAAAAAGAAAAAAAAAAAAAAAAAAAAAAGAGAAAAAGTAAAAAAGCAAAGACTGGTCTGGATGCTTGTTGGGTTTTTTTTGCCATGCAGCGTCCCTGAACCAGTTATTTCTCTAAAAATGACTTTGTAACTCATTTAAATTCATTCCTGGGTCAACCAACTGTAGACTTCCTGCTCACAACTAGAAGTTGCACAGTGGGGTTGTTTTGCTGGATGATCATTAGTGCTTTGCAGGGAAGTGGAAGGTGGGGAGTGGGGGTGTATGAGAATAGTTGATGTAATTTCCTTGAACTAATCCAAGTATTTTTCTATTGAGAAAATAAACTCGTAGTACTAGGAATAAGCAATAAGTGTAATTCCTTCAGTGGGAAAAATTCCATCTGTCTTTAGATACCATTATAAAGCTGAAGAGGTACACTGAGGCCATGCAAAACTGGATGGTTTCTGGTTTCCTATGGAGTTGAGTTCTTATCATTAATTTAGGTTAATTCAGAGGAGAGCAACACAATGATTGGAGGTCTGGAAAACATAACTGATGAGGAAAGGTTAAGAGATTGGAATTGTTTAGCCTATAAAAGAGGGATAAGAGTGGATACAACTATGTAAATATATATATTTAAAAAACCAAAACCAAAATAAAACAATCCAAGCAACAAACCCCTTCAAAAAACTTAACAGGGAGGGAACTGCTCTGTATGTCCAGTATGTATATTGCAAGTAATAATGGACTTAAATTGCAGTGGGGAAGGAAGTTTAGGCTAAGGTTTACTGTGATGGAAAAATCTTCCTCTTGTTAAAAATTCTGAACCACTTGGAATAGATTGCCTTGGGTTTTGTACATTTATTGCTGAAGGCTTTTAACAGGTTCTATATAATCAGGCCTGATCAAAATAGAGAGTTCTTCCTGCTTTGGAACAGTGGTGGACCAGATGATCTCTCAAAATCCCTTTGCAGTCCTATTTTCCTTGATCCTAAGGGTTGACTAAAGATGATCTCCGTAGTTGTTGTTTCTTCTGCCAGTGAATTACTGTCTTCAGTGGTAGGCTGCCTTCTCCCTCTGTGAGCTTCTATTTGCAAGGACTATTTTTGAAAAACTTGCTTCTTCACAGTCACTGAATATCCACTTATAGACACTGTTAGCAGCTGAATTTTGCGTTTATCCGTATAGATGTTTCTCTGTCCATGTTTTCCTGTTGCATAAAAGAAAAATGGACAAAATCCCAAATACATGAACAGTAAACTGGGATGTCTTCCTAATCTGTGAATAGGAATCACTCTTATTTAGCTAGACACACTCAAACAGCTACTTAATCTTTTATGACTGCGTTTACGTCTATTAAAGCAAATACGTAGACTTCCAGGGAAAGATGTTTTTCAAATGATTTCAGACCGTACTGCAGTCGCCTATTGTTTTTTGTAAGACTCTAAGATGAGCACATAGCTGAGGAACCAATCATGCCGTTACATTCTTTAATGCTTGTTTGTAAATTGATTCAACCCATTGAGTAACTGTGAATTATTGGGCAGGCGAGGATTATGTGCCCTAAGGCCCGTGTAATTTGTATGCAGCAGAGAAATACCTGCTTTCATGTATGGTGTATCTTTGCCAGGCAGTTGCCAACCTAATGGTGAAGCATGTGTTGAGTCCCTTTTTCTGAGGTATCGCTGCTGCGGTATGCAATGTTAGATGGGAACAGGGATGTGAAGCTGGGCCAAGGCATGACTAAAATAATCAAATGCTGCCTGAACATCTGCGTGGCTGGCATTGAAGTGGGTGACAGAGCCTTTGACTGTAGTTTGAAGGGGAAAACACTGGCTCTGTTCTGTTGTTCATGCCTATTTTCTACTTCCTATCACTTCGTGGCTGACAAAGAGCTGGCTTACTATAAATTTTAAGAATTGCCTGTATTCTTACTCATACTGGTAACTCTCCCAACGTCCAATAAGCTCAAAAAATGGTTTTCATGTAGTCTATGAAAAATAAGATGCTTTGTGTGAATGTTTGAATTGAAAGGTGTTTCATATGCAGCTCTAGCACTACTGACTCTGAAACAATGTCTTCTGATTCAGATTTGTCCTGGAGAAGCCGATCTTTTCCAGCATATCTGCATAAAATGACTTTATGTGCATGAAAAGGCTTATAATTAGTGTCTTGCATACTTGGGAATTCAAGGACTGCTTGCTGCTGCTTTTTTTTTTTTCTTAACTCAGTTAAGTTTCATTAAGCTTCTACTAAACAGTGCAGAAATACATATTTTTTTTCCAGGAGGCTTTCTCCTGATGTAAAGCTTAAATAGAACTGGCAAATGGGAGAAAGGAAGCAGTTATCTCTCCTTCCCAGGGGGACTTGGATGAATGTCCATTTCTGGCTTGCTTGGGATATCTGTGGCAGAGCTTTCAGACTCTGACTCATCATCTCCTGTGTTTTATACTGGGACAGTGTAAGAAGTTGCCTCCCTGAGCTCTGTCCTAATCTTCTGTAAAAGGTTTTTATTTTATTAGGCTGCAGCAGAGGCATGAGAAGACAGCTGAAAGCAGTAACCTCTTAAATCAACAAAGCATGAATCATTCGGAACTCTAAGAACTGAACCAGCACATCCTGTTGCCCAGTCCAGTGCCCTTACCAGTGCTCTGAAGAGAATCCTTGTGAGCCTGATGCCCTTTATATAAATTTATATCTCAAAAATTGAGAGCAGCCAGCATGGTGAACCTCTGTTTAGCAGTCAGGTGGGACTCATAAATTACGATCAGGAACTTAAATCATTTCTGCCATCTAGCCTCTGTTGGCTTCTGCTAAACTGGATGGTGGCACTGCTGCCGTGTACTGAAAGATTTTGAGGGCTGCTGTAAGGATAAAGTCAAGGGTTATAACATGGGCAGGCCTTTCTATGAAACCACAGGTCAATGCGAAAGTATTGTTTATGTGGGGCAGTTCAGAGCCACCTGACTTCTCTGGGGGTCTTTGGACAAGCACAGTGAATGTGTGGGTTGGTCAGAGCAAGCTCTCCAGGTTCCCAGGAAGAGAATCTTGAACTCTTCAAGCAGCAGTGTTTTCATAAACTCCTTGGCACAGGCTTTTAGTCAATTCTAAGAAGGTCACATGCAAGTCATAAGATGTGAGGAAGAGGTCAGTTAGAGCCAGGATTTAATACGCTTCTCTGTTTTGTATTTGTTGTTCAATATTTATATTACCATCATCCACAAAGGCACTGAGTAGAATTGGATCCATTCCATATAACCTAGTGGAAATGTACGTGAAGGGACTTATGTATTTTATGTCCTAAGGAACGTCTGAGAATTTTATTTTTTTTTAAATGTGCAGATCTACAATTTTCTTTACTTCTGAGCTGCAAGTAGACAGCCTGACAAGAATTTTGCCTATTAATTTCCTTTCCTGAACCAACTACTTAGCTTCACCCATGAGTGGCTTTAAACTTCAGGCTCCACCATCCAGGACTTGTTCCTAGCTACAGGTCTTCCCTGAGGATAAACTTTCTTGGCTTCTTGGCATTAAGGCTGACTTTGCTGTTTGCATCAGATATTTCCATTCACTTAAAGGGCAGTGTCAGCTGCAACAGGAAATCAAGGCAGCTTCTCAAATCATAGGTGAAGAATGGAAGGAATGTGACGTCTCTAAATTTGTTTCAAGGATATGAATAAAGGCAAAAACTGTCGTACGTTAAGAATCAAATGGCTGACAGTGTGTGCTTTAGAGAGATGAGCCAAGCGTCTTGAGTCTGTGATTATTTAGTTCTCCACTATTTCACTGAGGAATTTTTCACGTGCTAAACATAGTGATCAAAGCCTGAATGAAACAGCAAATGAAGCCAGAGGCACTTTACCCACACCCAGTCTTTTTTTTGCTAATCTCCCGTGAAGGTAACAGCGAGAACTACAAGTCTGCAGTGTGCTCGTGAGTGAATAGTGAAATGTGCTGTAAAATCATAGTTAAGGCTGTGTTCTCTTTAACAAGAGGTTGCTGTATCTTTGTTTTAGTATTAGATCAGTTAACAAATTCAATCAGTGGCTCTCAGAACTTTCTCTAAGTGGTCCTACTTCCATATTTAATGTTATTTTTTAATTCTAGGCTTGCTTTAAAGCCTGTATTTTCCTATGTTTGGAGTTCATGACTGCATAGCTAAACTTCTCTAGTGTTCCGATAACATCTTGGATGCGGGCCACTTCTCAAATTTTAAACACAAAGTTGTTTCCCTTAGTTGGAGTGTTGCCAAAATTAGCTGTTCTATCCGAGTTAGTTCCATTAGCTACTTCCATATTCTTATGTTGCCAGCTCACCTCCTTGAAATAACTTTCCCCAGCCTGGAGGCCTTAAGCTGGGTGCTGTAGCATGTTCTGCTGTCCACATGTTCTGTAGATTTTCTTCTCTGTGCTTCCAGCTCACCACTTGGTGTGCTGTCTGCCCCAGGGCCTGCCATCTTCTACACTCAACTATATCTAACTGTGCCTTGAATCCCTAATACCGATAGACTTCAATTCTGAAAACAACCCAAACCTTTATGGGAACGGGATGAGTATGGGTACAGCTTCAGCCTGGTCAGGGGTATTATTGAAGGCGAGGACTGTATGGTCCTGTAGGGAAGTAATCCAGCTGGGAAGGTCGCCAGGAAGGGAAGGAAGACTTAGTGGAAGGAGGAGAATTGAAGTGAGCCTTGAGACTCACGGCAGGGTTTATGAATGAGAGCGTTTATCCACACGAAAAGGCACCAATGTCAGTAACAATTGTTGGTGTTGTAGACTGCTTTGAGTGATTAAAAAAAAAAAAGTAAATGCAGCTGTAATATGACTTCTGTTGTTTGTGTGTGTCATCTTACAGAATATTTTAAGAGGTGACTGGGGGCCAAACGGCTGCTGCTTAAAGTTACCGTAATCCCTGTAAGCCTCATTGAGCCAAACCAGCAACTGTCAAGTGAGGATGATAACTATAGCTAGTGTGTCTGTCTCTCTCTTCTGAGTATAGGGTTGAGAAAATGTGCACTGCTTTATTTTTTTCTCTGTGAAGTAAGGGTGGTTTTGGCTATAACACAGCGCTGTCCATCTTTGTGTCTCTGCACAGCGATATGAGGAAAAATTAGCTTAAGCTCGGTAGATGCCTGGAAGACTGCAGGCTGCTCTCTAACAGTGGGTATAAGTAGTATGTTTGGATTTAGATGTTGCCTTGTGTGCCATTAACTTCCTGCTGTGTGTCCTCTGCCAAATCAGTGCTTCAAATATAATACTAGATATTTTTAATAAATTGTGTAAGGAAGCTACCATGACATCTGCTAACTTTGGCTCTTACAGAGCCTTACTTGCCTGTTGTCTTGTAGCTCTGTGTCTAGTAGGAGACTGAAGCGTATTCAGATTTTATTTGGCATGCTGTATCTGCTTTGAATAAACCTTCTCTTCTTTACCCGACTCCCTTTACATATGCTGCAAAGCATAGTATAAAATGTATTAGCCAAGTAGTAAAAAAAGCTTAGTAGTAGAAACAAACTAGTGTACTCCTTTGTACAGACTGATTTTGCTTCCAGCTCACATGGCAATGTGAACTCTGGTCTTCAGTTCATGCAACAGGATGAATCCAGTATTTCTAAACGTTTTAAAACAGTCAGAGGATGTGGAGTTGTCTGTGGCATGTTAATAGTCCTTACTTTCAATCACAAAAGCAGTTTAAAAAAAAAATAATCCATGCACAAAGAATTCTGGTTTGTGGGGTTTCATTATTATTCATCATGCAACTCTTTCACTTCATCCACTGAAGTGCTGGTGCCAAAACAAAAACAGAACTGCTTTGGCGAATCCTAAGTATTGAGAAACAAGCACGAGGTTTTGCAACACAGCCTGAAATGAGAGAAGTGTTTCTGCACTGGGATTTATTTTATGAAGCCTCTTTCTCTCTGTTAATATTATTTGTGATGATTTCAGTAGGTGTCTCAAGGTACAGAATTAAAGTTGCAATTGTGCTTCTGGAGTTTAGTAAAAGGTGTAAAAGTGAACAGATTTTGAACTTTTCCTTGGGGAAGAAGTTCCCATTCATCATGTTTGAAGTGAGGATTCTCCTCCTTACTTGCTTTCATTCCACTTGATCTGCACAGTAATTTGTTTCTCTTCTCCTTCCCTGTCTCTTCCTAAAAATATCCATTGCCAAAACTCACATTAGAAGAGATTCAAAAATAGATACCTTAAAGCCCTTCCCATTTCAAGTTGAATAGCTGTATGGGAGTGAAACAATACCTAGAGGGAACTTCTTGGTTTTGATTTCCTCATATTCCTGCTCTGGTGAGCATTCAGAAAAAGCAATTTTTTAGTGAGGGGAGGGTATACCTGAAGATTCAAATCCATTGCACTGTTCTTTACGCTTATACTTGAATATTATTTTTTTTTTTTTGTCTTTTCTGTCAGAACAGCTAGGGAAAGTGTCTTGAGGAGGGATCGGTTAGTGTATATGTCGGTGGTAGGGGCTGTATAAAAGCTGTGCAGCAGGAGAGCCCTGCACTTTCTGGGAGGACTGCTGAGGTTGACCTTCCCTCCTTGAGAGCATAGCAAGGTGATATGGACTGGAAAACAGATGAGAAGGGGGCGTGAAGTGAGGGTATGAGGAGTAGAAGGCTACAGAGTCAGTCCTTGAAAGAGTCAGGTGGCTCCAGAGTCAGTCTGCCTGAAAGCTTGGAACAAGGATTTAAAAATTGGTACAGGTTTTTCTCTGTAGTTTCTAATCCTGTCAGAAAAACAAGAGCCAGTGACATAGGAACAAGCCTACTTCATAACTAAATAGTAGTTGATAACTGCACTGCTACTCTTGTCATTGCTGTGATAGCAAAATTAAAAAGAAATTAGTAAAACTGTTCTAAGTTTAATAGTCTTTATTGAAGAAGCTGGGTTTGAAAATGCTTTTATATTCAGCTTGGAAGGAGCTGAATTGCATTTAGAGTGGAGACCTACTGTTCCTGTCCTTGCAAGATCCTGCTTTCAGCAGTTACATCCTGTCACTTATTTGGAGTCCAGAAGAAATTGAAATAATGACAACACTGGTCTTGCCCATGCCCTTCCTTTGTGACCATACTGATGTGCAGCCTATGCTGCAAGATTGGGGTAGGGTGTCCTCATTATTTCTCCTCCTCTTTGAATGATTAGAACTTCTCCTTAGTGTAGGGCTGGTTAATCTACAAAGCAAGCTTAACTCAAAACCTGGAAGTTGAATCTGAACTTACTTGGTTCTGAAAGATTCCTGAGTTTTCTGCCAGGCTAGTTCTTGTATTTGTTTTGGAGGATCTTGTCAGACTCCTGAGGGCTGTGTAGGCAGATGCTGCTGCTTTTTATTAATTGCTATGTCAAAATAAAAGTATTCACTGAAGCCCCATCAGACTAATTCTGGCTTTTGGGAGAGAGGGGATACTGGGGGAGGGATTTAGCTGTTCTTTTGGAAAAACCATTCTGGAGCCCTGGGGCTCACGCTCAAGATAAGTTAGCTTGGGAAATAAATCATGGGGTTTGACTGCTGTGACCTCTTGCTCTTCAGGTCTGGGTGGGAGACAAAGCCAGTACTGTTCTGTAGAGATACATGGAGGAAAAGCGCACATTTAAGTGGAAGCTGGAAGCATTTGTGTGGTTACTTTTGATTCCTTCAGAAAGAAGATACTGTTTCTGCAGAGCTACGCAAGATTGGGGCAGGGGGATATCAAATTTATCTTCATGTGTATCCTTACAGTTCAAACTTTGCTGGCTAATTATCTGGTGCAGAGTGAATGCACTTGTGTTGGAAATCTGCTTGCTTATATTAATTAAGAATGCAGTGCACCTCAGGGGTGTTACCTGAGTGAGGAGAGGTTGTGAATCTACAAGGGGGAAAGCTAAGAGCAGAACAAAGTATCTCTTCTGTTGACAGCAGCCGCAAATAATTTAACCTGTGAAGAGTACCAGCCAGCAGGCAGTGCTCAGGCTAATAAGCCTTGTGCCTACAAGTAGTGACCAGATGTGGTCCCTGCGTGGCTAAATCAGCCTTTATAGCATTTCTTCTGTTAATCAGTCTCTTTCTGATACCATGTATTGGACTAGGTGCTTCCTGTTGTCCACTCTGCTTTTCTGAATCTTGTGTTTGTTTTGCTGTAGTGTAGTCTTAGGTATTTTCTGCCCCGGACCACTATCAGTGACAAACATGAATAAGGGACTTGCCAAAGGCCCCGGTTGTTGTCTCTTCCTTGTTCTTTCCCCCAGAATCAGCTGAGCTGAACTAAAGTATGCTCAGTATAAGTCTCACTTGTATTTACATTGCCTTTAGAATTTCAGTATACTGAAGCTTCCCTTGTATTCTTGATAGAGAACTGGGTATATAATCCACAGTTCATTAAGTATTGTTTCATTCTAAGGTCATTAGCGAGTAAATTCATCTGTCGTGTTCTTCCAGCAGAAAGGACAATTTTATGGCTGAACAGAGTATTAGGGCTCAGAACGATGCAAGTGTTTTGCATGTATAATGCACTAGATATTTGGGCAATATTTATGAATTTGTGTGGCCCCCTTGGGTTAAGCCTGTGTGTGAAAACTTGCACCAGGTGATGTGCACAGAGGCTGTCGGGGCTGCCAGCAAAAGCATGGCTGCTGGGACAGTCAGATAGTTCCCAGTTTGGTAGAAGCTGCTTGTACCAAAGAACTCAAATCTTTTGTGCCTGAAGCAGTGTCTGCTAAATTCTTGATTCTGAATAAAACCTCTTGGAGCAGAATGGGTAAAGAGGACATAATCAAGAGTGCTGAATTGGAGAGGGTTATCGGGACAATTACCAAGTCCAAACCAGCTGCCACTTCCAGCTGTTAGATTTTCTCCCCTGCCTTCACAGTAGGGATGACTGAGTGGGGGTCACATTGGTTGCCATAACAGCTGGATGCATTTGTTTCAAGGAACAGGAAACAGTTTCAGTGGTGGAAGTTTAACCTGTAGCCTTGGGTAAGCTACAGGTAAGCCTTAGGCTTTGTTGTTTATTCAATGTATCCTTCTATGTGGCTGGTGGAGTAGTGACTTAGATAACATTCTTCCAGAGACATCACTCAATATTCTGTACTTCATGACATTAATGTGGCATATTCCCTTCAAACACAGAGTGGTTAGCTAATTCGCAGTGCCTGTGTGTTTTGAGTGAGATTTGTCAGCTAGCCCTTAAGGGAATGTGCCAGTTCTGGGGGCATGTATTTTTACTGTAGGCAGAAGTACAAGCAAAAATATATGGTGATGCAAAATCATGGAAGTTTGGGTTGGAGGGGACCTTTAAAAAGTCATCTAGTCCAACCTCCACTGCAATGAGCAGGGACATCTTCAACTAGATCAGGTTGCTCAGAGCCCCATCTAACCTGACCTTGAATGTTTCCAGGGATGGGGCATCTACCACCCCTCTGAGCAACCTGTGCCAGGTGTGTGTTTCACCACCCTCATCGCAAAAAATGTCTGTTATACCTAGTCTAAATCTTCCCTCTTTTAGTTGAAAACCATTACCCCATGTCCTGTCACAACAGGACCTGTTAAAAAGTTTAGCCCCATCTTTCTTATAAGCTCCCTTTAAATACTGAAAGGCCACAATAAGGTCTCCCCAGAGCCTTCTCTTCTCCAGGCTGAACAACCCCAGCTCTCTCAGCCTGTCTTCATAGGAAAGGTGCTCCATCCCTCTGATCATCTTCGTGGCCCTCCTCTGGACCAGTTCCAACAGGCCTATGTCCTTCCTGTGCTGAAGACGCCAGAGCTGGATGCAGTACTCCAGGTGGGATCTCATGAAACAGAGTAGAGGAGCAGAATCGCCTCCCTCGACCTGCTGACCATGCTTCTTTTGATGCAGCCCAGGATGCAGTTGGCTTTCTGGGCTGCAGGCACACATTGTCGGCTCGCATTGAGCTTCTCATCCACCAACACCCCAAGTCCTTCTCCTCAGAGCTACTCTCAATCCCTTCATCCCCCAGCCTGTATTGATACTAGGGGTTCCCCTGAACCAGGTGAAGGACCCTGCACTTGGCCTGGTTCAACCTCATGAGATTCACATGGGCCCACTTCTTGAGCCTGTCCAGGTCCCTCTGGATGGCATCCTGTCTCTCAGGCTTGTCAACAGCACCACTCAGCTTGGTGTAATCAGCAAACTTGCTGAGGGTGCACTCGATCCCACTGTTTATGATGTCACTGATGAAGATATTGAACAATACTGGTCCCAATATGGACCCTTGAGGGACGCCACTTGTCACTGATCTCCGTCTGGATGTTGAGCCATTGATCACTGCCTTCTGGATGTGACCATCCAATCAATTCCTCATCCACTGAACAGTCCACCCATCAAATCCATATCTCTCCAATTTAGAGAGACTGATGTTGTGGGGGACTGTATCCAAGGCCTTACAGAAGTCCAGATAGATGGCATCTGTAGCTCTTCCCTTGTCCACTGATGTAGTCACTCCATCACAGAAGGCCACTAGGTTGGTCAGGCAGGACTTACCTCTGGTGAAGCCATGCTGGCTGTCTTGAATCATCCCCCAGTCCTCTATGTGCCTCAGCATAGCTTCTAGGAGGGTCTGTTCCATGATCTTTGCAGAAACAGAGGTGAGGCTGACAGGTCAGTAGTTCCCAGGGTCCTCCTTTCTACCCTTTTTAAAAATGGGTGCAATGTTTCCCTTTTCCCAGTCTTGGGGGACTTCACCTGACTGCCATGACTTTTTAAATATCACGGAGAGTGGCTTGGCAACTGCATTAGCCAAGTCCCTCCAGACTCTGGGATGCACCTCATCAGGTGCCATAGACTTCTGTATGTTCATATTCCTGAGGTGGTCACCAACCTGATCTTCTCTTACAGTGGGAGGGACTTTGCTCCCCCAGTCCCTCCCTGCCTTGCGGTTCATCCACTCGAGGTGTGGAAAGAGAGGTTTCCAGTGAAGACTAGGCAAGGAACTATTAATGATTTTTGGATATCTAATTTTCTAACATAAAAAGCCTTTGATAATGATTAAAGCTACAGTATGATTCTGTCTTCCATTTAGCCAAGACAATAAGGAGGTCTGTGTTTAAAAGGACAAGAAAAAAAATATCCTGCTGGCTGTTGGCCGGTTGGAATTAGATTTATTTTTAAGTCTACATCTGCAGTGCTTGCTCTGTTTGTTCATATGGCTCAAATTGCATTCACCAATTTAATTCTGCTGAAGCATGAGTGACTTGGAATAAAAAAAATCTGTGTAAGATGGTAGACTTGTCAATGAATAAATAATGTTGATATATGCTTATAGTTCTTAGGAGTGAATCCTTACCTAATAGCAACCCTTTCAATTTCTCTCTGTCCAATTATATGGTTATCTGAGGTGTTCGGGTTTTTTTCTGTATAAATTGGTAGGATGCAAAGAAAGCCCCTTAAGTCTCTAAAGAGCTTTTCATGCTGAGATAGTATTTATATTTTTTTAATCTGCTTTTACTGTAAAGGAACTTAGTCTATACAATTCCAGTAAGCAAAAATCAGTGGTATCACTGCAAAAAGCAGTGGTATCAGGTAACATGCCTCGTGCCAGCTCCAAGGCTTACTTTACCATCAGTTGACTGAATCTGACTTTAAATATGAAACTTTGCAGGGGATGAGAAAGGAGGTGATGACTGTAGGTGTTTTATTTTAAATAAAAAAAATCCTTTTAAAAATAAATAATTAATAATAAAAACTATATATGCCATGAACCATGCTTTATTTTGGCTCATCCTGTTCGTGTGTATGCTTTTGTGATCTCTGTCGTAATGGTCTATTGTCAGCATAGTGCGGCAACAGGGGCATTTCTCCACTATTCAAGGCACTGTATGTTAACAAATAACTTGCTCTCTGCCCTCTTTGTTTAAGGACACTTGTTTTTCAGGTAAAAAGAAGTATCTGTTCTTTTTCGCACGTTAAAAAAAAAATCTTGTTCTGTGGGCATTTAAGACAGTTGGGAATGAGCCAAAGCGCAACAGTGCTTGAAGGTGCACCTTCATGGGCGGGAGAGACCGTCACAGTCCAGAGTGATATTCTAGGTGTGAGGTATAAGTAGGCTGGCTCCTCCAGGATACCATCACTAATTTCTTTTTTTCTGTGTGTGTGTTTCTGTCTATGTTGTTGTCTTTTTACTCAGCCCCTTCTATGGAGAAGACTTTTACTGTGAAATTCCTCGGACCTTTCGCCATCTGTCATTTTATATTTTTGACAGAGATGTTTTTCGAAGGGATTCCATCATAGGTATGTGTTCTAAATTATCTTTACAATTTACTTCTCTTGGATTTTAACTGTTGGATCGTATGTAGCCTTATGAGTTGGGGTCTTGATAGAACTGTCAATGACAGTGGTGAGTACTGGTCAGTATTGTCCTTTTTTGACAAGTGACAAAAATGCCTTCGTTATTGCATATCATAAAAAAGACTGGGAGATAAATGCTGTCAGTTATGATAGCAAATGCAGATTGCAGTTTAACTGAAATATGCAATAAAGCATTGTTTAAATGTTGGCAACATCATTTGTTACTGCATTATTTTTTTCCTAAATACAAGGCCTTTAGTCTTACAGGTTTCCAGGGCTCATTACACTTACCTGCATGCAGTATTGTTAAACTATGACTACCTTAATGACATTAATACCTTAATAATAGCTACTGGTCATAGGTACTCACAGTACAATGATGACAGATTTTTATAGAGAGTATCAGAGCAAGCTATTGTCTACAGAATAGCTCTGAAAGACTTCCAGTGCCCGTTTAACACGGGCGAGACCTCTGCTTTTCCAGATATTATTTCCCATGCATATCACCTGCAGCAAATTGCATGACACTCCCATTTGTCTCTTCAGGGATAAAAGCTTTGTAAAAGCCTAGTTGTCATTGAGTGGAGCAGTTTCCACTTTAAGTTTTTTTAGCTTTGGGTTTTTTTTAAAGTTTTTTATCTCTTACTTTTGAAGTAAGTCTACTGACTTACTACTTCTAGTTCATTATAGCATGACTATGCCTATCAATGAAGTGTGGATATCTTAGAATCATGGAATCATAGAATCATCTAGATTGGAGGGAGATTGTCTGATGTTGAGCAACAGTTTGTATAATTCTGTAAAATGCATTATGTTAAAGTGGATAGAGTGGTGGTGCAGATCTCTTCATATGTATCTTTACATTACACTAGTTTATCATGCAGTAACTAGCTCTTTCTTTAATTATTGTTTTATATTTTCCATATGAGCTAGGAAACTAGGTCATCATTCTCTTTATGTCCCTAACTGAGCTCATGTGTGTACAGCATCTAGCATCCTGGGGAGGGAGGGGGTCAGTTTCTGATTTTTGAGGGAGCTTTTAGAAAGCTCTTTGGTCTCTCTAATCTCTAGTTTCCCCTTGTAAGGTGAAAGTAATATGTCCTTTCTTTCAACTGTTGAGTTTTTCATTGTTGAAATTGCCTCATCTGATCCTCCTGTGTGTGTCACCCATTTTCTGCAGCAGCAGTGACCCATAAACAAGCCATAGGCTAGGATTTTTCTTGCTCTACCTCTCTTGGAACATGGGTCTCTGAACACTTAACACAAACCAGACCTATGAAATTGCAGATGGAGAAGTGCAAATTGTTTCCTTTTCTCCATGTTTCCTAACTTCCTGTTTTAATAATCAAGCTCTGACATTGGAGGGGAATTTTTTCTTCAGGAGCTGCTAGAGTAATCTTGTCTTAAAGGTACTGGGAGCAGTTTGTGCAAAGAATGACTTGGAGAAGATATGAAGAGACTCTTGTTTGGATGCCTGAATGATTGATCAGGTTTCTATTTTTCACTGCCTCTTCAGGAAACAGTAATGTTGACTTTTGTATGTGTTGCAGAACCCATAGGTAGGCAGTCTGGTGTGTTACTATACTGATGTAGCACTAAAAGTCAAAATTCCCCTGTTATCTGTCTACACTGAGATTGTAGGGAACTCTTTCATTGGAACTAAGTCTGTAATATTTAAAAGGAGTAGCTCCTCTATGTGTATCTTCAGTTCAATCTTAAGAGACCTTTTCTTGAAGAGCCTTGAGCAAGGGAGGTTTGGAAGAGGTCCCTACTGAAAAAGTTTGGTCAGAGTAGTGCTAGACTAGGCTCTTTTCCCAGAACTGCCGAATTCTGCGAATAGGGGCCCTTTGTGTGCATTACAGAGGTCGCTTGTTATATTATGTCATCATGAGACACTTAATGCTGAAGCAAATGTGGTTACCCGTGCTCAACCAGCAATGAACTTTCTCAGAGAAGGGAGTTGGGAGTTGTGTCTTCCATCCAGGGAGACTAATTTTAAGTTCAGATGTTACTGAGCTTGTGAATTTGCCTGTATTTCCCATGTGATCTCCTATGTTTAAAACATCTGTTTGCATTGTTTGTTTGGCTGGTTTTGAGGGGGTTTCGAGACAGAGAGAGAACACAGAGTGCATGTGTGTAAAAATGGTGAGAATTTGGCAAGTAGCTATTATTTGAAAGTGGTTGGCTAGCAGAGTTTATTTTGAATCACTGTTCAGTATTGCCAGAACTTTCTCTTGATGTTGTAATACTGATTTCCAGGGTGACTGGAGCTCAGAGTAGGCATGCTTTTATTTATTCAAATATGAAGTCCAAGTTTGTGACGGTAAATTCTTTAACATCCAAAACGCAACTCAGTGTGTGACAGATGAGAAGGCTCAAGCCACCAAAAGCGGAAGGAGCAGGGGCAAGAAAATGAAAAACAAGAACCCCCTGAAACCTCTGACAGAAACTTCCGAGGCGAACCAAACAAATTCAGAAACTGAAACGCATGTGTAGCGATACGTTTTGGAACATACTGTAGTATTTTGGCTTACAGGATGAGAGGATTGTGCAGATAAAGATATCTTTGAGTTTGCATGTTTGTTTATTACATTTGCATTTTCCTAGTTGTAATTCGTTAAGTCATGTAGGATTTTGTTAGCTAAACAGACACAACTGCATCTCAGAAGAATCTTGGCTGCTTGTTGAAATGCAAATATAATAAAGAAAATGCAGGGCTCAGTGGATCTGAAATATAACTTGTCTTTTTTTTAGATACAATGTAGCAAATATACAGTTACTGTGGAAATAAGCTAGTCTTAAGTTGTTTAATTGATATTGTGTGTCTCAACTGTTCCTGGTTAGAGTTTATATACTGATTTATATACTATGTTGAAATGCTTTGAGTAGGAAATGTACTACTGAAAGTGATGGTAAATTCTATTTAAAATTAGATTTGTTTGTTTCCAAATGATCAACTAGGAGTAGTGGGCCAATTTGATGGAACGTGTCTGTGTAATACATAGGATAGCTATTTCCATCTAGTTGTTACAATCAGAAAAACATTGAGGAGATGGGGTTAACCTGAAAAAACTGTCAATTGGTACCCCTCCAGTAGTAAGGGGGAAAAAATGCCTCTGGCTGGATGCAGTAGATGGAATATTAGGATAGTAGTGCTGCTAAATAAGGCAAATATGTGTTCTTTAATGATTGAGTTTTCAGGTTTTTAGAAACGTTGTATGAGGCAGGCTGTGCCAATATAGTGGGACAGAAGGCTTTTCTCACCTGTTAATAATTGAGCTAGATTTAGTGAAGAAAACCATCTACATGATATGCGCTGACCTAGTACTCTCCTAGGTGTGTAATGAACAGTTCAGGCTGCCAGGCTGTGACCCTGAATGTATAGATCAGTTAAAAAACAGGAAATGTGCCACACCAAGTCATTTAACACTGTGCTGAAAGAATAGTTAATATAATATGCCCTTATCACCCATATCACCCTTCAGGTGACAAGTAAACAATTATTTATTGTCTACTTAAATCATAAATCATGTTTGTTTCTCCCCCCCCTCACCCCTAGCACTTCATTTGCTTTCGTAACAGATGTGTGTAACTGACTTGCTAACATCTGTGTTAGCTAGGAACCTGAACAAAACAAAGTGCACCCCCTGTGAAGTTCTGAGGGGAAGAAGTAAATTCACTATATCAAATCTTGGCCCCTGTACTGCATTGGGAGTAAGAACTTGCAGAACAAAGTTTGTTGCGCTCCTGGCTGAGGAGGAGGCTTGGTTGGGGATGCTGATGGAATGGTACTGAATAAAGCATGGATGTGAAATGCCTAAGCTCTTCAGTGAGGGAGCAGAAAGTCAGTGGGGACAAGACTAGCAAGTGATTCTGTTAATTACATTTACTTAACTGCTGTAAATCACCTTCATGGAGGTTATTAGGTGTGTTCTACAACAAATTGAAACTCCTGTGGCCATTGTATCCTGGCAGGTTGTGACTGTCTTCCTGCTTAATACCATATGAGCTGGAGCAAAGTAAGGCAATAAAACAAATTTGCCTTTAGAGGTAATTAAACCTAGCTGCTGTGGACTAAAGTAGATGAAACCAAATCATAGCTCATGGACACTCTCACAGAATGAATACACCCTGGAACTGAAAGTTGTTTGAGGCTTGCATGTTTGAGGTGACTGTGCCTTTGTTAATGACTACTTCCAAAGCTGAGGAGATGTGTTTGTAGAGTTGCCACAATTATTACCAAGTGTCCAAGCAAACCATCTACCATTATTAGGTAACTGTTCCTAAATGTAGCTGAAGCGTTACCTTTTGATTATTTTATTGGTTTAAAAGAAGAATTGAAAAAAAATCATCCCTGCTAAATTATGCTTCCTGCTAGCTAAATGGAGGAAAGATCTTCCAATACAGGGCGAAGCAGAGATCAAGATTTTAATGCAAAATTGTGTTCCTCTGTTTCCTCCACCCTGACCATGGTTTAGCAGCATTCACAACTTGGTTTACTGTTTCTGTAGTGTACTGTTGGATGACATGGGAATAATGTCTACTCAGTATAGTATAAATATAGCTACTAATGAAATAAAGGAAACAGATGACTCTGTCCCACAATGACAAGTCTTGAGAAGCTATAAACTAGAATTATCCTGAGAAGATTCTCTACTGTTGCATAGGAAGCCTAAAATAAATACTTTCTGCACAGAATAAATTGTTAGGATGCACTTGCAATATCTTTAAACATAACAGATTGTCACAAAAGCAGGAAAACAAAGTTGAGCTTTCAAAAATACATATTTTTCCTTTTTCCTCTTACAAGTACACATATTATAAACAAAACTACTGAGCATAATGTGCTAGAACCTCAACTGTCCTTTTATGCAACCCTCCTCCTTACCAAATGAGTGTTAATACTATCTGTATTTGGAATATCATCATAGATCCATCCTCTCATCTCACCTCTGACTACTGTAGTTTGAACTGGGCTTTCTGTATTTTATGCAGTTCTGGACTTTATCTCAGCAGTAGCAGATGTTAAGCAGTCCCTGTCTGCTTATGCCTCACTTGAACTAAGAAGAAGGTGCAGTAGCAATGACTTCTGGTGGCAGTACTTGGAAGGAGCTGGTGATGAAGGGGATGGAGGAGGTGGTTGTTCAGTGCAGGCAGCATGCTCAGGGTCTTGTTGCATACTGTAAGGCAGACAACAGTGACTGCAAGTCTAGATTTTAGGGACTGCTATCCCACTGCAATCAGGCATGGGCTATACCACCTTTCTCAAAGGTGTGGGCGCTTTAACACCCCAGAGAGCAGCTGGCAGAGAATTGATACCAGGGGTGTGGTTGGGTAGATTTTTGTTTTGGTGGTGGTTTTTTGTTTTGTGGTGGGGTTTTCTTGTTTGCTTGTTTGGTTTTGTTTGGTTTTTGACAGGAGGGAGGAGTTGAAATTGCAATGTTAAGCCAGGCATGACCTTTAGGATTGTGGCCAGAAAAACTACCCGGATAGAGAATAGTCCATGTGATGCTGCAGCTTCCTTTTTTTAAGGATAAGCTATGTCTTATCCGCAGCCTTCTTTTCTCTGCCTTGTTATCCAAAATAAATCCCACAAAGGGGAAAAATGGGTTTCCTAAGTGATACTATATTTGGACTAGTTATTAAAAAAACCCAAACAACACTGGGGTCATGAATATAGTACTCAGTAACTTCAGTACTCTGTGAAGGATGCACTGCTGCTGTGCTGGAAGTGTTCTGCTACGTTGTCACTACTAATTCTTACCCATGGTAGCAGATAGTCTAGTAGTTCTTGTGCTTCATGGTGCACTGCACAGGAGCTGAGGGGGAGCCATTCTGCTGCTTCTAAGGCTCTGAAGCCTTATGTTGCCCCTAATTCTCTTCTCATCCTTATTTTTCTAATCCTCAAGTAGGGAGATTGCTTGTTTCAGTCTTTTTCTGTGTTACGGGGAGCGGTGAGTGAATTTGTGCTGCTGTTGAACAAGGCAGGCATCTAGCCCTTTTTGTCTTGCAAAGTTTCTGTACTTTCAATTGATGACACATAACCTTTCATATACATATAATTATAGAATCCCAGGTAGTCTGGAACAGTGGCAGTGCTTCTAGGTTGGACATTTCAAGGTAATTCTAGTTTCATGAGGCTTTCACAGCCTAATATGTTGATTAAAATGGATTCTGATTTGTCCTTAGTCTTTTCAGCTATTGCAAGTGACTCTCCTTCATATCTGTTACTTCAAATGAATTAACTGATACAGTGTCTTTGCACTTAATATACTAGCATGAAGCAACTTCTGAACTAGCTTCCATGTTCTCTTATTGCCTAATATTGCAGTACATAGGAGGCAAAGTAGTCACTGCTCAGAGCTGAGAGAAGACTGAATTAATTAGGCATTTGGGGCCTTTTAATGAGTGACTCAAACCTAACCCTTTACAGTAGATGAACTATACTGCCAGTCAGTGTTAATGGAGTATGTTGTATTAAAAATGTTACATTATATTGCTTCAGCTCAGTTGGCAGCAATATGTGATGTTCTGTGGTTTTCACTGTGCAAATATTCTAAGATAACTTAAAGCAAAGATACAAGAGTTCCTGAAGTGTTTTGTTTCTAGGGTTCTATAAAATAACTGTTGAATCACTTTTTCTAGTAGAGCCTGGTGCCCTTTTGAAATTACAGACTCCTGTCCTGTTGCTGTCTGACTTCAGTAAAGGAATATATCTTCTGCTAATCTAGCATCTGACATGAATATTCACATATCTCAGCTGTGAAGCAAATATTCTGCAAACTGGCAAATGAGATGTAATCCTCAAACTGGTGCCTAATCCTTTTGTCACCAACGGGTAATCCAGACAGAGGTAGTTGTGACTGGATGGAGGATGCTTGAACCAAATTATCAACTGTTAGTCTTTGTATGGAATTGTTAGACCCTGAAGTAACAAGCCCAGGCACGTCCAGGGACAAGCTAATGGGCTGCATTGACTTGCCTGGGAAGACTGTTTGAAACTCCAGTGAGGGATGGGCGCTTGAGGGTGCGGTGCTTGCACAGCCACTTTCCAAAGCAGTGAAGCCAGAAATCCCTGCCCATCTCTGCGTATTTCTGCTTCTGTGTCCAAATTATTGACCTTCTGCTATCTTCTAACTGTGTTAATGTGACTCTCTTGAGCGGGGAAACCATAAAACAGGTCAGTTGAAATGATCTGTGTGTTAAAAATGCCAACAACACCCACATATGACCCCTGAAACTTCCCTTCTCCTCCCCCAGAATGTTTATTTTCTTTGTTTAGTGTTTTTTAGTTTGGATCGGTTTCCTCAACAGTTTCAATACAGCCTGCTGCAGGGACAGGGGTGGGGAAAGTAGGAGGCTCTTAAATCAGGTTGCACTAGGGATTGTGAAGTGGAATTTGCACCCTTAGGACCATCCAGGCCCTAGGTAGTAACTTCATTCATCCATGAGCTGGCTATGTGTTTGAAATAATAGGTTGTTGGTAGATATTTTTTTTTTTTTCCCCAGAGAGATTCACAGAAGGAAGTGGTCAGGTGTGGCACGTCGCATCTTGATTTTGAACACAGGGCTTAGAATTTAAGTGTACCAGTGAAGATCTGTTCAGTCTGAACTGGAGGGACATGGGGACATTGCTGCCATATGGTGAAGAACGTGTAGGAGTGTGTGGGGTTTCACTACTCTTTCCCCCCAACTTGAGGTGAATGTCAGACTTCGGAAAGAAATTAGTGCAGATGAGAAGAAAGCTTTTAACTCATTGTTGCTGGTCTTATTGCTGAGAATCTAATTTTTAAAAATGTAACTTAGTTCTAAGTTTTGAAGTCACACTGTACATAGTTCAGCATGCTCTGCTGTTTTCCTGCCTCCTCCCATACAGTGTCTAAAAGCTTAAACAGATCCAGAGTCTCTGCAGCCTGAGGCAGCTCTGAGGAAACCAGGAGGAGTGGCTGGGTGCCTCACCTCAGGTGCGAGTTTTGGAGTCTCACTGCTGCCTGGCAGCCATCCAAGTCTTGAGAAAAAGCATGGGACAATGGGCTCAAGTTTGGGAGCGCTCTGAAGAGCCACAAAGAGGAGAATGTCCTGTGACTGAGTGGTTGTAAACCTTTCTGACCTCTTGTGTCAGGTTTATCTTCAAGGAGAGTTGTAGGCTCTTACCATGTAGTGTCAGGTCAAATGACAGGTGCCAACAGCTTGTGATTATTGGCCTAGATTTAACCTAGTTCTGGGGAGGCTAGAAGTTGTTTGAGCCAGGTCAGATGTAGTTCAGCTGGTGGCAGAGTAGTGACTGTATAGAGGAGGGCAGGACCTGACCATGCTCAGAAACTGCACTGTGCCTTACATGGGCCTGGTGGTGAGGAGGAGGAGGAGTGTGGGCTGGGTGAGCATATGGACATGGCCGGTACAGGCAAAGAGTTGTAAACAGAAATTGTGCAGGGCGCTCCTGTACACAGAGAACTGTTTAACAGGGCAGATCAAACAATCTGCCCTATCAGTAATATGCCTTGGTATATGTTTAGATTAGCCAAAGTGTAGGCCCTTTTTTTTTTTCTCTCCTTTCCCTCCTCCCTCCCCTTTTTTTTTTCATAGTAGATTTTTATCCTCTGTGGATCATTTGGTATACAGTGAAAAACCCTGGATTCCAGCCAGCCTAGTCAATAAGTTTCACTCATTAATAAGACTTGCTTGTGTGCAGAGCAAACAGTGCTGTTCAAACAGTTTCCTAATCAAAACAGTTGTTCCACCATGTTAACCCTCTTGGAGCTGAAGGAATGTATATCATTGCCTCCAAATATGTGCTGCAATTACAGACCGACTGTATGGTTGGAGCCGGCTGGGTTATCTTGCCATCCTTGATGCAGAGGGCAGTGGAACTCCATGCTGAAAAAGGACAGTGATAACACCCTTTATGCTACATACAGGTGCGGATGTTGGTGAACTTGTCCTTGAGTTTTCTGCAAGGACGTTCCTTGCACGGGAGGTGACTGCGAATGCGAATGAGACTGATTGAAAGATACAGGCGATGGTGTTTAGGAAGTGCATGCTACACTGCAGTTGGGTGGAGGATTTCTGCAAGAGATTAAAGGGTACAATGAGGATAGCAAGCAGTGAAAGTAAACAATTTCAAATGAGGTCCAAAGCAATTATTGGAAGGTCATGCATTTAAATTCCTCTCTCAAAATGTTTTAGAGAAACTAGGTTGCCCACAAACTGATGTGGTTGAAGAATAAGTAGAAGCTTTGAAAATACACAGCTATTGTTAGAGAGATTCTCAGCAGGGTACCTTGGTGTCTTCTGTTCAGCACAGTTCACACGTCTTATTTTCCCTTTCTTCCATATTATTTTGTAGGTTAGTGTAATTTAATTATTGCTTTTCTAAGAAGTTTCGCGTCACTTGCTCTGCATATCCTATAAAGAGCCTGCTAAAGAATCTGCCTTGTTAATCTCTAGTTTAATGTTTACCAGGAGATGGATCTGGTAATCTCTAAAGGGTGAGCAAAAGGAGGGGAGCACCAAGGGCAGAATGAGAAAGATTTAGGACTAATGGGTCAGCAGCTCTGTGAAGCCAGAGCAGAAACCCTGGCAGATACTACGGTGGGCAGCTGTAGAAGGATGGCAGAGTAGTTCAGAAACTAGGACTGGAAATCTGGAAACTATCACCAGAAGCAGCCTGAGGGTGACAGACGAATGCAGCAGCAGCTGCAGCAGGGTATGCAGAGCAGCCCAGCAAAGAGGAGGGCTGGGTGGAGCCGTCCAGCAACAGCTAAAGGAAAAGGCTAAAATTTGAGGGAACAGTGGGATGTCATAACTTCCTGCTGAGACTTTAGTAAGCTTTTAGATTTTAGAAGGGAGAATACTTTGTGTTTACCATTTTTGTAGACTTCCATCATGTGGATTTTTTATTTATTCTTTAAATTTGTTCTGTTAACATTTGCTGGGGTAATGTATCACTGACCTCTGGCCAAAATGCATGGTTTTAGGAAGTATTGAAAATCTCTCTCCCATTAAGACTGTGTTCATTGATATATTTTCTTTCTAGCAGGACTTGGTTAAAAAAGGTCTGCGTTTCTGTAGCAAAGCAGTGGTTGCAAACTGTGTGCGACCAAATCGCTCTAGCAGAGATAGTCTGCTATCAAACCACATTGCCAAAAATACAGTTTTCTCAAGGCTCGTGAACTGCCCTGGATTCTTTCCTTTGGAACATGCTGCTTTGCTCAGTGTCTAGGGAACCACCCAGCCTAAAGCTCCTTTCTGAGTATCACGTGCTTCTCAGGCATGCCATGCTCTGCTTTGTATATACAAAGAAAGATGCTTGGAAAAAGTTTCATTGCCCTTCAGAGAGTGCTTTACGTAATGCCTGAGAGACTGGGCAAGATGAAAGTTTCAGCTTTACATATATATTAGGCCTTAGCATGCATGTACCTTAGTTCATAGATGGAACTGGCTGCTGTTGCCATAACTACCAAACCAGCTAATTTGGTAGGGGCAAGAGGGGTTAAAAAAGATGGGGGGAAAAGCTTTACTGTGTTTTGTGGTGGTTTGGGGTTTTTGGTTTTGGTTGGTTTTTTTTCCCTTCCCCCTCTATACAGTCAAGGGTAGTACCTTGGTGGCTCTGGATTGCAGAATGCAATTTGAGTGAGGGAGGTAGGTCAACAGAACCTCAAAATGCAGATCTGGAAATCTGCTGTGACTTGACATCTCTACTTTCTGCCTTTCTTCTACAAAAATATATAGTGAAAAGCCTAATTGTAAAATATTGTTAGCAATAACCCCATGCATAAACTTTCTTTTGGGGTTGTTATATACATCTGCCTTAAAAATCAGAATCAAACATTCCCCTTCTCTCCAACCATTTTTGAGCTTTTCCTCTTACAAGTTTGTCATGTCAAAGAAGTAATAATGATGTTTTCACTATAAGCGTACTTACAGGCTCATCCACAGAGCCCAGTACTTCGGTCTGTTAGGTGAGTATGTTGTTAGGAATTTTAAAGTCTTTCACAATATGAAGTGGAAAAAGCTGCTCATCAGAAAGAATTATGCATTGTGTAAAAAAGTATGCCCTGAAGAAACATTTCTTTGCTCTGAAGCCTTTCTTGAATATTAAATAGTTGTTTTAAAACTTGTATTTGATGAAAATGTACTTTGGGTGAGCTATAACATGTCTTAAACTGTGCTTCTGATTTGTTTTATTTGCAGGAAAGGTAGCTATACAGAAGGAAGATCTGCAGAAGTATCATAACAGAGACACCTGGTTTCAACTCCAGCATGTTGATGCTGATTCAGAAGTACAGGTGAGATTATGTTGGCATAGGAGTATTTGTAACCGGGCCATAGTAGCTTTCTGGGTTCCAGGGCTCTAGGACAGATGTGTTGTTTCCCTACAAAAAGGAAGCATTGCTCATTATTATGGTTTAGGTTTCAGTGATATTTGCAACTTGTGTGTATGTAGGGTGAATTATGAGTGTGGGTAAATCAGTGAGGCCAGGATTCTGCCCACAGAAATAATTAAAACTATGTAAACTATCATGATCACTGGTATAAGGAGAGGTGTGGTCACCTAAAGTATCAAATAACTTCAAACCCCTGCAAGTAACTGTTGATTCCTCAGTCAGCCTGAAAATAGTAACTGCAGGTACTGTTTTAAATAATTGCGTAGGCAGGTTGTCACAGGAGTGGCAACAAGTACATCTGAGGAAAAAAAAAAAAAACAACCAACCCCACTCCTTGCCAGATTTCTAGGCCCTGCTCCAAACCATGGGAATGGTGATGATAGTATCACTCCATTTATGGTTTGATGCTTTGCAGGTTTTTGTACACAGCGATACTCTTCTTTTGTATTTACCCTCTTGAAGCAGATTCTATTTTCTATTACAGTGCTAGGTCTTGTGGAAACAGTCACTATAACAAAGCAAGAAATGGAAATGATGTAGCAGGATATCAAGTCAATATAAATCAGTTATTTTTTTTTCTCCCTCCCCGCTCCCCCGTAACTATATATTACAGGTGAATTTCAAACCACAGTATTTGCTTAGGTCACAGACATGAATGTCTGACTTGTGCAATAGTCTCCAATAAATGCAAAGGGAAACGCTGCTTAGATACTGCTGTGTGGTACAGTTGGACATAATGCCTTGGCTTTTCAGTCTTCATGCAGGTCTGCACATACCAGGTCAGAAAATACTCATTCCAAGATGTAGTGTGGTTATGTGTAGTGAAGCGTGTGTGAAAATACATTCAATGTTAGGTTTTCTGTTTATTTGGAGAGACAAATAATACACTGTTGTGCATGTGATGTAAAGAAAGCCTCATGACAGCCTGTTCAGTCCGTAACAATCTCTTGTAAAATATTGATCCTCTTTAATGCCACATTTTGATGCCAATGGTGATGGAAAGGCTTTTAACAGCCTTTTAACTTTGAGGTCTATTCTGTTTACCCTGGTCTCCCTTTCTTCCTACCCTAAAGCCTCTTACGACAGTGACTTTAAAACAATAGATTTAGTGTTTATTTCCTACAGGATATGAAGACTTTCCCTTTGTAATTTATCAGTTGAAAACCACCGATATTTGCATAAGCTTCTGCATTGTTTATTTTGTTACAATATTTACACAGAGTGAGCTTGTGGAAGCTTTTGAGACAAGGGTGCTTTCTAGGACAGCACTGGTAATGTAAGCTGTGACTCATAACAGAAAGGTTTGCAGGCAGCTCTAGCTTTTGGAGAGATGAGGAGCACCATATTTGCTGGAAAGCATGTTGTCTGTAATTGTTTGTACAGTTTATCACTTCCGCTGTTTGTATCTTTATAAGAGTCCAACTGTTAAAAGCTGTTTCTGGGCTCTGTGATAAGCATTTATTACAACTAGTGTAAATATGAATAGGACTCTGATGATTTTATCCACTTACTTAGATGTTCTACCGTCTTTACACTAAGGTGTCTGCAAGAGGGCTTTGTGTTTTCCATAATAGTGGGAGCACTATTTTGTACAAATTCCTGTGCAAGTGAAGATAGCTAAATGAAGGAGTATTCTTGTGTTTGTGGTTTTTTTACATTTGTGCTATCTCAGTTGTATCTTTGTCTAATCACTTATTCTTTTTTTATTTTATAAATGAAGATATTTGTTAATGGTAAGTATTTTCACAATGTTACTCAGGTTTTTCTCCAATTTTAAAGCAAATACTAGTAGTCAAAAAGCAGTTTTAATGTGCCAGCTATCAGTTTTGTCATTTTAGCAGTTGTCCCCATTGGCCACATAGTCTAGTGGGTTAAACATTGAGCTGCGTACCAGGGAACTCTTGCATCTTATTTCTGGTTTTGTCTGCCAGTGGCCCAATGGCCTTAATACTGTTTTCCATGTTGTACAGCACTTCGTGGCTATTTAGTTATGCATCACAGCACTGCGGTAAGCTACTGTCACTCCTACAATTTTAATACCATGAGAAATAAGTGGCAAAAAGAATGTGACTTGCTTGAGGTCATACAAGTCAGAGTGAGGAATTAAGGAAAAAAAAAAAAGTATCAGAGAGACCAGGTTTCTAATTCTTTCTAATTCATTAGGCTGTGATATGAAAGAAACTGGGTGACAGTGATAAGCCTGTATAGGACTTGACTGTGGGCAAAGCCTGTAAATATCCAGGTTTTAAGCAGACCAATCAGCAGAGTCGGAAGCTGAAAACCAGTTTAAAATGAATGGATTGTTGAAATATTAGTGATCTTGGGTGCTATAGTTCTCAGATGCCCAGTTCTGGGACAAATTTGTCCTCATTTTTCAGAACAAAAGGACAGATTTGAAATTATGAATAATAACATTTCTGATGTAAGAACTGGTATTTTGAGCTGTCTACCTGAAGTTTAATGAGTAGAATTTAAAATTTTGCTCTTGACATGGTTTGGACCTCACTGTATGAGCTCCAGAAGTGGTACACATTTTCAAATGGCGATACTTTTTTCTGTCTTCATATGTAGAGAGGGAATAAGATGTGATGTGGAGATATTTCTCTTTTTTTTTTTTTGCAAGTGCAAAATAATACAACAAACAAACAAATAGGATTTTAGTGTTAATGGAATTTGAGTGGATTTCTTAATATTTTTGTGCTGTTTTCTCTAATTTTATTCAGAAGCTATGGCTCTAACTATTCTGATGCTGTATAAAATAAATAAGCCTATATATATTTTTTAAAAAATCAGAATATAAGTGGTAATGTTGTATAACTCCATCAGACATAGCTGCCAAAGTGTTTATCTTAAGGCTTTGCATTCAGTTTCAGGGTTTTCCAATGTTGCTAATTCTTACTGTCTTATAAAGATGTTTTCTGTTGTCAGGAGTGCAAGGTGAGATTGTGACTTGATAAACTCTATGGCAGATGAGAATGTTACTGACAGGAGGACTGCGTAAATTGTAAACCTACACAGATATGAGCATTACTGTCAGATGCTTTAATGCCACATCCATTTATTGCTTGGCAGTAAGATGTACTGGAGTCTGGCATGATTGCTCATCTTGAATTAAAAATTGGGGCATTGTCCACCTTGGTGAAGAGCTGCTGAGAGGCCTGTAATCTTGCCATGACTGCTGCTGTTTGGTGTGCACAGGCCTGTGCCAAATGGTACAGGTGCTGTGCAGCTGCTCAGCCCACAGATACAGATTGGGCCATTACCCACCCATGTGCCCTTTGTGGCTTTTGTTCATCATTTCATCTCGCAAACGAGTTAGTTGAGGTAATCAACACGATCAGGTGCACCTGAATTTCCCTTCTTCTAAGTGGGTGGGTAACAGTAGCCATTAGAACACAGCCCTGTGTCATTCCGTGATAGACTGTAATTGCCCCTTGGGTTTGACAGGCCCAGACATGTATTCTGTTGGTTAATCAATGCCCCCAGATCTTACTGTCTGGTTTTGCTGTCAGTAGTTTGAAAATAACATTGCGTAGTCTGCTGTAGTCCTGTCAATGCATACCCTAAATGCTGTTTAGATATAACCTGGCTGATGAAACTGTTGTGCTGGTGTTCTGTGGAGAAAAAAAATATTAAACTGCAGCAAAACTGTATTTGTGTTTGGTATACAAATACGAGATCAGATTACTTCTGAATATTTCCTTTTTAAATATACTAAACCATATTAAATCTTATCAGGAACGTTTCTTATACAGAGTGCAGAATGAAACTTGACAACAGCCTTTAAATGCATAATTCGTGGTTTAACTTTACACACTGGAAAACTTGTCCGGAAATTATGAAGCTGTAACCAGGTGGCTTTGTGCGGTTTTACTTGAAGGAATTTTAACTTCCCGTCTTCTGATAGAGCCTGCCGACTCCTCAGTGCAACACTACCATACCCAGAGCTGAATACCTAGTGTCTGACAGTACGAGTGCCCAAATATTTCAGTGGGAAGTAAATCAGGAATTGAGCCATTACTGAAAATGGTTTAATTTTTGCATTGAAATAGACTATGAAAAATCAGGCAGCCTCAGCTGGAAGGGAGGGACTAGCAACAGAAGACACAACTTTCTAAGCTTTTTGACGATGGTTAAAGCATGATGTGGCACACTTTCCATGGGATGCGTCTTTTTTTCTACTAGTCATTTGTCTTTCAGGACCTGCTATATTCTGATTCTTGTGCTTTTTCTTGACTGGAATCTAAAACTGCCATGGTATTGTGTCTACATCTCTCTTGATCCGTGAATGTTTGCCTTTCCTTCACATCCAGAAGTTTACCCAACAGTAACTGGTTCAGATATTTGCCTGGGGCTGTAGATGACAGATGCTTCCAGTGGTCCATGTGTTCTCAGTGGAATTTAAGCCCAAGTGCACATGGGATCTTTAAAACCTTTCCTGTTTTTTCAGTAGTTTTCCCCTTCATTTTTTTTCACAGTAACTTCAGCCCTGCATAGTTCAAGTCTATTTTGTGAAGTTTGAGCTTTGCAACCCAAATACCCTTTGTGTACATGTAATCAGTGAAGCGGTTAAAGATCCGGAGACATTCTGATTAATACCAAAATACACCAGCATACTCCAAACCATGTAGTCTGTATATGCCAAAGCGGGGGAGAAATGAAAGGAGAGTTAGATCATTCTGACATGTTTTCCTGTACAGGCTCTTGCTTTAAAAGTTCCCCTTTTCAAGTGTGCCTTGAGTTACTTCCTCCACAGCACTGGCAAATGTGAAATGGTCATGTTTCTTACAGCTGAGTTCTCATTACTAAATGACAGAGTGCTTTTCCAAAGCCAGCCATGCTCCAGGTCTTATGTAAAAGTCATTGTTGGGGGCGAAAAGATCTGACATAAAAACTTGAAAATTGCTCATTTCCCTTTCTTCCTCATAAGAAACTTTGATGTGTCTGAAACATATCTATTTGGCTATCAGCTTTAAGGGAAAAAAAAAAAAAAAGGAATGTAAAGGGCAGATACCCAACACTGAGGAAGCAAATTGTCTCACATTTTAACCTTCTATACTCAAAGCTTTGTGCAAAAGATTTACTGATGTTAAGAAGTACTTTCTTCAGACACCAAAAGCCCTTCCTCCTCCTTCCGCCACATTAGCATTTTGCCCACACAAGCCTTTGACTATTGTTGATTAAAGATGCCTGTTCTTGAGTATGGACTGGTAGGAGTGTCAGGTGGTGGACTATGCATCATTATTGGAAAACATTACTTACAGGAACGTTTGGAGTGTATGTCTGAAATGCTTTTGTTGTGCTGGAAATCACGACTGACTCTGAAATGATGTCTGTATATTAGCTAGGGCTATATATCCAGGGCACTCTGTGCTGCTCAGAAAACCTCCCCTCCTCTGTCAGCACCTTCCCATTGAATGCAGAATCTGTACCCCAAGCGTCAGGCTTCATGAATGAAATCCTGGTCTTGCTAGGGTGGGAGTTTTGCCATGACTTCAGCAGAGCCAAGGTTTCACCACAAGGTTTTGAATTAGCTCTTCTCCATTCAGTCCTGTGTGACAGTTAGAGAAGATTATCCCAGATCTGCAGGGGAAGCTGGAAGTGTGTTACTCTGTTATTTTCTTTTGCCTGCATAATATTGTGGAAGTTGCCACATTCTCTCCTGTATCTGCCTGCTTCCTGTTGTCTAAATCAATGCTTTTTATGTATGTAGAGCAAATTGTATTGAACTGGAATGGCTCTGATGCTAATTGTTACTTATCTGTAAACCCCTATTCTTAAGAAAAACTAGGTTGAGCAAATTGTCTTTTAACAGCTGTACAGGGCTGTTTCGCTCCAGTGACTGACAGAATTATCTACTCTATTAAACAGTTAAGAGCATTTCAGGCTCACTGTCCAACACTGGCATTAACTCTTTGTGTGGGTATTTAAATGGTTCTAACGTAAAGATGAGTCAGTGACACATTTTATATAACCTACTGTAAGCATGAGTATATGCAAATTGCAAAAAGAAGAAGCTGCTTCCAGGCTCGGTATCAGCTTCCCACCACACACAGGAAATAAATGGGTGTTACCCTCTGTTTTATGAACAGTGGCTTTTAGGTTTCTCTCTTTGAGTTGTTTTGAAAAGGGTTGAAATCTTTGTTTTGATAGGATGGGAAGATTCTCAAGGCTACATGCTTACCGACAAAATTATTTCAGAGAACTGAATCATGCATCAGCAATGGTAAATAATGTTTGATAAATGAAAGACCAGTTATTAACCAGATCCTGCTTTGTGGCAAGACTTCCTCCCTATGTGACCGTAAGAGCGTTGTATTCAGACTTACCAGTACAAAGGGGTAAGACAGTCTATCTGGTTTTGGTCTGTTACTTGTGAAAAGCCTAGCTGGTAACATGGCATGTTATACTGCTGAATAATAAATATACATTATTTCAAAATAACATACCTGGATTCTGTATCTGCAGAGCACAGTTAGTCTGGGGAAATGAAAACCAGGTGGCTTTCATTCACAATATCTATATATTGTATTGCATCAAAATACTTGAGAGGAAAACATGACTAATTATAAGGATTTTGACCATATGGAGGTATTCTTCCTTTAGAGAAATAGGAAGGCTAATATTGTGCCATGTGAGGATGTTTGCCAGTTACTGAGCAATTCTGACATGCTTGCACATATGGAGACCGAGCAGACATCAGTTCTGATTTGCCCAGCATTTATGAATCCATGCGGTGTTCGTTAGAGCTGTTGCACTTTCCTCAGTGATAGACTGGATTTTGTTCCAGATTCTTGTGTGCCATGCTGTGGTCCAGCATGCAGGCTAGGATCTGGAGCATGAGGGAGTTTATCTTCCCCCTTTACTCTGCCCTGGTGAGGCCCCATCTGGAGTACTGTGTCCAGTTTTGGGCTCCCCAGTTCAAGAAGGACAGGCAACTGCTGGAGAGGGTACAGCAGAGGGCTACAAAGATGATTAGGGGCCTGGAGCATCTCTTACGAGGAGAAGCTGAGGGACTTGGTTCGTTTTAGTCTAGAGAAGGGAAGCCTGAGGGGGATCTGATCAACACTTATAAATATTTAAAGGGTGGGTGTCAAGAGGATGGGGCCGGTCTTTTTTCAGTGGTGCCCAGGGATAGGACAAGAGGAAATGGGCACAAACTGGAACATAAGAAGTTCCATCTAAACATGAGGAGGAACTTCTTTACTTTGAGGGTGGCAGGGCACTGGAACAGGCTGCCCAGAGAGGTGGTGGAGTCTCCGTCTCTGGAGACTTTCAAAACCCGCCTGGACATGTTCCTGTCCAACCTGCTCTAGGTGGACCTGCTTTGGCAGGGGGTTGGACTAGATGATCTCCAGAGATCCCTTCCAACCCCATCGCATTATGTGATTCTGTGATCCTTAGACCTTTCCCAGCCACCTGCAGCTCTCTGCTAAAGGAAGGAGCAGCTGTCACAGCAGCAAATATAGACAGCAGACAAACTCTTCCTCCTGTTCTCCAACCTGCCATTAGGCTGTGGCCTTATGTGGGGCTGCTGTTAATACTGCAGGGCTGGATTTACTTAAAGCAGTAGCTGCACGCTTGGTCTTTCCTCTCCCACTCATGGACAGTGTTTAGTGAGCCCTTAGAGTTTGGGTCAGTTTTATTGTTCGCTCTTAAGCTTTACCAGTGCCAGAAAGTGACATCTCTGAAAGCTGCCGTAGAGGGTTTCAAGTTAGACAGGGTCTGTCTAGTAACATTTGCTGTGTCCTGAAATAAAACTTGGAAAGATGGAGGAAGTAACAGAACAGGTTATCCCATGGTTTGGAATGGTCTGTGTGCAGCACGGAGTTCTTCCAACACTCCTTTCTCTAGACAGCTTGCAGCAATGGAAAGTAAACCAACACATCAGCGGTATCACAATTGCAGATTTGAGATTCCAAAATAATGAGGAGCTGGCATTAGATATGTCACTGGTTTAGCCTAGTCCTCTCCTCCAACCTGTCTCTGTTATATCACTTCCCTCCTCCGTCTCCAAGAGCTAGGGTGAGACAGCCTGCAGTCACTCTGTACCAGCAGGAAGAAGAGTAAAGAGATGGAGTTGGGTCCCAGTCCCTCTTCCCACGCTCCTGAGCAATGAGCAAGGTTGAGCTGAGCTATGGAGCTGATGAGGTTGGGGAAACTGTTCTTGGGTAAGGGTGTCCATGTGGGATAAATGTTTGGAAAACTTCTATGCAGGTACACTACCAGCTTGGAGGGGGAAGTCCCCAGCAAAATTGGGTAGGCTAGTGAGAATGGTGGGTGATCACAAGCCTTATGTCCAGCAGGTTTAATAATAGACAGATAACTTTCTAGGAGTTTTTGTGATATCAGCTATTGTTCTTTTGTAGAAGAATGAATTATAGCGCTGTGTGAGCCCCGTATATGAAGATAATTGACTTGATATTTAATATTCAAGCAAGCAGATTGTATATTTTATATATGTTTTGTTTAAAATTAAGTCTTGTTCATTTCCTGTGATGTTTTTAAGAAATGAAAGATTTCTAAAAACGTTTTCACTGTAACAAAAAGGATGGAGATCTAGTTGATACTTCCTTATAGGTAAGATTTAAGAGATTAAGGTAGATTTGGCTCCTGTCCTTTGAACTTAGGCACACTGTCAGTTTTCTGTGCGTTTACTAGAGCCTTAGATAGAGCACAGAAATTTGTAGTGTTAGTTGGTGTTTTCTTGTAACTCTTTCCCTGAAAAAACAGATTGCATCTGTTTTGAGTTAGATCAGATGTTACATCTGAATCGACATTCAGTTGCTAGATCACATGGTATGTGTCAGATTCCAAGCCAAAATGTGTGTATGTAACTGCACTCAGAAGTGGCTCCCAGCGGTGTCCTGGTGACTTTGCAAACACTGCCTCTAAGTAAGGCCCACTGCTTGTTCAAGATGCTAAAAATGTTTCATGCCAGGATGGCAGAACCTTGACATAAGAATAACTTTAGGATAATCTGCGGTCATGTGTTTTCTTTTCTCCTTCAACATCCTGTGTTTAAATTAAACGGCAAATTTGCAACTGCTGGAAACTTGATACAGGTAGGTAGCATTCATATACTTTTACTTGCTTTACAACTGTCTTCTGGTGTTTCAGTCCACAGTAACTCACAGCTGCATTCCAAGAAGAAGTGGGGTGGCTGGAGACAGGCTTTTCTTGTATTTATAAAAACAGGACTTTGATTCTGATTTTTATTTTCTTTGCAAGCTTGTGATGAGTTCCAGTTTTTCTTCCTGATGCCGGTTAGCATTATGAGAAAGTTAACAAGACTGGAACTTCATTCTATTCTTTTTTTAATAAAGAAGATATTTAACATGCGTAGTATAATTTTTTTCCTCAGTAAGGCCCTTTAAAAGTTTTATTTGTTACTGATTTCCTTTTAAATACTGTCTGCTTCCCTACAAGAAATTCAATCTATTGATGGCTTCTTTAATCAAGAACTGAGAAATGAAAGCTGGCTGGTCCCATTATGCAGCTAGATGTGATTAGGAAGGACGTATGACCTGTGAACCCACCCATCCATATCAGCCGTAGTTTGTGAAAAAGGAAGTGTTCAGCAGTTGAGCTGGCGTTCCTTCGGCTTGTTCCTCGAAAAAGTCCTACCCTTCCAAATGTGAAAGGTATGCTAATGAGCATAGCGGCTTCTAGGAACATCCTGAAAATAACTTTTTTTTTTTATGGAACTGTTTTTAGTAATTAATGCTTTCTACTTCAAAATTGTCAAACTTCCAGCTTCTTCTTTGATTTTTTTTTTTTTTTTTTTCCTCTATGTTGAAGGGGAAAAATGCTTTATGACTAGGACAGGACTCAGTCACTGGCTCTGCAACAGGGATTCTGTCTGAGCAGGACCAAGCCATGATGTTTCAGCTGTAAAACAGGGACAACATACTTTTTATCCTGCCGCTTTATCTGATCTTTCCTGCTTGTAAATGCTGTCAATAACTGTGCGCACCTAGTACAGTCGGAAGCTCTTGTTATTATGACAGTTGTTCTTTTGATAATAAAAATAAGAACTTCTTTATTATAAAGTGTCAGTAAATAAAGATATGGCAACATCCTGTTTCTGTGGTACACTTAATCCAGTGTAGGTGATAATTGACCTTCTGTTGTTTAGATTAACTGTTGATTTTTATGTTACTTGATTCATTGCATAGTTTTCTGTCTTCCCTTTGAAAAATGCGTTATCTGGTGTTTTGTAAACCAACTAATGGCATTGCTCAGGAGTAAATCTATTCAGATGAATCCTTATGTTTTGTCTAACACTATAATTGATTTGGGAAAAAGTATTCTGTTTATGTAGGAGTTATATTTTCTGTGAATTAAGCCTGCAAGTATGTGACTGTAGCCTTATTTTAATGTACTTATGTGGTTGAGTTTTTAACTGGAAGTAAAGAGGTGTTCTGGGAATAGTCGTAGGGCTGCTGGTCCCAGTGATCCCATGACCTCTGTTTTGCTCTCTGAAGCTTTGAGTCACTTTTTGAACAGCTGACCATTTTCAAAGTCTTCACAAGAAACAAATGAGAGCTACAAGGAAAAAAAATGGCTCTCAACCCAAAGGAGGCGGCACTATATTTTTGTACTTAATGTCGCTGGGGAAACGTGTGAAGTACTGCTGACTTAAAAAGATTTTTGCAGCTTAATTTCTAAAATAAGGAGCTTCCATCATAGTCTGTGTGCGATAAAGCAATTTGGCACTGTAAGTAGGTTTGCATTCAAGCTCACCTAAGTGTACTGAAGCATTTTTCCTTTCCTGAGAGAGGTTAGTCTTGCCTTTGTTTATGTTCAGCAGAAATATTTCTATAAAACATTATTTTTCTACAAAGGGATATTTTCTCTAGAGTTCCTAAATCTCTGTTCCTACCTCTTAATTTCCTCAAAACTTGTATTAGTGTTGACTTGTCTAGTAAAGATAATATGCAGGATATCAATGAAGATGGCAGCAGTGTTTTTACAGGTTTGTAATATAAACTTGTTCTCCAGAGGCTGCTGGTTTAGCTCCTGTGATAAAAACGTGACCAGTGGAAGAGAGAACAGTGAAGAGTAAGGGGAAAAAGTAGATAAAACTGTCCTGCTTAACCAGAGTTCTCGGCCAGTTATATGCTTACCTCTTGCTATACATGGGTACGATGGGCACTGCAGTGGTACTGAGTCTTAAAGAGTTGGGTCTAGAAGTGGCTTTATGCGCTTGTGCAGAGAAATCCTTCTCTTACTCATGAGGACAAGCTTCAGTGTAGAACAAAATGACAGATGTTGACATTTACGTACACTGACAGGGTGAAGGAGGATTAGTGTCTTGCTGAAACAGACATGAAGAATCAGGAGTCTGACAGCCAAATGCAACATGTTCAGGTTTTGCATTATTTGTTTTTATAATTTTGTTTAAAATCATGCAAAAGACATCTGGCAGGAGCCGTCTTTTTAAACTCCCACGCAGGTTTGGTCCTTCCCTGTTCAATATGCCAGTGAGCTGCTGCAATGCCTCTGCAACATGGGCTTTTATACAACTTGGAGAGGTCTTTTTTTATTGTTTTCTGGAGGAACACCAGTATCATCTGCCACATGTGCTTGAAAGGCCTTTGGTCCAGCCCTCAGACAGGAAAAACTGCTACTGGGTCAAAATACTGGAGGTATAAGTAGGTGATAGAGGTTTGAGGAGTGAAATTCAGGATAGTGCAGAAAGAATGGTACTGAGAAAGGGGTATACAGGGAAGGGGAGAGGACAACTGTTGTAGTAAGAAACAATCTCTCATAAACTTCTTCAGGACAAGTATTTAGGCACTGACTTTGGAGTTTCTTTATACCAGTAAGCTAAATGTAAAAGGATCAAGGAATGAGCTTGAACTGAACTTCTGTGTGTCCACGCAACTTAATTATTATTGCACTCCCTGCTTTGCTTTGGACTGCTTTCACCAGCTTTTGTCCAGACAAATGTTCTGTAGCGGAAGTAGATCTTAGCAGTGTAGGTGCAACTTAGATCAGGTTTTGATCATCACTCTCCTCTGTTACACAAGATAGACATCCTCACAGAGCAGGAGGTTGCTGTAATCAGTCAGAAGAGATGTTGAAGTCTCTGGCAAGAGTTCTGGTCATGTGCAAAAAGAGGAAAGTCAAATCTGGAAGATCTTATGAAAGGGATGGCAACAGACTTTTTGTATGGGTTGAGGTAGATCTGAGTCAAAGATGACACTTGCATTAGAGCTGTGACTAACTAGCAGGGTGAATTTTAGGGTCCTTTAGTAAAAAGGGTGGAGAGGAGGTGGTTATGAAGGTGAATAACTCAGTTATGGCTGTGATGATTTACAGAAGGTGATTGGGCAGTGCTGGTGTGTCAGAATAGAATCATAGAATCATTAAGGTTGGAAAAGACCTTTAAGATCATGGAGTCCAACTGTAAACCTAACGCTGCCTAGTCCACCACTAAATTGTGTCCCCACCATGTCTTTTAAATGTCTCCAGGGATGGTGACTCAACCACTTCCCTGGGCAGCCTGTTCCAATGCTTGACAACCCTTTCAGTGAAGAAATTTTTCCTAATACCCAATCTAAACCTCCCCTGGCACAACTTGAAGTCTCCCTGCAGCCTCCTTTTCTCTAGGCTAAACAACCCCAGTTCCCTCAGCCACTCTTCATAAGACTTGTCTGACCCTTTACCATCTTCATTGCCCTTCTCTGGACATGCTCCAGCTCCTCAATGTCTGTCTTCTAATGGGGGCCCCAAAACTGAACACAGTATTTTAGGTGCAGCCTCACCAGTGCCGAGTACAGGATGATCACTTCCCTAGTCCTGCTGGCCACACTATTCCTGATACAAGCCAGGATGCTGTTGGCTGCCTTGACCACCTGGGCACACTGCTGGCTCATATATAACAGCCGGCTGTCGACCAATGCCCCCAGGTCCTTTTCTGCCAGGCAGGTCTCCAGCCACTCTTCCCCAAGCCTGTAGTGTTGCATGGGGTTGTTGTGACCCAAGTGCAGAACCTTGGTACTTGGCCTTGTTGAACTTCATATCATTGCCCTCGGCCCGTTGATACAGCCTGTCCAGATTCCTCTGCAAAGCCTTTCTACCCTCCAGCAGGTCCAGGTTGACACTCCCACCCAATTTGGTGTTGTCTGCAAACTTACTGAGGGTGCAGTCAATCCCCTCATCCAGGTCATTGATAAAGATATTAAACAGAACTGCCCCAATACTGAGCCCTGGGGAACACTGCTTGTGACCAGCTGCCAACTGGATTTAACTCCATTCATTTAACTCTTCGGGCCCAGCTATCCAGCCAGTTTTTTACCCAGGGAAGCATACACCCATCCAAGTCATGGGTAGCCAGTTTCTCCAGGAGAATGCTGTGCAAAATGGTGTCAAAGGCTTTACTAATGTCTAGGTAGACAACATCCACAGCCTTCCCCTCATCCACCAGGCAGGTCACCTTGTCATAGGAGATCAGGTTAGTCAAGCAGGACCTACCTTTCATAAACCCGTCTTCACTGGGCCTGATCGATCACCTGGTTGTACTGTGTGACGGCACTCACGATGATATGCTCCATAACCTCCCCAGTCACCACTGTCAGATTGACAGGCCTGTCCTCCTTCTCGCCCTTCTTGTAGATGGGAATAGGTCAATAACAAAATGTATTTTGGATTTGATATATATACACTGGTGCTGAGCTTTTGCCAGTGGGAGCGGATGCTCATGTTTTTAAATGTAATAGATTTAATAAGAGGAATACAGTTTGTATTCATGTTTGCCTTTACTTTCTTAGCATATTTGAGCATAATGTTTTTGCCCAAATCATAATAAAGTTAATGTGATGGTAAGGAGTTGAAGACACGGTAATAGTAGATACTATGCATGCTAGCAACATGGGTGAACTTTTTTTTCAGCTGCTCAGTGTAGCTCTACTGATACTTGTCTCACACTTTATATTATTTCATAATATTTATAATGTTTCAAACCTGTAGGTGTTAATTTGTAACACTGCTGAGATGTCTTTTCAATAATTGTGTTGCAGATCTTTGCTTAATATTTAAAACGCTGAATATAGATAAAACTCCAACACAATATTTTTGTGTCAGACCACAGACACTCCATATCCCTCAATTAGTAAAACAGAGAGAGATAAAATAATGGTGGGTATTATGCACTGAAGTTTAGTGAAATGGCTACTAATGTAGATTTTCTGGCAGGTGAAATACCTTAGTTATACAGCTGTTACTTAATCTTTAAACTGCTTCTGGAATTACTTGTGTTAACTGACCTTCTTTATTTTAAGTTGAAATGGTGGGGCTGACTATGCATAAACCTATTTTTTCATATGGTGTTTTTGGTGTGTTTCAGGGGAAGGTCCACCTTGAGCTGAGACTGAGTGAAGTCATAACAGACACTGGTGTCGTCTGCCATAAGCTTGCAACACGGTAGGATTTGAAACGTAACTGCAGAGTTATGAGAAATATACTAATTACAGATGGTGTGCAACATTTCATTGAAAAATAGTTGGAGGAATCAAAATGTTGATTGGACACTGAATGTTCTTAATCAATTACATTCTTCTGAATTTATAGGATGTGAGATTTTTTTTTTGTTTTCTCTTCTCCTTCTCTCCACATAATCTACATAATTTTCTTCCCAATAGTCTCAAATGTTAGTAAAGCACTTATCCAATTTAGTCACGGCATAAATACTAAAAAGATATCAAAGGGTAATATTAATGTCCTTCTGATTTGCATTAAGGACCTTACCAGCTAAGCAAATTTGTAGAACAACTTGTGTAGTGACACAGTGTTACAGAGCTGACTTAACAAACAAAAGTCCACCATCAATTATTAAAGCAGTCTCAGAATCAGCTATCCAATCTCACTCAGATGAATTGAAACCTAGAAGCCTCAGGACTCAGATGGGAGTCAAGATTTTGCCTTCCTCTGAGGAGGAGTCTGGAAGGCCATTGGTTTCTGACCACACCAAAGCCTTTCAGGTGGCTACTTCAGGAGCGGTGGCAGAGCTGGTTGGCTTCTGTCAGGAATCTGACCATTTGGCAATTGTGTCAATAGGAAAAAAAAGCTGCCCTGCAAGGAAAGTCCTGACCAGCCCTATTTTCAGAGCAGTATTTGACATCATTTTGTTACTGCCTTTGCTGAGGCTTCGTTATTAAGCTATCACAGTAGTCTTTACATCTAGGACCTGCTAACAAATGGAGGTGAGCCATGTGGTTGACCTCCATCCTTCTAGGCACACTGTTGATATGAGGATGTGCTGGGGTATGTGATCTTGCACTCCTGTGTGTATACCCTCTAGCCATCCAGGCCCTACCAGGGCTCTGTGAGAAGGCATATTTGAAGTCGTCCTCTCCGCAGTCTGCTGTGATGAGGCAGAGTGAATAACAGGAAAAGCCTAGAGCAAGTTGCTGTGTAGGCTCTGAGCTCCAGTGAACTTACTAACCAGGGCACAGTGTCACTGGAACACAGCTGTACCTCTTTCAGAACAAAAGTTGCTACATTAGTATAGCTTTGCAGCACCTGGAGGGCCCAGCCTTCCTTTAACTACTACCTGAGGACTCTCATTCTGTCATTTTCCCTTGTGCAGTTTGAATATGACCGAGTGATGATGATCACATGCATTCTGAGAAACCAGGGTTCAAATCTGCACCTACCAAGTCCTAGGCTGACATCTTTTGTTGAAGTGTTATTCACTGCCTGAGAGGGTATATGTGCATGTGGGACACACAGGACGGTGGGCTCATCACTAAGCTTGGACTGTCCTCAGAGGAGGCCTGGAGGATACTGTGCTTAGAGAGGGAAAAGGAGCAGGTGGAAGTGTTTTTGCCTTGGCCTTTCTGGAAGTGTGTAGTGCATTCCTTAGTGGTGTGATATATCCACAAAGGCCTCTGTCTGTATTCTTCAAACCCTAATTGTGGGTTAAGACCCTACGATGTCTGCAAACATAGTTTAACTGGAATATCCTCCCCTCTCCCCATGGTCTGTTTTGAATAGCTAGGTGGTAAACTGAAGGACCTTCAGAATTGTTTGCCTCACTTTTTGTTCTGAGGGAGTATGCCATGCCACAGACAGCTTTCTTCTAAAGGTTTTGTCTTCAGTTAACAAAGACTTGGTAACATTATAGTACCAATGGATTTTTCAATTAAATTCCTGAAATGCTAAAATAGGTGTGTGAAAAGGTCCTTCTTAACACATGCAGCTTCTTGCTTCATGAAAAACAATCAGACGACGATGCCTTTAACAATATGGCAGTGTGCAGCATGTTTTTCTTCTTTCTATCCATTTGACCAGACAGGTTTTAAATCTTTATTCAAATTTTTGCCTATATGGCCTTGATTTGAAGACTCTTTCGTTTACTTTCTACAATGCAGAGAAAATATTTAGATTGGCTTGTGAAGCATTCTGTAACCGTGATTTGCAAGGTACTGTTCAGTAAATACAAGGTAGTAGCTGAAATGCATAGAAAAATCCTGAGATTTTAACCACTGAATCGTGGTATTCAGAGTTTATCTTGATTTACATTCAGCCCTAAGCAAGCTTTTTTTTGTCTGCTGAAGCCATCTTTTCCCATTGTCGTCTTCTCTTCTGTAGGTGACCTGGGCACTCTGTTTGGCTCTGTCTAGTTTCCACAGCTATTTGTTATTTGAGTGGTAAGTGAGAGTAGCGCTTAGCAGTTTAGATAAGGGAACTGAAAAATAAAATTTTTTCTAAAGTATGTGGTGCCATTGGTGCAGGTTTTCATGGCAATGTGTCTTACGAATGAGAAAAGGAATGATGAATAAAAAGAAAGGGAAACTATTACACTGGGGGAAAAATAAGGCACTTCAGAATGTAGTCCAGAATTTTCTTCATGACACACTGTTTGCTTTAGGAAGGTATACAGGAAACTGCAGCTCTTAACATTTTACCATATGATCTGAAATCTCGTTCAGATTTGTTTGTAGTTTGGTTCTTGTGCGTAGGCATGTAAGAAAAGAGTGTGGTAATTAAGCAATGCTCAATTAAATGTCTGTGTAGCTGGAATTTGTCACTGGGAAGATCAGCAAAAGTAGGGGAGGCAAAACCTTTGTTATAGATAGTTCATAAGTGAAAAGTGGAGACTGGGTGCATTAGGGGAGTGCAGCTTCCAACTGTGTTTTGTGAAAATAACTGATTTTCTTGTGGACAGTTTATGAATTTGTTGCAGTCAGCAAGTAAGACGAGGCTATAAAACCATGAACAAGAACCTAGAATCACTTCATCTTAAAAACAGCCTGTTCTGATGAATCTAGTGCTTGTCTTGTGAACTTCCTTGACTTCCTTTTAAGTTTTAATAGTTTTTTTTAAATGGAGCTCTTGGTTGCAGAGATAAACACTACCCCACAAATGGCCTCATAGATTAAACTGGTTAAACAGTTCAGGTCTGCAAGGAGAACAAAAGCTGCTTCCAGTGGGCAGCTGTTTAAAAATACCTTAGAGATGCATGCTTTTTTAAGCCCCAGAATAGTGCTTGTTTTCAGAGACATGTGTGGAGGCTGAAAGACTTGGCCTAATTAGGAAACTTTTTTACCTGTCCAGAAAATAAAGGAAGATGAATTTTCTTAGGAACTTACCCGTCTTCACCAGCGTGCCCCCTGAGCCTGTGTGCATTGCCGCCACCTCTGCATTCCAGAAAGACTGGAAAGCAGCTGGGGCCTTGCTGAGGCAGCCTGCAGTCCCATGGAGCATGCTGTGAACGGTTAGCTGGACGGGTGGATGGGAAAATTCATCTGAATGGAAGGGCAAATTAAAATTAAGTGCTGAGCACTTGAACATTAAGTAGTAGATTATTTTGAAATGCAAAAGTCATGTGAGCTTCCTTAGCCTCTGCAGCGGAAGCAAAAAAAATCAGTTTAAAAACTGTTACCTAATAGCTTCTTCTTAGGAAGCATTCAACACTTTCATTTAGGCCTAAACCACTAAGCTGTTGCACTTCATCAGAGCCCTTCAGAGTCCCTAGTCTCTGCCAGCTGCTACAGCACAATCTCCTGGACTGAATCTCTGCAAAAGAGATTATAAGGAGAAGCATTAGGGGATTTAAAAGTTGCATTGACGGTACAGATGCAGGCACCACACTCAGACTTCCTGTGTCCCCCCATGGCTCCTGCTGTCACCCTCTGTAAGAACCACAACTCTCACTTTTGCATACTCCTTCTGGGAACGCTTTACTACTTGTGGGATCCCTCTGTGGAACTGCTGTGAAACCTGATGGTTCTAGCGACTGGCCTGGACACAGTTGTCAGCTGGGTCTCTGTAAGTTTCTCATGTCCCTGTTACAGGAGTCAGGATGCAGGCTCTTGATCTGCCGTATGCTCACCTCATACAGAGAGAGCAGACCTCAGCCTGCTGAAGACAGACTTTTGCCAAGTGCTTGTCAGATAAAAGACAGCATACGTGGACCTAGTGGCCTGGTATATTCGTGTAACTTCATTCATACTAACTACTGTTGTGCCATGTAGTGAGTCATCTTGAGTGCAGGAAAAAGTAAGTCTTATTCAGTAGGTTCTGGCTTCTTCCCTCTCTGTCCTTCACTCACAAAAGATCTCATGTTGTCTTCCTCCATGCTCTTTACAGCCACAGCCTTCCTGGCCCTCTGCACAGTCAGCTGCTGCTTCTTGTGGCTACCAACATCTGGCCTCACCGTCCATCATCTGTAAAGTGAAGGCCATCTCTTGTTTGTCAAGCCGTTTGTCACCTGCCAGAAATCTGTCCATAATTTTATGAACATTTTAAGGGCCTAAGACCATGAAAAGAAGCGCTCAAGACTTTCCCATGCTTCCTGCTGCTTATGTCCATACCCTTCCCTTTGTGCTGACACACGGCTCTTGGCAGCTGCTTGAGCAATGGTGTTCCCCCCCCCATGTTTTTTAAGCTGAATCAGGCCTTAATCCTGTGCATCCTAGAAACTGCACTATTCCTTTTCCGTAATACAGAGGAAGGAAAATGAGCAGCAGGGACCAGGGAAGGACGCTCTTTCTGCAGCCATGCCAGGTTGAAGGGTTTGAACTACGTCGTGAACGTAGTGTGTGTACCCATATTCCATGAATGCATCTGAAAAACAATGGCACGTGCTTCTCCCTAAATTTTTCTGAGCTACCACTTTCCACATACAGATATCCTTCCTGCTTCACAACAGATGTATTCGGAAAGGAGCCCCATGCCTTTTGTAAACCTTTCCCCACCATTGTTAGAGCAGATTCTGTGCAGCATGTTTGTGTTTAGCAAATTCCCTAGAGATTTTAAGGCCTCTGGGCTGGTCCAGACAACTTTCTCTCATCTCACAGAGCAACATAGGCTAGGATCAGCAGATACATGCATCCATATTTATTTAATAAAGAGGAGGGCTCCTGCAGATAGCTTTATAAAAATCTGTAGGCTTCGCTGTGGTTAAGCTACCAGAGGCAACATTTAGAAGCAGTGTTCTGTATTTAGCAAGATGACATCTGACTTCCAGCATGCCTGAAGGAACAGGCCACTGAACTCCTGTTGAAAGTCAGCATGAGCTGGGAGCTTGGCTCCCTGATCTTCCTTTGAGAATTCCAGCATGTGTATGTAATTAGTCACATTTAAATGTCTGTATTTATTCAGTGTCCCCAGCTGCTCCTTCAAGTCTTGTCTTATGTCTTGTCTCTTAGGTTTAAAAAACCTTGAAAACATCTGCTTTGGAGAGCTTCCCTCTCCCTCCGTTTCTCCGTTTGTTCTCCCTCTACCCCACCCCCCTCCACCCCAGTAAATCTATACAGCTAGATAATAATGTATGTGGTTTAGTAGCCACTTCTGTCTTTCATATGTAGTAGCACAGTTTTCCAGTAAGCGATGCATGAATCTACAAATACATCAGCAAAGCTGAAATTTTATTTGATAAATGGAGCATTTGTAGCCCTGGTGTGGAAGATGTGGCAACTCTACATTAATTTATGAATTAAACTTAAATGCTGTGGAACTCTCTTGAGAACTCTACAAGATGTATTCTGACCATGTGGAACAAAGTTAAATGGGCTGTTTGCAAGAGTAAGCAGGAAAGGAAACAATAAGTAGATATGACATCCCTAAGATAAACATTTCAGGGGTCATTAAGAGAACAGTGAGCTGTGGGCATTTGAGAGCTTTAAAAGCCCTTCTGAAGAGAAAGAGGGAGGTAAGGAAGAAGGTGTCTTTTGTCAAGTGGGGCTAAAGCAGAAGGTCTCTGCGTAGGGGTGGGAGTGCTGGGGCTCTGCGATGGTTCCCAGCTTTCTCTGCCATGTGAATAGAGCACAGAGCATGCAGTGGGCAGCATCTGACCTTCCTCTCTAAATGCTCACATCATAGATTTGAATTTCCTTGTCCATGAGCTTTGGCAGAAAGTGGCAGGGGCAGCACATTGCTTGCAGGTTGGCAACCGTTGCCCTAAATCAGTTTGACATTATTTAACTTTTCAAAATTCTCTTACGCAATGTGCTGTTTCTAATGTTAAGGTAAATGGTTCTCGGTTTTGAAAATTTTAGAGGGTCAGCCTCTATGATTTGCTAGTCACAGCTCCTGAAGGGCAAAGCCACATATATCAAGTCTAGTTGGAAGGGCTGAGATATAATGGCCATTCCTGCTGGTGGATCAGCAGTCTGCATCCTAATCTAAGAGGAAAACATGATCCCATCTTGTCTGGTAAAGGTTTGCTGTTGTCACCTGTGATTGCATTTGGAGACACCTTGAAAAACTACAGGAGTGCAGCTAGTCTTTCAGTCCTGGCATATATTTAAATGCTTTTGTGTAAAACTAAAACATACAGGCATCATCTTTGAGTCATCTGCAGATTTTCCTTTACTAGCTACCTTGTTTCCTGCTTTTCTCATTTACATTGGAGATAGCTATCTTCATCAGATCCCAGGAATAGATAAAGAAACTGTCTAAAGGGTTGGATTAAAGAGTGAACTTGGAAATGTGTGGCTATAGTATATCTATGATGCTGAAGACCAGATTTTATCTGCTTTCTGTTGTGGCTCTATTTCTGATGCTGGTAAGAGTGGAAAGCAGAATTGCAGCAAGGGTAGCCAGCAAAGTTTTAGATAATGCTTTTCTGTGCTGTTTTGTGGTATTTTTTTCCTGAATGCCATTTTAAAGCAGAAAACACTGGGACCCACTAGGTTGATGCAATTTCTTTAATCTCTAATAGTATTCCAGTTTTGTTTAATAGGTGGTGGTGGTGGTGTGTGAGACTGGGTGCTTGTCAGTAGTCTCAGGCTCTTTATGGTGTGTTGGTCTGGTGCAAGGCTGCAGCTCCTGTTGAGCCTGGAAGTAGCCTGAGGCCAGAGCTGGCAGTGGATGCTCTTCCTGTGATGTTAAAACTCTCAGCGTTCTTTCTCTACGTTCAAAATGGGTCCTTGAGCAACCCTGCCTCTTAGGTTTGCTGCTTCCAGGTTTACAGAACATACGTTTATGCATTGCTTTAGAGAAGTTTCTAGTTTGTTGCACAGACATACAGCATACAGCTATCTTCGAACTCCCTGCAGGGTCAAATGAAGCTTATTTTCCTGCCTGAAATATGAGCTGAATCAGGGGGAAAAAAGGGTATTGCTGACTACAAGCAGGCCAGTTTAATGTATACATTGATCAGGTCACCTTATAGTATTTTGAAAAACTTCAAATTCTGTTTGCTGCTAGTAGGGAATGCAAATGAGAGCATAAAGTGGTTTCAAGGCTTCATTTTCAATAAATTCATGCATCCATTAAAATGCCTACCAATCTCCTTTCTCTAGAGAGCATGCCCTGTATCAAGCTGTGCCTTTTCCTGCAGGATTGCATCTTGGTCATGCTTTTAATCTTATATGTATTTCATAACAAACTGGTGGGGAAAAATTGCTTAGAGATTAAATCACATAGTATCTGGTATTTTTATCATGTAGTGCTGCAATACTGTGGGTTTTGGGGAGTAGGGAGAGGAAGGAAGAAGGAATGGATATGTATCTCTGTCCAAGGCTTTAGTATAGTACACACTTTTTTTTTCCTTCCACCTATCTCTGGTAGCATTGAGGCTATACAGCCTGCCGTCTAAGTAGTTATCTCCCCTTTGCTTCTCCATCCCCACTGAAACTTCTCTTAACTATTTTGTAGCCTAAATCAAGTTTAAATTGCTTGCTCTTCAAATCTTCCCATATCTATAAATACCGTCTTCTCCTGCTGCAAGGTTTCCCACTAAGTTTCACCTTCTTTGGTGTTTTATTCAGTGTTTCTTCAGAGCTTCTCCTCTGTTCATGAAATTGTTTACTCAAATCACAAACAAGTGTCTTTTTATCTGGAATCTTCATCAAGAGCAACTTCTTGAATTAGACCCTTTGGCAGTAGTCCACCTCCAGCAGAACATTTTTTAAAGTGCTCGCCGTTTTGAGATTGAATTAGTATCACATAACTCCGGAATATGTATAAATCTGAGTTTGTAATTCAAGACTGGAATGTAACTCTCCTAATTCAGTCTGTTTCAACAGTAAGTGCCACTGTTTAAATAACATAAGGGTACTTCCTGTTTTATACAGAGTAAACATAGTCTAGGATTAAAAATGGAGACAAACTATTCAAGCATAAATCCTGTCGATAAATGATTTTTAACTTCTAAATATTCTTGAGGTCACAGCGTTAGGGTGGTTTCGTGGCATTAGAGAGCATTCCTGTAGTATCCCTATTTGTAAGAGGTACATGGATTTTGAGAACTGTGAGTTGTTAGCGTCTTGGATATGCTGACAGTACCCCAAACGTCTGCAGTTTTTACTTCACTGATGTCCTTTAATGGTGATTGGCTGGGGCAGTTCAATTACATTTGAGGTGGGGCCCTAGGAAAAATTAGTTAACTGTCTTGCAACATGACCTGTATCAAAAGGCTCTTTGATGGACATGGTATTTAGCATAATACAAAAGTAAATGTATATGCTGTTTTATTCTGAATGACTGCTGGAATTCCTGCAGCTTTTGTGGCAGGCGCCATCCAAAACCACTGCTGGTGAAGCTTCTAAAGGAGCAATGAGACACAACTTACAAACTACACTTTTCTGTGCAAGTTTTTTCTTATATATTGCTCCAAGAGCAACACTTGCCAAGGTGATATTTAATAAGCAGAACCAGGAACTGAGGACATCAAGGTGTCATAGGAGTAGAGGAGGCTGGAGAGTAAAGGGGAAGTCACAGGGCCCCAGGTGTTGAAGTTGGGGTTTTTTTGCAAGTATAAGGAAAATAAAGACATGGTACACAATGCATAGGAAACGCCCTTCATTAACTCTGTTGTTGACTGAACTATTTGTTGAGAGGAAGTTATTGCAAGAAGTCGGACAGTGTATGTGGCAATAATGAGAAAGTATCTCTTTCCCTACTCCATCCGGATGAGCAGCTAGAAACCATGTTCATGTTTCTGGGTACCTTATTGTACTGGGAGTGCAACTGGTTATGTATTATGACCAAGTTCTTTCCAGAGCCCCCAGTGCTAAAATCACCAGGTGTCTACTGTACTCTCTGCCCCCACTTCTTGGTATAAACCTTTGACCTGGATGCCATTTTTCTGGTGTTTTCAGTAAGAGCTGAATGTGAAATATTTCATCTGTGTTGCTAATTGCGTATTCGTAACATAGAAAAGTACTTGTGAATGGGAAAGTTTAAAAGTCTTTTAGTACACATTTTTAATTTCATAGCACTTTGAGATCAATCATTTTCACTGTCCCACTCTTTTTCCTTTCCACTATACAAGGTAGTTTGGTAGTTCTTCCTTTAATCAATTTGTTCTCTCAAATACAAAGAGGAAAGGGAAATATTTTGAAAGAAAACACAAGATACCATTCTAATAAGCGCAGAAATTGGCAAGGAGGCTACGCTTTTGGAGGCAGTAGTGTCTGCAATTGATTTTAACTCATTTTACAGTTGACTTGCTTCCAAGCTGATGGTTTTGTAATAATTTCATACAAGCTTCAAACAGAAGCAAGAATTCAGCTAGACTCTATACAGCTGCAGTGTACTGGCTGCACATGCTGTTACCCTTTTAGCTGTTTGACAGTTACTGCTGTATATTCCAGTTTCCTGCCCTGGTAGCCTAAACTTCATGTTGGTAAGAGGTGGCACAGTGTGATGGCCAGCTCTTGTTATTTATGTACTGTCAAGTCAAAGGCTACAGAGAAATGCTGAACTGCCATGTGCAGTCCTCTCCTCCCTGGTGATGGCAACTGGTGCTCTCTTCTCTACACAGCCGTTGGATTAAACAAAATCCATAGAACTGGAGTATCTTTTGAGATGCCTACCACTTTGTAAAATTTTATGGAAATCACCAACTGGTTAAAAAAAAAAAAAAGTCATCAGTGGGAAATTGATGGACAAATGTAGACAGAAAGCATTTTCTCATAAGCCTGTATCTTTAGGAGACTAGCTAAAAAGGATGCTGTTAAATTCAGAAGGGTTCATAGAAGAGCTACAGGAAGAATTGAGGACCTGGTAAATGTGTCTCACAGTGAGTGAGTGTTTGATTCATGCAAGAAGAACTCAGTGATGAAACCACAGTATGCATGATATTCAGAGGAGAGTCCTTCTGATTGCATGGTTGCTTATTCCTACTACAGTGATACCCAATGGTTGGAAGCTAAAGGCTAATCTAGTGGGAAACAAATTTGTTGGCTTTTTGGGTTGGTTTTTTTTTTTTTTGAGTCATGATCAATTATCAGTTTCCTGTAGAACATTGTAAGGATATATTAATCATTGTGAGTCCTTTCAGTTAAGCCTCGATTTCTTTCAAGAAGGTGCTCTGGAGATTCAGTAGACATCATGAACTCATTGCACAGCTTGACTAGGTGAGAGCTTTCATCACTGTCTTAAAAGAGGCCAGACTATGTGAATCCCAGTGATCCCTTTTGGTCCCAAAATATGAGGAGAAACTTAATGCAAGTATAAACTGTTTGTGTAATAACTGGAATTACAAAGCTGATGTGGGCTACTAATTACAGCTGGTTATACCAGAATGTCTACCTGACCATGCCCTAATTTGCATCTTGTTTTTCCCTAAGATCTAAAGTGATAAGACACTAAAACTTTTTTAAAGAGCACTTTGCATTGTTTTTCATCATTATTTTTCACAGGATCTTAGTGCTGTACAAAGAACAGTATAACCACTGTTTTATTTATATATATTATATATATATATAAGGAGAGCCTTCTTTGGCATGGGATATCATAGGTTTTAGCTGAACCTGGGACATGACTGACCTTTCAGAGTAGAGAGTGCAATGGGTGCCAACAGAAGCTGTTTACATATTTGTAGTGCTTTGCTCCTGGTAGGGTACCAAGTTTGCCATTCTGATGTGCTCTCATTGTGCAGGAAATCTCACCTGGTACTTTATCCCATCCAATTGGTAGAGCTATTTTGTCTTCCATTAAAAGTCTGTGCCTTCCTCTCTGGGCACCTTCTGGGTATTGCTCAGTGATGACTCAGTAGTAGGCCATCACTCAGAAAAGTCTAAATAATTTAAATTTCTTTTTCTGAAACACAACCTATAAGACCGTATGTCTATACATTTTTACAGGAGAAGCCATCAGGCAGGATCATTCCAGATGGGTATTTCCCTAATGTCTTAAAAATTGTGGAGACCTGGGAGTCTAGTGCTTTACAGTTGTGTTGCAGAGGATGATGCTTTAGTAAGAAAGTTTCACTGCTAATGGAAGGTTTTGTCTACAGGACCCACTTCCTTTGGTGGTTCCACGCAATGGCTCCAAAACATCTTTCCTGCAATTTCTGTTATATACACTGTGTGATCCTCTAGGCACAGAACACTACTGCGCATCTCCAGGAGGGATGGTCCCTTTCCCTGCTGAAACTTGTAAGGGAGAGGCTGTAGCAGGAGGCAAGCGCACCAACAGCCATAACAGCATACCCAGTACTGGTAAGAAAGGGCAGCAATTGGTCACTGAAAACGTTATACTAGCTCTGAAAAGCGGCACGTGTATTGCCTAACATGTGAGGTGTTTCAGTGCTTACTTCAGTGATTTTGGCATAATCAAGTGTCACTAACTAAGTGGCCTAGTAGGACCAGAGGAACAATATAAAGTAGGCAAGTCACTGTCCTGGGACAGCTGTTTTTTAAATGACTGGTTTATGAATCCTGTTTGATCTCTCCTCTTGCCAAGTCAGAGACATTGAGGAGGATTTTTCAGTTCATTTCATTAGAAAGTCCATTACAAAATGTGCTTTTTGATGCCTGTGATGTTTGTGCTTCTTGGAATGAATAGCTCTATCTGCCATAATGTAAAAAATTTAGGTAAATTAAATTTAACAAGCCTGATCTGTGTGTTGCTGTTTGGATAACTAAAGAAGGACTCCATAGTTCTGCTTCCTGCCTTTCACAAAGTGGTCGTATCTGAATGCTGACTTGGATTGAATATTACTGTACTTTGTGTTTTAATAAAACATAGTTTTTGATGATGATGTGCCTTGATTCTCATGTTAAATACCTCATACTGTGATTTTTATTCTTTTCTAACCTCCCCTGTTTGATTACTGCATTGTCTGTAATCACAATGAGATATGTTAGCATCTTTCTAGTTACGTAAATCTAGATGGCATCGTTACTAATATTATTTCTTGAGTTCTAGTTGGTGAGCATTTTCGTGTTAACTGTGACACAATTTGTATAATCCTAGCCCTGTTCTCTTATCAAAAATTAATTCAGTACATCAGCATTGCTTGGGGAGTCAGTTTGCTATTTAACCGTTGTCAGGTTTCTGTAGTGGTGATGAATCAGCTTAATTTAAATTCCTTAATGAAAGTATTGCATGTGTAGGAAAAATCACTGCCCTTTAATAATGTGTTGTTAATCAAGATCCTAGATCCTCTGATCATTCACATAAATGTAATCAAAGTTGTTCCGAGTTGTTTCAAGTTGTTTTTTAAAGCATTAAAAGCTCCACCTACTTCAGTTGGCATGCCGAATACAGAAGGTTGTAGCCTCCGTGTAGTGTTTGAAGGCACCTTTGATTGTTTTCTAGGTCCACATATAATTACTTCTACTCTTTTTAAACTGTGAGCTTTTTTTTTTTTCATTCAGAAAGGTGTATTTGTGACTATAATACATCTGATTCATATAGATTCTCACATCATATATTTAAAGTGTCTTCAAGGATTTATTTAGTACAGAAATCATCATACATGGATTGGGTAAGGATGAGAAGAAGCTGACTGGGTTTTTCATTCTGTTGGTGCCACTGCTCTCATTAAACCATTTCATTCCCTTCCTGTGTGCACCCCCTGTCACCCAAAAGTTGTTGAGATTTGATCCAGACTTTCAGCTGATGCATTCCTTTGGCTGAAGAGTTCCAAGTTATTGTACTCTGTGGTTTGAGCGTGTCGTGGCATGAGATTTAGATACTTTCCTCCAATCTGCTGTACTTCATGCTCTCCTGGTTGTTACAGACATCTGTCTGTTCAGGTCGCTTACCAGCTTGTCTGCATTTTTATTTAAAGTATTACCATCTACGGCCAAGCTGGGATAGTTGTTTGACTTGGCTATACTCAGCACTTCGGAGGAAACCCTTACTCACCAGTGAGGTAGGAAACCCCTAGGTAAGTTAAGGACATGCTGCTTCTGTTTTGCTGTTTTGTTTCTTATAGTTGAATGCCCACCCTCCCCCCACCCCCTCCCAGGCGCCTTATTTCCTTCTCTCAAGTTCTTTAAAGCTTCTGGTTTTAGTCTCTTCCTCTCTTACCTTTTTACTTACTTCGTAGTCAGATCCCTGCCCATAGACACAAAAGCTTTCTCTTTGGGTGATTTCTTGGTAACTTTTGCCCTGTCAAGTATCACACTCCTTCATTGAGATGAATTTCAGTCATTCCAAAACTGGCTTCTTCATTTTGTCTTCCTTTTTGTCATATGATTATCAGTCTGTCTAATAGTTGCAGATGCTTGTGGCCGCTGCTGGATGGCAGAGGGGAAAAATCAGGGTGTGCTCATGCAGCTTGGATTGTTTGCTTATCTGCTCATGCACGTGTACAGTGACACGCAGGCACAGCCTGAAAAGAGGGATCGTGCCCTGTGCAAGCAGCTCTTTCCTGGGAGCAGGTTAAACTTGGACAGGCTTCAAGTCCATGTAGCACACTGTGTGTCTTCTTGAGACTGACCTATGTTTCCAAGCAAAGAAAAACAACATGGGAGACCTCTGTGTCACTGGCTGGCTTCATTATGTAGCCATCACTGCCTTTCTGTGTTCAACTCCCAGGCTGCCTTTTGGTCTTTGGTCTTTTTTCTTTCCTTATCTGCTTGTACTGACAGTATCTCGTTGGTTCCATTTAATATTGCCTTAGGCCACAGTCAGCTCAGCTAAAGCTGTTGTCTAGGCTCTAATCGTTTTCTACATATTATAATTGTTGTCGTTTTCTGCTTCACTCCTTTACATTCCTCACCACGCTGCTTTGACAAAAATGCTTCTGCAACTGCCTTGGTATGCTGACCCATTCCTTGGCTTTCTGCCATACTACATCAAATTCAAATTTCTTCACTTCCCCTATGAGAACCAATATAGTTCTGTCATTAGGAAATTCATCCTTTCCTTGATTGTACCTCTTCTTTTGTGTTGCTATTCCCTTATAATTTTTACATACTTCTGCAACTTGCATTTGGGTCTTCTGTCTCCTCTGAAAATCAATGCGTCCTAGAAACAACTCCTCCTTACTTACCCATTCTCTTCACTTTCTCACCATTCAGCTATTGCTACCTGTTAATGGAGTTGTAAGTCCAAGACCCAGGCAGGAGGAAATGATGATGTCAGTGCCAGTAATAGTCACTGAATCAGTGCAGTTCAAAATTTCAGCAAGCTTGTGTCTTTGTTCAAGGCCTCGGGGCACAGAAGATAATTCAACCATTTTTTATATTAACCTAGCTGAAAACTTTTCTGAAGTGGCTTTCAGGAAGCTTGCAACACTTCTGTATTTGGCTCATAAACTGGCTTAACTGCTAATGGATTAACTCCTTGTCCTGTGGGAACAGGATGGCTGACACCCACTTTTTAGTCTGTTCTTTTTATATAGTACAGAGTGCAGATGGCACTCTGTCAATGTGTGGTTTTAAAAGTCTTTCTAGAGCTGATATTGGGAGGCAAATTGGATGTTTTGAACTGTACCATGGAGGACAGCTCCCATATTAATAGCAGGAAGAAGTCCATGTGATTTTTATACTATTAATAAATGTTTAGATGTGTACTGACACAAGAAAATTTTGCAGTTTATTTGAAGTGATAGTGGGTTTAGGGCTGCAAATGTATTGACAGTGTTTCTTCTTTAATGAAACAGTTTTTGCATTGTCTGTAGTTTTACTGTAATATCTCTAATATTATTTGGTTTAGATTGGGAGAGCAGAGGTTGTGCTTATTAGCTTTCATTTGCTTTCTATTATTAGTTGGCTTTGTATGAAAATTTGTTCCTGTTTTGCTATAAAATATCTTTAGTAAATACTTGGGAAAGAAATCGTTGCTCGAACCCAAACGTCAACAGTCTATTCCTCTTCCTCTGCTCTGTCCAAAGGAAATCACCATTAACAGCCTTGTATTAACAAGAACTGTGCATGCGTGACAGAAGTGTTGCACATACAGAGCTTTCCAGTTAAAACCAAAAGCTAATCTGGGTGCTGCATGAGGCTGCAAAAACTGTTGTAGGTCAGCTCAGGAAGGAACCTTTGCTCAGGATAACAGGAGTTTAAGGACATGTTTAAATGTTTTCTTTGACTGCAACTATTCTGAACTCAGTTGAGAATGGGGAAGAAAAGGCAGTATTTATGTGGGGTTGCAGCTGTAATCTCAGAATTTCAAGGTTTCTGTTGTACTTTTGGTGTGGAGGCTCTGGAGGGTATTTTAAAGAGAAAAATTAAAATAATTCCCTGTACAGTCTCTTCCTCTGATCTGTACAAGCTCTACCCAGATTTCAGAAGCTGAAATAGGGGTGGGTTCAAGTGTATAATCTACCTTGTATGTAAATGTTTCAGAGCCAGTGCATCAAATGCTGTACAGCCATTATTTTAAGGGAATAGACATAGAGAGAAATGCTGGTCCCAGGTAAAGTTGTGTCACTTGTTTGAATGGGGCAGGATTTCATTTAATGCCACAGATCTTTATGGAAAAGTGAATATTTACATGAAGGGGGGAAAAGTAGCTCCAGTTAAGCAGTTACTGTCTCAGAGGTTAAGGGGATGGCAAGAGTTTTCTTGTTTGTAAGCCAGAACATGTTTATTCACCAAAAAAAATCACCAAAATTAAAAAAAAAAAAAAAAAGAGGAGGAGGGTATTATCCAAAGAGGATAGGGTACTGCTAGAGTTCATAAAGGAGAGTGGTTTTCCGGGAGGGGCAGTAAAAGATAGGATAGATTGGAGAGCAGCAGTGTGGCTGAAGATTGGATAAAGACTCTGGTTTCAGGTTTCCTGGAGACATGAATAGGTGAAAAGAATAGTAGAAAATTTTGTTTTGATACAAGTAGATAACTTCCAAAAGTCAAGGAATGGGTATTTTTAAATCTTCTTTTATGAGAGTTCACTTATTGGGAGTGGGCTTGATCCCTTGGCTTCAAATGTTCATCCAGAGGGCAAAGGCTTGACTCAATACATGGATGCAGTTTTGCCAGCCTCCTTATTCCCTGGGGACAGGGGCAAGGCAGAGTCAGAGTATGGACTGGTAAAGAAATTTTGAGGACGTTGGAATGTAGTTATCGTAGTACTTCTGATGATGGAGGCAGGGTGTAATTTAAAACCAGGATTTAAGTAAATTTAGAATTTTTTTGCCTTATTCCAGAAGAAACAGGCCACTTGGTCAGCCTCTTGGCAAAAAAGGGTTGTGTGCTTACATTAAGTCTTGAATGAGGATGGGTAGATTACTTTGTGGAAGCGAAGAGGAAGTGCAGGGTTTTTTCTGAAGATGCACTAACAGCAGTTCAGATGTGACATTTGGTCAGACCAAAACCCAGGACGCTCTCTGAGCATATCCAGTAGGAGATAAAGAATTATGAGAGCCTTCATATGGTGATGCACTCTTCTGGCCTCCAGAAATGTATGATTTGAGGAATTTCTGAGCTAGACATAGTGCCTTTGTGCTTATAGTTGTGGATGCAGATACATCCAGGCAAAGCCCCTCTAAAACACATGAATATGACTGGTTTAGCAAGACCCTGGTCACACACAGCCCAAGAGAATAAGAAGGAGGCCTGGGAACAGTTCCTGCTTGCAGTGGAAGCCAGAAATCAGTTCACTGGCCTAGAGCAGTTACCATGTGCCAGCACAGATGTGAGGTTGGCCAAGTTACCCATGGAAATGTATCATGCAACATTACCTCAAAGTTCTTCTTATACCACTGGGAATGAGTAAGGAGTTCGGATTGGGATGCAAAACTGCACTGAAAGAATGGGGCATGAATGTGGCAAGGAAGGGAGAAGCATCGCTTGTTTACTGTCAGACTAGACGAAAAGACTGGACTACTCTATTATGAAGTTAAAGATTAATAGCCTGTTTTATGTACCCTGAGAAGCCCATTCACAAAGGGACACTATTCAGAGGTGCTCCTTTACTCCTGGAAGACAAGGTACTCAGGATAGTACATATGTTACAAGATGATCCTATAATCAGTAGGTAAAAAGGAAAAAAAAAAAAAAAGAAAAAAAAAAGAAAGAAAAAAAAAAAAAAGGCATCCAGAGAGGCTTTAGAAAGTAAGTGACATACCCAGTGCTGGGGAATGTACCTTACCAAACAAGTACTTAGCATAAGCCAAAGATGCATTGTTTTGATGACACCTCTAACAAAACTGCCACAAAGTTTGCTTTTAAGTTGATACTCCTCTGTCTGGTCAGGCTTACCACAGAAAGTACTGAGTGTTCAAGAAATAATTAGATCATTGGAGCAAGCAAGGAGGAGTAAGTCTCTTGTCTTTGAAATGACGCAGAAAAGAACCTCAGTATGGACAAAAAATACACACGTGAGGTGGGACAAAGGCTCAAGATTAGGAAACGAAAGAGAGGTGGAGCAAGTGGAGGCTTGAAGTAGAAGATTAATACGATACATCAGTAAGCTTGCAAGTGTTAAGATTGATCCCAGGAACCCAATATGTATGGGAAAGCAATTAAAATACATGGATTATGCACAGTGATAGAAAGCTAGATTGTGTAGAGAAAAGAAAAAAAAGATGTTTTTATTTTCTGTTAAGGAATCACAGTGAGAAGACAGTCTGATTTGAGAAAAGAGAATGAGAACTGTGTGCTGTTCCTGACACTAGATTGAAACCGGGGGAAGAACTGAGCCTATGTACATTGGATGTGATTTAGTATACAAAGAACAGTAAATATGGATAGATGTTGTAACAACAGCTATGTCCCTTCTGGTTTCTTTTCTCTGTGACCGTTTCTGCGTTGGTTGTCCATTCTGGCACACAAGGATGCTCATGACACATGTGCATCCTGAACTAATCAGAAAGCATATAATTTTCAAATAATTTTTGCGATTCCACAGAAGGGGTGTGGAACGCCCACAGGTTTGGATCACCCTGCTGTTTCTCGCCTGTGAAGCCTGGGTTTGAGTATGATTGTGTGTAGGGGCTGTCTCGGTGACTGCAGCCCACGGCTTGTGGTTGGCAGCCCAGAGGCAGAAGGAATGCCTGTACTGTCAGATGTGAGCTGCTTAGCCTTTGTCGAAAAATCTTTTCTTGTTTCAAAACCTTCTCTCCCTGCCTCCCTCTCAACTTCTGTAATCATATAATTTAAAGGCAAGAGGGCAGGTTCATGGTGTGTTTGGGTTTGAGGTTTGCTTTTACCCTCTGGGAATTTTCCATAGCTTATTTACTCTTGTGAAGGTTTGGTCATGAACCACATTGAAAACTGAAATGTCTTGTTCCTTGAAACCTGTTAATTTTATAAACCACAAGCAAAATATAGTGAGGCAGCTGCATTGAGAGTTTTCCCATATGACCCAGCAATAACCTTAGCCCAGCCCAGCCAGGCTAGCTCTGTGAGGGATGGCTTGCCCTGCCCCAGCTGGGCTCAAGACAGCTAATGATCAGAAACTACCAGTTGGGCAGAAAAGATTCTAGCAGCCACCAGACATTTTTCCTCTGGGGCCTGATGAGTCAACTTGTAATTCTTGAATAATCTTGATTGCCTAGGCTTTTTTTCATTATCCTAGTACATGTATGTTAAATTAATTCTGCGGATGATTAGAGCAAAGGTGTTTCATTTTTACTGGCTTTATTCACTGCTTCCCAGTATTACTACCTCCAACCCCGAGATTATACCTTTGTTATACATTTCTTTTCCTATGTTTTTTCATCTAATCCAAAGATAAATTGTTAGTCTTAATAATGTGATACCCATGTGACAGAATTGAGGCTCCATTTTATCGTGTCTCTTGAGTAGCTGTCATTTTGTTCTGCCTCTTTTCCTGTTTGCCAATTAAAACCAGTATTTTGGTACCAGGTTGGGAGAGGAGTAGCGTTAATTTACCTAGCAGCTTTCCCATGAAACGAAAGCAGCTCTAGGATTACAGTTTCCTGCAACTAATGAGGCTATACTAACATGAGTTGACCAGATCTGTGCCTTGTTGAATTTTATTGTCTCTCCCCACGATGTTTAGTAAGATATAAGAAAAAAAAGGAGCACCTCTCCAGACAGACATAGCCTTCCTTCCTCAAAATCCAAAGTTTTCAGTCTTTTGCATGCTTTCTCCAGCATCCTTAAACAATAACTTAAACTTAAATTACCTAAAAAGCTTGGGATACAGTTTATGTCTGCCTCTGTTTCCTGTTTTCCCACATCATGTTTCTTTCAAGGTTGTTTTTGCTTTTCTTATTCCAACTGCACACAAAGAGCGGTCTTACTGTTAAGTCATCATGATTGTATGGGAACATCTGTGTAATTTTTTTTCTTTTGTTTTGGTTTTTGTTTTGGTTTTTCCCCAGAGAACATAAAAACTACCCTACTGTGTTAAATGCCCCTCTAGTCTGGCCTAGTACTGTTTCTGATATTTGCTGGTGAGTGGTACTTCACATATGGTATGATTGCTCCAGTGTTACACCCCTCTCAATCAGCAATTTTGGCTTTCCTAAGCTGGAGCCGGCTTCTGGACGATTAAGCTTCTGGATGATTTAATAGCTGCCTACAAATTACACTCCATGAGTTCATGTAGTCCTAGTTTGAATCTGTGTATTCTTTCAGCTTCCATAACATCCTATGGCAATATGTTTTGCAATTTTGTTATGCATTGTGGGGAAAAAGTACTTACTTTTGTTTATTTTAAACCTGCTCTCTGGTAATTTCATTATGTGCCCCAGAATTCTTATTTTGTGAGGAAATGTTCTTCACACCATTCATGATTTTGTAAGCTGTTCATGAATGGATAACTTGTGTTTTCTGAGCTGGAGAGTACAAACCTGGGAGAGCCACAAGCGATTAGAAGTCATCCTGTTCTTCTCCGTTTTTTGTAGAACACGCACAATTCAAGATATTCAAGTGCTCAATGACTTATGTTGCTGGGTTCTCTCTGACCAGCTAATGATACTGCTTGTCTTTTTGACTGTTGCTGATGGTTAATGTGATAACTGCAGAGGACTATCCATAAAAAAATATAAAAAATTATTCTATGTGGCAATATAAAAATAGATCCTATCATTGTATATGTGTATAGTTAGGATATGCATATTTTTGTGTGCATAACTTCACACTTTCCATCATTCAGATTCTTCTGTGATTTTATTGTGCAGTGATTTATAACCTCTACATATATAACATGCTGTCTGGGATCACTTTCTGTTATCTGCGTATTTTTGAAAAGACTGCTTTTATTAAAACAAGAAGCATACTCTCTCTGAACATGCTTTCTCTGTGTTTAAATTTCACATAATTCTTTCTGTATGGATGAGAACTGGCTTGGAAGCCATTCATCAACAGTAGAAAATTGGCTGACTGCAGTGAAGCCATTGAGTTACTATTTCATTTTAAGGAACTTACAGGCTGCCTTAAGGAAGCAGTGGAAGGGCTTGGGGGTTGACACTGACACTTGGTGTGCTGCTGTTCTGTTCAAACAGGAATGTCTTCAAACCACATCTCAATCTTCATGTACTTGCTAGGACTGTGTGAACCTGTTTAGATTGTACCTCCTCTGGTACAAAACCAATTCCTGTATTGGTTAAGAATATTAAATTTTTTCCTTTTATGCAGATTAAGTAATAGGCCTGTAGTTTCAAACTGTGTTTGAAGTCCACATAGTATGTTACCAAATAACTTGCTTTGTAGATAAAATTGTGGAGCGCTATCCGTTACTGAATTTTTCTCTATTGATTTTTTTAAAATACTCTTTTGTATCAAAGTTGCTGTCACTGAAAGAAGTACAATGGAATTACTTCTCTTGCTGATTTTATAGCACCCAGAAGTGTGCAAGGTATTTCACACTGCAAGTATAGTACTCCACACCTGCCCAAAGAGCTTCAGAGTTTGTCTTCACCTGAATTTTCCAGATATTATTGTGTAAATACATCAGCCCAACAGGCTTACCTGTTGGAAGCAGAACCCGTTCCAGGAGGGAGAGTCCTGGCAACTGGCTTGTCTGCCTTTGTTACCAGTCGGTGCTGCCCTTCCTCAGTGGGTTTTAACTTGTGAATCATGAAACATTTTTCACTGGTTTTGGGGTTGTGTTGTGTGGTTTTGTTTTTTTTTTCCTTTTCCAAAGAGATGTTGAAATGAGAGTGCAAAAGTGCAGGTTTCTCACCATGACTTGCAGCAAAACCCAATTTGTTCCATTTTGTCCCTTCAGTGTCTCTCTGACTTCTTTAGTGCAGAGCTGCTGAATGTGTTTCTTCAGTTTTGCTGTTTAAAAAGTTCTATGGAAAAAGATGGCTGTTGTCATACTGTCTCCTGGTCTGTAGATAACTCACCTTTACAAATAAGCCCATGTCAAATTTTGTCAAAAGCACCAAGGCCTTGATGAATGTGATTCTGAGAGATTACTTGACTACTGCTGGGATCTGGGTTGCATTTTTCAGTCTTTTGTTACAGAAGTAGATTCTGGGTTTGGTGGGGGTTTTTTTTGGTTTTTTTTTTTTGTGAATAAGCTGTCACAGAATTTTAAAGTGCTGACAGCTTCCATGTTGACAGCAGACTCTTATTTCATGAACCTTAAATTGTTGTACTTGCATAGTAAGAATCCTTTGAGTTAAGGTTTCTCTGTAATTTAACAGTATTTCTGACCCCGTTAAAGTTACTATTTAAGACCAAAATGTGTTTTCAAGTTTAGACATAAATTAAAGGCTTGTGCTTAGTGACATTTCAATTGCCTAATGCATTGCTTTTATTTACACTCCAGTCTCCTCCCATTTCATTGATTTGTTTTTCTGCTTTTTCTTCTTTTCTAGAGTTTTAGAGTGCCAAGGTCTGCCCATTGTGAACGGGCAATGTGATCCCTATGCCACCGTTACCTTAGCAGGACCCTCCAGGCAAGTATTGCGCATACAGGAGCTTCTGTTTTATAAGGATGGTTTCTGTTTCCTCTGTCTATTAGAAATTTGCATTCTCAGATGGACATATGGGAGTATTTAAACACCACTAGAATATGTTAAGTGTCGGTGTGTATATGTATGAGCTACTGAATTGTACTAGAGTAAGTAATTTGAGGCTTGTTTCAGTTTTGATTTATGTAAAGGTCTGAATAATTCCTGAATAATTTGAATATCCTGGAGTGTGTAATTTGTGGTTAGACTTAATTTGTGCATCTTCACCTCACAGTTGGAGGCCAGTTTTTGAGCAAATTTATTGCCTAATTTTGGGCAGGGGCAGAAGAGAAAACTGAATACATTAACATCTTGCAGAGTACGCACATTTGTATGTGAATATTTAGAGTCTTTTCACTTTCAAGGTGTGGCAAATTAATGTGTGTGTCGAAAGCCTGAGGTGATCCTATTATTTGATATATGTGGACATAATAGCATGGATAAAATTTGGAGTGAGGTTTTAGTAATGAGATTCTGCATAATACTCTCCAGTTCAAATTTAGGATTAAATTTTCCTGTTCTATTATAAAATTTTTCCATGGTATTGGGTGTCACTGCTTTGTTTCTGCTTATCTAGAGTCATCTTTTATGTCTGTGCTATGTTAGAAACAAAACAGCTCTGCTATGACCTCAAAGAAATAGATTTGGTTCCATGGTAACATTCATAATGTTTTACAATAATTTATTGAAAATGCTATAAATAAGATGCATCCTTGACAAATACCTACCTTGCATGCAGAGGAGTCTTTGAGACTGGTCTGTATTCTTCATCTTTGTCTAGGTGTGTTATGCCTTATCTCCATTAATGATCTGTGTATTTGAGTTGTATGCTTTGATGTTTTAAGCCTGTAACTTGTTTCATATGCTACTGGGTGACTATTACTGAAACTGTAAGGAAATTTTTTGACTACCCTTTGTATCCCTGAATGTCCAAACCTAACCTTTGTCTGCTTCCTTCCACCCCTCGGTCGGGATAATGTACGACAACTGATAACGTTATTTCCCTTCCGAATAAGGAGCATCACCTCATCCTATTCCTATTTGGTTTTTTTGGTGGGGGGAGAAGTCTTGCCTCCTATCTCCAGCAAGCAGCATGCAGCTTATTCCCATCCACTGCTTTGTAATTGCCCAGTAATTGTGCTTGCCTTAATCGCCTCCCGTTCTACATCCTGCTTCCCAGTCCCCTCCCAGATGGGCTTATCGGTAAAGAGGTTGATTGGCAAGTGTGACTGATGAGATGGGATAGGCAATCTGCCCTATGTCCTGGAGGCGATTAGTCTCTTATCTCTCAGCTCTTCGTAGGAATAGTGGGATATTCTTAATCTGTACATCATTCTCCTCTCTGGATTTTTCAGTGCCTCTCCTTTTAGAGTAGGAAAGCTGCTTTATTCTGCTGAATTGATGCAATGCCATTTTCAACAAATGTGCTGCTGTTTATTCTGTGATTTGTACTTGCAGAACCATCAGACTTCCTGACCAAAACTGTTTCTATGCTTATATTATATATATGGGAAAACGTTGTGCACTGGTGGACTGGCCCAATCAAGTCACACAGGAAGCCTGTACCAGCACTGGGAATTAGACCCAGCTTTGCTTGACCTCTGTAAAAGAATATGTAGAGTTGTCTGGTTAATATAAGCAGTTACAAGCTATCTAAGCAGCTTTGCTACATGAGAAATGGAGGATAGATTCTGGGATGAAATGATTAGTAGGTCAGTTTTCCACATGGCTGATGCGCCTCTCCATCTGTGTCTGTTTTATCTATGCCTTCTTATTACTGCAGAGCTGTAGGGGAAGATTGGTGACACAGGACAACACAGAGCTTTTCACTTGTAGGTAATGAGAACAAATCAAGCGTAGGTTCATAACATTTGGAAATCATCAAACAGCTGTTGGCTGGCCTGTGTGAAATGCATTGGCTGGCTCTAGCCCAGTGCCAAGCAGTTAGATGTCTGGATTCTAAAAGGCAGGTGCAGGCGGATGGCACTGCCCGTAGAGGATGAATGGGCAGTGCTGAACTTTCACTGGGCAACAGGCCTGACAGTGGTTTGAGGGAGGTCTGCCATGTCTTGCTCCTGTAGAGCAGTAGAAATTAAGAGATTTCTGCTCAGCACCACTCATATGAATTCAACAACATAATATTAACTAGGTGCTATTGGGGCTGCAGGGAAAAGGGTGGTATTATGGCAATAAAAATATTCTTACTGAGGAAATCATTCTGGTTTTTTTGATTATTTGGCACCACTGAAAAAGCATTCATTGATTCCTCAGGCCAGGATTATAAAATATAAAACACAAAAACAGCTATGTCAGTCTTCCTGTCTCCTGTTCTTTTAAGATATGAGGAATTTTTGAGTCACATCAAGGCTGAGACCGTCCGACTCCCTCAAATGTTGCTGCTCAGACCCCCATTCTTGACAGTTGCTTTGTACAGATATAAGATTCTGCTGGATCAAGCGAGTGATAGAATCAGGGTTCAAGGACTTGTGTTTAAGGGAAGATAACAAACTGTGACTACTGCTACTTCAGAGAAATAGGCATGCAGTGAATCCCTGTCTTAAATGTGTGCAAATGTGTATGCCTTGCTGTGCTTGGAGCCACATGGCATTCCAGTTTTATCAAATAAATCAAGTGGATGACTGTTTGTTCCTTGGTGGCTCTGTTCTTGGATCACACTTCTGCTAATGTTGTTTCTTACATTTGTTTCTTTTTTTTTTTTCCCCTTAATTCAGATCGGAAGCCAAAAAGACTAAAGTTAAGAAGAAGACCAACAATCCACATTTTGATGAAGTGTTTTATTTTGAGGTTGGTATTTCAAAGGAACGGGTGATAAGCTGAAATACTATACTGTAGATAGTTGGCACAGCATCCTGCTCCATGTTGTGCCAGCTGTCATCTTTGAAGACTGTTTCAAAGTATGGTGCAGGGGAAAGAACTACCCAGGATCAGACTAGCCGTCTGCTGAGGGAGTAGTATATTGCTTCAGCTCACATGCTCTGTAGGAAAAGCTTCAAGGTGAGCACTTGTGAACAGCAGGCTTTACACTCCATTGCGACTCACCCCAGGAGAGTTTTGAAAAGGACAGTTAAAAACAGGATTTAAAAAGAAAAAGATATTTTTCTTTATTTTTTCTTAGCCTGTGGTTTTATAGTTGCTCCACCCTGTCTTTCCCAGTCAATGGGAGGAAGGTTATCTCCTAGGAACACTGAAAACTGTAGAGGAAAAATACACTTAAACTGGATGTTCTGGCTGTACCGGTCTGCTGCAATACCAGCGCCTTTCCTCCCAAGTGGGTGAAACCTCAACAGCTTTATTTAATACAGAGCATTTTCAACAGGTCCAGTTAAGACAAAGTATAGCTTTTATGAAAGTGCTCATTTTGGTTCTTTCTGGCAAGAGTAGCTGTAATTGTGGTGTGTCCATACATATATGTGCATGTGCTTATAATTTGGATACCTCCTGAAACTTTTTATTCTGTCTTCTAAAGTATGTGTATCTTTCTCTTTTCTTTTTTTCTTTGACATCTCAGTCCCAGTCTATGCTTAGCTGTTCTATTTCAGTAGATACCTCAAGAACATATCTGGCATAATGAAGTTGATGGAAAAGCCAGAGTAGTGCAGTGCAGTTGGCTTATCATTGAAAAGTCCTTTCTGCCCATACGACTTGCAGCATTCAGGTCATGTTTGCATGAGAGATTGTTGCTGGTGCAGAGATGGCACCTGGGGATGCGTTTTTTCAAGTCAGTTCAGGGGCACAGGCAGACACATCGAGAAGGAGAGCTGGGGAAGAGAGCCATACAAGTGCTGTTGCATAGGGCAGATCTGAAGTGCATGTATCATTCTTGGCAGTGACAGTGAGGGGCTTGTTGCTGTCTTCCCCCTCCTACAAACCACCGTCTTTGCCTAGAAGCTGACAGTTGTACTGACTAATCTGAAGTCGGTCACACCAGCAGAAACATGCTCTTGTTGATGGAATGTATTTGGATTTGAGCAACAGATATAGCAAGTTCTTTATTGACACTGCCCTTTATTCTCACTGCCCAAAGAGGTGGAAGCTGTGAGGGCTAGCCAGGATAGCTATCTAGGGTAATCTTTTCTCCGTTAACCCAACACATCTCTTCCTAGGATATAACTTTTCTGCAGGCTTAACTTTAGCTAGCAGCGAGCCTTTGTGCCTCCTTGCCTGACTCCGTGAGACTCTGTGGAGGTCCTGCATGGGCACGGTTGGTGGGGGAGAGATCCCCTGGTACTGAGCGCTAAAATGGTGGTGAGGTGTCTGTGTGTTTACTCAGGGCTGCCCAGAATTTCACTCTATCACCTGCGGCCTTTGGCAGTGACACAAGAGTGATGCTATGTGTAAATAAAGTAAAATGGGCTTCCTTATTCTTAACATAGACAGTTCTGGAGGCATCTGTCAGCGAGAACTTTTTCATGAGAATGCAATCCGGGAATTCAGACTGTAAAGCACAAAACTTCACCTGTCTGATTCCTCAGCCATCTGTGAGCTGCAGAAACAGCAAACCTTTGGTATTTAAACACTAGACTTGGCAGGTGGTGCCATATTAGGAGAGGAAGGAGAGAAACAGAAAGCGTCTTCCAGCTGGAGTTGTGGAGTGGGCTGGAGGCTTGCTTAGCTTGCCTTTATGCTGAGAGCTTGCGTGCAAGTATCAGCAGAAGCAAGACCTGAACTCAAGCCTATGCCCCAGTCGTTCTGCTAACTCAGAGCAAAATGTTTTCTGTGTGAGTAAGAGCAGAGCTGGGGAAATGTCTGAATCAGCCAGAACTCTGAAACATAAACATACCCTTAGTGCAGACAGAGCCATCATAGATTTATGTCATTTTGAGAGTAGTTAGTACATATCAGGCTAAATGTCTCCAAGGAACAAAGTTCAGTAGAACTGCTGTGACTGGGAAATACATTCACTAATGAGACTTGGGCAGACCTGTGGCTGGTGCATGCTAATGGAGCGCTCTGATTCCTGTGGAGCTGCACAGATTCATGCTGTTGACAGCGGTTTCACTTACTGCTTCCAAACAGCTTCATCAGCTTTCCTGCAGTCTGCTAGCACACTGATTGGCCATGCCTCCAAGGTAGAAGCTGATCTGTAAAAGGCCGTGAATGGGTGCTTTCCTTTCTGCATCCAAAAGTGGCACAGATTTAATTTTTCTGAATGGAAAATAGCTTATCATTGGCTTGGGAAATCTAAGGGCTTATTTAAGGAGTGCTATGAGCGAAACTTGCACCTGATGGTTAGGAGCCATTTTCACCACCGCTCCAGCTGCAGCATGGTGGGGGGGCTCGGAGTTCTATATGCAACTACAAGAAAATGCCACTTTTACAGGAACCGAAGAAGGTAGTGCTGGGGACCTGTTTGCTGAAAACCTGCATATGCTGGGGAAAAAAAAAAAAAAGAGCAGCTGATAAATGGCTTGTCAGCTTTGCCTAAAGAAAGAGACTAGCACAGCAGAGTTATGCCTACCCCCCTTTTTTTTTTTTTTTTTCTTTTTTGTAAAATGGTAGGTGGCAGCTAGCTCAGCGCTGTGGACTGGGAGTTGCCTCATCTCCAGTTCCATCCTTGGAATGGATGGACTTCATACAGCTGCCTTTTTAGGAATACCGCTTCTGAGCTGTATTAATCTGCACACTAAGCAGTGGTACAGGTGAACAGAGAGACCTTGTACATGCAGACTCCAGCAAAACTTCTCAGAAAAGTGTTTATTTAGAAGGGATGTGCCATAAGTTACATCTATGCTGTAACTTTTTTTAAATCGTGTTACAGGTAATAAAAGACTTAAAACTTTGCTTCCTTTATTAAAAATTGCACCATTAGCTTCACAGTGGTAGTAGAAAATGTCATGTGCGGTTATGTAGTACAGTTTACACTGTGTGTAGATAAGAAAATTTGTGCTGAGCTGCTGAAGTTGTAGGCTGTATTTAAATCTTCTGTGCTCTTGGGCTTATAGGTGCATCTAATTAAATTACTCTAGAGGGCTTGATCTCCAGTGCTTCTAGGACCTTTTAGTTTTTATGTATCACCTTGAAAGTGGTGCCTGCCTCACACATACAGCAAAAAGGCTCTGTTGAGTGTCTTCGTGCTGAGGATTCTTTTCTGGTTCCTCTCCACTTGTGCAGCTATATCTTTGCATCTCTTGTTTGTACCATCTCCATCTGATGTACAATCTAAAACCAAGAAGTCAAGTTTACAATAAAAGCCAGTTTTTGTGAGTGGGAAGTATTAAGCCACAAGTGCATTTAAACCTACAATAAAGTTCAGCTTCTGTGTGCAACCAAGAGCTGAACCCACACATCATACACACTTGCATTTGATCAGTTCCTGCTGTGGTTTTAGCTGGGTGGGGTAACCTTCTTCTCAAGTTTCTGATGCACTGTACAAAAATACAACCATCAAAGTCTTTTTATAATCACGCTAGAAAACAAAATTTAAGAGATGTTTGTACAAACCTTTTTTTGCTAATGCTCTGCACTTACAGCTATCTTCCCATTATTTTCTGCCTGTGCTTTGCTGTTTATCAGTCTTGCAAATACTGTTGGTGAACTGTGCACCTGGATCGATATTCTGATATGCATAACACAGGCTAGCATCTCTTGGACAATTGATCAGCTCAGTTTTTATTGTATGGGCATGATATATTGACTTTCAGGATATCAGGACAGGCAGAACTTCGCAATTTTAATTGGATACACTGTAAAATGTTTTTAAGGGTGGTTTTGGTTTGGTTTTATCCTCTTCAGAGTGCCTCAGGCCATCTGTTGTACAGCTGTATTTAAACCCCAATTATTAATTGCCCCTTTATTTCCCTAGGTAGATTATAGAAGTGCTACTCCTTTCCATGATTTTTTTATTTTGTCAATCTAAACTCAAAGATGTACTGATGTTAAAGATGTCCTTTCTCTGTAAATAAAGTATGAAGTATCTAGTCACTCTTGGATATGACTGTGTAACCACTGCTTTTGTATAGCTGGGAATGTGTGTCAACATGCATGCATGAATGTTTTCAGAATCGGTACTGAAGTCACTGCTGATAGTCAAAGGCTGCGATCTTCCAGAGCTTTGTACAAGTAACTTTTGTATCAGATCAACTTGTTAACGTTTCTTCCTTTTAATTAGGTTACAAGACCCAGTAGCTACAACAAGAAGTCCCATTTTGATATTGAAGATGTTGATGAAGTTGACAAAATGGAGATTAGGTAGTGTATTTTATACTAATACAGTTGTCTCCCAAAGTTGTCTTCCAACTTTGCAGTAGGCTCAGTTTTTAAAGTGGCAAGCATGGGTTTACTGTTGATAAATCAAGATGAGTCTTCCTCACTGTATCTGTATGTTCATTTACCTCTACTGTCCTGTAGATTGTATCTGAATATGTTTGGTGGTTCTGCTGCAGGAGAGATCCTTATTATTTTCCTTGGTATCCTATATATGCTGTGTGTATACTAATGTGTGGCTGTAATTAAGCACAGCCTTTTATGTCTGGGCTCCCCTTTCCTCTCTCCCTCCCTCAGTTTCCCAAGAGAGCCCAGAAGCCTCTATGATGCTCCTAGTTAAAGGGTCTGTTTTCTTTTATCACTTAATTTTAGCAACCCATATAAGGTCCTTCTTCCCTGAAAGGAGACTCTTGAACTCAGAGTTTCTCTGGGGCAGAGGCAGTTTCTCTTCTCTTTTGCCTGCAAAACTTTAACTCCTTCTTGCAAGGCTGTGTATGATACGTGTGAAATCCCATTGCGCAGGAAAGAAGCAATCCTAATTTCAAAAACAAAAGAACACCACTCTACTCCCTGCCACCCACTGTTTTGAAACCTGCTGAGGCCTGTTAACTGTGTCTGTGGGGAGAGGTGAATAGAAAGAGCGGAGAGGAAACAATAGGAGGTGCAAAACCTAAAGGTATCACATGCGTCATACCATCACATACATTGAAACTTGGAGACTTAGGCCAGCTGCTGTATCTGCATCAAGTGGTGAGAAATCTCCCTCTCCTTTATGCTAGGATTTGGAGGAAGAAAGGTTGAGGGAGAACGGTGACACCCCCTTCCTTCCCAGGTATTCCCACTAGAGAGGTGGTGAGGGCTTATCTCCCAAAACATTCCCTAGTCCCCTCAGAAGCACAATTGGCTGTAAGGAAAGGAAGAGGGGAGACCAGGAAGAGGGAACAATACTTAATCCCAGCAAGCAAGACACATCTGTGTTCACCAGTGAATGGATGAGGGCCGTTCTGATTTGATGGTCAGCTGCTGATTGATGTAACCTGTTAGTGTAGTATCACAACACTGCAAGACCATTAATGGATTTGTGTTTGCCATGGCTCTGTGTGATGGCAAAAGGAAACTTCATACTCGAGAGAGACAAGCAGTACTCTCTTTCTCTGAGAACATCTGTGTCAGGCAGTGTAAAGGTAGCTGGTTAAGGGCAAGCCACAGCTAATTCATAGGAGAAAGAACAAAGATCCAGATTCAGTACCATGCTGCTTTGGTGGTGTCGATGTTGCAGCACAGCATGTGATCTAGGCCTAGCACGAGACCATATTTCTGCAAAGCTTTGCATGGTGTAGGCAGGGAGGCGGTAACATGTCCATATCCTATGGAAAGTATGTGATGGAATGGGCAACTGAACAGTGTCTTGGGATTTCCAGTCTAGTCTTTGTAACCATGATGTGCAGCCACCCACTGATTTTAAAGGAAAGCTAGGATTCTCTGGTAGTTTTGTGACTCTGGAAGGGGGCCCTAGACATCGGTGGACAGTGGTTATGCATTGCTTAATATTTCAGTTGATTCTTATTTTTTACAACTGGACTAAATGGAATGATACAGTTGTTTTACTTAATATATCTTTTGGAAAAATGACTTCTCTGCAATGATAATGTATGTGGAGCTGAGCTTCAGAAAGTCTTTCATTCCTTAAAACCAACACATCACAGTGTGGTAAAGTTGAATAGTTTGTGAGGAGGCTTACAAAATAGTTGGGAAAAGATTAATCAAATTATAGACAAAAGCAGATAAAGTGTTAGTCGTGGTTGGGCAAACTCTTTGCTCAGAGGTTTTGTCCCCTGTAGGACAGAGTGTTTTTGTTTCTGTCTCAGGTTCCCCTTCCACCCCCACTCACTTCCTCCAGTCTATTTAGTCAGAGTCAGATTGCCCCCATGCCCTCTGGACAGATCGTACAATTTATGGGTTTGGGGGTTTGTTTTCTTTTTTTCTCCTGAGACAAATACCATTCCACAGGGTAAAGAGAAGACTTAGTCTCTCATGGTTTCTCTCTAAAGCTATGAAAGTTTCTCTTTTTGAGTGGGTGTAGGAAGTTGCAGGCAGGGCATATCAACAGTTAGGGACCAGATGTTATGGTGAAATTCATTGTTTCTCCTCCCCCATCTCTGTTTCTTTCTTTCTGTGACTACAGTCTGACCAGTTTCAGAATAACACTTGGCATAATTTTGCCTTTTAAAAAGCTCAGAAAACAGTAATCTTTTAGACTCTGAGGTCTGTGTATTATGACTTTAAAAATGCTGCTTATGCTTTATACTCCAAGCGCACAAAACAATAATTTCAGAATTTGCATGCCTGCTTTGCTTCCTGTGTAGTGTGAGATCTACCTTGAGTTGGTAGTTCCTCTCCTACAGATCCTTTGCACTGATTTTTTTTTTTTTTTTTTTTTTCTGTAACTTAAGTTTCTGTGGAGGAACACCCTTTGGCTGCGTATGTTTCGAAGTGTTATTGCTCATGGGCATCTTGAAAGAATTTGGATAAACTAGAAACCAGTAGCCTGTAAATACTTGGTAAATTGTAAGTTTGACTGTGTGTAAAGAAACGTCTCAAAAGATTCCGCTCCTCCTGAACCTGCTTTTAGCCGTCTGAATTAGTTAGCAAGACAGTAGCCAACCAGATATGGAGAAAGAGAGGAGGTTGAATTCTCAAAGAAGTTTTTTTCTTTTGGGGAATTCTTGCCCTGCAGAAATACTGTCAAAATATCAGAGTTTGAAGAACTTTACCCAGCAGGCATGCAATGTGAGCGGATGGTATGTCTCGTGTATGAAACTTGATGCATGAGACACTGTTGAGAGATACAAGGCTCAGGGGATTTAAAAGTGGCATACTCTGCATTTACATAAGGTAGGATAAACCTTTAGCAGGACTATCAACATCCATTCCTTGACAAGCCTACTGTGACTTGCTTGAGACTAGAAAGGTTGTATAAATATGTCCATAATGGGATGACTTTGCACCTTATCCAAATTAAAGTTGGTCTTCTAAAAATCTTTGTTATTTAAAAAGCTGTATTTTTTTCCCATACATCTTTTTTCCCCCCAAAGTTTAAGGCACATTCAGACTGTCACTTAGCTGTGAAATTCTCAGCTGAGTTTGTTTTATAATGAAAATGCCACTCAGAGGAAACCTTAAAATATGTATAGAAACAACTACCCTGGAGTTTGATACCCTTGCTTCAAGGTGGGTATTGGCCAGGTTAGATACCAGTACTTCTACTTTGAATCTCACTGCAGATGTTTTACATCCTAATGTTAAAGAGCATGTGAAAGGGAAAGAAATAGCATCTAGAGATACATACCAGAACTTCCCAAACATGAGGGACTGAGTGCCAAAAATTGTGTAGACTTCAGTCGATACACAGATTATAGAGAGTGGTAGAACTGTCCTAGGTTTTGAGTATCTGTACAGAACTAGTTTAGGTGCAACAAATCTGTAAGCTTGACACAGTGAATCTTCCCAGGAGCTAGAACACTGGGAAGGACTGTGTAGAGAGTATTCCGCCTAACTCTGTAAAGCTGCCACTTAGCTGCTAGTAATCCCAAATTAGACCAGGACTGAGAGTATGAAGTCTGTAAGTATCTCTGCACTTTTTTTTCCCCTGGTGCCCATTTTACCTTTATTTTTCCATTATCTGGGATAGCCAAACAGCCCTCTGAATCTTTATTAATATGGATAGTGGAAATAGGACAGATGAGGAAAAGGTAGTTTAGATTCTTTTTTTCACTGAAATCTAAGGTAAGGTTGTCTCTTTACTGTTTGGAACCTGTTGTTGTACAGTTTTGAGACTTTCTAGCTCATAGGCTTGAGGGGTGGGAAAAACCAAAATTGAAAACAACGTTGGGATTATTTGTTTTTAATTTTTTATTTATTATGAAACTTTTAAAGTTATTTGGTTTTATTACAGGGTTGATCTTTGGAATGCCAGTAACTTGAAGTTTGGAGACGAGTTTCTAGGAGAACTGAGACTCCCTTTGAAATTTCTCCGACAGTCTAGTTCTTATGAAGCATGGTATTTGACATTTTTCTTTTGGAGAATAAGTAGAAACATATGTCTGCTGTGAAGACTTAAGAGTAATTACCGCTATATGATAAAGTTTAAATGGATTTAATTTGTAACTTTTTTTGTAAGCAAGCCAAAGTAATCTTAGCAAATGTAAGAACAAGAAGTTTTGATAATGTGATATACAGAGATTTCAGTCTGCCTCTGTATTGCACGTGGGAGTTCTAATGGCTTTATGATATTATTTACTGCAGTTCATCAACAGTGCCATAGTTTTAGTGTGTGGGTTTTTAATCATATCTACATAAACCTTCATGATCAGAACTTCCCGTGTTTCAGTTGGTGCAAACTGAATTTCAGACTGGCAAACAATTAAAAAATCTGACTCGGAACTCTGAAGAATTCAAAACATACATAAGTATTGTGTGTATCTGTACATTTTATATATGTTCATGTATAGCCTGAGATAATCTTGTGTTTCAGCATAGATTTTCTGTCTTATTTTTTGCATATCAGGTATTTCCTGCAGCCCAGAGATAATGGTAACAAGTCATTGAAACCTGATGACCTCGGTTCCTTAAGGTTAAATGTGGTTTACACTGAGGACCATGTTTTTTCCTCAGACTATTACAGTCCACTTAGAGACCTCCTGCTAAAATCTGCAGATGTCGAGGTAATTTACTTGCACTGTTTATTCTTCTCCTGCAGATCATCCTCACAGGGGGTCTCTCTGAATGTTTGTCACTATCTTGCTGGCATTATAGTTGTGTAATTACAGGAGTCTTCAGCTTCTTCCTTTTCAGACCTGAGGGCCTTGTTAAGTTCTGCATATCCTTGCTGCTTGTTTTCAGTCCTTGCAGAGATCTTTATCTGCATGCAGTACAGTGGGTGAAGGCACACCCAGGAACATCAGTGGTTTTAGCAGCAGCTTATTCTCCGTGGCTTTCTAATTTTACATATGAAAATGCAAAGTAAACTTCAGTTTGATCAATTGGTTTTCCTTTACTGGAGAGGAACAGGTTTACTTGCATAATTAAAAAAAAAAAAAAACAAACCCAAACCAAGAGCTAATCCTGAAATGTCAGAGGGTTGGACCGTGTGTGCTGTTACATATACTTTTAGCAGTTGTAACAGTGCTTTTTTTTCTTTTTTCCAGTACAAGAACTGGGTTCTTGTGGCTTGAAATTGAGAAGGATTAGAATTCTTCCTCTTCACTTGCTTCCCAGGCAACAGTGACATTCAGTGAAAAGACAGCTATTAAAAATGGGAGGGGGAAAAAGATACTGCACTGTAATAGTTTTTAAATTGCTGCCCTCTTGTGATCAGAACTTAGAGTCAACAAAAACTGCAGTGTAACGCCCACCCGTGTTCTGTACAGGCGTGTTTGGGTAGCTGGTCATTGCAACTGTTTTGTGGGGTTCTGCGTTAAGGAGCTAACGGGAGCATAAAGAAAGGATGCTTCTTCTGGAAAGATCTCTCAAAAGTTTTTTTCTTTCCACTGTTCAGCCTGTTTCAGCATCAGCTGCACACATTTTGGGTGAAGTTTGCAGAGAAAAACAAGAAGCAGCCATACCTCTTGTCAGGCTTTTCTTACACTATGGCAGAATTGTGCCTTTTATAAGTGCCATTGCAAATGCTGAAGTGAAGAGAACTCAGTAAGTACCAAAAACCAAATTGCTATCAAACATACCTACTCTGTGTTGGCTAGTGTTAGGATCTTCTGCTCAGTTTCTAGAACTAGAACTTTGTAATTTCAAAGGAAACTGTCGGAGTTGTTCCCGTGCCACTGAAAGGGGGGCTAGTGATAGTAGAGTCTCACAAACTGTACTTACTTGACTAATCTTAAGAAATGTCGCATTGGCTATTGAGTCCAGTTTCTTTGTTTCACCTTCTAGCTGAGTGGCAGGGGTCTTTATAAACACATTCACTGTTCTGAAGATCTGGTGAGTTTGATTTTAAGAAGAATTCCCACCATGTTTTTCAAAGTCTACTTGCAAGACTATTCGAAGGTCTGAGAGTAGGCATTTTCACTCTTCTCAGTCTTAATTATACTTGATGATAGCTGTGAAATCCTACATTACCTTCAGCTGTTAATACAAAATCATTTCAGCTTTATAGCGTGCTAATAAATTATCTAGTGCTGAGTAAAAAGTGTTCATTGAATTTGTTCAAAACAAAAAGCAAGTTTCTTTCTAGTCATGAATATTTAAGGAAAGCTGTGTGTCTAATCTTTCCAATTAGAGGGCTGAGGAGCAAAGAAGAGATTGAATCTGGCAGTTGATAGCAGAAAACAAAATCCTTTTTTCTGGTCACTTCTTGTAAGTCCCTTGTTTGACTTACCAGTGTGCTGACGGTTCAGTAGTGTAAGATCTAGTGTTCACACCAGGCAGGTCCTAAAGAACATTTGTTGCCACAAGCGTCGTGCCTATGTAGTCATGCTCTTGACTGACAGTAGAAGAGACAACTGGGAGTCAAAGGGAATGACAGATACTGACTCTGAAGTAACAGCTTCCTCAGTACAAAATAAAGTCTTTGTGTGGGTTGGCTTTTCACAGCATGTCTGAGGAACAGAGTGTTTTCCTTCCTGTAGGTAGGTGTATTTTTTTCTGTGCTACAGGTTGGCTGAAACAGCTTGGTTGCTGCAGTATGAGGAAATTTGCTGCTCCCTAGTCAGTCGTGTTCCTGTGATAAAACAGCAAAGATGGCGTTTGTTTTCAGGGCTTTCTGGCATTTGTAACAGACAGTGAGCTTACTTTTTTTATGAAACAAAATGATGAATCCAGCAAAGTAATTCATCCTGTTATTCACTACTTGTAAACGGATACAAGTGTAGTAAGCTGTAAACAACAGAAAAGACATCGGTGTGTGTATAAGAACAAGCAAATAACTTCATATCCAAGTTTGATCTGCTGTCGGTAGGCACAGGTTTTCACCTTGTGAATGTAGATGAGGTCATTGATTATGTACCTATCTGCATAACATAAATTGCTATACAAGGAATTGCAGGTGCAAAATTAATATGAAATTACTTGCATTCCCAAAATGCAAGTAATACTAAAAAAAAAAAGTACACGTGACAGTGATTTGAGCCTGTGTGTTGCCATGTGTTTCAATGGTACACTGAGCACACCATCTAATACAAAAAAGAAAATCTGTAGTCCCTCTTGGACATACCGTGACTACTGCTTTTCTGTTCTAACCTGGAAGTGTGCTAAATGCTACATGACTCCATTTAATGGCAGGCTGGTGTCAAAGGGAGTTTTTGTTTCTGCATTCCGTCACCTTTCACCGCTTCTTTTATTTCCATATATTAGCAGTTTATTACAGAGAGACTAAATTACAGAAAATTGTTCACTTCCAGAGACCCAAACACCATTTTCAGAGGAAACTCATTAACTTCCAAGTGCATTGACGAGACAATGAAACTGGCAGGGATGCATTATCTGCAAGTTACACTAAAGCCAATTATAGATGAGGTAAGAGCAGTTCAGACTGTTTATTTGATAAAATGTCACTGTAAAAGGCCTTCAGGGAGCAGATACTGTTTATTCCTTCCTATTTTAAGATGACTTTGTTGGAATAATTCTTAAGAGCCTGTTTCTATGTTAAAATCCTGTGTGTTAGGTTAACCACAGCTGAGTCACCCAATTCAGAAACAGTTGTATTGTATTAAAGAAAAAGGAAAGTTTTTCCATTTATTTAACTAAATGACTCTGTTTTATAAAATCTAACATTTATTGTTTCTGAGAAATTAATAAAGGAATACCTTAAATGAATAAACAATATATACAGCAGCAAGCTGCTGGGAAGCTATAAGTAATACATTACATCCAGGGGGTATAAAGGAATAAAATTTTTCTTAGATAACTGTGTATGTGATGCATGTATTGTAACAATGGTTTATTATCTATCCAGTCCAGAATGGCGGGTGTGGGTATTTTAGTGCAGTAATTGGGCAATACTTTCAGACCACAGACTTCCTTTAAATGATTTGACAGTTTCTTCAGCTGTTGTTCTAATGTTTCATCAAAAAATGTCAAGTTTTTAAAGAATATAGATATACTTTCAAAGTTGACTGTTTTGGCAAAATGGGACTTTTCTTGAACAGCCTTGCTTGAGAGAGTCTCACGACCAGTTCTTCATTTCAGTTGAAGGGTAGAACAAATTAATGCTACTTTTTGGAAAAAAATAAACATCGCATGTAGTTTACCTTCAATGCTTTGTCAAAAGAAAAAAATACAATTTATAAAGTTGGCTTTTGCCTTTTACCCCAAAAAACTAACAGATTATGCTTTTTACAAAACTTTTTCTTCTTGAAGGTAAACTGATATATTGTGTACACATTTTTTTTTTTTTTTTCCCCTAGATCTGCCAGGTCCATAAACCTTGCGAAATTGATCCTGTGAAATTAAAAGATGGTGAAAACCTGGAAAATAACAGGGTATGCATTAGATTTTGAAGATGCAATCTCTGTTTATGCTGTCAAGTTTAACTGAGGTCCTCAAATGTTGGATGTTTCAAATAATTTTGTCATTCATTAGAATACACTGGAAGCTTTCTTAACACCACAAACTCTTACAATTCTTTTACAATGGCTTTACATTATGCTATAAACACAATATCTGTAGAATTTAAATCACTTCTCCCCCTGCCCTTGAGGATGAGGATAACTTAGCCTGTGGCTCTACTGATGATGTAAAAAATGGTGCTGTGAAAAGGAATGATATGCCATACAGTCATATCACTTGATGTTTGGTTTTGATAGGAATAATATTTTTACTCTTGTACTTGAATATGTGTGTTACCAGAGCATCACTGAGTGTGAGACTGTTACAAGTATATAATGTTGAAAGTGAGAATCTTTAATGATGCCATTATGAATAAAACCAGGAATAATACCACTTTCCACAGCAGAAAATTATACTATTTTTGTCATAATCATTGCATTTTTCAGGAAAATCTGAGGCAATACGTTGATCGCATTTTTACCGTAATTACAAAATCTGGTGTAAGCTGCCCTACAGTGATGTGTGATATTTTCTTCTCACTAAGAGAATCAGCTGCCAAACGTTTTCAAGGTGAGTTTCTATATATTTCACATTACTGGTAGCTTTTAAGTGCAGGTGTAGTGTAGCAGTCTGCATGACCCATAATGGATTTAGTAATGGAACAACAGCTGTAGAAAATAGCATTTGGAGTGTGTATTAATGCTAGGTTTTCCTTGATTATTCATTCCACGAAGAACATGACTTTTAATGGTTGTGTGAGTTTTCCTTAAACATCTTTCAAAGGAAAACAGCCTTTAAAAAGAGCATTATGATGGTATGTATTTATGGTTTTAATATTTTCAAAGTATGCTCAGGTTTTTGTAATGGCTTATTCTGCAGACTCCATGCAGCTGAATTATTTTCTGCTCACATGTCAATCTGTAATAAAGGCCAATCTATAAATTATTTGAGTCATTGCAAGCTTATTGCCCTAGGAGGCCCATGTGCTGCGAAGGCCTTCTGGCTGTCAAGAGGGAATTCTTTCTGCTCCCTCCCTGTTGTTTTGGCTCTGTGAGAATGAGCAGGCAATATAAAACCGGAACTGAGCAAAAAAACCCAACCTATATATTTCCATGAAGGGGAGCAGATTACAATAAGGACATTTTAGAGAGTAATACAAGTTCAGCTTTTAAACAGTCACTTCATAGTAGAGAAGCTCAATCAGAAAGCCATTGATTGTGCTGTTGTGCTCTTTATTTTATGTAAAAATAAATAAATAAAGTGTATTTTTTGTAATTTCCAACTGGAATAAATACATTAGGAGTCTGTACAGCATTTGTGCTCGGGGCTATAACTAGATAACTGAGAGTTGGCCTCTGTACTGAACGTTTGATAAACTATGTAAGTTATTCATCATACTTTAGTTGCATAGATGGAATAGCAGGTGTTTGTGTGAAATTCCCCGTGTAGTGGAAAAGTGAATGGTATTCTCCTTGTAGCCTGTGTCGTGAACTCACTTCTTTTTAAAAGACTCATTGACATTTCTTTGGTTTATGCTAGATAATCTCTGGCTCCAAATCATCCATCATCAGTTAATCCTGTAACTCGCAAATATATACATTTCCAGCATATGCTTGAGTTAGCTTTCTGAAGGCATTCTGATAATTTCAGAAGGTTTTTAAGGAAGGATTACTGAAATGCTGAGTAGAAGTCTTTTTTTTTTTTTTTTTTAAAAAGGTGACCTAGATGTGAGGTATACAGCTGTTAGCAGCTTTATTTTCCTGAGATTCTTTGCTCCTGCCATTCTTTCTCCAAACCTCTTTCAGCTTACACCACACCATCCAGTAAGTACTGTATCAGTTTTTTCTAGCTATGTATACGGTTCTATCACCATAGTCTGTCTATCAAGATTCTTTCTTCAGTTCTTTTAATAGCTTTTAGGAGAAGTACCTTCGTTAGTTCAAAGATCTGAATTTTGGATATGAAGCATATGTTGGATGACTGTGTATGTGAAGAACTTGGGAGGTGTGGGAGGAACAGTGAAATTTAAGGACAAACAAGGTAGATGGTCTAAGCTGCTGTAGAAAAGATGATTACTGCTTTATTTTTGCCACATTACATTAATGCTGGATTGATTGTCAGCAATGGGTTTTTTTTTTTGCACATGAATTGCCTCTGGTTCTCTGAAGAGCAATAGAGTAGCTATGAAGCGTGATGGCTTCAGAGTCAAAAGCCTTCAAAAAGCAAATGTAGTGTTTTATTGGGTCTTTTCTAATTTTATGTTACTTTTCTGCAAGTGAAATAAGAAAGAAGAAATGTAGTTTATCTTCCTCTATTTGATATTTTAAATAGCTAGTCTATATAATATTGTTCTCTTTCCTAGGATCCTCAGACTTCTCGAACTTTGACGCTTATCTCTAAAACCATTCAAACGCTAGGCAGCCTATCAAAATCTAAATCTGTAAGTATGCCATTTTCATTTAAAGGCTTAATTCAGGAAAGTTGTTTGGTTTTTTTTTTTTTAATCTTTTATCACTCATTGTAATTAAGCCTTTAAAATGCTTGAGTTGCAGTAGGCTTATGCAAAACTGGTTATGATTGCTTTGATTATAAGCCTCTCACGATCACAGAAAAACTAAATCTGTCTTAATCTGAACTAGATTTCAGTAAAGCAAAATTGTGTGACCAGCCTAGAAGTCTGTTCCAGGGCTTTTCATTCCCTCCTTCTGGAAGAAAGATAGGGGTCAGGAAAATCCGTTCTCTACTCACCTCCAGTATATGACAGCAGCTCTACAGGGCTTTTCAGATTGTTTCAGCATCTTAAAGCTCAACTGAGAAGACTCACCCAGTAAGGGCTATACTTTTCTTTTCATACCAGTTCAGTTTTCTGCCAGTCAGTGATGAGATTAGGTCTAAATGCCCATGTTCTGCCTGTTCGATTGAAATAAAACTTGTGTACCTAAGGCACCACACTGCTGCATCTGGTGATAATTTGGGGTCGCTGGTGGTCTAGCTAGGATTCACACAGGCAACTATAGATGAATCTGTACCTCAATTATGAATCCTTTGAGACAATAGAATCCTTCTCTCACACTTCTTGTCAGCTTCTTTTTCAGACCAACATTAAATGCCAAAGCAGAAGTTTGAAGGTTTTGAAGAATGCATTAACTATAGTAAAAGAACATTTAAAGTGCATTCTGCTACCTTTTTGAAATAAAAATTTAGTACTACTAAATGTGTGCTGTACAACAGGAAAGTAGCACTTTGCTTGTTTTACCTCTGGCCAGAAAAAAAAAAAAATCCCTCATCTGCAGTGGCTTGCCTCATGGTCTACTGCTGTTAACAATAATATTTTCTGTATAGACTGTATTATGATATGCATGGTTTTGGCTTTGTATTTCAGGCCAATTTCAAGGAATCCTACATGGCTACTTTTTATGACTATTTTAATGAGCAGAAATACGCAGATGCAGTAAAAAATGTAAGTGATCCCTATGGATGTTCTGAAAATCCTGCTGTGTTGTTGAAGCTGATGCTGGGAGTCTTAGAATATAATACATACTGTTTGTAAACCAGGAAGTTTGTGCTGGAAAAAGCAGATTCCTGATAACTGTAATATTCAAGGAACCTTTAACAAATTATGCGCATGTCAATAATAGAATCTCTGGATCTACTTCTGCTTAATAATTAGGTTGGATTAACAAGCTGCTGCTTAAAGCTTGAGACATACGCACGCTTCATAGAATGCTGCAGATCTGTGACGAAAATTGCTTAGTCCAAAAGGAAGTGAAAGATACGTATAACAGAGAAGCACAAGAAGTGGTGGTCATCTGCAGTTTTTCTGCTTAAGAGCATTTGTGCTATTTTTAGTTTACAACCCAGGAAACCTCCCAAATTCCTCAAGCTTCTGTCATTGCCTTCTGTTTAACTACTTTTACAGTATTTTCTTGTAGCTCTGTGCTGTACAAATATTAGAGATTTTAATTTGAGTAGTGCGGTACTGCCATTTTTATCTATGCTTTGTGTTCACTTTTTAGTTTCTAGATTTAATTTCATCTTCAGGAAGGAGAGATCACAAGAGTATAGAGCAACCTATATTGCTTAAAGAAGGGTAAGCATGCATGTGCAACAAAGCCTTCTACTTGTGTGCTTGCTACCATTTTAAGGCAGCGATCTTTTTGTCCGCCACCCCTATTCCATCCATGTGTTGAGAGAAGAATGTAGAAAGATTCTTGTGTTGCTATTTCTACTCTCTGTGGCTGCTATAGCTGATTTTAACATCTTTTCATTTGATTTAAACATCTTAATTTAAGTATGTTTTGAAATAAGTGGAGGAAAAAAGAAGCCCGTAGAACTTAATTAGCACATCTAAGGCAAAATAAACTTAAACCAGCATTGTGTTAAAATGAAGTTGACTTTTTTTTCTCTGAATTCCAGTGAACAAAAGCTGTAAAATTTCACTGTGAAGGCAGATACTGAATATCTTAGTGAGGGCAAAGCCTGCAAATGGAATTTGCTTTTGCTGCCCCGTAAGATCCATATGCTAATCATTATCATGGCCATTTCAAGGAAAATTTGTGATGCACTTGGAACAGTTTCTGCTTTTAGTACCTTTCCTTTTTTTAGAAGCACGTTCCATATGCTGTATTAGTTTTAGATACTAATTGTTGACTTTTTTTTAGTGTTACAAAACAGAGTTGTTAAGATGATCTAAGTGCACTGTGGAAACAGCTTCTGTGGGCTAGAAGGAAGAAAGTAAAAAAACCAAATTCTTCCTGTCAGAGCTCAGTAAGCTGAACTGCTGTTTGAAAGTAGGCTTTCATGGTAGCTCTAAGTCATGCAAAAATTAGGTTTTCAATAAAAACATGACTACCCCTTCCAGTTAACCTCTGCAGTATGCTTCACTTCTCTGATGAGCATCTGTCCCTAGAAGCAAGTTTGTCTATTTTAATTCTGTACCTTTATCATTCTTTTGGTTTTGAAAATAAATGTATAGTTTGTAACATTTTTCCTCTAACTCTAAACATCTTTTCTGCCTCTGTCTTTCTTTTGCTCCTGTCTGATTTTTTTCTGTCTTTTCTTGCTCGGCCTGTGGCTGCTGTTGTAAGGACTCTTAAACTAACAGTAAAGAAAGTTGATGGTAATAGTTCATGCAGGTAAGATGGTAGGAGCAGTTGGTGCTTTGCTGTAGCTACTGGCTGACAGCTTGTCCTTCCTTCACAGCAATAGACTTGTCTGACTTAACTTTGGGGAGGAAGTACTCTGTTTAACAATCCTGAAATGCCTGTGTAAACCCAGCAGAGAGCATTTTTGTTATCTATTTCTTGATGTTGACCGAGTATTTTTTCTTTTTTTTTTTTCTTCCTTGAAACAAAAACCTGCTGTAAACAGAGAATAAAGGGCTTTTATCTGTAGGCAGAGGCTTCAAGAAGCGCTGAGATTTGCATAATATTCAGTGTATAGATCCCAGTGAACTCACTGGAAGTGATAAAAAAAAGTGGCCATACATTTTCTAGGCACTTCTTAAGTAGCATTCACATAAATTGTTCTCAAGATCAAGGAGTGGCCTTCAGCTGTCTGTTTTTCCTGACATTTTGCATTATTGACATGTTATATCATGGGGAGTGGGTGGGAATTTTCACAGCCTTTGATTTGATTCTTCTCCAGACTGATTGGCTGGTTAGTGGGGTTTCTGTTTGCCTTTTCAATGTTTTTATTTGCTTTTTTTTCCTTAATCTGTCTTTCCTTCTATTAAGAATACCTAGATGGAAAGCTATAGTGTATGTACTTTTGATGAACATACAGTACCAAAGATTAGTGACTGGCACTTGCGTTTGCTGGCAGTGATCATGCCATCGCTGCTTAACAGCTGTCTGCACGGTTCTTTCCAAAAGGAAGAAAATTAAAAAAGAGAACTTGTCCTGCTGTTGTTGTAGGTGAAAGAGGCCTGCTGATGCTTCCAAGCAAGGCCGAGGCAGATCCAAAGTTAGGTCTGCCATCAATGCAAGAAGAAACAGTATCTCCAACCACACAGCACTGACATGGGTTTCATCTTAGACTTTTTCTCTTTGCGCTTCTGACTATTTGCTTCGACTTCTCACACATTCTGCAAATGTTAGAAGCAAAGAAATGCTTCAAATTTGCCTTATAACTTATGTGGCTTTGAATGTTTGTCACCTACCCGTGGGAAATAAAAGCACTTTCTTCTCTTGGCTATGTCAGCTATGAAGAATATAATTAGAAATGTGCTTTTAGCTCTGCAGTATGGAGTTTGCGTTTTTCAAAGGGGGATGCTCTGTAGGAGTTTGCAGTTTTAAGTCAACTTTTAAGTGTTGGCATGAGAAGGAAGAGAAACTAACTTGAAGAGCATATTATTCAGCCCAAGGATATCTGCTCTTACCTTGAAATATGAAGACTACCACCAGTGGTCCTGGTCGTGACCTGAATCGTATGGTTTTATGAAACATTTCTCAAGTAATCCAAGAATAAGGACTGAGACAGTAATTGGCTGACCCTTTTAAGAATGGGAGAGGTGTGAAACTACAACTTTAAAAAAGTTGATTGCCACATACAGTCCTTGTCAGCTTTTGTCCACGCAACTTGGAATGGGAGGCAGGCACCAGCCCAGCTGGCTACAAAACAGTTAAAGTCTGCAGGAACTTGGGTTTCTGTTTGAGCTTTAAACAGACCTGCGGCTTGGTTGGATGCAATGTAGTTATGTCTGATTAAAATATCAGAAGAATGAAACGCTATTAGCCGTTCTAAGTGTTTTAGCTTTGCTATTGAAAATCTTCAGCCAAATCATTCGCTGTTCTCTCGGTGTGCTCTTTGTGCTGTATAGTGCCTTCCTACTTGATAAAAACTACTCCGTAGTAAGTAGTTTTTACCGGCTCCATTATACAATGCTGTATTTGGCACAATAGTTAATGTAATGTGTAGAGTAGCTGTTATCAACTCTCTACTGCATGTGCATACACATTTTTTTTCCACCAAAGGTGATGCTGAGCAGTATGAAGTCACTAGACTTCCCAAAGTCACCTTGAAGCTTTTGGATTGATTTAGTGGTTAGGAAGGTGCTGGATGCATCGCAGTTTCTTGTAAGCCTATTCAAGTTTGAAATTAATTAAAACTGACAACTCACTAAATGGACACCCATCCTCTGCCCAAAAGGGTTCTAGCTTTCAGCTCTCAGATTGCTTTGTGTGTTACTGAAAATGCATTTCCAACTGCAGCATCAATGTGCAATTGCAAATGGAGCTGTAGAACATCCTGATTTTGTTTCTAGACCTTGAGAGTAACTAAAGCATTACACCTGCCTTTTAATTATTAAACATACTCTAAACCTTTTGCATGTTCTCACAGCTTTAAAAGAAATAACAAAAAAAGCTTGTAGAGTTAACAGGTCAAGCTTAGCAGAGCAGTACTAAGCGTGTTCTGCCCTTTTTCTGCTGTAGTAGGAAACCATTTAGCTGGATTTGTAACTGAGGAAAGGGCACAAGCTGCAGTTCAGCTAACTAACCAGAGCCCCTTTGTAGACTACAAGTCAAGCTACGTGTCTTGCCCCTTATCTAGATCTGGAAAAAGTACAGGCCTAACCAACAGATTCACTAAACCTATCCAAATATAACTTTCCTTGCCTTGTCAAGACAAGGCCTCAATAATTAGGAAACACTGTGTGTCCCCTGCTAAAGCTTTGCAAGTGCCATCATGTATATGTATAAATCTATATACATAAATACATATTTTATATGTATGCATATATTCATATGCATGTATATATAAGAACTGACATATTGCAACAACTGTTGTCCTGTTTACTAGGTTCATGATCAAGAGAGCACAAGGAAGAAAACGATTTGGTATGAAAAACTTCAAGAAGAGATGGTTTCGCCTGACAAACCATGAATTTACCTATCAGAAAAGCAAAGGTAACAAAGGTTTGCCAGTCTGTTTTTCATACATTAAAGCAAAGGTTAAACAGAAGGATTGTGTAAGAACAGAAGACTGAGATCTGCATCTGTAACTGTAGAAGGCTCAGTGCAGGCAAGTCTGTCGGCCTGTAGGTTCTTGCCCTTTTTTTTAGTATGTCTGTACTATTAGAGAAGCTTCTTGGATAGCACGGTACCCTATAAATTAGCAGAATATTTGATAATATTTGTCTAATATCAGTGATCAACAGCCTCTCTAGGTTTCACAGTTACATAGTAGATTGTCTAAGGAAACAAAACTCAGGATACAAATACCTTTGGGTGGGATTTGGGTTTGTACTGAGCATTCTCAGCTTGTTCTCATGAATTCTGTAGCATTGGCACAACTGGCTGCGGCAGGCAGAGATTTGTCTGCAAGCTTTGAACCTGCAAAAATGTGTTCACTTAATGCTGCCTAATATCAAGGATTTTGCCTTTCGCAAATTGTTCCGGTCTGTTCAGTAGTACACAACAAACACCACTTCCTTCCATCATATAAATCCACAGGGAGTAAGAAAGATAAGGAAACATGTTCAGGTCATGCTAGCCTTCATTTCACACTCAGCTTTGAGATCGTATGTCACCACCGTCAACCTAGTTCAGTTGATCTGCCAGGAATGATTTCTTTCATTGTCACCTTCTCAGGAAATATACTGCATCCTGCTTCAGTAGTCAATTTCTAAGAGGTTTGCTATCATAACAGAAATGAATTTAAGACTTAAGCACCATGCTAGTAAATCCCTGCTGAGTGAAAGATTTTTTTCATGTGTAGTCAAAGTGATCTTCAAAGGAATGGAATCAGCCCTTAGAATAAGGGCAGAGGGTGAAATTGAGTTGTGAATAAGTTGCTCAGTATCTCTGTGCATGTGTTCTGCAGGTGATCACCCTCTGTGTAGCATTCCAATTGAAAACATTCTGGCAGTGGAAAGACTGGAGGAGGAATCCTTTAAAATGAAAAATGTAAGTAGGTCATCTTCATTAATTTACTTGTTAGGCTGGTCTAGATCCACCAGCCTAATCGCCTTTTTCCCTTTTGTAACGTGGATTGGGTTTCTATTGAAAGATGTACAGCCACAGCTGCTTGTTCTGTATATAGTAGCAGGAGTTTCCAAAAGTACAGCCCATTCAGATTCTTAACAGCCCAGTCAGCAGTCCTTGGGTTTCGTGATCTGCAGCACACTCAGTACTGACCACTGCTGATCAGCTGTTTGGGCTCCATAATGTCAAACACAGGTAAGATAATCGAGTCACGGAATCACAGAATTGTTGGAGTTGGAAGGGACAGTCCCTGCCCTTTCTGTCAGACCTCTCTGTTGGGAAGGAACTGGCTGCTTATAACTGTGAAGGATTGCAGTTTATTTCGTAGCTATCAGGGTTTCTTACCAGATAATGAAATTGGGTATATATTTGGGTTAGGTCATATGCCAAAACAACATCTGTGCTGTGCCAGTATGGTTTAGCATTTTGATTGCAACATTAGGAAATAAAACACACCTGTGTTTCTCATGCATGGAACACTACTACCAACTTCTGTATGCGAGACATACCATCATTGTGTAAGAACAGTTCCTGGATATGATCAGTTTGGGTGATGTTTGGAGCCTTTTTCATACTCTTCTGCCTGTAAAGCCGAGTACAGCCCTTATAAAGTTTTATTTAAAAACAAACAAAAAAACAGCTCAGTGTTTTCCAGTTCTAAACAGGCATCTCTTACAGAATTCTTTATACACATAAATGGTTGTGACTTTTACCTTTTCTGCCTTTAAGTCTTTCCTGCCATCTGCACTGCTTGTGAACACCATGCAAGGCAGCACTCAAACCTGCCCTAGATAATTAGGTTCCTCAAACGGCACTTCATTAAAGTGAAATACAATGCCTAACTCCTCAGTATTTTCCCTGTTTTGGGTATTATTTTGGTAGCATATCTCTCTCTGTTAAAAGATGAAGTAAGTTTCAGATCACTTGCTTCTAGAGCACATCTTCATTGTACTGTAGCTGGCTCTGGTGTTTATAATTCACGTTAATTACATAGGTGAAAGCAACCAAGCTGCAAAATAAATCTCAAGCTATCATAAGGCAGCTGTAATGTGATAAACTGTTGCCAGCTGTACTCTGCAAAACAACTTGATTGAACTAAAAGTAGTCACACAGTTGAGATAAAACTTACTGTGTGGAAAGGTCCTGAGCTATAATTCTGATCAGCTCTTCAGTGACAGCAGTCTTTAACTTATTCTTGAGTCTACTGGGCTAGAATGCATCCAACATATCCCTTTATTGTAAAGATTTATTATAGGAAAAATATCCCTTTATTGTTAACATCAGGAACTGTTTGCTATTTTGGTTGCTTAAATTCAGTATTACCTAGGAAATGAAGGCGACTACATCCATTCTGGAAAGTAAGTTTCAGAGTCTTTCCACAAGGAGTACAAAATACCATTATTACATTCCCATGCTAATATATTCCCATGTATCTTGCCATACCTAAATACAATACTGCAGCAAGAACAGAATTCTCAAAACACCACAGCAGATGTATTTGCAATGGATATTCCATCATGGGTGCTAAGTGTGATTAAAGATCTACATTTTCTATAAATATTCTGTATGTATCTGTGCTCTGAATTGCACCAAGTGTGTCCTCCTCACTGCTAATACATCTGCCTGACTGGCAGTAAGGCCAGTAGCTTTCATCTTCCTTAAGCACAGTTTGGGCTGTGTAGGGGTGGCTTTAAGTACTGTTCAGGCCTTCTGTGTTGTTTGAGAAGCAACTGGTGGTTTTGGTAGTGTAAGGGTCTTGGAACCACTTGAAATTCTTGGCTTAGTTGTGGGCTTCTCAGTAACAGTTGCCATATGTTAGTTCACTTAGGTTGGTATCCCCTTACACAAAGCCATACTCCTTAAATCTGTTCCTTTGTTGTAATGCAGAAGGTTCCATTTACCCCAGCAGGACATTAAAATTCTTTTCCCTGTAGTTTTGTGTTAACAGAAGGTTGAGCTGCGTGCTCTTGTCTTCCTTGTTCCTTCCTTCCCTATTCCCCAGACTCAAATCGCCAGTTATGACCTGAAAAGGACTCTGGTGTGTATTTCAGTAGTGCTGGACTGATCCCACTAGCAGCTCCTACACTGCTCTTGTACATTGCACTTTTCTAATTATTGTCTGACATCTGTAAGGATACTAAATCCAGGGAAATGACTGTTGAAGCTTTCCCTTTCCTGTTAGAGGGACATTGTAATTAGAAAAACCTGTTCCTTTACAAATTAGCAAGTGTGGTTTCAAGCTACTTCAAAGGATTGTGCACCTAAAGGTGTCACAAGGGAAGAGGAGATTGCGTCTGGTGCCCATCTGCAATATTCTCCTGAGCAGCTAGGTGCAGAATCCAGGCCAATGTTTCAGGTCTTTGTAATAGGCAAAAGTGAATTTCAATTTTGGTGGGGTTTTTGGTGGTACTTTTGGGTTTGTTTTTTTTTGTCTCTGTGTTTCTTTTTAAAATAGCATGGAGAAACCAGAAAATAAAGTTCCACATGATATTGGCAGTGTAATGTCTAATGATTTGAATAATCAAATGAAGAAGTAGAGGGGGGAAGGATAATTTAGGAACACCTGAGAGAGGAAAGACCATTAAAATAAAGATTTGCAGAAGTTAGAGGAAATGAAAATGTTTGGCATTTGCCTTTCCAAAATTTGCAGTTAAGATCACTAACTTGAGCTTAGTTATCTGCAGTGCATGATCAGTATAATCAAGCAATAAGGCTGTGCGTCAGCAACTTGCTTCTTCAAGAGGAGGAAAATAAATGTGATTGTGCCGCTTCAGTTTGCAAGCTGTTTGGAACAGGCAGGAAAGCTCTAGTTTAGATTTTCAGTGCCCAAGCTATAATGCAGAATTAATGTGTAATTATTTGAACTACCCTATGGCGATTAAAGAGAAACTGTATTGCTGTGATTAACTAATTGCAGCTATAGTAGGGTGCAGAAGCGTGGAAGTTATTAAAAGGAAAGAATCATGCTGAAATTGGTGTGACAAAGACTAGAGATATGGCAATATGAAAGCAAAGCTGTCAATGAGGCTCGATCCAAACTCTTGCTTTTCTCTTCTCTGCCCCCTGCTGACTAGCATTTCCTTTCAGTGTTGGGTCCCTCTGTCAAGCTCCCAAAACTTGGAGCTGCAACATTACTAAAATTGCATCCTTGAGGCTGACAACAAATTTTGTTGAGGCCAACCAGCAAGTTAGTGTTAGCTGTTTGTAAATCATCTCCTACAGGAACAGTATCTTACTCCTTGTACCAGGTGAAAGGTCTCCTTGTTTTTAGGGCATGTTTGCTGCTTGGTTTTGTGTTGAAATGTATTTATTGGTGCATCATTTTAGTATGCTGTGTTTTCCGTTTAATAAATCAACGGTCTGAGCCCAGTCTTAGGTTCACCGACTCATTCTGGTGCTTTAATCTGTGGCTTATTTCCTATTTGCAGATGTTCCAGGTGATCCAGCCTGAAAGAAGAGTCCTGTATATCCAAGCAAATAACTGTGTGGAGGCCAAGGACTGGATTGATATCCTCACCAAAGTCAGCCAATGCAACAAGAAGCGCCTCACAGTCTATCATCCCTCTGCCTATCTTAACGGCCATTGGCTTTGCTGTAAAGCTACTGCAGATAATACTCCTGGCTGCACACCCTGCACAGGGTAAGGATCAGTAATGTGCCCTTGGTTTAGGTATTGCCAGGGGTATGTGCATCTCTGCAGTGGGACTTGCAGGTATGCAGTTTCCAAGAAGATCTGCCAGGTGCGCAGGCGTTGTGGTGTTTTCTAAGGCCATCTTTATTGTTATTTCTGATACTGTCAGTATCTGTGTATGTTGGTCAAAATGTTAACATTTTTAGAGTTCAGGACATTGATAGGAGTTGACTCTGGGATAAGATACTTTGGTTCTGATTATTTGTCATTAGTAAAAAGTCAGAAATCCTTTCAGTGTCCTGTTTGTAAATTCCTGAAACAGACAGTCATCTACTTCCAAATTTAATTCTAAACTAATCTTTTTCTAAGGGGCCCATTCGTGCTCTCTGTTAAATAAAGAGGTACTGTCTGGTTCATAGGAAACTATTTTCATCTAAAATGAGAGAAGCAGCAAGTCTGTAGTGGTAGTTAGTCTCAGAATATAAGACCTGGACAGTTGGGAGTTCAGTGCTTTGGCTCCTCCATCTGGTTAAAGCAGACTAATTCACCAGAATGTCTGGATCCTGATACAGTCCTCTCTCAAGTCAGAGTGAAAGCACGTTGGATAAATCTAGGCATAAAGAAGTTTGAACTTGTCTACCTTTTCTCTTGGGAAAAATGGGAAGTTTTGAGATCCATTATATACAATCTGTTGGCTTTCACGAGTACTCACTTTTACTTTCATCCTTGTTAAGTGCTTTCTGTGCCATAATATACTGTTTAGCATATAACTTCTCCCTGTCTTCCTGATGCCTTACAGAGGCCTGCCAGCAAATATACAACTGGATATAGATGGAGATAGAGAAACTGAGCGCATCTACTCTCTTTTCAACTTGTATATGCCAAAATTGGAGAAAATGCAAGGTGAGGATGAAAGATCATTGCATCTTCAGTATGCTTAGCAAGCAAAAATACCTGTGAAAAATTGTATGTTCTATCTAGACCAGTCTTGTGAATCACATCCTAGAACACAGCAGCCAGTATTTAACTTGCTTCCCCTTCTGCTGTCTTGAGGCAGTTCTGTGAATTATTTTTGGCGCAGTGTGCAGCCTTACAGTCTGTACAGAGTTCTTTACATAATAAACAGTTGTTTGAAATACGGTCTTAACCGCAGCATCCTAAAATAGCGTAGGCAGAGAGCATTGCTTGGATACTCTGAATTGACAAATCAGAGCATGCACTAAACCAGAAGTTTACTGATCCTGAAAAGAAGCACCAGCAAAGTTGAGGTTTCAGTGGAACATGGTTTTGTGTTACCAGAAGTCATGTGCACATTCCCTGATGCAGATCCCAAGAACAGGCTGGATAGAAATGGTTTCTCAGGAAGGCTCTTTCAGAATTATCAGTGACAGATGACCTGTGGATGTCTGTGAAATGTTGAAAAGTGAAGTTTGGGCTAGGAAACCCTCAGGAGCTGAGGGGAGCAGAGATGTGTCATGAAGGATAAAAGAAAGAAGAGACGGCAAAGGAAGTTAGTACTCGTAGGCATGCCAAGAAAAGTATCCGGTGTACACGGTGCCAGACTTGAAATCCCAATTTAGCACAGGGAGTGGCAGGGAAGCCTTTACTGCGGCACTGATCTTTAAATAGGACTTTATTTTATAATACGAGATAAGCCAGTGGTGTCAAACACACAGATTGGAAAGCACTTTAATCCATTCCTGGCCGCCGTGCAATTGCAAACTTAAGATCCCCACCACTTCCGAGCTGTCTGAACCAATGCCCAGCTTTCCCCTGTTCCGAATCCTTAGTGCCAGAGCCAGCATCGAGTTTCAGTGTCGGGGAAAAGGACGCAGGTCTGGCACCAACAGCGCAGCAAGGGGAAGGTAACTCGAAAGCTGAGACTGAGACAGCAGTAAAGCTGGAAAGGTAGGGAAAAATAGAGACAAAGTAAAATATTCTCTCTCCTCTTCTAATATGCTCAGCTAGAATGCAGAAGTAGATCACATTATGAGTGTGTTGCAAATGTTCATGCTGTGATCTCTTAGCCAGGAAGGCTCCCTGGTAGGATAAGAAGGTAGTATGACTTGCCCCTTCTTAGGGTATGTCCTTAAGCAGGCAGCCAGGCAGTAGTCGTGATATACTCTGTTTATGCTTGTTGTATGAATCTTTTAGGGGTAATGTGGTAGAACATGTTCTGTGAGTACTTCAACCTGTAATTGTTTTGAATTCAGTCTGTTGTGCAGTGCTGCACTTGCTGCTTAGGAATGGAACCTGTCCTTCTGACCAGTGAACACTTGACTTCATGCAGGCCAACTTTGCAGCACAGCAGCAGAGTTAGGAGTGTGTCAGAGTTCCCAAAGTGTGTGCGTGGGGTACTGCTAGTGCTAATTGAGATACAAGTGTTGCTTGTGGAGCAGGGGACAGCTTTGCACCAAGCCGGGAGCAGCTGCCAGACTTGCTGCCCTTTCCTTACGAGATGAGGAGGAGGGAACAGGCATCGGACAGCCTCTGTGCCTACCAACAGCCCAGCAAAAGAACAGGGAACTGCTGCTTCTGCTGTTGATGTCAGCCACAGTTCTGTTGTGGTCATACGGAAGCAAACCAAGGAACTGTATGAGCCCCGGACTGAGTATTTTTAGTCTGTCTCACTTTTTTTCCCCTGCCTATCTGATACCTATTCCTGTACTTCATTTCTTCTCCAGAGGCCTGTGGCAGCAAATCTGTTTATGATGGACCTGAGGAGGAAGAATATTCTACATTCATCATTGATGATCCTAAGGAGACGTATAAAACACTAAAGCTGATTATTGAAGGTGTTGGAACTTTAGAGCAGGAACATGCTCAATATAAGAGGGATAAGTTTAAGAAGACAAAATATGGAAGCCAGTAAGTATAATGGGTTGTGCAAACAGGGGAACAATCCTGGGAAATGGTATTTCTATTTCTTATGTTCTGGCCTTTACCATATTCATGTTCAAAAAAGATCCTGCAAATACATACAAAGCAAGACTGTGACTTAGGATTGATATCACAATATTTCAAAGGACTGTCAGATTTTTTAAATGCTTATTTTTTAATTCTGTTTCATTCATAAAAATGTGTGGGTTTTTTGGACTTCTGAGATTTTTTTTTAATTTTTTCTTAATTTTGAACTCGTGCTTGTAATGAGTAGTAAATGCCAGAAGATAGATGTATTTAGCAGCTTATTTTAGATTGTGGGCTTAAAAATGGGAAGAGTGGCTGATACAGCCAGATAACTGTATTTTGTGTACATGTAAATAAAGGAGCATTCTGTGCATGGCTGACCAAAAAAACGATCAATTCAATCGGTTCTTCCAGCTCAAATGAGATGCAGTGTTATCATTACAATTACAGCTTTTAAAATCAAACTTAGGGAAAAGGTTTTATCTGTTCACTTTCCATTCTGACATTTTGATGTCTTGACAGAAAATTCTATGTATAGTACTTTTTCCTTTCTTTCCTTGCCTTTTAGGGAACATCCCATTGGTGACAAGAGCTTCCAGACGTACATCAGGCAGCAGTCAGAAATCTCAGCGCATTCCATATGAAGTGCAAAGGAAATCACAGGAGACAGTGCTGAAGGGTCGATCAGTGAAGCTAAATAGCAAAACAAAAGGGAAGCCACACATGTAGCAAAACATATGGATAAGTGTCAAGCTTACAAACTTTGAGACTTGCAAAACGTATTCTCTTTTCAAGAAACTGTTATAATAGTTGCTATGCACTTTATTCATCTGGTTATTGACAGATGATAGAACTCTGCCTTCTAGGCGGTTGTTGTCTTGTGTATTTTCAAAATTGCTTTGGTTTCTTGGAATCTAGTGATCAGTTCAATGATCAAGGTGTGTGGACTTCATCTTGACAACTTCCATGCAATTCCTCATGTTTTGGAAACCAAGCATGCTGCTAATATGCAGCATTTTCTATAATGGTTGTTTGTTACTGTTTTTTCTTTCTGAGTAATGTATATTATGCCACACCCCTGTGTGCTCTCTTAGGAAAAGCTTAGTAACACTTTACTTCCAATGCCTACATTTAGAAAAGAAGCAGAGGAAAAACCCTCTGGTATTATCTCTTGCGTTGTAGCTTGTATTCTGAGCAGGCCAAGGAGCAGGCCTTTTGTTTTTACAGCAGCATAATTTTTGCTAAATGTGCACAGTTCTTACTAGAAATTCAGATCTGAATGGTACTCTTGATATTTTTGAGATACAAAGTCATTTCTCCAGACGCATTCAGTTTTGAAGATGCAATATCAGCAGCATAACAAAACTGACTCTCATAAATATGAGGAAGAAAGAAATGAACTTATGTCAAAGCTACATGTCTCTTTTATGCAGTCCAGTGACTGGTAATCTTTGAAACTCTGCCAACTGAAAGGCAAGGTAAGCTGATTTGGATGACCTTTTACCACCACAGCGAGAAGGACGAATAGAATACAAGTCTGGCAGCTGAGACACGCTGACTCCCAGGCACAAAAGCCGTCAAGATGGTTTTTTTCTGAAAGGGTGTTTAAAGCACTGGAGTCCCTGCTATCCTAGAACCACTTGCTTTTCTGGAAAATAGATTTCTACTTTTCCAAAAATGTTTTTAAATACTTTTTTTAAAGAGACTTGTTAAAAGATATTTAGTATATTAACACGCGTAATGGTAACTTGTTAATATTCTGAGTGTAGTGAAAATGGAATGAGCTGTGTATCTCACTAATACCACCAAAAGTCATTAAGGAGGAGAATAAAGATCTGCTAAATATAAGATAGATATTTATGTATGCTGTTTAGTTGTACACCATAACTTTCCTCTGTATAAGGGTCTGATTTACAAACATCTAGCTTTGATGGCATGGAAGCCTGCATGATGGATTTTAAGCTTCTGTGGGGTAGAAGCTAGTGTTGGTTTTAAGCTGAATTGGAACAAAGCATTGAACTATCAGTTTAATGTGAAGATATTTGTGTCTCTGCTTAAAGTGTTACAGAGTCACTCTTAACTGTGTCCTCATTGTATCTGATGTGATTTAAGATGGCTGAAGTACTTTGAATGCTTCTGTTTGATAGTGATCCTCTTAGGAATGAGGTTTTCTTTTTGTTTGAGTATATAGTAGACCACCTCCTAGTAGATGATAAATGATCTTTTATTCATCTTCACCCAGCAGACTGGGGAAAGGGAAGTAATGAAGTATTGCAGAGATGCATTTTGGACTCCAAGCTTTTAGCTGCCATGAACTGCAATTTTTAACATGTATTTGTAACTTAATATTGTTTATAAAATACTAATGACCTGTAATGTGTGTTCTACTTGCCAATTAAAAGAAATGTTTTATTTCTGAAAACTGTGTGCACTTTTGGCGTCTGTTTAGATTCACATTGGTCACCAGGGGCGCCTGTTGGCGCAGCATCAGCTATTCAGAGTTGGACCGTGAATAGAGATCCTTGTGAGTGTAAGCCAATCTCTGTTGGGGCTGCTGAGTCCCATCCTCGCTCCTCCTCCCATCCCCACACGTCCTCTCTGGACACTCATGTGCGTGAAGCTTTGGCTGGGAGGCGTTGTGTGCCAACCTGCACTCGCTGGTTCTGTTGAGGAGCGTTTGCAGGAAGGCCAGCCACAGCCCCACCAGGATAAAAACCTGTTGACCGGCTCATTCAGGAATGTTCAAGGTAACTTCCACTGCTGTATCAGCCGCTCTGTCACCAGAATGCAGGTGTGCATTTCTGAGAAGCTTGTGGAGAAGAGCTTCTAGATGAGTGACAGCAGCGGTTTAACAGGTAAACCACAGCCAGGAAAGGAAACCAAACTGATGGTGGAAGATACATCACCACTGTCTTGGTGAAGGTGAACTTGACCGCAGTTACGCAAGTGTGTGTGTTTGCTGAGGAATTGTAAACCTTGTTTTAAAAATGAACAGGGTTTTAAGCGAGATGAGGTAGTAAATTGACACAGGGTTTGTAAGAAATGAGCAGAGTTAAATACAAAATTACTGTGACACCATTCCCAGCTCTGTCTCTTTTCCACTCAGTCTCATTCAATGTGTACCGTCATTTTGTTTTCCTGCTAACATGTCTTAGCTTGAGACAGTAGGAAATCTTTGAAAGTTGCTTTTCTTGTGGCATAACTTAATTAACAGGGTTGGTGAGGGGATTGTGTTAAAACTGGACTTCCAATACTTGCTTAGCCTCTGTCTCCTGTCTGTCTGCAGCATGTTTCTGATGGTATCTTTGAAAATACTCAGCACATCCTGCCCACAAGACAGATGATGTGACAGAAACACCTGGGACAGCATCCCTTATATCTGGAATGAAGAGAATAACATTAAAAAAAAAAAAAAAAAGCACAGCCATAAGTAAGCATGTCAGGTCAGTTTTCTTTCCTTCTGTCCTCTATCCCAGCCCGAAAGGCAAAAAAATCATTTTTTAAAGAAAAAATTTAGAAGCTGGTCTGTTCTCTCCTGGGACTCCTATTGGCAAAGAAGATCTTCCTTCCTGTTTTCTCCATTGCTGAATCGGTGCACTAGGGCACAGCTGACCTGATGACAGGACCCAAGGGGCCCTGGCCTGTGTCCATTCCAGTTCAAAGGAGGTGGTGTCTCTGGCCAGGCAAATGTCTTTGTGCCTTTTGGAAGTGAAGAGTTCAGACCAGGAGATGTGGCTGTGAAACTGCACACCCGAAGTCAGGTTTCCTGTGAGAGTTTCCTAAGGCAATGGACAGGAGTTTAGTTGACAGATAAAATCGTGTCACTTGTGTGTGCATGTTCTGTAGGTGGATGGAGATGGAGAGTAGCTGCTGCGGTGATGACAAATCACAGCCTTTTCATGCTGTGGCTGTTGTGTCTGAAGCTGTGCTGGGATGCAGTCTGTTGGGCAGCAGGAGTAACAAGCCTTGCAAGTGCCAATGATGTCTCAAAGCATCATTGGCACCAGTGGAACTTGGTTCTTCACCCAGAAAGATTTTAATGAGGTCTGTGTATGGGTGAGAGCGTTGAAGAACAATTTCCATGTGAAAATCACCAAATGGAAAAAGAGAAAAGCACGATGTGCCAGGGGCATGGCAAGCAGCTGATGCAAAGAGCACCCAGAGGCCACCACAACATTAAAAGGCTCATGGGAGTCTGCACCAGCAACTGCCATCTGAGAAGCCACAAGAAATCGGTGAGAACTTCTGTCTGCACGAGAAGCTGATTTGGGGCTACGGCGCCTGGCTGTGCGACGCAGCTGTCTGAGGCACTTGGACGTTGACGTGACTCCCGTCTCCATCCCTTCTCTCCAATACTCCACGTAGTTTCAAGGAGGTCATTTCAACTTGTAATCCCTTAAGTGTGGTTATAATGGGAAGCTGGCCTGGACAGGGGGAGAATGCATGAACCCTGCCAGTCCCTGTTACCAGCTCCAGGAAACGGATGTGGCAGGAGGAGTACCGCGTAGGAGAGTGTGCAGCCGGAGGCTGGGAGTGATGCTGGGTGATGCTTGGAGATAGAGTTTAACAGCATCCTCCCATGAGCCACCTTCCGTATTCGTTACAGCTGGAGACAAAGGCCAGCAGGCTGACTGGAGGAAGACATTTCTTTCTGCCTCTGAGCTTATGTCATTAAACAGTAAATAAATTATTCCAAAGCTCAAGTGGGTACCAAGGAAAAGACAGGGTGTTACGACAGAAGCACTGTATTCCTACATGGGTAAGATTCTGGATCCGGGCTGTGTAAGAAAAGACTGGAAGAAGCCATCACAGAGCACATAATTTTTCTAGGTTCCTAAAATAACCTAAGATATAATAGGATCCTAGAAGATTCGTCCTGAGTTTGGAAACAGCATGCCTAACTTCTGAACAAATCACACGTGCCTTTCCATTTCAATTCCCATTTTTCATCTGCTGCTCTATCATCTGAGTCACTCTGATTTACTTGAAAAGTTCAAATCGTTGGGTTTATCATGTTTGTGCAGAGCTATTACTTTCAACACAAAGTTGCCTGGTGTTAGCGGGTTTGCCCGCAAAGTTAATGCGGGTGTGCTGATTAAACAAAAGGCTTGCCAGCAGCCTGGGCTAAATGTAAAGAATGTTTAAGTAATAAAAAGGGAAATCGGCTTTTCTACTAGTTTGAAAACGTTGCCACGCTGAATCTTACCAAAACCATACCCTGGATGTACACAGCTCTGGTTAACCTTTGGTTAATTCTGGCAAATTCTCTCCACGAGTGTGGAGCCTGTATGGTGTCTGACCGATTTTACTAAATTCACTCAACTTCTTTAACCTCTGTCACAGTTGTCACTGGTGCACTGTCCTGCCCTAAAGCTGTGGAAAGGAACTAGGTTTTTTATTATTCGCTTGAGGCCACAACAAATGTACTACCTGGAGATGGACTCTTACTTACATGAAAATAAGTAGGCCTTGATAGAGGTGACAATGGTGCACAGGATTGCTATCGGATACCAAAGGTGTACCTGGTGTACCAGAAATTAATTTATTTGATTAAGAAAGGCACTTTGGATAAGTGTAGGTATGTATTTCTCTGGGGGTGGAAACTTAAACTGTAGTCACTGGCTTTGTGTAGAGAAATCTGCTGACAAGTATAAAGGAAGCAAATTTTGTGAATTATAGGGAAAGAAAAAGGGAAATACTTGATGAAAACAGAAACTGTGCACAAAAAAAAAAAGGCCACCCCAAAACACCTCGTGTTTTGCTTTCTTCAGCAAGCTTTTCAGTGTTACAGCTCAGCTATAATTTCTACTTCTCATCCTCTCCAGAAGCCATCCTCTGGCAGCCATGACATCCTATGCCCGTGATGGAAATGACTGGAGAGGCTCACAGCTGAGAAAAGCAACTTTAAAAAGAGACAGGCTCATCTGGGATGTCTGGAGATGCAAATGCTTCACCTCCTGCTGAGCCACGGTGTTATGAGGACAACCCCATGGTATGTTTTCTCTTGTGGCACAGCCCCCTTAAAGAGATTCCTGCCCGCCCACGCCCTGGCTGTGGTTCAGCATCCTATTAATAGCACTGATGCAATTGAATCAGTGGAACAATTAAAACTCGTTAAAAGAGGCGGAGATTTTGGAAAAATCTGGACCATCTACCCGACCAGGTTTACAGCAGCGTCACAAACGCTTGCATCAGCACACCTGATGAGGTGGGGACAAGCCACCCCAGATGGCTTTGCCACCAGAGCGAATGCCTCTCCCACCTATGCTCCAAGCCCATTTGCTTCCAGCACCATCCCACCTCATGCTCCCTATAAAATGACTGATGCACAGCACCGTCTGTGACAAGACCTTCTTCTGAAGCCAGTGAAGCCTGTGTGTATGTCCCCTCCCCCCAGAATGCACTTTTGTTGAGGTGACCCCCGTCCCCATCTTTGTCTTTTGTCTTGTCTACATGTGCAGCCTGGCGGCTGCCCAAGGCTCCTGCAAGAGAACCAGGAAAAACCAGAGAGAAATTCAGCCCTGAGGTCTGGCACTTCCTGCTGGCACAGTACCATGTTTCCTCAGGGTTTACGAAGGATCTGCACCTGTGATAGTTGCTCCTCCACCCTCCCCAGCAGCTCTTAGCTGCCTTGATTTCCCCTGTTGAAGACCGCTCAAAGGCAGGTTTCCCACTGGAGAGCTGGGCCTGAACCTCATTCGTCTGAAAAATGTCATCATTTTTCACTCCAGAGAAGTCCTTTTGGCATAATTTCTATCAAAGGGCCCAGGAAGGAAGAACATTAAGCAAAAAGCTTTCATACAGAGCAGTTTGGAGAGTCCTCTGAGGGGACTTGGCACTGACTCTCAGCAGAGGGTAGCTGCCGCCCGAGTCATGTTGGTGTCAGAAAGAGGTGGCCAATGCTTTTGCTTTATTTAGAAGTTGCAAGTGCAGAAGAGAGGGGATGAAGAAACTGGCAGGCCTGGGCAGGTAGTATCAGCATTACAAGGAGGAAGACCTGGAAATCCCCATGGGGGCTGGAGGAAGGCAGGACCCATTTTCCTGGGCTGGAAGGGGCCAAGCACCCTTGTGTTTGAGAGCCTGCTCGGCTCTTAGGGTAGGACCTGACACAGTCAAGGTAAAGCAAGAGCCAAGGGGCCTTGGGCAGGCCCAAATAGAAGAATCAGAGCTGATTTTACCCACCAGGTTCCCAAAGTTGAATGATGCTCCCGTAATCAGGCTGTTCAGTGATTGGTTTTCTCTGCCTGTTTCTCCCGCCTAAGCATTTCCTGCTGTGAGAGTGAGCTGTTGGTTTCTGTTGTGTTCCTCAAAGCAGCACCTGGGTGAAAACCTCATGAGCCACCACACAGCCTTGTGTGCATGGACCACCTGCAGCTGCAGTGGCTGCTTGTCTGCCTGGGGCCAGCAAGGAGGAGAGTGGGGCACTTCTCCCCTGGCTTCCTGCAGGTGAGTGCTGCTGGGTGTCCCTCCAGGCAAGGTTGCTCTCCCCGGCACAACTTCTTCTCCCAATCCTTCCTTACTTCCTGTCTGCCTGTACCGGGTTGGCCCGGCCCTGCCCTTCCAAAACTGTCCCCGTGTCTTCTCCCCACTTGGTGCCTTGTCCCAGATGGGGAGTCTCTGTTCCCCAGCGCCTTCCTCTTACTCCATATGCCAGGCCCAGCCTGCTACCCCTTCCCATGTCTCAGACCCCTTGTTCACCACTGTCCTAGTTCTGGCTGCCATCACTAATTAGGCAATCACCAAGAGACTCAGTCTGGAAGGGACCTCTGGGGTCCTTCTCATCCCACTTCCCTCCTCTGTGAAGCAGCACCACTGTCTCCACTTGGGCGGTGATACAACATTGCAGTGTAGGAGGAAGGAAGCTGGTGAGATCTCTGTGGACTATTTCTATTTTTTCTTCCCTTACAAATACAATAACCTCAGTACTCCTTGGAGCTGACGGGCCACAAAAGAAGTATTTCCATGCCATAGGCAATGGTGCAAGCATCCTTGTCCGTAAAATCTCACTCATCTGAGTGTTTGTATGTAGCAGGGGCTGAGTGTTGGAGATTAGGGGCTTTGAAACTGCATTAATCAGAAGTGGATTTTCTTTTGCAGGAGATGGGGAATGATGTTCTGCTGAATATGTTCACATACAACCTCTACAGCACTGTTTGAGCATTACTTAACCAGGCAATTTCTGATGTCTTATTGACATCCACAGGAAATAAGATCTGTATTCCAAATTAATTTAATAACAGCCATAAGACAAAGGAGATGGGATCTGTCTCTCCAAATGTAGATGTCCACCATGCAGATACTTATGTTTCAGTAATTACTCAACCTCCTTTAATAGTCAGGGTGAAAAGAGAGGCCCCTCTAGAGCACAGCTCACAATTTTAGATGTCTAGCCTAGAATGAAATTAATCAAACCCTAAAAATTTGCTGTTCCCTTCTGTTGGCCACAAGGAACCCAGCATGATCGCTTCCAGTGTTTTGCTTACGGGAAAGACATTTAAAGCTGGTGAGATAAATCCCACCCGAGGGTGATAGGGGAGGACCCTGGCTGTTGTGATGTGTATTGTCACTCTTCTTTACTCACCCTCGTTGTGCAGCAGTGATTTTCTTGCAAGCCCTGTTTTCCTCACAGGGTTTTTCCCTCGTGCCTTGGGTGCCACAGGGACGGCTCAGGCCGCTAGGTGGGGGTGCTCTCATGTAGGATCCGCCCCACAGCCCTGCTCAGCTTTGGGCTGTTTTGCAACGATCCCAACCAGGAGAAGCTCATGAGCACTTTTCCCTGAGCACCAGCGCTGGCTCTGTGCGTTGCTGACTCAGCTGGTGCCACATGATTGACCAGGGTGGGGTGCGAGGGCACCATGGGGTCCCACTGAGCTTGCCAGAGCACTCTCTTGCAGGAGGTCACTGGCTTTTTGTTCTCCTGCCTGCTGTGGCAGGACAGGATGACACCTGGTTGGGTACAAAGCTGGAGCTGCTCCGACAGCGCCCGATGCACAATGAAGGCTGCCAGGACAAAGTGTCCCCTCCCAAACAAGCTGGTACTGGCAGAGTGAGTCTGAGCAAATGGGTTCAAGCCGTGTGTGGTGCTTCCACAGTGTTTTTAATTGCATACTCGGTACCAGAAGACAGGATACCGCTGCTTGGCAGAGGGCAGCCGGAGATGAGAAAGGGAAATCCCTCGCTGCCTCAGAGACGTCAAAACGAGGAGGGTTGCTATTCTCATATGGTGTCACTCAGATCTAGGGCTCCCAAGCAGCAGTGAATTTCCTGGTTATTGCTTTCGGTTTACTTTGCACTTATTATTGTATTGCATGGGTGTGATATTGATCTTATTTTAAGAATCTCTGCTCCCCTGATGTGCCTGTTCTGCCATCTGACTGGTTGTCAGTCCTCAGCAGAGAGCTGCTGGCAAACCATCTCTGCCTCTTTTCTGGTATCCAGGCCCCAGAGGAGCTGGGCTGCCTCCCGGGCTGCATGAAGCAGGAGAAGCAGGAGAGAGAAGAAGCAGTACTACTCAGGCTCAGGAGCTGCTCAGACCTTGATCTGGGGAGGGATCTAGACCTCAGCTGGACAGGAGGGGAGAAACTGTCTCCACCAGTATTCTTTCATGTCTCCTCCCCATCACCACCCACTCAGACCTCTTCTCTGGTGCGCCTTAACCCAAACCTGACCTCCCTCAGCCCCTTCTGTTGTCACTGTCCTCCTGTGGCATTGGGGGTGGATGCTGGCAGCTCTCCTGGGAGGAGCAGATCCTACTCCCCACATGCTACCGGCCATCACTGGCAGGACTGTACGAGCGCAGGGAGTTTGCCAAAGAGAGATGTGCCAAGCTGGCGCTGGCGAGGCTGCAATGTGTGGCCGTGGAGCACCTCTCCAGGGCATATGCTGGAAGAGGCAGCATAAATCAGGCCAGCTGTGTGGCTTTTTCCCCCTGCTCTGCGCAGATCAGCTGATTTCTTTTTGTTTGCACTGTGTGTTTTTCCCTGGAAGGCACGTGATGCTTGATCTGCAGATATCCCTTCTTAAGAAATGTTTGCCTGAGTTTCGAGCCAACGCTGGGACCTGGGAGTTGAGCGCTGAGAAGGAAGCCCCTCCTCTGCAACACCACTAAATCGCAGCTTTTTGTGCCTTTTCCCTGGACAGACACAGGGACAGGACTGGTCAGAGGTGGGCTGGCAGGAGCTGTGTGTTTGTGGCACAGGCTGCTTTCAGCTATGTTGCCAGAAACTGGATGTGTTATGCACTGGCGAGCTGAGACATCTGTCTCCAGATGCTGGAGCATCTCATCCTTGGCTGTGAGGGCTGACAAGGACCAGCTGAAAAGCAGATGCTAATTAAAATGAAAAAGCAGAGCTTCAGCCTGGTTTGTTCCTATTTCCAGGTCGCTTTACACAGAGGACTAACACCCATTATAGGACACTGGGCAGGGGGCACGATCTGTTAGGGTTATTTCTAAAGGACTACGCTGAAGCCACACTCCTTTTCCTTCAATGTGTAGCTTTGCATTTAGGTGAATATGTGCTCTCACCCCTGTCTGCTACATAGGTTCCTGCTGCTGCTCTGCCTCACACCTGCTTTCCGTGGCCTAAGTTTTACCTGCTCTTTCATCGGGGTCCTGCTTTTATAATACAAAGCAGCAGTTCTGGTGGGAAGGGCTGGGGGCAATGCAGAACGGTAAGTTCATCTTGCACCAGAGAAGTGGGTGTGCACTCGGACTGCTCTTCCCAAAATACATCTGTTGCAAATGCAAAAGCCTATGAGAGGGAGAAGAAAGCAGTGTTAAATACAATGTTCTTTCTTCTGCCATCTGTTTCTGTTAAAAGAGGCACAGGTGAGATGACACTGGAAGATTTCCACTCAACAGAAAATGTAGAGACCATTTCCCATTGAGATTTGTATACAACCATCCACGGTTTCACAGGCTGGGAAAGGCACCACTGGGCTAAAAATTTGCAGAAAAGTTTTCCATGAATGAGAAGTTCTCTAAGTTTGGTAAGTGAAAAAAAAATAAATAGAAGAATGAGAGCAAATTCAGCTGTGAGAAACCGCCTGGAGGTTAAATCTTTGCCACTCTTCAAACCGTGCTGCCTTTGTGGGTGAGTGAGAGCAGAGTTACGTGCTCTAGGAGTGGATCAATTTTTGCTTTAAACACTCAGCATAATGCATGAGATGAACCACCTCTTCCTCAGGCGGCGAGAGCCCCACACCCAAGTGCTTGCCATCCAGACACGCTTCAGACTGCTCTATGATAGTTAGGTTGTCCAGTGGTCCAGGACTCACTAACAGAGGACTTTTTCACATCACTCAGCAGTAGGGATCTGGAAGGTGGCTCTGAGAGACGTTTTTTGATACAGCAAGTGTACGAAGCACATATATCAGCCCAAGAGTCATACACACACTTTCTCTTGTTAAATGGGTTTTAAAAGCTTGACTCTCAGGGTTTTGAACTATCAGCAAACAAAATGAGACTTAGATTCAGCTTTGAGGACTCAGTGGATGATGCTTTGCGCTGAGTAATTCCTCCAGCATCTAGGAGACATGACTTCAGTGCCCCTGATGACCTGTGGAGTCAGGCGAGGCAAGTCACTGGAGCTCCTCATTATTCAGTTCCCTTGGACCAGAAAGTGAGCAGCATCCTGCTGAACTTTCCTTGCTGAGAGGAAGGCCGGTGTGGTCTTAAACCCTTTCAGATCCTACTGAAACTAAGAGTTGATATCTTAACCTAAAAAATAACACTCCAAAACTATGCTCTGCGTGGGACAGCAGTTCACAGACTTCTCTGTTGCTTAATCCATTTCTTGTTGAGTGCCACTGGTCCTACAAACCCTCTGGGCAATGTGAGCTTGTGTTTGGAAACCTCTGTTTTGGAAGGTGCAAAAAATAGCCACAGACTCCATCGCTGCCACTGTTAGCCTAAATTCAGTAGAGCCAGATACAGGAGAATTGCTTGATGGGGGACATTTGTGTACCTGTATCACATGTGTGCATTCAATGATCCTTGCTTGTTGCCACTGCTGTCTGCACTTGGTACATATCAACAGCACCAAATGCAGCTGTTGCAGTATTTTAACTAGAGGAATGTTTTTCCCTGAGAGATTCAGAGGATTATAAAGAACTACAGTGTGAAACTTCTGTCTGTCAGCGGGCCCTTCAGTGAGGGTGGTCTGAAGACACCATTTCTGTTGCGTGTAAGAATTATGAAAGAAATGACAGAGCTCCAAAGCTTCCCAGCAAACCTTCACACAGACAGGCTGCCAGAAGGCTGGAGAGCCTGAGCAGTGCTGACCCTTGAGGGCTGCCACTTAGTCCTCAGTGGTGTAGGGCTGTCTGCAGCACAGCTGCTCCAGCTCAGACTGAGGCACCCAAAAAATATTCCAAGGTCACCATAGTTTTCCTTCCCATAGGGCTTTCCTCCACGTCAGCAGCCCTATGGTGTTCGTTGGAACTACAGGTTATTTTCCATCTTACAAAGTATGAGGCTTGCTGCTGAATAGCCAATAGGTTGGGTAAAATCCCCCGTTTCCCCCATCGTTCTTTAGTAACATTTTCCCCTCTCTGACCTGCCTCCATCAATGGGACTGAGGTGTTTTCTTCCAAGTTAGCAGCATACATCTGCCACGAGCTTCCCATGCTCGTGGGAAGTCTTGTTGTATTCCTCAAAAGCACAACGCTGTTTCTTGCAGCAGCCAAATCAGTCACCGCTGTTGTCAAACCAATTGTGCATCAGATAAGTCAGCAACAAATATTGGGCAATGCTTATAGTGCCCCTGGCAGTGCTGCACAGGGAAGTAAATCTCATCAGACCTCAGCACGGCCTGTGTCCCTAGAAGCTCTGGAGAGCATCACTTCCTTCTCCTAATGTAAATGTGTTCCAGGGCTGAAGAACTTAATCTGACATTCATGCAGCCTCCTTGAAATGCTAAGGGTAGTGTCACTTTAATTGCCTTTGAATAGGTCTCATCAACCTTGTGGCTGCAGATGGAAGTAGCCTTTCATTAGACAATCTTCCTTTTTCTGTTCTTTTCCCTGAGATCATTTTTTACTGGAGGAAATATGTCATTTACAGCAATGGGTTTGCAGGGGGCCAGCAAGGCGTCTCTGCAAGCTGGATTTCTTCACCCTTTTCTGACCAACTGATTTGCTTGGCAACAGCAGACAAAAACAATGTGGAGAGGCTGCCTTAGAGGAGAGCGGACGTCCTGTAGGCCATGATCTGATGTTTTCCAGACCATGTCTCTGCCTGTCAGCAAACTTCACTCTTCTCCAATTCTTCAATATCTTCAAAAGGCAGATAATATAATTGGATCTGGTTGTCCAGGAACAGATTTGCCTGTTTCTGTCTATTTCTTCATGGGGTTAACCAAAAAACACGTTAACCCTTTTGACTACAGCCTGAAACTAGGAGCTCAAATTCAGTTCCCCATTCAAATCCGTAATTTTATTTTTTTTTTTAAGAGCCTCTGCTTTTCACCTCCTCACCCTCTGAGCCTGTCTAGCTTTCTCTGTTCATCCTCTGTCCCTTGGAAAGCCATGTGATGGGGCTGGCTGTAGATGGCACCCATCTGCTCAGAAACAGGTAGAGCCAGCATTCGCCAGAACTCGCCAGGTGCCCAGAAACACCCTGGGAAAGGACATGATGTGAGCACGATTAATAAAATGCTGATTTTCATGTAAGGAATCGGAAAGATCATAGAGGGGGAGGGAAATGGCCAAAATAGGTAGGTATGGACTGACTCATCACCAAAACTGTATTAGCACAGTGGTTAACCCAGTCTCGTGGTCTGGTCAATGGAAAACGACAAGGTGGCTTGTGCCTCCAGAAGCGCTGCTTGTGAAATTGAGGCAGATTAGCTTTAGGTTTTGCTGTGAATAGCTCAACGGTGCTACCTCATGCCCAGACAGAAAACTACTTTGCCCTTCTATTTCTTCAAAAATTTTAATTTCTCCTGCAAGTGACAGACAGGTTTTCTCTTACTGCTGTCATGAGAGACTCTTGCTACAGGATTCTCTTACTGCTAGGCAGATATTCCAAATACATCCAATGTATCCAGCTGCATACACTGGGATTTTTTTTGGCCAGGAGGGAGTGCAAGGTTTGTGAAGTACTTTTGTTGAATATAATGTTTCTGTTTGTTCTTCTCCTGTTACCTGGTGCGTCTCCGATGGGGAGCTCTTTAGCACAGGGACCACTTCTGAACTCAGTTGCCCGGCTCCCTGCAGGAGAGGCCACAGTGGCTGGCATTACAGCCAGCCCCTACAAATGCCATGCCTTATCTTGGGGAAGACAAAGCTAAGGAACAAGCCATAAAGAAACTGCTCAAGGCCTCTCAATAAGTTGCCAGCAGAGGCCTGATTATTTTGTTCTTTCCCCCATTGGATGCCACTTTTCTTCTCTTCCCTTCAATACTACCTGTAAAAAGTTCAAGCATCAAAACACAAAGATTCATGAAGAGACTCTAGAAGAGATTCATGGTTTGGAAACTTGATCTGGCCTGGAAACCTCTCATTCCCATTCACCAGCTTGTTTCCTGCCATGCTGCAGAGTATTTCTATGCTGCTAAATAAAAGAGGACTGGGGACCCATCTTGAGGCCATTCTTCTTACCTGCCCCATGTTAGGCAGATTCAAGACATGCTGATGGCTTCACACTGTGTCACACTTGACCTGGGTCTCCTCTGAACTACAGGTGGTTCCTCTTTGACCCAAAGGCATATTTTTGTTTTGCTGTCTCCTTTTGGTGCAAAGGGTCAGAAATAACGTGAGGCCCCACAGTGCAGCCCCCCCAGGTGGGAACTTTATAGCCAAATACCAAAGATGGGAGTGCGTCCCCCCTGATCAATGCTTTTGTGAGCTAACCGCAGTTACACAATCACAGAATCACAGAATCACAGAATGCTATGGGGTTGGAAGGGACCTCTGCACATCATCTAGTCCAACCCCCCTGACAAAGCAGGTCCACCTAGAGCAGGTTGCACAGGAACGTGTCCAGGCGGGTTTTGAATGTCTTTGAATGTTTTGAGGTTGCTGCAAAGAGGTGCAAAGCCTTTGGCAACCAGGGAGTCAAAGTCTGCAGAGCGAAGCCCGATGTGGTTCCTCACCGACTGAGGCTGGCTGCAGCTCCTCCCAGAGCGGCAGTCATCTCTCCTTCATCAAATTAGCCGTTGTCAGACCCCTGTCAAAAAAGCTTCTCTGGAGGGCAGCAAATAGGGTAATAGTTGTCCAGCTCATGCACAAGAAATTAGCTCTGGTTGTCAGAAGCTCCTCCACTGGTTCTGTAAAAGAGTAGAGCAGCATATTGCAAAAGGACCCCCATGAACACCGTAGCGGACCCGATACAATGCAAGATTTTGGTGTCCCAGTTACAGAGACAGGTCAAGTATTTATGAAGGAAAAGTAAAGTAGTTGCCCTTTTTGGGGGAGATTGTGTTGAGACCAGTCTTCTGTAACTGGTGTCTTCCTGCTGCTTTTCTATGGAAATGTGGTGCATATACCTTGTTAGCTGAACTGACCTAGAATGCAATCCTACCAAGGTCCAGAGCCGAGCACCTATAACAAATTGTTTGAAACTCTTTATTTTTCATAAGGTTTTGTTTACCAGCCTACAGGAGCTAGATGGGGGAGCCACAACCTTGTGTTGATACGACCATCATCCTTGGAGCTAAGTTGGAGAACTGTTCCTCCTCTGACAAATTCTGATTTTAATATCAACCAGTCTTCCGATCTATGTCAAAAATATGTGGTAGTTTGGGCCCGTCACCAGCACTAACAGCACTCTGCCTTCCTGAGCATCCCTCCCAGCAGAGGCAAGGGCCAGGAGATGTTATGAATGGAAAGAGGCCTGGGGACAAGGTGGCAACCTCTTTGAAATCTGTCGCTTTTGGCAAACGGTGAGTGAGCACTTTGGTTTGATGAGAGCTTCGTGGAGTATCCCAAAAGCAGCAGCAGCAGCAGCTCTGGAGGTGTTTTCCCAAGCCCAGGGCTGGTGGAGCAGCATCACTGGAAGGGAGGATCCGTGAAGGCTAAGGAAGGGTTGCCTCTCAGCTAAACATGAATGGAGGCTTATTCAGCTGAGGAAGGCTCCTCCCCTCCTTGTTTTGGGACCTCGAAGAAGCATTCAGTGACTTACAGGAAGATTTACACAATGTCCCAGCACTGCTTGCTTCCTGCCGTGGGGACACAGGGTTTCCAAGAATCCCGAGAGCTTGCGAGACACACTGAGCCGCTGCCTGGCAGGAGAGGTGCTGACTCTGCACATCCACGCAGCCAGTGAAATGTGGAAGCATGGCCAAAGTACTTTTTTGGCATGTTTTTCTTTCAAAAAACATCCGGAAATATAAATTTAAACTGACAAGTTTAAGTCACTAGAAAGCCCCGTGGAAGAGGCTTGGTATTGCTCATGTGGGAGCTCTCAGCTGACATGTGGTATAGAAAGTTGCAGTCTTCTGAGAGGATGGGCTTAATGTTAGCTTGACTTCTTTTTTGTGGTGTTGATGCAGAGAGATACCGAAATTGTACCACTTTTGCACAAGTGCAAAATTCCAGTAGCCTCAGCTTAAGAAAATAAAACATTGAAGTTTAGATTGCAAAATACAATCCAGTTGCTCTTGGTATAAGAAAAAAGTCAATACTTGAGATATTAAAGTTGAGAACCGGGCTTTGCTGTTTCTCCTGTTTATCTGCTTTGATGTGCTCACAGCTACCGGAACAACGGAGTGAGCAGGGAATAATAAAACTGATTAACTGTAAAAATGAGTGCAGATCAACTGGCAGTTATGAGATTTGTCCAATATGGCTGTGCTTTGTAATAAATCTGGGTCTCCAAGGACCCCATGACTGAAGAACGCAAGCAGAGAGCATTTGCCATGATAGTGTGTGTAAGCAAGTTGTTTGGATGTGCAAATATCACTCTGTATCCCGCGCTCTGCCAGCAGGTCCCCATTGCATACCTACACCAAGTGACAGTCAAAACAAACTGGGTGTGGTATTGCATATGAAAAAAGAAAAGAAAAAAGCCTGCAGGATAAACCACACAGGGTAAGCAGCCAGAAATACAAATGGTGTGTTCTCCAGCACTGCTTTCCAATGTTTCGTGTGTCTCTGACTCCTAAGCATTTCCCTGTGCCAGCCTGGGTTCCCTGCATTTATTTACTTCTATGAACAATAGCCTGCCTTTTCTTAGCTGTCTTTCAGAGACCCTTTAAAGACAGCACCCTCTGAAGACCATCACCTTCTGGAAGGGACCTTTTGTGACAAGAGCTACGGCGCAGCGCAACCCAGGCTGCAGCGCTGCAGAGTAAAAATCTCACCTGTGGGAGACAGAAATCCCATTTTTCAAGAAAGTTCCAGCTTTAATATGTACCAACAACCTCCAGAGAAGAAAGAAAATAGCTTTTAAGTACTTTTCCTCATTTCTTTTGGAAATCAGAAAATGCTGACGTCCCAAGGTAGGGCATGACTAGTGGAGCCAGGTTGTGTGAGTGAGTACCTGGCGATCACAGAGACTTCTCTCATTATATTCTCTGTCCCTGCTGTCATGAGTTGGCATATGATGGTGGCCTAGGACAGCCCTGGCCACTTCTTCAAGCCCATGGTGTGGTGGGGACATATTTTCTCACAGTCCAATGATGTTACACTACACTGTGCTGGACCAGAGGAGTCTTTGATGTTGTGGATGAGGATCAGTGGGTGACAGTCCTGCTTTTCTCCTTTGGGCTTTTACATCAGTGAAACTCCCTCTCCAAGCTGTTGATGCTAGGATAGCTGTCTGGGGGGCTGTCCTCGCAGTCCTGAATGAGGAAAACCCTTCTGAGAGCCTCTGCTTTGCTCTGCGGGAACACCCCTCGCACATCAGCTCAGGTCGAGGCATGTTCCCGTTAGCATGAGATCTGGCATGCTGCATGGTGGGACCTTCTTCCCCTGGACACTGCACTTCATGTGCATGGCAGTCACTCCAAGATGTTTCCGCAGGTCATGGCTCATCTTCCCAGTTCATTGTAGATATTCAAAATCAGAGCAGATTTCACAGCCTAACTCTCTGAAATGCTGCCCTCCCATCAGGAAGTAGTCTAGTATTAAGTCCTTGATTATCCCTTCCAATCTTTGTGGATATCTCTTTGGAAAGTTCACAGAGACCATGCCAAAAGAAAAAGTGGTGGGGTGAATGAACTCAAGCCAAAACAAAACAGAATAGTGCAGGACTGAGAGAAAGACCCTAGAAAATATAGCAAATATTGGGGGACCTACTTATTGATGAAAAATTGAAAATCCAGAGTTGTTTCAGCCACAAAAACACAAGAAGTGAAAGGGACTGGCACCTTAAATAATGTACAGAATATAAGGAAAACCCATCAGTTAGCTTTTGTCCAAGCACATTACAGCTGAAGAGCACTGTATTTTTAGGAGTATAAAGTACAAAACCTATTGACACAACAGCTTCTACCGATGGCAGCCATGTCAGATGCAGTGCCAAGCCCCTCTTTCTCACTGTACTTCTATTTATCATCCACCACTGCTTTATATTTTTATTCTTTTACCAGATGTTCACTGCATACCTTACTCACAGATGTCTACGGCATTGTGAGCCACCCTATTGCGCTCCCCTGGTGAATCTTCATCCCGCCTGTGCATCCCATCTGCTTTCAAACTTTCAGAGGTTCAGGGTCTTTCGCCCAGCCCTGCTGGCACGGTGTCTCGTCTTGGCCCTCAGATGTCTCAGTACCTGGAAGGCCCTTGACTCTTGCATGCATGTTTGTGTGAATTGGGGGCACCCAGTGAGTGGGAGGTTCGACACAGAAGGGGTGGTTCTGCTGGTGGCTGGCTCAGAAATGGTGTTGCACTGGATGGACCTTACTTTGATGTGTTTCAACCTTTCTGACCTTCCTGTGCTCAAGAACAGCTTGGATATCCAGCCCTTGCATGTCTTCATGCTAGCTCCAGTATATCTTTCCCAGAGATCCAGTATGAGGTCTCTCCTGGTTCAGTAATTCCTTCAGCTTCCATCTCCTTGGGAGAGGAGATGCCATTGACAGGGACTTCTGCCAGCTTTAACATGAGGAATCCTCTTGTAGGCTGCCTGTTCCTCAGCCTACTGATCTCTCTGAAGTTTCAAATTATTTCTTTGGGTTTTTTTCATTAGAATATTTTCAAGCTACTGCCTAATTGGAAAGGTACTGTTCCACTCATTATTTGAAATACCGTGATAGTTAAGGGAATGTAGATGATGCAAAGCAGTTTCTGAATCAGAGGCACCTCGGTTATAGAGAAAGCTCAAAATTTGCAGGTCTGAGGGGAAAAAATGCTTCAAGCAAACCTCTCCCCTTCCTCCCTGTGCCAGGATCCTCGCTGCTGTAAGCCATCTACCTCAGGGACTGTCTAATATCCATTTGGTCACATCTGGTTCTGCTCTTTCTATTCAGTCCCCTGGTTCCTGCTGCATGTGAGATTTTCTTCCAGACTTGTGGTGATCTGGCTATGAAAATGTTTCTGGTCTGGTCTCATCTGCTAGAGGGTCTCCATGGCAGCTTCAGACACCCTGTTAGCAGAGGTGGTTTCTCAACTTCAGCCCCTTCTGTGAGAGCAGCTGGGAAAATGGTTTCCAATTTTTTTTACGTTGGAGGCAGGCAGCTGCCCTGGGATCGGTGCTGGTGGCTGCTGAATTTTAAGCCACTCAGTCAAAGCTGGGACGATTTTCCCTCCTTTTCAAACTCTGTTCTACTGAGGGAGAGCTGCAGGTCTTCCTGTGAGATTGCCTTATTCCCAGCAGAGATGGGAAACATGGATTCAACACAGTTCAAAGATCCTAATAGTTTCCATGTAGAGGAACTCCCCTCGATTAGAAAACCAGTGGTCACAGGAGCAAGGACTCCACGTTGCCCGCATCCCTTTGACTGGCTCGGCTGGTTTCCTCCAGGGTCAGTGCAGGAGGCTGCAGCCCTGGCAGGGGCTCCGTGGTGGGCTTTAGTCTGTGTGAGTTACTGAAGGTTGGTCGTGCAGGAGCCCTTCAGCGTACCTGGGCATCTTCATATGCACAGGTATGAATGAAACACTGAAAATAAGAAGGCCATGTTTGACTGCAGCATGTAAATGCATTTATATCTTCACCAATTGTCTTGAGAAATGTCGTTAATCTTCAGTAGATTTTATCAGGAGCAAGCTGTCTTTTGTGAATTTTTTTGTTTTACTTTCCCCAGTTCCATTACCAGATGCAATACTTAGCAAAATTCCCTCCATACCTGTGGGTTGGCAGCCGCAGTGGACTGTTCCCCTCCATCTGCATGGCTTTTGGGTCATTTGGCAGGTTTCAATTCTGAACCCTTTTTTTTAAAAAAAAAAAGCAACACAGCTGATTTTCTCTGGGCTACAATAAAATAAGTGTCTAAAAAGATCCCTCCTTCCAAATCCATATTTTTGATGTTACCAACAGTTTTGTTTTCCTGTTTAGTTTCCTTTATACTCACTACAGCAGCTCTTCTCCTTGTCACGTTCTACAGAAACAGGCACAAGTCCAGATTAGGATGAGATGCTTTCAGAAAGCAACCGTGTTAATTACTTAGCACTTCCTAAGCACCAGGCATTCTTTACTAGCACACCTTAGAACACTTAGTTAATTCTCAGATGAAGCCCAAGGGAGCAGCTTGCGAGGGTCACCCATGGAAAGCACCTTCATGACAGTGTGTGTCATGTATGTGGAACCATCATTTAGTCCCTCTTGGTGACCAGATGAAGTGGTGCTATGTGGATGTGAGAAACAGGAAAAAAGAAGTTTTAGTCAGTGTAATTGTTCTCGTTCTCCCTACATGAAAACTGGACCTGCTGCATATTCTGGCTTAGGCTGGAGAAAGCCCAAAGGTAAGAGGAGCATCTTTGTCTCCCCGGTCCCATGCCACACACCACCTGCGGTGGAAAAAGAAGCAGTTTGTTTGAGTTTAGACTTAGTTCAGCAAGAAAATGATCTCTTGTTAGGAAAGGCCTTTCTGTCTGTCATGCTGATCATAAATCATCTCGTGTGATTTGCGTGCTACTTGGGCAGAAAGGCAGCTGAAGGCTGTGCACAGCGTACAGCTGAAAGATGCTGTTTATAACTGGAGGAAAACGAAGTTCATAACATGCTTTAAGCTGTCTGTGTCAGCTGATTATTTTTGCAGAACACAATAACATTTCCTACCGAGGACAGAAGCTGCTTCTTTTTTTGTCTCTTCCACCGTGTGTTAATCACACTTTGTTTTGTTGCATCCTCGCAGCTCTCCGACCTGTCCTTTTATGTACATTTTGTCCCTCTTGACAAAGAAATTGGGTTTGTGGCCCAGAGTATTTATTTGCAGCACCCTGATAGCTGTGGTTTTCTAATATCTGCACTGGTCTTGGGAGGAGAGGAAAGACTAATACCTATGGGGTGAAATCATGGCTTGGTGGAAGGCAATGGCACCATTCCCGCAGGCTTCGCTATGGCCAGAATTTCACCCCAGGAATGCCTAGGGAACTAAATATCTTCACCATCTCCACTGACTGCCCGCCTCGCTGCTGAACCAGGCGCCCGCAGAAACTCCTGTCAGCTGCTGCCTCCACACAGCCCCAAAAGGAAGGAAAAAGAGGTCTGGTGGCTGCTCCAGGGCCAGACTGCTCCCCTGTTTAAACCCTCAGCTATTGCTTTTCTTTCTTTTTGTCCCCTAATTCATTATACCAGCAGTGATGCTAAAGAAGCTTGGCTTGTGCCACTCAGGCTGGGAGGAAGGTGCCTGTACCTGCTTCGGCTGGTGCAGGGGGACCGCAGTGTCCGCAAGACCCACCGGCTGACTGTGCTAGCACAGAACTGCCAGACGCAGGCACGGAGCCAGGCCCGCAAAATAACTTGCTCATGTCTTCAGTCTGACTCACTGAATGTGCAGAGATTTGCTCCCTAAGTTGCTTTTTGCAGCTCCGCTCTGTCTCGAGATGCTCCCACCTGCTGAAGCCTTTAGTCGTTCTTGTGTCTTAAGAGCCTTGTTTAACAAAACCTGCTAAACCTGGGGATGATGCTGAGCCTCTGCCAGCAGCCCTGACACCCTGCACATCCCCAGGAGCTGGGCTACAGGTGAGTGATCCAGCTCAGCTCAGCTCAGGTCTGCAGTGGGTCCATACCGGTGTGGTACATGATACCCTAGTCCTCTGCATCCCAGTCCTTCACCCGGGAGAGTTTGTGTGAACGTAAATCAAAGGACAGTTTAGGAGAGCTGATACCCTCTCTAGTTGTCTATTTTAGTACTTTTGGTAAGATTATAGCTGTTGACCACCTTGTAGAATATGGTTTCATGACCAGCTCAAGCAATTTTTCATGGCTGCTGAAGGCATAAATTATTAAATTACTGTGGTACACTGGGATTGCATCCACAACTTCCATAAAGTTTATTACTCAAGCTTCAAATGACAGCAGGGGTAATAACAAATGACTCTTCTGCTTATCCGTGCCTTGGGCATCTGTTGCAGAATTTTTTGCCCTGCACTGATGAGCAGAAGGACTGTTCACAAACAGGCTGTATTTTTGCAATGCCACTGAAGGATCATTCCCCCCAAAACAGACTTTCCTGTCCTGGACCTGGGGCTTGTGAGGCTGAACGTCAAAGTCAGGCAGGGGACTTGCTCTGGCTGAAAACTAAGTCTACCAAAACCACAAAAAGATGAGTAGTCCCAGCAGCACAGAGGAGGGCAGGAACCAGCCCAGAGGCAAAGCGGGGAATGAGATGGTTCCCGTCAGCAGCAGCCCACGCTTAGATGAATTTAAAGCAATGAGAAAACTTCACCTTCTCTGGCAAACAGTCTGGGGTTTTATCACAAAAGAGATTATTGAGGAACAGGGGACTGTCCATGCCCAGGACCAGGTGATGCACAGCCATCACCACAGCTGCAGGTTAGGGCCAACAGCCATGGCTTCGCTTCATGCACCCATGCTTCTTGGCTGGCAGGTCCTCTCTGTGGACCCACCTACAAAGCCACTGGTAATCCTATGGGGCACTTTGGCACTTACTGCTGGAGATCGGCTTTACTTCGCACCTGAAATGCGTGTGTGAACTTCGCACCTAAATCAGGCCCCTCTGGGTTCCATCCTGTCCTCCTGTGCTTTCTTCAGCAGACTTTTTTTACAGCAGCTTCAGAGCACTGAGACACAGTGAGGCAAGAGACGGCTTGCATGGCTCTCTGCACTGGAAAACAGGAGGTTAAATACTGTAAGATCTTGGCCAAAGCAGGCCAGAGTGTCCTCCGGGACCGATCCTTCCCTTGCTGAAGTCACTGGGAACTTTGTCTGATTTTTGCTGGCTGTTGTGAATTATTGTCTAAATTATTGCATCATTCTGGGATTGAATTTGCCACATCCATAAAGCGTTTATTATCCTGGGCTAGAATGGCAGCAATCATATTTTCTATTCTGTTTGTCACTGCACTGCTAGGCTTTTAAAATTACAGTCTGACATCTCTTGCGTACAGGGACTTCTTGCCATTCATTACCATAAAGTCAGGGTTTCAGCCACATTTTTATCACTGAGGATGAGCAGAATGATCACAAATCACAGTTCAAGTTTTATCATTTAAGATTCTACCAGCTTGGACCTCGTCTAGTCAAATAACATGGAAAAGAGAGGTTTGTGTATAACCAGCTCACCCCATTGGTTGATATCCAAGTAGGAACCACACGGGAAAGACGCTGCTTGCAGGGAATGTACCTGACCTTGTGAGCTTGGCATTTTTCTCATTTTCACCATTTTCCAGAAATGAAGCATAATGACTTGGGAGGGCTTATGTCCAGTAAGTATGAAATGAGTATATAGAAAAATGAGTATATAGAAATGTCATGGAAAATGAGATGCAGGCATTTACTCCTCTTATGTGCTTTTGCTGAAAATTACCTCATCCATGCTCCTTTAGCCTCTGCCATTGAAAGGCCTGATCCGAAAACCTCACAGGGCTTTCACTTTGAAAGAGGCTCCTAGCAAGTGTGTAGCCTCCTTGGAAAGACTGCGCAGCGATCCATCATTTTATCTGAATGAGGTTATCCCACAGTGCACCCTGGGATAGAGGCCCACACTGGGCCTGACCTGAAAGCAGAGCACGTCCTGAGGGTGTGAATCTCCCATACAGTACCTCTGCTTGTGGGTATTTAATTTTTGTGTTATTTGCTCATATATTTGGCATTGCTGCCAAAACTTTCATGGCCTTTGAAACGTGAAGGTGTGTACCGCACAAACAATAAATCAATAATCTAAGTTGAGATTAGTCATGAGCGAGGCAATTACCTCCCGGCAACCATTTAAATCAACTTCTTCTAACACTTCTGTCATTGCTCTTTACAGAGTCCAGAAAAATGCATGTGAACAGAAGAAGGTGCTGCCTTCAGCACCTTCGCACCTGACGTTACCTCCGCGTGTCGGGAAAGCTTGTCACGAAAAGGCAAGCGCCAGATACCTGCTTCCCTTGTGTTTGACATCGCTTGGAAGCATTTTGTGGCTTCAAAGCTAAGGCCTGGAAGGCTGTCAAGACAAAGATAACCCTCTGAGTGGCTTATTTATGAGACTTCTGCTCTGGGGGAAAGGCACATAAGAACGTGGGTTGAAGTGACTACCCCAAGGGCATTGGGCTGTGTTTTCCTCAACTGATGCCCAGCTCTTCTGTCTCTGGCCCACAAAGTCTCCTTGGAGCCCCTGCACCTGTGAAGATCCAGTGGCTCTCAGTGTGGTGTGGGCAGCAGGAGATGTGTGTGTGTGTACATGTGCCCTTCCAACCCTAGCAAGACCTCCAGTTTGCACTGATTTAGTCTCTGCGTGGCTGCACCAGCCCCACTTGCACACCTCCCTGACCTGGTTCCTGGCAGCTGGTTTCAGTGGCCAATGCAGGAGCATGCACACCCTGGAGGATGCACACCACCAACCCAATGTCTCCCACTAACTTCTAGCTGGCAGCAGTGGTAGGACTCATGGGAGACATTGCCACTCACTTTAGGGGTGCCAGTACTTTGACTTTGTCGTTTGGAAACACTGCTACTCACCACTTAGGGCATCAGAGGCTGCTGCCCCTGATCCCAAGAAGCACCAGGCATCAAGGGGAGTGGGTAACATAGGAATCAGGTGAGCATCAGCCCTTAATTGATGAGGACAACACCAGGCACTTTCCAGATATCTCTTTCCTAGTGGATCAAGCATCAAGGACAACACAGGTGGAGAAAGAGCAGGCAGCCAGACCCAGCAAAAGAGGGTGTTTCCTGACAGAAATAAAGTTCAGGCTCATCAAATGTATTCTAATTTTCAGTTTCTGTAGTTACGGACAAAGTTTCTTCACATGATCACATCAGCTTAAGCACGCAAGTCTTTCCAGGAAGAGTTTCATGCTGAAATTTTTGGCTTCTTCAGAGAGAAGGCTGATTGGGTTCCAGCTCCCCCAGGATAGAAGGGTTTCTGTATATGGGACTTCACAGAATCACAGAATGATATGAGGTTGGAAGGGACCCCTGGACTGGCACAGATCTAATAGATCTTCACACTTTTGAGCCTTGTCCCTTTAAAAATCAAGCTCACCACAGCCAAGCAAATACTTATTCAAACTGCACTTTGATGAGTTTCAAAAGAAATGAAGTTGTGGAAGGAAAACCTCGAGCACAAAGAGCATTCGAGTACAAGATAGCTTCCAAAAGTCTCCTACAACTGCGGTGCCTCTGGAGACTGTCTATTACAGCAGGATGAGCCAAACTGGAAAACTGTGATGTAGTTTTCTATTGACCCCCACCCAAGCTCAGCACTGTTTGGGCCACAGCTTTTAATCTGGCCTATCTTCAATTACTACTCTTGAAAAATAAAATAAAGCATTCTAAGAGAGTTTTAAAATAGCTCGTGTGACTCAAATCCGGCAAAAGCATGTCATTTTAAGCTTAAATAAAATGTTTTATCCTTAATTTGCCTTGCGACCTTCAAATCCACAAAATGAGGTGCTATTCACACTGCCTGCCTGGTATGACTCTTCTGGGCTGGGGCCAGAAGCAGATCCAGGTTTCCATGGGTGGAGGCAGGGACCAGCATTTTGTGTCTTCAGCGTTTGTGCAGAGGCCAAGGGGAAGCGTGAAGGGAGCAATCTGTGGCTGCATCTCTGTTTGTGAGACTCTGAGGGCGGGCAGCCTGCCCAGAGGGGCAGGGATGGCAGTGTGATGTGGAGAATGCATGTTCCCCAGCCTGGTGCTGCCCAGCAGCTTCTTTTCAGGAACAGTGGGCAGCCCTGCCCCTGCGAGGCTCTCCATGGATTTGCACGGCCGTTGGGACAAGATTGCTTTCTCCCATGAGCTTTGCTTTTCACCACTCCTTCTCTCAATACCTTAGAAGTAATTATGCTAATGTCTTCATGTACTTCTTTTTCCTTTTTTCTTTTTTTTTTTTGAGTGTAAATTCTTTCTTTTCACCTTCTTTCCTCTCCTCTTGAACACAAATAAACCCTCCCTTTGCTGCAGCAGCATTCAGTGCTGGCTCTTTGTTGTGTGGCGTCACACAAACCCCAGGGGACAGGTGACAGCACCTCTTCTGCAGATGTAAGGCCAGGTGTGTGGCTCAAGGACACCCTGGTGTGGCTTCATGATGCACTTATAGCTATCACCTCTCTTTATATATATATATATATATATATGTACTTATACAATCTGTATGGTGACCAAAGGCAGCACCTTAATGCTCCATCTAGACCCCAGCCTTTTGAACATCCTTCTTTCACTCATCTTCTGCCACATGCTAGCTGTGGAGTTAGAAGCACTGGTGCTGGCGCTAAAGCAAGGGGAAAATCTTGTATGGCCAGAGGTAAAGGAGAAGGTAGGAGGCAGTGTTTTAGCTGTGTGTGGACGTAGGCTGGCCTAAGGCAGCTCTGGCAGGGCAGGTCAGAACTACAGCTCTGCAGTGCCCCAGGTAGCCACAGGAACACTTTTCCCACAGAAGCACCTTTCCCAGCACCCCGCTGCCACGTATGTCATGGGTAATACGGTGGAAATGGACATCAGGAGTAAATCTGGCTGTAGCTTCAGCGCTTCATGGACAGCCTCTCCCCATAGCACCCCACCACTGCCCTTGGCTGCCTTAGACCAAGCCATTGCAGTGTAGCTACTTTAAACCGGGACATCCGCAGACCACTGGCAAAAGGTTGGATAAAGTGCTAATTTCAGAAATAGGAAGATATTTAACAAATTATGACTCTTTTCCCTCCCAAGCAAGTATCAGTGTTTGGAATAGTTGTGAGAAGGCGAGCTGTAAGCATCCCCCAAGCAGCCTGGCACAAGCTGGGCACAGGGACATAGAGGCAATCACCGTGATGCTCTGGTTAGCAAACGTGGCTAATCACTCTCATATTTTTCCTCCAGGCATAGACAGCCCAGAGATTCCCATAAAGACTCTGTTTTACAGTCTCCCCAAAGGGTAATTAGCAGCAGTAAAAATATTTTTGAAATTGCTGGCTGGTTAGTAGAGTGCACAACATAGGAGAGCTTTGAGCCCCAGCATTGGCTATGATGAGGCATGAAATGCCTCCAAACCCATGAGTAGTCCAAAACAAAAGCCTGTGTTTTGCCTCTCCATCATACAGCAGCAGCAGTTTGGGACAGGCAGGGGAGGCTTTGCTTCAGGCAAGACAGAAACATAAAACCCAAATATTGTGTTTAACCACTATCCAAGGAAAAGAAAAAGAAATCTCCCCTGTGGAAACTGAATTCAGAGATGTGCTCCTACGCAGGGATGGCTGGAGCCAGCAGGAGACATCATTTTGACTTACTTGAGGGCATTTGCAAGGGGAAGAAGCTTAGTGTGATGGTGTTTTACTGATCAAGCTTGTGTCCTCTCCTGAACCCCTCAATTGCCTCTTCGTGTTCAAACTTCAGAGTGCTCCTGCTCTTCTCAGTGTTTCCTTCCACGAGCCAGAAAGGAAAGGCTTGACAGGGGTGCGAGGTGAAAAAGGTGCCATGAGCTCTCTGCTGAGCCTTACAGCTTGCAAAACCCGGGAGCTGCTCAGGACTCACTGCCTTCAGCTCTTGGGGACAGCATATTTTTCCTTCCAAACTGATTGAAAGAGAGACCAAAAGGAAACCCCATGAACTATACAGTCACCAGTGATCGGGGGCTGGCAGGAACAAACATGCAAGAGTCAAAAGAGACAGGGCAAGTGGTCATCCCACCAGACCTCTAGGTTTCCCCTTCTTGTTGCCCTTTCCAGTGGATTTTGGGCCTCGCACCTGACAAAGCAGACAGCTTTGAAACTGCTTCCCACATGTTACAGGCAGCCTATTACCACTGTCACCCTGACAGTGAAGGAGACTGTAATATGCAAGTATTGTGATTGATAGTGAAACAGACTGTATTTTTAAAGGGTTATGCCAAGATCTTTTCCCTTTAATATTGCTTTAAACTACAAAATATTTAAAAATAGAACAGCTAGACATGACCAATACATTAATATTGGTTAATAGGGAGTTGGTAGGCTGGTCAGTTGTACATCCTCTGGAATCAAAGGCCATGTGAGAAATCACTAGAGCAGTACAATAATAGTCTTCGCCTATAAATCAATTGGAGCACCACATAACGTTATGCTTAAAGACCTTTTGCTCTGGATTCTTCTTTTCTGCGTTGTTCTTCACATCAGTTAATGTTGTACAAATATGGAAAAAAAAGAGGTTTCAATTTACAGTTCAGAAATAATTTTCAAATTTTCTGTGATTAGAAAATATCTGTCCATAAAATCACTATCAAAATTATCCTCCTTTCACTAACAAGTATCTCATTGTAAAACTGATTTCTGTAATGGCTCAGAAGGATATTGTCATTCTTTCAATAAAATAGTATACATGAACATATAGACTTGAGTTCCTGCATGTATCCTGTATGAATAAAAGACTTCATTTAAATTCCTTCCATTAGGGGCAAGAGCTAATTTTAAAAAGGGTGGATTGTTTTTTTTTAACATGGTGTATTAATAGTAGTCAATATTAAATTACCCCTAAAGGCTGCAAAATTGTGGAGGGTTTTTTTTTTTTACAGAGCAGATACAATGCCTAAATAATTTTCACAAGAATGCTCTGGATGAAAACAAATTTCCACAAGGAAAATATTTAGACGAATGAATTGGTCTGAGTTACTTGGCCTAAATTCCAAAATAGTATTCATACTCAAGTATTTTAAGAGCTTTGATGGGTTTCTGGTTGGCATTAAATGCAAAACATCAAATGACTTGTGAGTAGAAGTGGATGGAACAGTTTTTGATCCTTGACTGCAAGGCTGCTACCTTTCTTTGGTTCATTATTGGCAGGATTTGCTTCTACAAAGACATTTATGACAGCAGAGCAAGTCTTGCTTTACTGAGCTGATGCTATGCCATCCAGCTATAACAATCATATTTCAAATGTTTTGGGTTTGAAGTGTTTCTAGCCCTATACTGCCCTGGCACTGGAAGAGGCTGGACCTGACATTGGAGAGAAAGAGCATTCCTTGGGACCATCAAGAGCGTGCCCACCACTGTCCTTTGCACAGTGCATAACCACAGCCACTGCAAGGTTATGGGGTCTATGGCAAAGATAGACCTCAATCCTTGGGGATTTAAGGGCCCTAAGGAACCCTTAGCAGCCAGGCAGCTTTGGACACTGAAAGAGGGACGCGTTCTAAGCTCTCCCCTCCCTCCTCTCTGCTGCTCTCCAGCCAAGCATGCGCATATGGGGCTAATGCAGCGTGCAAGAGCACTTGGGGAAATCAAACATCTGTTTGATTAGGGATCAAAACATAATAAATGGATGTAGGTCGAGAAGTGTTGCCAGAAAGACCCAAGAACACACTGTTATTAAATACAAACCACCACCAAAGCTCTGCAATGGCTGATATGCTCGTATGACAAGAACGTAGTTGCTACTTGCCAATATCAGAGCTTGGAAGCTATGGGATGACGGCCTGTTTTTCCAAAGGCTTTCCTCATCAAGGGATGCAAGCCATTCTCATAAACCTAATAGCTGCAGGCCAGCTCGGAGTCCTGGGAGCCAGATCCTGCTCTAATTCCTTCTGATTGTAATGTGAAAGAACAAAGGGCTACATCCTGCCATTGATACTTTTTCAGGCCCCTTAATGGACATAGCTTGGAGACCCAGATATAGATCAATGGCAGGATATAGTCATAATGACCCAAACTGAGCTAAAAGAATGGCGTCTTCCTATTTCAGCTTAATATGACATAACATTTGCACATAATGGGGACCAGATTTTTCTTTTGAACAAGTTGTCAAAGTATCTGTTGCATCCCGATGAAGGAATGCTTGAACAGCAAATCCCAAACCTAACACTTCAATAAATCTAGCAAATTTGTCATATTATCCCACACTGAGAAGTCACTGCAGATCCTTTTAATTCAGCCTTTGCAGGTAGAGTATCTTGACTGAGACCGCAGCTGGAGTTGTCACCAGTAAAATGGGCCACCTTCAAAGATGATAGATGATGATGCTTCTCCACCACATTGGGTACCGACTTTGGCGTGTCGTTCAGTTTATGTGGGCCAACATCTGTGATGAAACTGTATTTCAGAGCTCACTAGCTACCTCTCAAGTCACTGAATATTTAACCTTTCTTTATAGTATGTGCTTTACTGCATGGATGATTAAAAAAAATCAGTCACAGAGGTTTCAGCTGAACAATATTTTTAGAAGCTAGCTTATTCTTGTACTGGTCGTTATTAGTCCAAACAACTCATGACAACTTAATTTCTCTTTAAACTTTTTCTCCTTCACAGTTGGAGGTAGCATTTCAAAATATCTGGAAGGGTGCTATTTGTTTTTCTTCCCAAAATCTCCACAAAGATGTTGTGGATAGCCGCAAGAGTATCATCCACATTCCTTTATGGTAGTACACGGGGATATGATTTATTCCAAACCGGAGTGTACTTTAAACACACGCCAAGCCAAAGCGCATCGAGTCCCAGAACGGAGCCCTGGAGAATCCACCTAGACTGTTGACAAACCTGGCTTGGAAAAGCAATCTCTACTCCGTCCAAGAGTAACAGGGTATATGACAGTGCTGCTAAAAACCTAGGAGGCTAAAGCGAACCAAGCAGGCCATCTGGGGCTGTTTAGCTGTTCTTGCTGTGTGATACCATAACTTGGCGTGAAGGGCTGGAGCCTCCAGCAAAATCAGACATGACAAAATCTTCTGAGCTGACTCAGAAACAATAATCGTTCTTTTCACTGCAAAGCAGCAGAAATCACTGACTTTTGCATATCTGAGAGTAATCTGACTGATAGGAGTGGCTGGGCAGCAGTGCCTTTTGCCTACTGATCACCTTGAAAACGTGAAAATGTTAAGAAGGCTTCATTAGGCTTTATTGCACAGCAAACATTTACAGTGTTGATTCTTGTTCTGGTAAATGACGCTACATTTATAATGAGGGCCAGTTACTGAAGCAGCGATCAGTCAGGATGGGCCCTCACCTCCTTTGTTGCTCCTCAGATGCACCGTGTCCCTCTCAGGCTGGCCTGCCCTCTCCCAGAAAAAGCTGGCAAGACAAAGATGCCTTGCGATGAAATACAAAATATTGGAATTTTTCAGTCTTTTTCCTTTATTCAGGCAAACTATGAATTAGTAAGAGTCTTTCAGTGTATGTCTTGGAGAGAAATGTCTGTTCCTCCTGCTTGCTGGGGTGAGACAAACTTGATCCTGATGTGACATGGAGAAATGGGGAGCAGGAGCCCACCTGGGATAGGCTTCTCCCCACCGGTGGCACCACATAAACAGAAACATCAGTGGAGTTAGCAGGGACAGAAACGTGGGGCCCAGACGCCCAGCATGATGCAGCCTCCAGCATGTGAGATGAGAGTTCTGTAAATTGAGGCTGCTGCAAATGTCTGTGCCTGGGGGAATAAAGATGTTTGAGATTACACAATGAGGTAGCCTGAGGTAAAGCCGAACATGCTTTTTACTAAAAGCTACTAAAGTTGGGGACCTCAGGAGAAAGCAGAGTAGAGCTAAACTCTTACATATTCAGCTGTGCATAGCTGGCAGCTGCTAGCCAGGAGGAAGGGCAAGTTTCCTTTATGTATTTCTTCTCTAAAACTTTTGCGAATGCTCCCTGTAAACACTGCCCCACAAACACCTTAAGGACACTTTTTGTGGTAGGTTTAAAAGTAGGTGAGTTCAGGACAGCTTGTGGCAACAGTAGGAGACTGCCACTCAGAAGAGGTGTAGGTCCTGCCCCAGCCTCTCTGGAGGTTGCTTCTCTGCTGCCTTACACCTTGTGAGGCTGCCAACTTCCCCGTCACCTGGGGCGTAGGGGTGATGTTCTGGTTTGGTAGCATTTTTACCCTCGCTCTGAGGGATGCACGTGACTACCCGCAACACAAGACAATGATGCCTCAAGCCATTTGGGGTTTGGTATTTTTTTGCCGCTGACATCTTCGTCTCACAAAGCCCCAGGCTTGCACAGGCTGAACTGTGCAAAAAGTCAAGCACTGACCTAAGCATTGTGACTGAGGACAGCTTGGTGGTGGTGGAAGGGAAAACAAGAATGTGTGATCCTGTGATTGCTGAGACAGACATGCTCCTGTAGCCACAGTTTGCTTTTGAATTTGAGGAGTTATTGAGAAATTTAGGACCCTGGAAAGTAATAAGAGGGAAAAAAGCCCCAGAAAAAGCCCAGGCTGGTTCTGGGAGCAGGAGAGCCAACAAAGTCTGATTTCTTGTGGGCTTCTTCTGTTTGGTGACCTTCTGTATCTTACTGCAATAACTCCAGCCACTGTCACAGCCTCTGCACTTGCTGTTCCTTGATTTTATGTTTTTGGCTATGCTTATAGAATAGAATCATAGAATCACCTAGGTTGGAAGGGACCTTCAAGGTCATCTAGTCCAACCATCAACCTAACTCTGACAAAAAAAACATCACTAAATCATGTCCCCCAGCACTATGTCAACCCATCTTTTGAGCACCTCCAGGGACGGTGCCTCAACCACTTCCCTGGGCAGCCCATTCCAGTGCTTGATAACCCTTTCAGTGTAAAATTTTTTCCTAATATCCAACCTGAACCTCCCCTGGCACAACTTGAGGCCGTTTCCTCTAGTCCTGTTGCCTGTGACTTGGGAGAAGAGACTGACCCCCGCCTCTCCACACCCTCCTTTCAGGTAGTTGTAGAGAGTGATAAGGTCTCCCCTCAGCCTCCTTTTCTCTGGGCTGAACAACCCCAGCTCCCTCAGCCTCTCCTCATAAGACTTGTGCTCCAGACCCCTCCCCAGCTTCGTTGCCCTTCTTTGGACCCGCTCCAGCACCTCGATGTCTTTTTTGTGGTAAGGGGCCCAAAACTGGACACAGTACTCGAGGTGGGGCCTCACCAGTGCTGAGTACAGGGGGACGATCACCTCCCATGTCCTACTCGCCACGCTGTTCCTGATACAGGCCAAGATACTGTTGGTCTTCTTGGCCACCTGGGCACACTGCTGGCTTGTGTTCAGCCGACAGTCGACCAACACCCTCAGGTCCTTTTCTGCCAGGCAGCTCTCCAGCCACTCTGCCCCAAGCCTCTAGCGCTACATGGGGTTGTTGTGACCCAAGTGCAGGACCCGGCACTTGGTCTTATTGAACCTCATTCCGTTGGTCTCAGCCCATTGATCCAGCCTGTCCAGATCCCTCTGCAAAGCCTTTCTACCCTCCAGCAGGTTGACACTCCCACCCAATTTGGTGTCGTCTGCGAACTTACTGAGGGTGCGAACTTACTGAGGGTGCGAACTTACTGAGGGTGATTATTGCCTATCTCATGTACAATTGAATTCATATGGTATTAGTTCCAAAAAAAAGAAAACCATACAGCCTAAGGAGAGGAAAAATAACTATAACTCTAAAATTAAAACAGCCAAAGAAACATCCATGTGTCTTTCCCAAGACTTCCAATCTCTTCCCAGTTCCTTCCTATGTCACCTGTACCTGTTTGTGTCACCTTGTCATCTTTGCTGCTGGACACGATGCATACCCTGGCTGCTGCAATATGGAGTGGGTAAGGATGGAGCTCTCTCTGGTTTCCCTTTCACAATAGCTTTTATTTTAATTTTTCTCCCCTACATGGCTGCTGATCTTGTAAGCATGTGGTATATTCAAAATTGCTACCTGCAGTCTTGCCTGCCCAAAATTGGCAGGGGAGAATGTGTGTCAAAATTTGTTTGAAAGGAAATTAAAGACAGGCACAATGGCTGCACAAGTCACATTGCATTTGGAAATCAGGCTAATATGTACTTTGATTTTTGTGTGTATAGGAGCTTTTGTCTTTAAATAACTGCCATTCCAGAGCTCTGTTTTCTTTGGCTGCTGTAATTATAGCATTGCAGATTTTTCTTCCCCTTGTTTGACTCCTTCACTTACTATACTTTGGGTTTCCTCAAGCCTGCAGGAGTGTGTTAGCTGCAAAATGACTGTCTATTGAACGAGCAATGACCCTTCATTTGTAAACTTATCTCATCATTAAAGGCTGAACTGTAGGATACATGCTGCTGCAGATTTACTCAGAGAAGGCAGATTTCTCTTCAGAGCTCTTTGGTGCAGGGCTATACATCTGACACCACAAGCAGAAAACGCAACAAGCCAATTCAACCCACATCTACTTCCAGCTAAGTTGTGTGGTCCCTGCAAAGTGAAGGCAGTCCAGTCTGAGCTGGAGAATGGTGACCTGTGAGAGGCCATGCCCGATTTATTTTCTTCACAGAGAAGTAAAGAGTGTAAATATCACACTCTGTGCTGCGGATGCACCACCAAGACTGATGCAGACTGAGAGAAAAGATCTCCCTTTTAACTGCTGGGAAGTCTGTGGAACAGGATCAAATCGTGAGATCAAAAACTGCACTCAGCCGCATAAACTGAAAGTTAACACAACGCGAAATCCCAGAGGCCACAAATGAAGAAAAGCAATGACTTTTTATGTTTCCTGTCTGCTAATGAGATACAACTGCACCTCCAAAATGGAGCCTGACACCTACAGCCAGAGGGGTTGGGTGGAACTCTTCCCAGTACAATCCTTCAGGTGCTCGGATGTTGTCCCAACAACCCCACAGCTGAAGAAATTGAAAGCAGAAGAATACCCTCTGGTAGCCAGGAAGATGGGCAGAAGGAGAGCCTGTCTGGTCTTTCTAATCTGTAATTGTTGTCCTAACATTATCTGGAAGGATAGTCCCACAATATGAATTTTACGGTGCTTGTTTCAGCCAAAATATGTGTTGCAGGTCCCACTCTTTTGGAAGCAAGAAACAACTTCTGTTTATAAATTCCTCTGCCATTGCAGCATTCTTGCCAGGACCGAAGGTGATTTCTGCTGACATACCCAGCTAAGTTATCGTGGACCACGTTTGTTGTGTTTCAGTGGTTTAACTTGTTTCTCTCTGGCTTAGGCACATGTGTGCTCCTCTGCCTATGCCTTGTACAGCAAATAATCATTAAATTAGCCACCCAGCCCTTCAGACACATGCATGGCACACAAGACATCCCAGGCAAAGCACTGTCTGGCCAAATGTTGTGATACAGAATAGCGAACTATCTTGGATTCCCCAAATTTAAATACTGAAGAGCTGTATGTTTCAGCAGGGTGCTGAACTGCAGGATGAAAAAAAAACCATGGCCATTTACCCAACATCCTCCATGCACACAACAGAGCTTACTGATTTCTTTAAAAAGCCAGATCAAAGGATTCAAAGGAAATTAAAGGGTTTGGATCCTTGACTGCCATGAATATGCCATGAAAACAATTGTTGTGGAGACTGTGGATGCTCAGGTCTTTCAGAGAAGCAGGGCTTGGAGGATAGTTCTTCACAGGTAAACTAATGAGGGCCATGTACCAAGGCGAAGGAGCACCGAAGGGCTCACATTTGTGCTGTTTAGGGCTCTTCTAGGTCAGGCTCACACCAGAGAGAGCTGTGTAGAGCAGTCCGAAACACAGCTAACCATGAAGTGTGCAGGCAGTCAGACATCCAGGGCTCTAGCTGACTCCTCAGCGCTTTTCTGTTGAGCAGAATGTTGTCCCCATAACATCTCACACTGAAGACTCCAAAAGTGAGAAGCTAAAACCACAATATCCTGTCAGGAGAAAAGCGAGGTGTTGGTGCTTATGGTGTTTTTAAGAGTACAGGAGTCTTCCCACCTGACAGCAGAGGCTGAACTAAAAATGACTTGCCATTGAAGCCTGAAAGCTGCGTGTTCCATTTGTGGACATGTCTTTTCGTTCAAATGGAATTTGGACAGTGTTTTGCACTGAGCAATTTCCAGAAAATCTTGTTCTTCATCCTGCTGGAATTTTCAAGGAGATATTTGCCCAGGCTGTCCACATGAGTGTCTCTTGTAATGTTTGATCCCTCAGAGAACAATCATGGATGAAATCGCAAAAAACGTTGTGCAACTCTGTTTTTCTCAATTAGGAGCTTGGAAATAACAAATATACTGGAATGTGGTTTCAGTCCATTCCCTTCTTTATTTGACCTCCTATCAAGAAGAGATAATATATTCTTCTTCTGGAATAGGAGCTGTGTCAGCCACATGTACATTGGCACATCTTTGAAATGTACAGGCTTACTTCAAAACATCTTTTGGAAAGAAAATTGCACTGAATATCTTCTTAAGTCATTGGCCCACCATGCAATGACAACACAGAAGTTTGTCCTGCTTTTCACCAGATTTCTGCAGTCCTCAACTGACTTAAGCCCTTTCAGCAGGCTCCCCTTTGATGGCTCTGAGGGTATCTGAGGGCATCCCTAATACCCCACTCCAGCAAACCCATCCCTCCACCCCAGATCCCAGCAAACCTCCTTTCACAGCCTCCTTGACAACCAAAAGGCCTGTACCTCCACAAGCCCCTTGCCTTCCCAGTGCCTGTGCAAGGACCATGCTGTCCACCAGCCCTGGGACCCGCTGGGGAACCAACCCTCCTCCCACTCCTTCCCTAAGCTGGGATCTGCCGCTGCCACTGTGAACCCCAGGGTCTGTGTGGCTCATGGCCGTAACCAGACACCTTTGTGGGCAGGAGGAGGCACCCCACCTGCCTCCATCTCAGCCACATCTTTGGGTTGCAGCTCCTGCAGTCTTCTCCTCACCTGTTTGCTGAGAGCAGAGAAGGGAGGCCAGGAAAAAGGGGAACAGCCAAAGAGTCCTCCTATGGTTGCTTGCACTTACTTTCCAGCAGGCATTTTGTGACTCCCCCACCCATGTGGGGCTCCATGTGGGAACACGGTTCGAGGCAACAAAGAGACCTTCCTTGTGTGGCTTGGCAAGCTGACCATCTTCACGGGCACCACCAGCCACAGCCACATGCACATCAGCCCCCTCGGGTCTGTGTAAAAGATGTCCCAGGTCTGCTGGCAGCACATCATTTCAGACCCACACTTCTTCCTAACTTTCCTCTCGCTGATGTGGAAACTTGTTCCCCGAGTCAAACAGCAGGAAGAAATAAATCGGTGGGATGTTTGGACCATCACAGGGGGATTCCTTGCTTGTCTGCAAGGATATGCAGATGGTCACCGCCAAGGTATTTCAGGAATGGCCATGGAGAGAGACAGGGTTGGAAAGGAGGTGGGAGGACTATGTCTAAATAAGCAATTGATTATGGTTTTTTGGCTTGCTGATTTTGCAATTGTCTTCCTAAAGGCCTGGCGGGAGTCTGTAATAGGGTTTTTAAAAGCTCATAGAGGCCATATTTAGCCTACAGCTGGTTTTTCCAATGCTCAGTTTGCTTTTAAAACATTACCAGATAACAAGTCATTTAATCTTTTGTGAAGTCTCATCCTCCTCCTCTTAAAAATGTATTCTTCTAACACCACAATCTGCTTCTTGTTAATCAAATTGGGAAAATGTTTGTGTTGCTAATATTTTTTTTTTCTATTTGATAGTGGAAGAGAAATTGTGTCTGTGTAAGGTAAGAATTTAAAATAGATCTGAATAGACAACCCAAATATACATCCAACATGTTCATAGACTCCTGGGTTCTCAGGAAAGGCAATTTCATCATCAGCCTGACCTCTGAATGGGCAAAATCCTGCCTACAGTTCATTACAGAGCTATTTTGAAAACACTGACTGCTTCTGGAGAAACCTGTGCGTCAGTAGAAGAAAAAAGGAGGTGAAACCATAGAATCATAGAAAGGTTTGTGTTGGAAGGGACCATAAAGATCATGTAGTTCCAATCCCCTTGCCATAGGCAGGGACACTTCCCACTAGACCAGGTTGCACAAAGCCCCATCCAGGCTGGTCTTGAGCACTTCCAGGGATGGGGCATCCACAATTTCTCTGGGCAACCTGTTCCAGTGTCTCACCCTCACAGGAAAGAATTTCTTCCTAATATCTAATCTAAATCTCCCCTCTCTCAGTTTAAAACCGTTACCCCTTGTCCTATCACGCCACTCCCTGGTAAACGGTTCCTCCCCATCTCTCCTGTAGGCCCCCTTCAGGTACTGAAAGGCTGCTATAAGGTCTCCCTGGAGCCTTCTCTTCTCCAGGCTGAACAACCCCAACTCTATCAGCCTGTTTTTGCAGGAGGGGTGCTCCAGCGCTCTCATCATCTTTGTGACCCTCTTCTGGACCCATTCCAACAAGTCCATGTCCTTCCTGTGCTGAGGACCCCAGAGCTGGATGCAATACTCCAGGTGGGGCCTCACCAGAGCAGAGTAGAGGGGCAGAATCACCTCCCACGACCTGCTGGCCACGTTTCTTTTGATGTAGCCCAGGATGTGGTTGGCTTTCTGGGCTGCCAGCACACATTGCCAGCTCATGTTGAGCTTTTCATCCACCAACACCCCCAAGTCCTTCTCCACAGGGTTGCTCTCCAGCCATTCTCTGCCCAAACTGTTTTTGTGCTTGGGGTTGCCATGACCCAGGTGCAGGACATTGCACTTGGCCTGGTTGAAGTTCATGAGGTTTGTATGGTCCCACCTCTCAAGCCTGTCCACGTCTCTCTGGATGGCATCCCTTCCCTCCAGTGTGTTGACAGTGCCACATAGCTTGGTGTCATCGGCAAACTTGCTGAGGGTGCACTCTACCCCACTGTCCATGTCTCCGACAAATATGTTAAAATAGCACTGGTCCCACTACCAACCCCTGAGGAACACAACTCATCACTTGTTTCCACTTGAACATGGAGCGTTGTCCGCAACCCTTTGAGTGCAGCCATCCAACCAGTTTCTTATCCTAATAACCAAGAGAAGAACCACAAGCTGCCTGTTTGCACAATTCATGCACACTAATCAGCCTCTTGATTTGCCCAGCATATAGGAGCTGATGTAACTGCCCTGAAATCCACTATAGATGTAATTGAAACCTGATGCAAAACTGGGCTTTCCTTACCAAGGGCTTGCTCAGTGTAACTGTGAAGTTTCAAAATTTTACAAGTGCGTTTTATTGCTTGTCCTGTAAAATAAATAAAATGCTGAAAAACTGGCTTTCTCCTCAGGTTTGCTGTTTTTGTAATGATTCCAATGACTACCACATCACTGAGTGTCTCTTAATACGCTTGCACAGACATGAAAATTTATGATAAACAGATGAATTTCAAGAAAAAGTATGACAGTAACTCAGCCTTGTCTTTCCGTGTTCAGCTGCATGGTTTTTTTATTATTATCCTCTACATGCTTTTTTCCAACCACCCAGCTATATGTTCCTAAAGAAACACACATTCTTTTCAACTTGGAACCATGCAAATATAGCAAGTCACCTAACTAGGAATATATAGGTCATGATATTACATGACTTAGTAAGCTCTGATTCAGTGACTTATGCTCTTTTTCAGTTACTTCATCATTTCAGCCAGTAGCTGCTGTTGAAGGAATCAAAATGAATACAAATTATTATGGTTTGAAATAACAAAAAGGAAAGGTGTTTTTCATGACAAATATCTGGTTTAAGTTTATTTTCTATTTTTCCCCTTTTACTTTCAGAAGGAAAATGTTATGTTTGTTTTATTTTTGTTAAGTCAAATGAATGGGCTAGACTCACTTGCTACCAAGGCAGCTATTTACTACTACCATTAGTCCCATTAAAATCAGAGATAGGCTTGAAGTGACCTGCAGAAGGAAGCACTTTGATGTACAGTAAAATGCCATAACTCTGCCGGCTCTGATGCACATGAGCAGGTTATGTCCCCTTTCAGGGGTACAAAATACAGATTACACTGGCTGCGACTTGCCACACTGCCCCTGAGTATTGCCTGCTGAGATGTTAGCTGTGACAGGCCTGGTTTGGAGGGGACAGTAAATCACGAAGTTGCCATTGGCAGGGGTGCTTTAAGGACAAGCAGCCACACTCTTTGCGTTTTTAATCCTTTCCACTCTAGCTGGCTGTGTGTGTCTCAGAAAAAAAAAAAAAAAAAGAAAAAAAAAATGGGCTCGCTTCGGCAGCACATATACTAAAATTGGAACAATACAGAGAAGATTGGCATGGCCCCTGCACAAGAATGACACGCAAATTCATGAAGTGTTCCATATTTTTTAAAATAAAATGGGATGAGGTTTAATAAGGTCAAGTGCCGGGTCCTGAATTTCGGTCACAACAACCCCAGGCAACGCTACAGACTTGGTGAAGAGTGGCTGGAAAGCTGCCCGGCAGAAAAGGACCTGGGGGTATTGGTGGACAGCCGGCTTAACATGAGCCAGCAGTGTGCCCAGGTGGCCAAGAAGGCCAACGGCATCCAGGCCTGTATCAGGAATAGCGTGGCCAGCAGGAGCAGGGAAGTGATGGTGCCTCTGTACTCGGCACTGGTGAGGCCTCGAGTACTGTGTTCAGTTCTGGGCCCCTCACTACAGGAAGGACATTGAGCTGCTGGAGCGTGTCCAGAGGAGAGCCACCAAGCTGGTGAGGGGTCTAGAGAACAAGCCATATGAAGAGGGGCTGACGGAACTGAGCATGTTTAGTTTGGAGAAGAGGAGGCTGAGGGGGGACCTCATTGCCCTCTACAACTACCTGAAAGGAGGGTGTAGAGAGGTGGGTGTTGGCCTCTTCTCCCAAGTGAATAATGACAGGACCAGAGGAAATGGTGTAAAGTTGCGGCAGGGGAGGTTTAGGTTAGATATTAGGAAGAATTACTTTACTGAGAGAGTGGTCAGGCACTGGAACAGCCTGCCCAGGGAGGTGGTGGAGTCGCCATCCCTGGAGGTATTTAAGAAACTTGTAGACGTGGCACTTCAGGGCATGCTCTAGTGCCCGAGATTGTTGGTTTCTGTCTGTTTGTGGGTGGGCGTGGGGTGTGGTGTTTTGTTGAGGTGTTTGGGGGTTTTTTGGGGGTTTTTTTGTTTTTTTTTTTTTTTGTTGGTTGGACTTGATGATCTCAAAGGTCCCATCCAACCAAAAATATTCTGTGATTCTGTGATTCTGTAAACATTAACCTCGACCTGGGATGAGAGACCTCTGTATATCCCAGCACTCCCTCCAGGAGGAGCCCTGGAGCCCCGGAGCTCTGGTGGGAATGACACAGCGGGCAGAAGGGATGGGGTGAGCTGGGACATGGTCCAGTGCAGGGGCTGCCATCAGGGACTGCAGTGCTTCTCGCATCTACTGCCATCCTTTGCAGGGGAAGGTGCAGGACTTTTTACATCTTCCAGCAGACCAGCTTTGGTACATGAGAGGGAAGAGATGTCCAGTAGGTTCTTATTTAATGTATGTATTGTTCGGGCAATTGAACGGATCAAATGTAAACCAGCTTTCAAACACACCGAGACATCACCCAACTTTGCTTTCACCAAAGTCAGCAAGAGTTTTGCCACTGATTTTACTCGAGCAGAGGAATGCAAATACTGCAGGACTTTGAAATCTTTCCCATACGGTGTACCCTCTAACTCTTCCTACCACAGGCTGCAATCTGAAAGCCAAACAAAATCAAGTAACATCTAGCCATTAGGAATTTAGGTCTTTTGGTAAACACTAAATGATTATACACGGTGTGCTTTGACAAAAAGGTTAGCTCTGATGAGGTGCAGATGAAGGGATAACTGGCATCAGCACTTGCTCTGCTTCCTTGTCCCCATTGCACATCATTGTACAACTGTCTGCTGGAAAGTAGATTGAGACCATCTTGCACAATTTTTTGCACAATTTGCTCAGTTCAACTATTGAAAAACTTTCCATTTATTTCCAACAGACTTTAAATTGGCAATTTCATTTACTCATGAAAGACTTTACAGCCAGACACAAGCCAGCAATTTGGTAGTCTCAGGGGAAAAAACTATAACTTAACAAAATTTTTCAAGGTCAGGTTGTGCCAAAGTAAGGTAATGTCCTTCCAAGAGAAGGAAATAGCTTTATTTATTTATTTATTTATTTATTCCAATGTATTATTTGTAGCTAGGGGAAGTGCAATATCTCTTACATTTGGCAAGGTCTTGCAACCAGCTCACATGATATCCTCATGCACATTACGAATATACAGTAAATGAAGAGAAATAAAAAAGTGGTTGGAAAACTGTGTTCAGAAAATTGCTATCAGTGATCTGTGATGAGAAAAGAGGGATGTGAGAAATGGACATTTACAAGGGCCTAAGTTTTTTGCTATTCAATATTGAATGAATAAGTCAATAATGCTTAGTTCTCAGTACTTCTCATTTTGTAGACCACTATATTGGGAAGGATAGTAAGCCCTTTGGTGAACAGGATTGGAATTCAAAAAGATCTTGATAAATGAGAATTATAGTTTAAAAAAATAATTCAATAAGAGGAATGTGAAGTTTCACATTTAGGTTTGCAACTTTCAGTGGCTTATAGGATGCAATGACTCAATATGTCAAGCTGTTATGAAAAATAGTAAAGAGTATGCTGGGCTATGCATATCTCTTCTGTACAACAGACTCCTCCTTTTCTCCTGAGTCATTGTGAGAGAAGGGAAAGTAAAATAGAGGCAGAAGGGGAAAGGAAAGTGCTTTTTGCACATTGCAGATGGATAAGGGGAACAGAACACAGTAAAACAAGCTTCAAGAGAGAATTATGCAAGGATTAAAACAGTGTTCCTTGTAAAAAAGACAGAAGCAGAAAGATTTGTGGTAATGTATAGGTTTTTCAACAAAGGGTTGAAAAATGTTTCATTTTTTTACCTTCACTTATATTGTGGAGATGTCAGAAAAGCCTCAATTACTGTGGTCTGAGCCAGACTACGTCTATTGACTTTGATAAAATAACAGTGGAAAGGCTGCCAGGGAGAGGAAATCCCAACACTTGAAGAAGTTATTTCAATTTTGCTGATGTCACTAATTAACATAGATTTAGTAGAAACATGTTCATCTCTTTAAGACATGCTTTTGATTGTGGGATAATACGTTTTTATAATGGGAGAAGTATGTCTTTCTGACACACTGCTTTTTTGGAAAGCAAATCAACTTTAAAACAAGAAGTCAGAAAAAAAAAAAAGAAGAAATCCAACTATTCAAAATGAAGAGGTAGAACTAAACTTTGTGACTACTCTAATATCTGCCAGATAGCCCTGGTCTCACAGAGGCAACGGAAGAGGGAGAGCTGTGATATTGTATGAAAAACAGAGTAGCCTCAAAACTTCACTGCATGACCACTGCACTGACATGCGACTTCCATACCAAAGCAAAGCCTTGTAGTGAAGGTGCACATGGCTGTGATGGAAGGAGAAGCTGGGAGATCAGGAGACTCTGAAGACAAAAGCACATCTTAGCAACGTACTAAATTTTTCTGTTTTCCCCAGCTAAAAAAAAAGTAAAATTGTCTAAACAATAGATAATTCCAGGAAGACTTGAGATATTCCCCTAGGTATAAAAGCAGATATAAATTTATCACTCTTCTTTTGCAGGAAAGAAAGTGCCTAGAGTAATCCCAGACAGTCACTGTTGTCTCCTCTTGGTATAGTTGACATTTCAGGGTTTTTACAAATATGTTGCAGTCACAGAGAAAAAACACAAAGGACCCACAAAAACAACAACAAAAAAACCTCTCCACTTTTTAACTGGACAAGAATGTGTAAATATAAACAGGGCTGCTGAAAAGTTCAGTCAGTCCCATTTATAATTGCAGGGAGACATAAGGTCTTTTGAGTTGAGATGGGCTGCATAAGTCTGAAGCCCACACATAAAAGTAACCCTGAGCACACTACTGCTGCTGGTTGTAAGAAGGTCCTTTGATGCTGGAACGTCGTTCAGTGTATATCTTTCTATGAGTGTCCTAACCTTTCCACTTTAAAATGCTTTTGTGCTACAGTAGTCCCAAAGTCCCAGATAATGAGGAAAAAGGAAAAAGGAGTGGATGTAAACAGACTTGAAGTCTTTCAAACCAGTCAATGTCCCTTGGGCTTTTTTATTTTCCTCACTGCAAACCCTTTGATTCCAATCGCAGTCCTCTGTGCAATTCCCACAGATGAAGAAACAAAAGCAAAGATTATTTCAGTTTGGGTTTTCTACTGTCGCCGCCTGGGTCAGTGTCAGGCCAATGGATGAGAGTAGTTGAGCTGCTGGGCACGGCAGTGCTGGCTGGCCAAGCCCCAGTGCCCTGGTCCTGAGATTTCCTGCAGATGTTATAACTGGATCCATAAACTAACCTATTAAAGCTGACTGTGCCAAAGTCAAAATACATCCAAAGCAGAGGATTCACTGTGTCCCCCCTCCTAGTTCCACATCAGCCCTGAGCTGATGTTCTGAACTGATGCGCCACTCAGGACACTGTACCTGGCATGTGGAGCTTGGTACGTGGGGATGAGCTGTCTCAGTGGCGGTGCAACTGCTGTGTCCCCACAGAATTGCTGACTAGCTTCTCCTGTACAATGCAATGTCTGTTGGCTCATTTGATTTAGTTTTATTTCTCTTCTGCTCACATCCACAGAGCTGTTGGTGTTCACAAGACTCAGTTTTAGATGTTATGTAGACTTGCCTGCAAGCACACTAGGAAAATGATTGTGTAGTTGGACACCCATGTACTGTTTATCCTACCTTGTCCTATTCAGATGAAGCCCATCACAGCCTATTGCAAACCACTAACAAATTCTTGTGAGATTTGGAACCTTTTATACTGCAGGGGCTTACTCTAACTTGATTTCTGTAACTTAGTTAAAGAAATTCCCCAAAAGAGAACCGGAAATTGCTTAGATTAGGCTTTTTTGTTGCTGAGTTTATTTTTGAATGAGCTTTAGGAAACTCAGAATTATAGGTACTTTCTGCAGATTTCACCCTACCCTTTCACCATTTCTTGATGAAAGAAGGGTATTTGTTGTAGACTCAAATCTCATTAGACTACATCTAGATTCACGATTTGTTTGGCTTCTTTTTTTTTAACATTAAGTTTTGAGGATAGTCTGGAGGAAAATATCCGGGGCTTGACTGACAGGTTTAATTTCACAAAGACATTGACCCTTTCAATTTTTGTTTAGGATCTGAATCCTGCTCATGAATCTAGATGCACATCTCCACACCACAAAAGAACATTAGTAGCTCAGCTCAAATCACAGAGGTACGAAGGCCTTTATGTATGCCTAATATAACATACACCTGAGAGCTTTTCTAGACAGGGCCTAGTTCAGAAAGCCTGAAAAGATAAAGTTCAACACCACTGTGTGACAATGTAATGAAATGCCAAGCGTCAGCTCCTGCCAGAGACTCAGTGGTGATTGATCTCCTTCTGAGTCAAGGCCTCTTGACTTTTAGCATCATGAATTTTTCAATTGTGGCTCTTAAGAATCTACTGGAAAACATATAAAAGCTTAAATAGATATGTTCTTTATAGCCTTCCCTTGGACGCTTCCCTTGGTAGATGTAGGCTACCAAGATACAGTTTCTATATGTTGCTTTTTCTACCTCTACATATGTAGATGTTTACACAGGCTTCTCTTGCTAATTCTCAATTCCAACTGAACTAAACTAGAGAAGCCATGGGTAATTTTGGATGACTTCCAAGGATTGCTGGCAGGGAATGAGATGACTCTATGGGGCTCTGTTCAGCCTTGAGGTCCCTTGGGACTTTCTGCAGAACATGTTTTTGCCATCAGCACCTGTTTGATGTGCATAAGGTTTAGCAAACACATCTTTTGCTGGTGCACTGATGAAGGTCCTAGCTTATGAATTAGTATATGCTATCGGAAGAGGCTGTGTCTCACCCTGCCCAACTTACTGGAAAGGTATAGGCAGGAGTCGGAACTGTACATGTCCAAGTACATTTTTATGTGCAAACAAGGCCCATTGTCATAGAGATTATCAGTGGGGAAACAATGTCACAGGTCATGGCTCACTCTCCAGGCAATGGGATGGGTGGCAGAGTGCTGACACAGCCTTACCTGAGCCAGCCCTGAAGGCCAGCTGAGCCGTCGTTGCTCCACCATACAGAGGTTTTGCAACCCAGACCTTGTTCTGGACATTCAGCCAGAGCTTTCTTTTCATAACCCCACATAACTCACCATGCACGCATTGCAATAAATCATAATTAACCAACAAGAGTTTCAAGCAATCATAAACGAAATGAAACTGGCCATGGCCTCCCTGGTGGGGAGAATCAGACTCTGCTCTCCCTCCTCGCATCAGAGTGCTCATTACCTCCTGGTGTCCTCACGCATTAAGAGCACTTGGATCTGCTCCTCATCTTCCAGCCACAGAGATACTGGGATGCTACAGCACAAAAATCATGTCTCACACACACAAACCCATTTCAGCCCTTCATCCTGGAAAATCTGTTGGGTCCTTTGTATATTATCTTGGAAGCATAAAATTTTATGCTCCTAACAAACAGCTCTGCATCAAAAGTGTTGTGTTAAAGTCTGGTTTATAGTGGTAATGAGTAACACTTACTGTACGATATAGTTTCTCTTGTAAATATTTCTGTGAGTTCTGTTTTGCTTAGAAGCTCCTGGTCTGGCATGCACCGAGATTTTCTAAATAATTCAATTGTAGGATTCAAGGATGGAAGGATAACCGTGAAACTGTATTATCTGGGAGGATAATCCTTGCCACTCCTCCTTGTCACAGTGCAGCTTTACACACTTGCTTTGGACGGTTAGGATCTTATTTGTAGGAAGGAAGGTTCCTGGTTTCCTCTTCCTCCCTTTGGCACTCAGGTGGGCAAAGCCATACAGCTCCCAGTGGTCAAAGGCAATGGCTGATGGCAACTGCCACGAGGAAGTCTTGTGCTGATCTGTGGGCTTTTCTGATAAATTATCGATGTTTATAACACAGACATCCACTATGGAGTAATCTCTTTTTAACCGATGAGTATGTATTCAGGGTGTGAATCGTTTAATCCCAAAGCAGACACTTGAAATAGCTCGGATGAACCGTGCCCCTGAAGGTGTCTACAAACTTCTGCTTGCCGTGAGAAAAGCCTGGGGTTCACGGATCAGACATAAACATCTGCTCCAGACATGTCTAAAGACAGGTGAGACATTTGCTTCCTCCTGTGCATTTTCCAAGCCATGAGATCTGAGATACCTCTTCCCGAGTCACCCATCCGAACCCCACGCAGAGTGCCCATCTTTTGAAATAGACCTGGGCTCTCTAAGAACTTTTGGCTGCCAGACAGCCACTCACTCTGCGCTTCAGGCTTTCTTCTCCGATTGAGACAATTCCAGCACAGAAAGCATTAGTCTCTCTTTGAAGAATGCTTAATTTTATCTCTTACCCCCCACCCCTGCTTCCCACCATGGTAAGCTAAAACAGTTAAACGTTTGGGGGTTGGTTGCATGCATTGTTTATCCGTACTTGCTCTTGCTTCTATGTTTAACAGAGGAAATAACTCGCTACGATAAAGTATCACTACATGCTGGTAACATCAGATAAGCTAAGCTGGACAAAAATGTTTTCTTTGGCACTTCTCCACTTTCTTTAACTTGGCCAGAGAACCTGCTTTACTTCTGGAAATGTGAAGGCCCCAGTTAAGTTTGACTGTAACACAAAGAGTTTCACAGTTTTTCTTGTTAAACTCCATGTAGGACAAGGAGAACAATCCTGTCATTTCTTTCCCTGGTGTACAATTGGGCTGATAAGCACCAGGCTGCACATATCAAAAACCACAGTGAATGTCATTTGCATTAGGTTTCTGCCTTTCCAGAAAAAAAAAAAAAAAAAAAAAAGAGCCTTTGCAATCTGCTTATCGGCCCCTGTCGGAAGCTGCACAATGCAATAGCGATATATATTTAAAGCTGAGCACGGGGAAGGAAAAAGGGAGTGCGCCTTGAGGGAGCCCTTTCGGGGTGGAGGCAGCCCTTTCGGGGTGGAGGCAGCGTTCCCAGGCACAGCAGGAGGAGCTGAGCATCCCCCTTGAGGGTGGGTCAGAGGAGCTCTCCATTCTCCCCCAGGAAGTGGGATGGGGGTACCACTCCCCTGGAGCAGTGATGGATGGGGAGAGAGGATTGGGGTGCAGGGATTGTCACATGGGAACAGCTCGTGCTGCAGCTTCTCTGTGGCTCCCATCGGTGGGTAACTGGCCACAGGGGGTCACTCAGGACATAGCTCGGCACATGGGGAGAGAGGGAAGGAGAGGGATGGTGGAGGTTGGATGTCTCTGTCCCCTAGGTAAGTGTGTGCTGGGGCCTGGGGTTGTTCTGGGGTCAGGTTTTATCACTCCCTGCATGGTGCTCTGGATGCAGCCACAGCTGAGAACCTTGAGTTGAAAAACCTGAAGCACCACAGAGGGCAGTTGTCTTCACCACGGGCAATGAAGATGTATAGCTACGCAGGATGTAAGCACATGGGACTGCACTTGAACTCATGTGTGTTCTGGGTTAACCGGCATGCAGGAGTCACACCAGTGGCATTGCCACACCCTCTTAACTTTACATTTTGCACCTAAACACAAAGCTTTAACCTTGTAAGCCCTTTTCTGCCTGAAATCTAGAACATGGCATTGCCCATGGGAGATGTGGCGCAGCAGCAGTGCAGCAGGTGTGGCATCTTTCCCCTTCAACTCCCACCAAACACCCTGAAAAGCTCTGGCTGGCCTTGCTAGGACCCCAACACACTGCACAGCGAGGGCAGCTCCTCTGCCGATGGTATGTAGCTCATACAGTTCACATGCAGCGAGTTCCCTGCTTTCAGGGTACTGAACGTGGGATTTAGCAGGCTTCACCCCCAAAATGCGCATTGGCTGGGCGTTTACTACGCCTGCCCCAAGAGCTGGTGCCTGCTCAAGTGATGGACATACCAAAGATTTCCAGTTTTGATAGGGTTGCCAGTGGTCTGGAAGGCTGAGCTACATTTCCAGGCAGCAAATGCACCTGGCATATAGTGAGCCACACTGTGAGGTTCTTCCTTGCAGCATATGTACAGACTGAAAGCCTTAAATAGGCTGGATTTATTTGTTGGTTTTTTTCCCACCCTTTCCTCCCTCCCTCAATACAAACATTTATGTAATAAAATATTTCTAGAGCACAATGTATAAACAATGCACACTTAATAAAAATAAGAACTGGAAAACTTTAGTAAGAAAACAGCTGAACTTAATTTTCTAGCCAGATAATGCCTGAAGGTTTTTTTTCAGATATTACGGTGTTTTTCTTGTGATAGGTTTGACTTACTCAGGAGCATTCTGCTTAACACTGGCTCCTTAAAGGGATACTAGAATTTTTTTCTTAGTTATAACCAATGTGCAATTTCTGGGACTTAAAATTTGAATTTCTGGTTAAATAACTTAGAAAAAAGCTATAATTATGTGCCTTTCCCTGGTGCAGCTGGTGCCAAACCATAGATGAAAGCAATGTGATTATAGACAAAGGGCAACCACTGGCTGACCGGGTTTCCTTTGGAGACAGTCAACACAAGTAATTTATGAGTAAATGTAGCAAAGAATCTGCAGCAGAGCCCAGTGTCCAGTGTTAGACTGGATCCTGTATACAATATGCAGTCACTGGACAAAATACTGGAAGAGGCTAACATAGGAGATGCCCTATTCCCTGCTGAGTGTCCTCTCCATGCACCACAATAGCACAGTTCCCTTCTCCATCACCTCCACTGCTTCATAGCATTGCTTATAGCAAGTGAGGGTGTGCTCCTCAGGGACAAGGGGTCAGCACCACAGGCTGAAGAAAGTCCCAGCCCGTATTCTGCGGTGGGGCTGGATTAATCTACCCCTAACACCAGTGTGTAAAAGGGGTTGCTGCCCCTCCAGATCTGCTTTGCCCTGCTGTTTCTTTTTAAAGGGGTGTTTTGCATGGTGTGCTGGTCTGCCCAAGCCAAAATGCAATGATGCTGAGCTGGGTCTTTTGGACCATTGGTTTTCTGGTTCCAGTCCTTAATATGAAAGAAGGGCTTTAATTATTGTGGTCTGAGCGTAATTCATTCAGAGGTTTTCTCAACTGCTTATTCACCTCTTCCTGTGGTAGAGCTTGCAGACCCAACTGGCATCAATGATAGGAAAAATACATTGCTTTTTGAAGAATAGGATTTTCACTTTTTTAATTACTGTTCTGATACAAGCTAAGATGGGAAAATATTTTCTCTCTCTCAACTTAAAAAGAAACAATAATTCTCTTCTTTTATTTGAATGCTGTTCTATCCTATGATTTTTCTCTTTTTGCCATAGAAATTTTGAAATCATGTCAAACATTGGTAATCAAAGATTCTGTTATAAACCTTGGACATAAAAAAATCCCTTGGACTTAAAAAAATAAAGACAATTCCAGCTCTTCCTGGGTTTTACATTTGAACTTCCTCACCTTGAGATTTCAGCTTTCTAGTCTGTAAACAGGAATAATACCTTCCTGTCCCAGAGAAGTGTTGTAAGAAGCTTAAATGATTTGTGTTTGTAGGATGCTGGGACACGGCAACATGCTTGAGGATATGGAGATACATATATGTGCATATTTGTGTGCATCTATGGATGGAGGCAAAGACTGGTTTTATTTCTCTATATGCCTCTTTTTTTTTCTCTTCACAGTAGCACTATCTTCATAAAACGCAAAGCTTTCTTACAGACAAGAGAGCATCAAGACGTTTACCTGAAGACCTGCTTGCACGTGAATGAAATGTGTTTTCTTGACATGTACTTCTTGCCCATTTTAAGTACCAATGTTAGCTAAATGTAGCACAACACAGGCTCAAAACTAGCTCTCGCTAGCAACGTATTGTCACATTACCGTATCTTTCAGAGCAATCTGTAATTGAAAATGGAAGCAATACTTCACCTCTGCCTCCCTGATTTTCTTGGTTAAAATAACATGTTGCTGAACTACGATTTTTTGAATTTAAACCAAAACAGATACTATTTTCTTCCTGTTTCTAGCGCCCTCCAAAAGAGCAGACACAGGCTCTATGAGCAGCCCTTTGCTGGGCTGCCTTCCACACCCAAGCCCACATCAATGACAGCTTTTGTTCCCAGGACTTCTGAGCCATCCTCTGTATCTCACACCTCCTTTCGGTTTGCTGCTTTGGGGCTTTGCAGGCATTCTCCTTTCCTCCAGCTTTGGGAGATGGAAATTTCATGGCAATCAATCACAGGCTGCTCAACAGCATGACATCTGGAAACTCCTTCCCTCATTGATGGCAGGCTTACAGTGGGATAACCATCTGCTCTGGCTTGACCACCACTGTCATTTTTTTTTGTCTCCCACAAAGATGTTAACAGGCCTCGTTCACTTCTCACTCCCTCCCAAACTGGACAGCTGGAATTTCTCTTTGAGAAAAAAAACCAAAACCAAACCAAAACAGAACACTATCTGCTTTAGAATTAAACTCAGAATTCTTGCTATTATTATTGCTGTTGTTGTTATTAAAGTATAAAGATGTAAATTTGCATTTGGATGGAGAAACCAGCAGATCAGATATTCTATTTTCCATTCAAAACATGAATCTAGATTTTGATATTTTAATACATATCTTTGCATGCACTTTCCAAAAATGACTTTTCAGTTTCTCGGTTATGTCTATTTCTTGTCCTGCTCTGGTATAATCCCATCTGCTATCACCTTTTCTCCATCCTTCACACACACCAGAGGTTACACCACCCCACTGACAAACCTTGTTGGAACAAGGAGCTAATCAATAAAAGATTACAGAAAGCCCTGTTTTCATTTTGCAACATGGACCTGCTAGAAATCTGCTGCAAAGACTCATCTCCTTGGAATACAAAGTATTAAAGATGTGATCCAGAGGGCAAAATGTCATCTTCATCATATCTAGTAAACATATTTTCATCCACTGAATATATACACAAATAGGAGGCCAGGGGTATGGGTGTACATAATATGGAAACGGTGAGTGAGTTCTGTTTAAGGCTCCTTGCATTTGTGGAATTTTACTTATGTCATCCCTTTTGTTTGCTTTTTAATTAGGAAAAAAAAAAAAAAAAGAATGGATACACTTGGCTTCAGCAAGGAGGTCAGTGTTTCCTGCTGCTAATAGGAAAAAGTTGAGCGACAAAACCAAGGCATTGCTGCGCTGATCAGCATAAGCGCTTACTGATGACTTACCAGCTTTTCCACCTGCTTAAAATAAAACATATCCACAGGAGAAGCAGTCCTTGTGGCAAAAGGTGGAAATGGTTTTGCTTACTTTGCCAGTAAGGATCTATGACATCCGGGTAAACAATTTAGAGATGCCATTAAATGGCTCCTATTTTGTTACATTAAATGACAAGCTGGGTTTCTATTCTGGTATTATGCAGCTACTTTCAAGGCAATTTAACAGGTGGAAATGAGAAGGCGGCAGCTCCTTGTTACCAGGCAACTCTCCCCAGCCACCAGCAGCTGCCCCAGGGACCAGAGTGTGGGAGCTGCTGTGCAGTGAAGGCTCGTCTCCCTTCTTCCAAACCCAGAGCAACCCATGGAGGCTGCTTCAGTGTAGGGTTCCCTCTAGGAGCTCAGAGCACTTGCAAGAGCTACGTCTTGTGAAAACCTTGGCTTCGTCTCTCATTGGCCCGTTGTATGACATTATGTAGCTGGGAGTTTAGCCACTGACTTCCAATAAGTTATTATATATATATAAGCAGGTTTTAAGTTACGTGTTTATTGCTTTGGGTTAACGAGCACAAAAAAACTATACAGAATGCTCTTCTGATAAGCAGCCTGTTTCAAAGGCAGCAATGGCGATCAGTACAGTCCCTTCTGGCTCCGAGAGACAGCTCACACCTCATCTCTCCACTTACCAACTTGGTGTTTACGTTATCCCTGGTGAAATTTTGTAGGGTGTAACACTGTATGGGCTAATATATGTTCTTACTATTTTGCCGCAATGTTCTTTTACTCTTCATGTCACCGTTGAATTTATTTGTGTTTATTTTAGGCTTTATTCAAGCAACTAAAAATCCCCTAGAAAACAAGCGCATGTGGAATGCATACAAACAGAAACCATGATGACCTCACACATAGTATATTAATATACAGCTGGCCTAATAAAACACAAATCATGTCCACTAGGAATATTTATGAAATACATTACGTCACTCAAAAGTTCATTCATATTCAGAGAGTCTGGTTTGGGATTCAGACTTCTTGAACTCTTGTCCCCGGTGAAGTCAGAAATGGGCTCCATATGCTGACACCGCCTTTTCTCTTGACTCTTTCCTGGCAGTTGGACAGGTCACCACAGTTTCCTCATCACCGGGATGCCCCATGATTTAACTCAGCACACTTCCAACGGGACGAGGACAGCAGAGAAGAGAGAAGAAGAAACAGATCCTTGTTGCTGCGATGCTTCAACGCAAGCTTCGGTTGTCTCGGCTGCAGAGGATCATTCAGCAGACAGACCGATGGCCCTGAAGAGAAACTGGTCCCTTGTAGAGGCTATTCCTCTGGTCATTCAGTCCAGCATATGGACATGAGCATGACTAGTATCTACAGGAAAAGGAGCCTTTCTCTTTTTCTCCCTCCAGCATAATGTATCGCAGTCAGAAATGTGTTTTGAGTCCCATATTGAAGAAAGATACCAGTCAGAGAGTCTTTTATGAAATTTCTTTTTGAGTAAATGATGTGTGAAAGATAAATAACCTTTCTTCTACATCTCTCTCCATGCATCCAGCTTGATTTCTTTATCCAAGTCCTTTTTTCTCTTTCTAATCTACATTTGTTTATTCTTGTCATTCATTTCTTCCTCCACTAAAATCAAACATATTTTGAAATTTAACCCTTTTCTTCTTGAGCCAATAGATGCTAATTGCTCAAAAGACTTAAGTAGTATAATAGGATGTTTTCTGTGTTTGTTTTTGTTAGAAAATGTTTAATTCAAACATACTGGATAAGAGGAATTTTATACCATTAGCATTATTGGAGACTTCTTGACGAAATTTCACATCCTCACACAGAAACATTGGCCTGATCTAAACAAAGATACATGTTTGTGTGGTTCCAGAGAGGATTTATATTTGGAAGAGGGGAGAGTAATTTTTCATATTTATCCTGGGACCTGAAAATAGCCTGATTGAAAGCACGGCTTCTAATTGGTTTTAGTTGCAGTTTCTCATCTTTCTGACATCACCCTTTTGCATATTTCTTCCATCACCATCCGTTTTCACCACCATTCTCACTCTACATCAATCTGTGTCTTTGAATAAGATTTCACACGTGTTAGTAAGATCTTTCAACAGCGCTGCATGACTATCTGTTGTTACACTGAGTGCCTTGAAATCTTCCTAGAGGGCTTCCATACCATTTTTTTTTACCCTTTCAGCTTTCTCTTCTCATTAAAACAAATACTTCAAAATTTTGATTCATTTTGATTCATTTTACATCCAGACATTAAGTGAAGCTGACATGCCTCAAACTCTATTGTTTTTTAAAAGGAAAGTGTGGGCTGTGCAAAAACCCCAAGCTCATCTGCATCAGTGGCACTTAAGGAGAAGCTCCAGCCTGGTCCACTAGATGGGTTTCCCAAGTGGCAGGGGTTGCACTGGCACCATGAAAGGTTCCTATCGTGCACCCTGAGTTCAGTTCCTGCTGATGATGATGAGAAGAAATCTTAAATTTTTAGCCTGGGAACCCATATTTTTTCTTGTTAACTTAGGTCCGTCTGGGGAAGATCCACACAATGCTACAGGAGATCGTTCATCTTTAGGTGAAGCAGAAATGCAAATCCTCAGCTCTTTTTCAAAATGACACTGTTTCAGTAAGGATTTTGTGTGTGTTTTTTCCAAACAATCAAAATTTGTGTGTGTGTGTGTTAAGACAGTAGGATATTTGGGGTGCTGCTTTTTTAATGTAAACTACCTGTCAGGGACGTCCTAGAGCTATTTATATGATAGTCTGCCCACAGTGGTTCCAGTTTGTGAGCACCCTTCTCTGCCTGCTCACACGTGGGTGAAAATCAAGACATTTTTCAACCTCTTCAGAATTTTAATGCCAAATAGCAACATAGGGAGATGTAATAGAAGCATTTAGTGACAGTATGATGAGCGCTTTATCCTCAAGCAAGAAATCTATTACACATTAACATAATATCCTCAACTGGATAACAAACATGCAAAGGCAGGGGTGTGGTAAAGGAACTGGGCCTCCTCAACACACCAGTGAACTCCCCAATCTAACACTTGGATCCCAGGGATCCAGAGGTCTTTTCCAAAATGGAGGAAAGCAAAGCTATTATTTTAAAAGCTGTTCTTTTCAAAGGGAGTAAGAAGTAAAAAGCAGAGTCGGTTATGTAAAGATCTCTTCCAGTTTCTCCCTCTTCTCTGCAACCCCTTCTTGCCATGACACATACACCAGCCCCGTTGAGCTTCCTGCCTCCTGGATGCTCGGTGCTAACTGCATCACGGCGACTCAGATTGCACAGAAAACAGACCCTCTGGTCCCCCCTGCCCACCTCATCCCTTCTATGACCTGCAGTGGTATTTAATGACCAGGGAGTCACGATGGACTGTAGGCTGGAGCAGGAGATCTCATGCTTTTGCTCAGTGCCATTTAGTCTGAGAAACCACCTCTGGAGGATGGTGGCATGTTCTGCAGATTGCCTCGCTTGCCTCAGAGGGACTGTCACTGCCCAGATGAACAATTTGGTTTTGCTGGTGCCTAAAGCCATTTTCAGTCACCATTTTGACCTCTTGAAAAGAAATCCCATTGACCTGCAACTAAGACAGGAGCGGAGGAGACGACAACAGTTCAGAGCTTCCTGTCCTTGAAACCTCCAGTTTATTTCCTGGCATCAGGCTGGAAATTGCAGTTCACACAACTAAGCAGTAAGTTCCAGATCTGAATGCGCTGAGCATATTTGGCATGTGCCCAGCCTGTAGTGCATTCAGGTCAAGGATCATGGAATCAGCTTGCTTACTCTCATAGGGATTTGCTGGTTAAGTATGCTGCCTTCCACAGCCATTTAAATTTTTTAATATTCTGATGTAACCTCTCATCCTTTTACTCCTCCCTCCTTGTAGAATAGAAAAAAAAAAAAAGGAATGCCATCTTTGGAGCACTTTTGAAGAAAAAAGTGCAAGAAGTGAACATGGAATGAGTATGTGAAACAGTGGCTTCTCCCTAAAACCTGAGATACTTTGGCAGTGGTTTGGACATAAGTCTAACCAATTTTTCCTTGAGATCAAACAAGTACATTATATGGAAAACGTTCCTTCAGAAGCTTTGTCTTCCTTCAGAAGTCAAAAAGAACCATCAACCTCATAATGCCCCTGGCTGGACAAATGATGGATGGAAGGAAGAAAGGGCACACCTGGGAATCCCTTCCTCTTCTCTATAACTCAGTACCTTCGACCCCAGTTGCGAGAGGCCTATTTACTCTTTTTAGGATGTTTTAGTTTCATTCTACATTTTGGTACCTACAAATGTAATTAGTTGCAGGGAGCTGAAGGAATTTTGCTCAGTTACACCTTCTTCCACTACGCTTCTGCAGCTTGGCTACATCCTACGCACTGGTTTGTACTGAAAGGCAAATGCAACCTTGTTTTTTTGGGGGGGATTAGGTAAGGAAGACGAGCCAACTGATACTCATCAGAATTTGGAATAACTAACTCAAGTTCTGTTACCTGGCAAATAATTTTTCAATTTTTGGTCTTTAATGAACACCTCCTAGTGATATTTTTAATGACTTTTCTCAAAACTTGTTGAACTTGGTGCATATTTCTAAGACCTCACTGGGATAGTTGAGATCAGATGGTATAAAGCCATGAATTCTGAAGAAAATTAAACTGTTGCTTTATGTTACTCATTGCTTAAATCTGCCTTAAATGCTGCAGTGCCAGAAAAATGGAAGGTGGAAAATGTGACTGTTAAAAGGCCTTCTGGGCTCACCCAAATCCGTGTTTGATGTCTGTGCCAGGCAACTTACTGGAAACTATAATAAAGAATAGAATTATTAAACTGAATGACATGTTGGAGAAGAATCAGCGTTGCACATCAAGTAGGATGTTGTGTTTTGCAAATGCATTAGAGGTCCAAGGAGTGATTTTTACATAGATAAGGATGGTTCTGATAATATTACATATCTGAATTTTCAAAAAGCTTTTGATCTGGTCTCTCACCATAGGCTCTCAAAGTGTATTGTATGGAATAAAAGGAAAAGGATAAAAAAGTCTAAAAGAAAGTAAACATCATTAAATTGCACTATATAACAAAGTTTCCAGAAGCCACAATAATCTCTGCTGCTCAACACCTTCAGAAATTTTATGGAGAAGTTTAATGCCATGAGGACAGTTGGCAGATAATACAAAATTCATCTGAACAGTCAAATCTTAAACTGGCTATCAAGAATTTCACAAGACTTTTAGAAAAAAGAAAGGCTTTTCTGTTGGCTTAGTAAGCTGAATCCACTTGCCAAGGGGTCACATCAGTGACAAAACCGTACAAAGATCAGGGAGGGAGAACTGTGCATCCAGGGATAGGACAAAACCATAGAGGGAAGGAAGAGTGGGGCAACATGTTTTGGTAGCAAGAAGCTGTTACATTAGCTTGGCTGTATTGCTTGATAGCACTTTTAATGTGACAGGGTGACAAACGACAAGTTAAATTTAATCTATGGACATGCAAAGTGATGCATCCATGGAAGGCAACCCTCACCATATGTATCCCCTGGTAAAATAGCAACTCTACTCAGAAAAGAGGTCTCAGACCTTTTGTTCATAGCTCTTTGAAAAGAACAGGTCAGGAAGTAAAAAGGAACCTGTGCAACGTTTGGCAATAATAAGAAAAAACAAAAGTAAGACAAAAGCAGGACAGTGCCGCTGTAAACCCACAACTTGAATATTGCATGTAGTTTTGTCCACTTCATCTGAAAAGAAGTATAAATAGAAAAGATAGAGAGAAGGAGGAAAACAAAGATGGGGAATGCCTTCTGTATGAGAGGCACAGGCTGAAATCCCACAGCAGCCTAAGGAATTACTGCTGCAATCCCTCTCCGTGCTTCTTAGCCCTGGCGCTGAGCTGGTTCAGCACAGTCACCTGGTAGAAAACATACACACACTAAGAAAAGGGAAGAGTTTCCTGTCAGGTTGAGGGAACTGAAAACAGCACACCCACATCTCTGGACACGGGCAGGGGAACACACAACAGAGGGGGGAAAGTGGCAGCCAGCCCTAGGAAACCTCTGCCTGCAGCTGTAGCTTCACAAGCCATTTCGGCCAGCCAGAGCTGAAATTAGCAGGCCCACGCTCCCTTTGCTTGTGGCTCCTCGCTGCCACCCCTGAAAGCCTCTCCCTTTTGGTGTTTGTGCAACTGAGCAGCGACTCAGGGGGGAACTGCTCTGAATTAAAATTAATAATTTTTGTTGGGTTACTCTGATGAGGTTCGCTGCATGCTAGTACAAGAAGTGGATGTGACCAAAGGATAGGAACAAGCATCAGGGAATGGTGGGACTACTTCTTTGAGCAATGCCAGCTCAAAGGGGTTTGGAAACAAGTAATAGACCAAAGTTCCATAGTTTAGGAAAAGGGATGGTTCTGAAAAGCATATGAGAGAGGTATATAAAATGGCATAGTGAAAACAAGCAGGGCATGATAATTTACTATTTCTTAGATGATGAAAATTCAGGTACCCTATAAAATTATTAAGCAGTGGATTTAAAACTGGTAGGAAGCAGTTCCTGTCCAACCTTTGGGATATTTGGGAGCGGGACCTTGCTGCCACTCCTGAAGGCTAGAAGTACCAACGGATCAAAAAGCTATTTGACAAATTACTGGAAAAGAGGTACATTTGCAGCTGTTACAATGACAGTGGACACAGTTTTACCTAAGAGAGCTCTTCCTCTGCACTTCAGAAGCTGAAAAGAGAAAGAAAAGATCACTCCATGGTGGTTTATATGTTTTATACCTCTTACCTATATGTCTACTATTAGGCGTTGTCACACAGAAGATACCAGCCTAGGGATGCTTGCTTTGAACGAACAGACTGGCTCTTATGTTTTCATGTACTTTACTTCAACTGTATGTAATACAAATACATTATTTACATTTGTTACATTATATTTATTGTGGAGACACGAAGTCTGTATTGGATATGCCTAAATACTAAAATTACACCAGACACCCTCTTTTTTTCACACAACCCATTAAAGTTATCTTGAAGAATGTATAGATTTGGTGTTACTCAAGTTGTCTGTCACGTTGATCCAGGGCATTACAATAAACAGGGGTAGCTTTAAAGTTATGGCAATAGATAGTCTAAGTGCAGCTCTGAGACATGTCCTGTGTAACTGCAGACGGACAAGGGACAGTAAAGGATGGCTTGCAATGCATTGATATAAACTACATCCACCTCTTCCCTGACTTTATCTTAAAATATTGGAATAAACTGAAAATTTAGTTGTGAAGAAAATATATGTATTGGGGGGTGGGCAGAGACCGAGTTTCTAATTCCAGGCAGGACTGGGTTGGGTTTGGTGCCAGCTTCTCCCCCTCCAGAGCTATTACAAGGATGGGAGGTCCGGGCGCAGCCTTCCCATCGCCTCCCCGGGGCGCCGCTGTCCGCCCATCGGCCCGACCCCCCCTCCCGCAGCACTCCCCCGCCGCTCGGCCACGGGCAGGTACGCGGGGCCGGGCCGCTGCCCCGCCGCGAGGTGTGTCCCTGTGCCGCGGCTCGGCGGTGACTTGGCGAGCGATTGGGTAGGACGGGCGAGCGGCTCCCCGGCTCCCCCGCTGGGCTCCCCGCCGCCGCGCTCCCGCAGTAGCAGCGCGCTCCCCGCCGGCGCCGCCGCCCGCCCGCCCCGCTCCGCTCCGCCACCGCCACCGCCCGGCCCGGCCGCCGCATCATGCCGCATCCCGCGGCGCCCCTCGGGGCCGCCCTGCTGCTCGTCCTGCTGGCGGCGGACTCCTGGCAGAGTGAGTACTGCGGGTGATGGGGGGGGCTCCGAGCATCCCCCACCGCCCCCGGTGTGTGTGCGGGGGTCGGGAGCTGCTGGGGTGGAGGGTGGAGGCCGGGGATGCGCAGCTTCACGGCTGCGGTGGGGAAGGCGGCGGCGGGGTCGCGGCGACCCACGGGCAGGGGTGGGCGCCGGGTAGGGAGGGGGCTTGGTCCCCCACGGCGGGGCGGTGGATGCCCCCCTTCCCCGGCCGGGCGGTTTGGTGTGCGGGGCGGGGGGTACGGAGCGGCCAGGCGGGCTCAGCTATTCACCGCTGCCTCCCCTTCCTCCTGCTCCTCTCCTCCTCCCCCTCCTCGCCCCCCCAACCCTCGCCGACCCCGGCGATCGGTGGCCCAGCCGTGCTGCTGCGCGCCTCGGAGGCTTCCCAGTTCCTGCGGCAGAGGCAGCGGCGAGCCTACCAGATCTTCGAGGAGACCAAGCAAGGGCACCTGGAGAGGGAGTGCGTGGAGGAGCACTGCAGCAAGGAGGAGGCCCGGGAGGTCTTTGAGAACGACCCCGAGACGGTAAGGGCGCGGAGCCGCCGCGGAAGACTTGGGTGGGTTGTCCGGTTCTGCTCTCCCGCCCTCCCTCCATCCATCTGCGGCAGGGTTCCAGCTGCCGGCACAGCTGGGGAAGCCGCTGGGAGGAGGAGGAGGAGGAACCAGAACCATTAGGTGAATGACCGGGAGCCAGACGGGGTAACCAGCGCTCAGCCTGCGCAAGGGCTGTGTCAGTGCTGTCCAGTTACAAATGCCACCGTGAGGATGGTGTGGGTGAGGATGGTCTGGGTGAGTGGCCCAGCCGCTGGCAGGGCTTCAAGCCATGAAGCAAGACCAGTGTGACAAAATGCTATGGCTTCTTTGTCTGGACACCTCACCATCCCTCTTTCCTTCAGTTTCCCATCCCAGCTGTATCTATAATCCCTTAATGTCATGCCATATGTCTGAAAGGGGTTTCATGGAAGAAGTATGTCACAAACACACTTCAATCCTTTTGGGCCATATTCAGCTTGGTCAGCATTTTGGAATCAGTAGGTTCAGTACCTGTCACTACGACAGCCCAAGAGTATGCGGATGGGAACGTGGTACCGCTGCATTTCTAACACTAAGCGCAGATTCACACAGTTACAGCCCACACACCACATGTGGAGCTGACTTTTCCAGTCTTCTCAAGGCTCTCACTCCAGTCATCTTCTCACTTTGGCCAGCATGTGGATGCAGTTGTGTTGCTTTACTAAGTTTGGCTTACTCTTCCAGTTACTTTACACCTCCTCTCCACGCTGTTTTGGATAGGCTGTTCTCATTGCAGAGATTATCTGGCACTGATTTAGCAGTGGGAAGTGGATTTTCTTGGTGTCCAACTGAGGCTTGATACTGCACAGCGTGTTCCTGTTAATGGTATGATGCTCTAGGGAGAAGATAGGACACAGAGAGAGAGAGAGAGAGTATATGTGTGTGTGTACACAGAGACACACACACACCACAGGCAAGGGAGGGACTCATCTGAGGAGATGTTTTATGCTTCAGTCAGACAAGTCTTGACATGTGTGCTTTGTTAGCAGGCTCTGTGCTGGATAGACAGTGCAGTAGCTTGTTGTCACAAGGCAGTAGTAAGTATGGCAAAAACATTGTGATGCTGGCTTTGCTTTTTGACAATCTTTAATTCAGAGCTTAATATGGAGCACTTGCCCAGGCGGTGTTTAATGGCACACCTCTTAGGTGTACGTGTAGTCACATCTGCATGCCAGGGTGTTTGCTTCTGTCCTGTAAAACTGAGCTAATACAGAATATAGGTAATGTGGTGAGAATGGCTGGCACAACTGTTTCCATATTCGTGTTGAATAACGTAACTTCAAGCTCAGTATAAATATTCACCATATAGCAGCGAATGGAGGAAAAAATATCCCAAATGTGAGTTTGTAGCATTCTGGTGAGAAGGTGATCTGAGGTCACTTGGCTTCTGGCCAAGAAAGTAGCCCAAGGCGATGTATTGATAGATCAGTTTAGAGGGTGGTGGAATGTATAAATGTGTCAGGAGTTTTTACCAATATTTGGTACTTATTTTGTATATTGGAAAAAATATACAGTTCTCCTACAGTAATGAGAATAGCAAAATCATTTTGGTTAAAAATATTTTCTTATGTAATATAAATTTTCTAAGATCCAGTCATGCCATTTAAATATGTTTTGCAGGACAATGCAAACTTTCCGTATTGCAAATGATTTCGATTTTTTTGGAGCATGTCCTTTGTTACTGCTGCTAAGTCTTTCTCTAGTTCTGAAAACCTCTGAAGCAAGATCATTAAGTCTAGATGAGCTTCTAGTGTCTGTCCTCCTTGCTTATTTTACATGCGCTTCTACACCAGAGTACTGTATTTTATAGCACTTTTAGGTCTGCAGTGACATAAGATCCTGCCTTTTCTGAGACACAAACCTCCCAAGAGCTAGGAGCTTGCTTTTTATGTGCAAGCTCATAGCTTTATATGTATATGATAGAATCATAGAATGGTTAAAGTTGGAAGAGACCATAAAGATCATCTTGTTCCAACCCCCCTGCCCTGGGCAGGGACACCTCCCACTAGACCAGGTTGCTCAAAGCCCCATCCATATCCTGCTTCTTGCCGTTACTCTGCTTCAGTTTGACTGGGAAGCAAATGTGCCACCGCCTGTCAGGGGGATTTATGGCCCTTCCTATCCATTTTGCAATCAATGTGTGACACGAAGGCAGCAGATGCTGTTCAGTAGCAGTTTTCTAATGCATGGTGGCAGAGGTCATGTGTGCGGGCTGTTATTACTTTACACATTGGTAGCCTTCAGTGCTTTGTAGGGCATAGGTGACTGCTCCTCCAGCAGTATCCGTGGATTTGATGGACAGAGTATTAATACGCATCTGAGGCAATGGAAGTGTTTCTTAAATGCTAGGAAGTGGTCATGCTGTCATTTCAGTGATGCTGCCGTGTACGCCCTGTCCTGGTGACTGACAGGAGAAGGACGCTAGCTGAGACAGACTTGACTCAGGAAAGATAAGAACTGTTGATAAACAACACCTAGCAGTTTGAAGAATTACAGGAATTGCAGCCACGCTTCAGCATATTGTCAGGCTGCAGCTGGACCATGCTGGTAAAGTGAGGACTTTTTATTGACTGGGGAAACATACATATTGCTGTTGACAGCTGATGATTCCTTTTAGTTGAGGAAGGCTGGCATTTTTGTCTCTGCCTGCTGAATCTGGTCACAGAGATGAACTACTTGGGTCCTAACAGAAAGAAACAGCCATGGCACTTTTTGCCCTGTGCTGAGCCCTGTGACCAGCCTTGTAGCAGGCAAGCCGCTGGGAGCACATCAGCACACTGCTCATCTGTGCTGTTGCATCTCCCAGATTTTATGCTTTGAAGCACCAGATGAGCATGAATGTAGGCATTTCGCTGTTTACTGTCCCATGGGAGCAATGGTCTTGCAGCTTTGACAGCTGAAGATTAGTTTGAGATTAGTTAATAGCTTGCTGCTTCTGTTCGACCTCAAGAAAGGCTTGTGATGTGAGCACAAACGTGTTGTCTCTCTTCTCTGTCCCCCCCATCAAAGGACAATGAAATGTATGAGTCTTCCTTACAAACCTTGCCATTTTTAGGTCTCCTATGGTTGTGTGAAGAGAATTTCAAGGCCTAATGTCCAAACCTGTAACTTAAAGGTGTGATACGAAATCGTATTAACCAGTTCAATCAGACAGCACCAGAAGTTCAGGTAAGATGAAGCAAGGCTGTAGTGTAGCTTGCGTGATGCTTCCCAGGTTAAACCATAGCTTGAACCAGCCAATTATAACATCTAGCCAAGAATAACATTTTATGGAAAGATACTTACTGAAGCCATGGAAGGCAAGGAAAAAGGGTGCTCTGGTGTAGGTAAATGACATCTCATTTCTATTTACTGGTGTACACCAGTAAACAGATCCTTTACCTGTACCAGAGCACCCTTTTTCCTTGCCTTCCATGGCTTCAGTGATGAGCTTTCCAAAGCAACATCTGCAAGCCGTCAGCAGAAGATACACATTCTCTGAAACCTGAATGCGGGTGTTACCACATGTGTGATTGCTTACATCAGCTGCTAAGAATAGTGTGTTAGGCGGGGCTAAATAGCCATTCATTTGCAGGCCAGTGCAGCTTTTGTCTTTTATGTTACGGAAAATATAAATATCAGCTTGCCAGACTGGAGGAAGGAAGATCAATTGAAACACTTTTAGATTGTGTTTTTTTTTAGGAGGTAGAACAAAACTCAGTCTGTGCCATTTGTATGACTATACATGGTAAAAACAAGCATAAGCCTAGGTTTATGAGTCTTGCAGCCTATCCTTTTTTATGAAGCTGATTATATTATCATTAGATATTATTGCAGAATTCTGGGATGGTTCCTGTTTTATAATTCATTTATGCTAGAGGTACCAAACGGAAAAATGAAAAGATAATATGAGGGGAAAAAAATAAGGATGTAAAACATGTTCATGGGAGGTATGAGGCCTGTTTCTAAATGTGATCTGTTAAAAAGATATGCTAGGTGTGATAGATAGGATGAAGTTACAAAATATCTTGAATATAGAGATAAGAATGTTATCTTATTTAAAATGTTGACGAGCCTTATAAAAAGCAGAAATATTTGACCTTGGTATGCAGTCAAGGTATTACAGCTTGTTAACCAACTGATAAACTGCTCAGGAATTTGGTTGACCTGTTCTAAAAATGTGGTCATCCAAGCATGTAAAACACAGAGCAGAAGGGAGTGTAGTTGCTGTTGATCTTGGAAACATTGGATTTCACTAAAGAATGAATTCAGCAAAAACGTGTCCTTGTGTAAGGCGTTTCTCTGTTTTGAGAGGCTCAGCACAGGGAAGGTGTTTGAGTGCAGCCTCTTACCATTTGGTACTACAGTTTCTCAGTACAGCATCTGTCACTGCACATCTTGCTTACTGTTGTTCCTGTTGAAGAATTGCTGGTCTTCCTGCAGGTCACCGTTGAAATTGCCGTGCTGAAAGCTGTTAGGCCCACCAGAAGCACTGACGTAGGTCAGCCTGGCCACCTGTGTTTGCTGTTTATGGAATTGTCCCTCAATAGAGTACCATGGAAAGCCAGCCGGTTTTCACATGTGTGCAGAATTAACATCTGATTCACAGGCATCCAAATGAAAAGTTCTCTTGCTTTTTGAGGGACTTGCATCCAAACTCCTATTAAGATCTACGGCTTGGCAGATACACAAAACACTGGCAGAGGATCACAGAGTAACTCGGGCTGAAGGGGACTCAGGAGGTCCCTAGTCCACCCATCTAGTCCAGTCTCCCACTCAATGGCAAGGGCAGCGGTGAGACTAGACCAGTTTTTTGGGGGCTTTTTGCAGTCGTGTCTTGAAAATTACTCATCCTAACAAAACACCCAGCGATGCCAGCATTCTTTCTGCTAGGCTGGGTTTATCGAGAAGCTGAAATGCAGATGAAGCAATATATAGGGTGTGATAATGGTCAGTTTGGTTGTGTTTCATAGTGTTAGTGGGTCATTGGTTTTATTTCTTTATTTGTTCCATTTTGTGACATGGTCAACGATAACACAGATGAGCTGCTTGCGTGGACTAAGTCATCCAGACTTTATGCTGATCTTTTAGGAGGGGTGGTTGGCAGACAATATTTAGGTCTTATTTCTAAGAATAGCAAGGTAGATACACATTTGCAAATACTAATCAGAAAAGTATGAAGGCATGCAGGGGGAGGAGAGGAGCTAGTGGGAGAGTTAAGCAGTATAAAATTTCTTTGAGTAATTTAGTGAATGTTGTGTAGTCTAGACGTGAAAAATACTGATACCATCTTTGAATAGACATTTCATTATCCTTCTATAGAATATTCCTTTCTAGATCCAGGCAAAAATACCGATTTACTTGCTGTGAAAATTCTTCTTAATATCCCAATTTGTTATGGCATTTTGGCAGAGTATGGAGGAATGGCTAGATTTATAGCTTGTATAAATTTTTGTATCCCTTCTTGTTGGTGCAGAATTCATCTGAGGGAGGGAAAGAGTTACCAGAGAACTCTGTGCTGATGATTTAACCTGCTTGGACTCAGTATATGGAAGGATGGATTCCCAGGAACAGTGGTACCTGCTTAATAGATTCTGAGAAAGGCAATAAGGGAAGATGTAGGCTTTTGTCCAGGAATAGCTTGAAGGAGAAAAGAACGAAGTAGAAAAGTCTGAGTGCCCAGATGTATGCCACACTGGCATCCCAGCTTTCTGCTTGGATGAGATCTGGGTGAGCACCAGTTGGTGTCCCTTCCCTTTAATCCTTCTCCCTGTAGTTTCTCATAAAGAAAACACGGAATGGGAGAGTTGTACCAAACTCCAGTGGGTCTAACTGATCTGGAAGGCAAGCAGATTGGGACTGTGGAGCAGGATACATCTATCTTGGTGGTACAGACAGAGCATTTGTTCGTGGTGGTGGAGTTCAGTAGCAGGAAGGTGCCAAAAATACTCCTGCCTGCCTTAGAAGTTTTATTAGCTAGATGCTGCTTTATCAAAAGTTGTTGAGAAGGGTGAGCAGAGTTTGCTGTTGGTGGAAGCAGACACAGCTTCATCAACTCTGCTGGACTCGTGCCTACCTGATCTTTATCTGTTTCCACTCATGCGAGTTTAGCCCAGAAGTTCAGAGCAGACCTGGAAATACTGAAACACCACATCATGAAAGTACTACACGCCAAACCTGCTGTGCAGCAGGAGGGAAGGAACAAGAGAAAACAAAAGTGGCGAGTATTACGTTGGGGGGAGGGGGCTGTTTGAAGTTAGGATGGAAAAAGATGCTAAGAATGGTAAATTGAAGGTTTAGGTCAAGAAGGAAGATAATGGAAAAAGCAGATGAAGTTATTAAGTCAGTTTTTTTAGAGGAATACAATAGGTTTTAATAAATATGTGAGAATGGAGGAAAAGCCAATTCAAAATGAAGAAAACTGTTTTGTGACTAAGGGGTCATTTAATTTTCTTTTTAAATTAAAAAAGGAGGAGCAGCCTACTGGGAATTAATACAGAGTTTGTTAGTACAGCTGCAGGAGAATCAGGTAAGAGAAACATTGAATCTGTGTAAATTGGCAGTTGTGGTTCATGTGTGCTCCAAACTCTAAGTGAGCTTAATGAATTACAAGCAATTACTTTCCAGTAAGTATGAAGAACAAAACCAGAATCAGCATCAGATTTAGAAGAAACTGAGAATGGACATAGCGAGGGAGCTGCAGACGAACTCCACTGCTCTGAAGACTGCGGGACACAGAGCTGGGGTATGAAGAGGGGAAAACTTTGGGGCTGAGCAGTTACTAAAGAAGCAGCAAAAATATTCATTATCTCTTATTGCAGTCCCCAGTTAAGTAATTCAGCAAGTGCTAAATCACTAAAACCACAGTGATATGAAAACAGAGCCAGTGGAAAGGGGGGAAAGGGATTCTGCTAGTTTACTTCTCCTCCACTCACATTATGATCTTTTCAGGCTTTGGTTTCACATGTGGCAGCTCAGCTGATCTAGCTGGAGTAAGCAACCCCCTTGTCTATTCTGTTCACACTGCCTGCACAGCAATTTGTGCAACTGCTTGGACTGATTTAAGGAACTGACCTAAAGCAAAGTGGTCTTAGAGAGAAAAAATGATCATTTTGCAGCTGGATCAGTTCCCTGGTCCAGGTCACAACACACCCTCACAAAGGGTTGCACCAACGCATTGCAAATGACAGTATAGATTTAGGATGGGAAGGCCAGGTGCCGGGGGAGAAGCAGAAAAGGTCAGCTCAGGCTGTCGTAGAAGTGGATGAATAACCAAGCCTTGGAGAATCTGACTGAGGTTTTTCAGCAGGTCTCCCTTCCATATCTGTACCTTTATCACTGTTTTGTTATGACCTGCTGTTCTAGAGGCTCTCCACACATGCACGTGTCTGTGGGGAAGTTTCCTTATTTATTGTTTTCTTCCTGTTCCTTTGACCATCAGCAGTGGGACGCAGAGGAAGAGCAAAGCTGAAAAGTAAGGAGGATACCCAGGGAGGGGGGGCAAGTGTTGGTGTTGTCTTCACTCTGCACACCTGCCAGGACAGAAGGGTGCATAAATGAAGAGGTAAAAGCAGAATGGGTCATGGTTGCACTGAACAAAATCACGTGCATCTGGAGAGCTACCACATTTGGCCGACTCCTGGAACAGGGAGTCCTAGTTCAAATCCAGAAAACATTTAGGACAGGAACAAAAAGGCAAAAGTTACTTAGTTATTAAAATAATGAACAGGGAAGTATGACAATAGATTCTCTCACAAAGGCCAAGTGTTGTCTCAGATGTCACTTTCCTATTCCTCACTTGCCTGTTCCATCTCAGACCAAATCCAGCGATGCCTTAAAGTGGCTGTTCCTGTGAGTTGCAACCTCTGCAGGTAAGCAAATTCCTAAGAAACAGTATCATAAGATTACAGGAAGGGGAAAAATACAGTATTGTGTCACTTCAGTGGATAAAATGTTACAGAGCCTGTAGGAGAGATCACAAACATTTAAATCATGTTGGTTGGGATATATAATCTGTTCTATTTTAAATATGACTTAAATAATTGCAGAGTAATGACACAATATAGGATGTCAGAGACATCCTATAAAAGGGAGACAGCCTTTTACTTATGCTAGGTGTTTTTTCAGGTCCTGCTTTGCTAAATTTGACTGAAGTCTCTCAGTGAGTGTTAGTTTAACCACATGTACAAATATTGTAACTATTGCAACAAGTAAGGATTCAAACAAGCAACACTGATTGAAGATCTGTTGTCAAATTGGGATCCTCTTTTCCAACTGCACATTAATACAGCTGGAGGGAAAGTAGCCTTTCAATCCTGAAGCAGTGGAAGAAGACTCAAGGCATTCCTGATTGGGACGTGTCAATAATAACTTAAAAGCACACGCAACCAATTCATTGGAATCACTCTACAAATTATTTTTGCTAGAATATTTGGCCCATGGCACCAGTTACATCCATTTCACACCGTTACTGTCCAAACAACCCTTACCTCGGGTCACATATAGAAATCATCTCTCCGTCCCCCTTACATCTTCACAAATGTAAAGTATTTGTGTTTTGCTTGGTTGTGATATTCAGGGACTTTTTTTCTTATTTTCCTCTCATTACTTTTTTTTCCTGTAATTGTGCATTCTAATAATTGGTGAGTTTTTCCTCATTGCAGAGCAACATCTTTTGCTGAAATGGCACCTCAGTAAGCTGTTGGGAAATAGTCCTGCCCCTCAGAAGAGGGCAAGGGAAGCTATGACAGTAGATGGCTTTTGTTTCCAGCCTTCTGGATTCTGCGGAGATGCCTGGTCTCTATGAAATGGATGAACTGCAGAGGGTGGTCATGAATACTTTTGTTTGGAAAGATCAACAACTTAGTGGAAGGGGCAGTCACAGTCTTTGTGCACCAGAATAGCTGGGATGGTGTGAAATGAACACTTTGCAAATAGACACAAAATCAAAAAGCTACCCTAAGCAGCTGCAACTTTGGTGAAAGGAGATTAGACTTGGAGACTACTTCTGGACTGTAACATGGCCTGCTTGCCTCTTTAAAGCCTCAAAGTTGTGCAGAGAACTTCTCTTTGCTCATAGCATGAAGAATGCAGATCTACCCAAAGCAAAATAGGAAGCAAACTAACCTGGCTGAGTGTAAGGTTCCTTACATTGAGAAGGAAAGCTTGCGCAAGCAACGTGCCATTGATTTGAGCATAACTTCTATAACTATAGGTTCTACATATTTAAAATTCTGAATTGCAGGACTGTTTAATTACATTGCATGGGAGGAAGACCTAATCATTCAGCATGAGATTTGCTATGCCTCAAAAGCCTAGGGCTGAGTTTTAAAAAATGCAGAGAGCTCTTGAGCATTAATGAGATTTGCATTCCCAGGTCATAACTGTTAAACAACTGTCGAACAGTAAATTATAGCCAATTATGGTTGGGAACGGCCATAGAGCAGGCCCGCAGTGTGGAAACATGAAGTACATTTATAAACGAGGAGGTCAGGCCATGCCCAAGACAAACATTCAGTCCTGAAGGAAAGAGGAAAAGGGAGAGTCATTATATGGAAATGAGAAAAGGGCATAACGTGGGAGTTGTTGCTGTTCTCTAAGAGGTAACTAGGTAACTAAGAAAGTGCGTTTTAGAAATTATCATTGCTAACACAAGTCTGTGAGATCCTCCCATGTTAGCAGTGCTGCAGTCGCAGAATCGCAGTATCACAGGGTGGCTAAGGTTGGCAGGCACCTCTGGAGGTCGGCTGGTCCAACTCCCCTGCTTAAGCATGGCCACCGATGGCCATAAACAGTCCTTCTGTAAGGAGGATAAACTACTAAACCTATCAGGTAAACGACATTTATCTGCTGCCACTACAGCTCAAACATGGTTTTGATTATAGTCAGTGCTGATCAGTCTTACCTGACCTAGTACTCAAGCAAAACAAACAGAAGCGCTTGGCAGGCCCTTTTGGCTGAGGTTTCCAGTGTTGCCAATTACTTTAAGCAACAGTGAGAACATTTTCCTGGTGTAGACAGGGTCATTGTTATGTTTTCACAAGGGCTATTTTTATACAGTGACTCACGTTAATGCCTGTTCTGATTTGGTGTTCTTCCATCCTCTCTAAAAATGCAGCAAAATTAATGCATACCCAGTGTAATTTCACTAACTTCTGGATTTTACCATTAAGGGAGAGTTTGACCATAGAGTTGAAAATAGATGGTGACCCTGGTCACATTGTAGGTTTCCTTTGACAGGGAAGCTGATGTAGGTACTTCTCCCCTTTGACTCCACAATGCTGCTATGAATTCTTACCTTCTCCTCAGTTGTTTCAATGCAGGGTGTTGTGGGGTTGGCTCCACAGAAACCATTCTTAACTATTTCACTGCAAACATTAACAGTTGGAAGAAAAAACAAAGACAAAAATGAACAACCTGGAGTTTTATGGGGGAGTTTGGGTTGTTTTTTTCTGAGGACACTTTTAAACTTACGCTCTTTTTTCACGTTAGATACCCACACTAGGTGTTATAGTGGCTGTGTTATAAGGGTAGGAATAATAAAGGGTTAGGAAACCAATGACTGCGTTCAATGTATCGAAAGACTTGCTTCTAGCATGTACACGTGTTCATGTGGAAGGGGTGGGGGCTGTAGAGCTTCAATCTTTTCTGTTAAAGCACAGCTCTGTCTCCTGGACAGCAAGGGAAAGGTCTCTGGAACTGAGCTGGAGGGACTGGCCCCATGCCGTACTTTCCACTTCACTGAAAGGTCAGAGACTTGTAGATGTGCGGCACTTCTCTGTCTCTCCTATTTCTCCCTCTTTACCTGAGATCTCTGCCAAGCTGTACTTCTGGTGGCACATGACGCTCCGTGCAGGTCTGCAGTCTGTGGGTGTCCTGTTGCCAGGACCTTGATGATTGAAGCTTCTGGTCTCCCAGTTGTACTGATTGATTGGTGGGAACCAGACAGACAGAAGGCATGTTGGGTCAAAAGAAACAGGGGTGGAAATACATTAAGATTTTCTTGGTAGGAGCAGGCACAGAGGTTGGAATTGTTGCAACTACGTTTGTGAAGGTTGGTCTCTTGTGGAGGGTGGTGTTTCTGCAAGGTATTGTCTTCCTCTTGCATGCACTGGGACATGACTACTGGACAGATGGGTTAGAAAGCTTGGTGAGATCAGTGTCTGTACAACAGATTATCCAAAGGATGTTTATGTCCAATGTGCATTTGTTTATAGCGTTCTATGTAGAAGAGCCCACTGCTCCTGCTTTTATTTTCAGCAGTAATTAGGAAAGCAAATCCAAAGTGGAAAGGCTGACAACATTCAAATGTTGACTTCCTTTACTGGAGTCCAAGCTGAAAATTTAACACTTACTATAATTCTGTGGTGACTTTTGCTACCACAGCGGTCACAGTTAAATAATCTCCTGCATTTTGATGCTGTGAATATCAGGTGGCTTTGTGGATGGTGATGTGTTTGGTGAACCTGACATTGAAGGTGACCAGTTGAGAATTCAGTGAAGTAGTAAGAGAGAATCTTTGCTAACTCCTTGTTAGCAAGTCTCAAAGCACTTCCCTTGGCATTTTTGTTGGATCTTGAAAATACAATTGAAGACTTCTGGTGGAGGGAAGATGAGTCTCAAACTTTTAACAGGGACCTGACCTTGTCTGGGATTTTGGTCTTCCCTGACATCTGTGGGTCATTAAGACTTAGTGCAGCATAGAAGACTGAAAAGGTATTGTAGAGTTGAGCTTTCACACACAAGAAATAATGCATGTCTGGCTATCTTTCTGTGTAGCTTAGGCACAACTTGTATTTTTAAGCGGAAAAACTTCTCATCAGTGTTTTTTGAAAAGGGACTGCTACTTTCAGTTAAAGCAAGTTCCTTTTCTCAAGGTGGAAGATGATTTGTCCTTCATTCTTGATTAATCTTTTGGTTGAATGGAAATACATTGTCACTGTATTTCCAGAAGCCTGTTGTAAGGAAAATTGATTACAGAGAAAAATTAAAAGTTAATCATACAAGAATGAGTAATGTTCGAACCTGCAATCATGTTGCTTTATTTCAGAATGGTATTATCAGCAGGTCCTCTAGACCTGGAGAAGTGATACTGATCAGGAAGTAGTTTTGTATAATGTAAGCACATGAGGAAGATAGGGAAAGAAGAGTTAAATTTCTATGCTAGCCTCCTGTTAAAATCACTTACCTCTGTTGCGTATCTCGTGAAATGAAGCTTCTGGTGGTACAGTGCCTTGGAGTTTCACTCTTCTGCTTTTCAACTGGCATTGAATCAATATACAGTCAGTTTGCATTTGGAAGGTTATTTGTGTGATGAAAATAACTAGTTGCCTTAATCTTTCATTCAAAAGTAAACTCTAGACAACTTTTCTAGCACTCAACTCATTCATCAGAGGTCAAGAAGAAAATGAAGTTTTATGCCTTTGCATCACTGATTGGAGCAATTAGGCTGGTAGCCATGAATATGAAAGTTCCTATTTCTTGTCCTGTGAGTGCAGAAAAAGTTGTTCTTGCCAGTGTCTGAATTATCCTGTTGGTGGTTAAACACATCTGCACATTCTTGTGATGGATATTGAATAAAGGGGAAATAATGAAAAAGATATTTGGAATATTTCATCACATGCCGCTATCTTTTTCTCGAGTGCTGGCAGAAGTTCAGTTTGTGGTTATAGCACAGCTGGACACTCATCTGAATACTTAGACTGTTTACATTCAGTTTTATTTTGACTGTATTTTTTGACTTATTATTTCCAAAACTAAACCTAAAAAAAAAAAAAAACAAAAAAAAAAAAAAAAAAAACAAAAAAAACCCAGAGGGAGAGGGGACTGTAGTGAGTTCTGAGCTCCTCACTCAGTTTGTTGACCCAAAGAGATATTACAAAGCTCAACCCCAAAAGATGCCAAGCCTATTACCCTCAGGTCAGAATTGAAAATTAGAGTAAGTTTAAGCTACTTCTTCCTCTTTATTGATGCTTTCATGATTTAGGCTGAATATTTACATGGTGCATTTCAGTAAGTAAGTAGAGCGTATTTGCCGGAAGTGATTGATTTTTTTGGAGGATGACAGCAATGCAAAACTTTTAGTTTATATGACCTTGTCAACCAATTGATTGCTCTAGACAGTCCAGGTCAAATTGAATCACGGTGTGTGCCTGTCTCTGTTCTATGTACATGTCTGTATGTATGCACGAGCTGATCCAAACGTGTAATAAGAGGAGAAAACAGAATAGTTTCTAATCTTGCACCAAGACAGACCAAATTAATTTTGTAGAATACAAGATATTTACTGTCCCAATCTCACTGCAGATAGTGTTGTATGAAAACTGCTCATGTTGCATGAGAGAGAATTATACTATGCATATGCTTTCATAATTAGCTGAGAAATGGTTTATTTTAACAAAAAAATTAGGCGCTGATACAATCCACAAGTTTTCCCTCGTTGCACACCTCAGTTACGATTTTAACAGCACTTGAACTAGTGACTTACACATTATGAAATCCAGTATGAAGTGAAGTTGGAAAGAAACGCTTTTCCCTGGCCATGAATTCTTGTATTTTTTTAAGGATGTGGTTTAATGATCAGCTTAGGCCAATCTGTATTTTCCTGCTGTTTCTCTGTGTTGCTGCAAGCAATTATGTGACTGGCAAGGCCTCACCAGGCTGAGTATTTTTCTGACGTGCATCACATCAGCAGACTGCTGCTCTTGCTGTATGCCTACACTTTGTTGATACATGGTAGGGACAGTAACACATGGTTCTATACCATGAGAAGAGTGGGAATGCCTTTTGCAGTCCAGTTTTAGGTCAATGAAAGTCGATTTTCCCCTCACTTGTAAACTTTCATCATTCCCTTCTTTGAGTGGGCAGTCTCCATGATGTGATGGAGTAGGTGACATGGCAATGGGTGCTGGTAAGTTGTCGGGTGGTATCCTTTTATTTTAGTGGTTATGGTGTTAGGATGCTGCCCGTGTCCTGCATCAGCAGAGAGCCTCTGAGGAGGCACTGAGTGACTAAATGTTTCTATACTTTCCCTCTGGGGTTTTGTCCCTAGATTTCTCTTCCTTCCCCTACCTCATGCCACCATCAGCACCTTTACCTCTTGGGTAGCGGGTAAGTGGCTTCACACTCAGCCACTGCCACTTACCAGGTCAGCTGTCGGCAAAAAATACCTTGAGACTGGAGCTAACCTACCTTACCTCTTCGAAACACAAAATGCATGTATGATACTGTGCTGCTTCGGGCTCTGAATGAAAAGAAATGAGGATCATAGAATCGTACAATGGTTAGAGTTGGAAGGGACCTTAAAGATGATCAAGTTCCAACCCCACCATGCCATGGGCAGGGACACCTCCACTAGAGCAGGTTGCTCAAAGCCCCATCCAGCCTGGCCTTAAACATCTCCAGGGATAGGGCATCCACAGCTTCTCTGGGCAACCTGTTCCATTGTCTCAGCACCCTCACAGTAAAGAATTTCTAGTATCTAATCTATATCTCCCCTCTTTCAGTTTAAAACTGATGTTGGTGTTTGGACCTTGTTAAACAACTACCGTGCAAGACCATCAAACTAACAGCAGCTCTTAAATAGTTTGACAATAGAAGCAAATATTGTTCAATAAATCTTTGCTTTTTTTTTTCTCCCTCCTACAGGAGTATTTTTACCCGAAATACTTGGGTGAGTTGCAGCTTTTACTTTCACTTTGTGGCAGTGCTGGTGTGTGGTGCCTGACACTGGAGCTTGTCACAGCTGAAGTCTCTGCTGAGGAAAGTGATGAAAATCTGATTGCAGTAAACATGCATTTCTAACTTTTAAGATAGACTGTACATTCCTTATGTGATTTTGAGGTGTGTCTTTTACTTGTGTATAGATTTGCATACAGACATCCTTTATGTGTTTTCTGCATGTTAAAATATTGATGTTGTATTTATATCTGTAGCTTGCATCATTAGTAAATGTCTTCTACCTTTTTCCCTTTTTAATTAATTTAGCTATTAAGTAGTGTCCTTATTAAAAAAAAAGTGCCTTTACTGATTGAACCACTGGCTAATTCTATTGACTGCATAATAGTCATGGCATCATGTTGTTTTCTATTTGTATTTAATATGTAGTACTTAAGATTGCAGATGCCAACAGTTTGAGAAAACTCCATGCGCTTTTTAGATTTTTTTTTTAAAGAGATTTAGTAGGTTAAATTTGAGTAGCTACTAACATGTTTTTAGAATCATAGTAACGTCTGGTTAAGTGATCATCCTCTTCAGATGGCTTATAACTCTATTGTACATCAGAGGTAAAAAATTTTAATGAACTGAAGAATTTTAAGGCATCTGGGAGATTATAATATTGCATAGGTTTTGCATTCACCCTCCAAATCCTTGCTTAATGTACCAGCAGGATAGGTATCGTTTACATGCTTTGGACAGCTGCCATGTCATCATTATAATAATGACAATTTCATTTTCTGTTCTTCAGCTTGTATTCAGAAATATGGGTCACCGTATACAAGAAGTCCAGATTTCCTTACATGCGTTCATAGTAAGCATTTTTGTTTTGTATATTGTAGTTACATGTTCGCTCATGTTACCTGAAGGAGTGGAACCAGCTCAGCCATCTCCATTTTTATTATTATTGTTTTAGTACTAGGCTTCCTATTCTCTAGGCTTGAGGCTCCATATCGCTTGCCCTATCTAAGCAGCAAAACAAGACCTTTTCCCTTTTATCACCTATTGCCGCCTCGCTCTCATCTTTTGGTGCTTTGGTGTTTTATGATGCGAGATGTTTCTTTCCCACCAGTTTCCCAAGGTCTGAATAATCTGAGAAGCAAGAGGGACGAGAAATAGGATTTACCAGAAGGTTGTGCGCTATGCTTGGCCTTTCATTTTCTTTTTCTTTTTTTGAATGCTAACTTTGGCTCACCCCTCTTAAGGAACCTTAAAAAAAGCTTGAAGTCAAACTCAGGCTTGTGTCAGGCCTCTGACAGCTTTACCTAAGGAGATCAGTATCACATGTCACGTGACTGTGCTTTAAATATTACAACCTTTAAAAATTCAAATCAATTTGGAAGTCAAACTGATATCTGTATAGAAGGGGAAGGGCTATTTGTTCATCAGTAACACTAGAGATCGGAATTTAATTAACTCTTCTAAGACCTTTCCAGTTCCTTCTTGAATCTTAGTAGTGCTAAAGATATAAAGCTGCATAAATATTCTAAATATGTTCTGGGAGCAGATCAGTTCAAATGGAGAGAAAATCACCTGTATGTATATTTATTTTCATTTTTACCCCTGTGGTTCAACCTCTTACTGTGATCAAGTTTGATTAATCACTTGTTCATACTAGTGCTATGAAAGCACTGAATTTAGTCGAGCTTTCATGTTTATAAACTGCATTACAATAACCTATTTTGACGAGTGAAGTCCAAGGTTAATGTGGTATGTTGAGACCTGCCCTGATATGATGGAGCAGTATCACTTGCAGATGTGAGGGTCCTCTGAACTGGGAACTCTCAGATCTGTGGTACCTGCATTGGCTGTGGTACCTGCATCAGCTGTGGTATGCAGCCATAGTGGGACATGAGGCTGAAGGCTTCCTTTTGCTCATGTGTGTGGCATCGCAAAGAGGCAGAAAAATAGTGGTATCAACTGGAAACACTTGTTCCAAACAGCTAATAGTGTTTTAGAAATGCAAGTCTAAAGGGTATGGATGAAAAAATCTGAAAAAATAAAAGCTGAATAATTGTTTTTAGGGATTTTTGCCCATTGCAGATGCAGTGGTTTGGAAAATAAATGATAATATTTTCCCCCATTAAAATATTAAAGTATTTTTAAATGGCTGAGTTTTGGCTAGCCATTGTCAATTCACAGGAGATGTAACGGAGAAGGAGCCTGAAATGCGCTTGGAAGAATGACAGGCATTGTGCTTGGCCAATTTCAGTGTGCCTCTTAATTTTTCACAGATGCTGCCAAAAGACTCTGTAGCTCTGTGGGGTTGTGCCTGCAAGACACATTTAAATTTTGTTTCTTAGCAGTCTTTCTCCTCTCAGAACAAGGTAGTGGAAGACTCTTTTAATCTGGCATACAAAGACATTGCAGAACCTAAGGGCTAGAGGGTGATTAACTAGACTAGTTTATACTAGAAATAAAAAGGTACAGATTTTAACTGTGACAGTGATTAGATAGCTTAGCAGAGTATTTGAGGATTCTCGGTTTCATAAGATCTTTAGATCAGGGTTACAGGTAGGATTCAGCTCTGGATTCAGAGAGGTGGATGCAGATGTTTCCAGCATAGGTGCCTACATGGGCGGTATTCCCATTGCAGTCTGTGGTTCTAAAGGGATTCCACGGACCAAACTGTGTCTGCTCTGGGGAGAACGGAATCACTCTATGGACTCAGTTTATTGTACTGACTAGATCTCCACCGGCTGCAATGACAATTTAAGACAAAGACTTTGCAGATAGATGCTTGCCTTACACATAGATAGATACCTGCACTTTTGTCTGCAGATCTGGATTCTCTTCTAAAAAAGATACTATATGTCAGCTAGGAATTAGGGACTTGGTTCTGTAAGAGTTTGGAAAACTGTACAGGATTTTTTTTGAAAAACGTTGCATGTAGCCTTAAAAAACACAATGGGATTTTTGTTAGGTCCTGTCTGCTTTTAATAGTGAGTGTCGTAATCTTCAGAATCTACCATTTTTCCAATGTATTTTTAATTCACACTGTTTTGTGAATATCAAAAAATAAATTCACAGTACAGAGTAATGAACTGGAAGCAGCAGTCAGTGTACTTAGGTGAAGTCTTGTTTCCATACTGACTTCAAAAATGGAACTGGTAGTTCTGTTCTCTGTCTGCATTTATGAGCCATATATGTGCTATCAGATATAGCTCAAAGCACACAAAAAGGTCATACCCTTCCTTACCTTTAATACCTTTTTCTAAAATCTGCCATGTAAATGAATGGAAACAAAAGCTCCATTTTGTCTTGCAGTGGTTTAAATCAGGAGCACCTTCTTCAAAGTTAGCAGAATTACACAACTGTGAAGCCACCAGGAGAGTATAAAGCTGTGTCTCATGTTTTCAGACTCTCATGATAAGAGGAGCAAACTATTGGCACAGTATTGATGCAATAGTAATGTCCGTGGTTGTTCCTGCCATTTATCATGTGTTGTGATAGGGTGGTACTCTGCTGGGCAGTGTTATTTCCAACCGGCTTTGCAAGGCACATCAAAATCCAGTTTAAAAAAAAGAATCAGAAACTTGAGGATACACCAGATAAGTCATGCATTGCCCTGTTGACTTGTTTTGCTTATCATCAAGTGACTTTGAAAACAATACCATGCCTGGGAGGCTTAGTTTGGGCTGCTTCAAGAAAACAGACTTGGCTTACTATACCTGAACCATTCTGTTTACTGTATACAAATTCTGGCCTGCCTAGGAAAAGAAGCACGCTGATCAGAGCTGCTCTGTCATGGCTCATCTCTGCCTTAACCTGGCCTCTCCTTCCCCGACTCCTCCACCTCCAGTGGTGTGTTCACTAGGCAGTGATTTATCCGAAGGTATTCTGGCAGGTGGATGTTCAGGCAGCCCATGTAGCTGTGTCTTCTTTTGTGTGGCCTGGCTTCAACCTCAGCTGTGGCTTTGACCCACCTCTGCACAGCTTGAGTGGTGAGGGAGGAAGATAATTAGGCCTTGCTTGCAGTGAGTGGATGGTTATTTCTGTGAGGCTTTTAGGGTTGTGTACTCATGCTTTTCCTGTAGAGTTTTCCCAGGCACTAGCTTCTGAGACTCAAGGCAAAATACTGAAAATCAGCATTTCTTTAGCCGATTCACACTCCATTCCTTACCTGCCCTCTGGCTCTCTCCTCCCTTGTCCACGATGGAGCACCTTGCTGAGGCTCAGGATAAATGCTTATCTTCTCAGCTAGAGGCTGAAGCTGTTCTGGTTATGGAGGAGGAAAGCAAGACACTGCCTGGAACCAATATGTTTTGGCTGTATTTTGATAGAGGTGAATGAAATCACAACTTGAAATGGAAATTCCATCAGTTGTGGAGATTTGTGATCCTTTATGACCTTTTATAGAGCTCCTTTCTTTGCTTCGTTTATTTTGTCCTGCTTGATTCAGCCCACTATATTTAATGACAGCTGTTGCCAATCATCTGCTGATTTCTGGCATCTGTTAGTCCTCTTTAGAACAAGAGTGGAATCTTTATTATAAACATAAGCATAGTGGACAGGTATGTTTGTCATAGTTTTTGAAGTTGCACTAGACAGTCCTTACATCCAAAGCTCCATTAAACACCTTACAGACAAAGGAGTGGTGAAAACTTTAATATTGTACAATGCGATAAATGTAAAGAAATATGTAATTAATACTCCATGGTAATCTCAATAAACTGCAACACTGTGTGCATCTAACTTCAGTCTCCAAGTAAGTCAGTTGGCCCCATAGGAACATCGTGCTGACTCTAAACTGTATTAGTGGTTGGCTATTGTTATGCTGTTAACACATTGGTATTTCTGTTTTATTCTTATTCCACATAATAGAAAAGTCTAAGTTGGACAGCTCTGACCAAAATTTCAGATGTAAACGCTTGCTAGCAACAAATCTATCAGCCCTGGTAAGATCCTCAGTTGATCTACCAAAAGTAATTGAAAAGAGTACCCATTCTCGCTTGAGTACTTCAGTTGCTTTCTGCTGTCTGTTTTCTCCAAAACTAGGGAGAGTGTAATTAACTTTCTTTAAAAGGAGCTACTTGGAGTTGTTCCTTCAGGACGTGCCCTTCAGATATGGGGGTGGTAGCTCACTCCCTTTTGTAATGAAATGAATTCCACTGCATGTGCTCTGCAAAATTCCGGGCACAGCTTGTTTGGCATGTGAGCACTAAGAATTAGCTTCCAGTTTTGCCAGGTGTGAGTGTTTCTGATAGTGATTCTCCATTACTGTTTAGGCTTCTTGACTTCTAACAAGAGTGAAACACCCGGTTGTCAGTGACTTCAGTGTATTGTTATGTTTTGTTTTGTTTTTTATTCCTTACATAAATCAGATTTGCCAAACCAGTGCTCTCCTGATCCTTGTCACAAAGAAGGGACCGTCAAATGTGAAGATCTCAAGGGGGATTTCTATTGTGAATGCAAGCATGGCTGGCAGGGAAAAACGTGTGAAAAAGGTAATTGGGTTTCGTTATCTTTTATACCTGTAAGAAAGATGTACTGGGTTTTGCTGTATCCTCAAATGGGCACTGGTACTGTGCAGCACAATTTGAAAGTCACAGAATTGAACCTGGATTACACCCCACTCATGATTTTACCCTTCTGTGAAATCAGGTAACCCTTTCACATCAACATTTTTTATATGACTTTGTTGAATCTCAGCTTGGTCTTGGCAAGGTAATCTAAGAAGTTATGCTCCAACTGACCAGTCTGAAGCATATCCCCTCTGTTTCTTATAAAATGCTGTGAAATATGCTGCTCTACCCATCAGCTAACTCTAGAGTCCCAGATACAAATTGGACATAATGAGCAGGTAAGGCACATCGAGGGTGAAATCCAGGCTCTACTGAATTTGGTAGGCTTGTGCTACTAACTTCAGCGGAGCACCGTTTATGTCACTGTGCTCAATATCTGTGAACTTAAAACTTTTTGTGTTCTCATGAGTTCTGTAGTAGTAAGGATATATCATTCTTGGGTTTTTTTAAAGCTTTAATTAAAAGTTACTGGTCATGGTATAATTTTAAAAGTTAGTTATGATATAAAATGTGGTAATTATAATTAGTTTGCTTCTGCAAACAAACTTCCACCACAGTGACTAAAGATACTTTTCTGCATTCTCAGAGCTGTGAAAGAGATACTCAGTTACAGTTCCTTCTCTGTCTTTTTTTTTTAATTTAATGAACTCGAACTACTGTACTTGAAGTGTTTGGATAAAATCTTTGTACTTTTTGTAATCATTGTGTTGCAGCTGTAATAGACTCTTGTTTGGTCTTTCTCCTTCCCAACTCCTATGCGCTCTCACCCTCCAGATTATTTACAGAGGTGAAAAGCTGACTGTAACACTTTCTTTTGATGCAGATATTGATGAGTGCAGAGTGCAGAACGGTGGCTGTAACCAGCTCTGCCTCAACAAGCTAGGCAGCTACCGTTGCTCGTGCTACAGTGGTTTCGCTCTTAAAGACAGCAAAACATGTGAAGGTAAGCTTTGCTGGGCCTTTCAGTTTGCTTCAGCGAATGCTTAGTGACTTGTGACTGTATTTCAGAGAGCTGGGTGGCACTAAGCATCCCACATCCACTCCCTAGCCCAGCAGAGATGTGCTGGTTGCTCCTGTCGGCTGTGCTCTGCTGGGGTTGTACTGGGTGCTCCAGCCAGCACTACATGCCTGGGCTTGTCAGCGATCACACCATGCTACTCTCCAATATCATCACACGGGCTGTGATTCACAGAGGATTTGTGGCTTGGATTGTGCTAAATTGGTTTAGCTGATCAGTCCTGATATCCTGACATTGAGAGGAGGAGAGGCTGGCCAGATGCATTGTTATGATTCTTTCCAGGCTCACGGTGTCGTAGTATATGAGCCGTTTGTTTTTCTTTTGTGTGTTTCTTATTTTAATTTGTTTTTGTAAATTTGGATATGTGCAGCAGCTAATGAGTTCAGATAGATATGGATGGATAAGTTCACTGCAACTGAATATTAATAGCTGTAGAAAGGCCATAGTAAAGGTTGGCAACTGTTTTACATAGCAACTGAGAACAGAAAGTAAGGATCTGGAGTATCTGATTGAAACTGTGGAATGAATTTACATAGCCCAAACTTAAGCAACTGAGATTTTAAAAGTGTTAAGAAACTGCGTGCTGAGACACAGACTCATTAATGATCATGGGTGGCTGTTAAAGTTATGTGTATCTCATGAAAAACCAGGCAAGTGTGTGTATATGCCTCTTACAGATGGATGTGACAACATAGTTCTAAACAGTTTGCATACCTGATCTGAACAACATATTAATGCTGCCGGCAAAAAAGACAAAGAGCAGGATTTTATTTCTGTGTCACTTCCACTGTTTAAAGCGATGACTATGTAGATTACACGGTATCCCTTTCTAATGGGAGCAGCCGCTTAGAAGAGCCAACTTCCCTTTTGAGTGGTGCCTTTCCTCTGGTGCCGGTTGGCATGGACAGGCGGACGGTGAGTGGGCTCACAATTACATTTGTTTTCATATGTATGTGTATTTGTATAGTACCCTAGTACTGTCTACTAGAGCACTGTGAATGTAGCATATAAGCATAGGCCAGTTCACTCATACGTGGGAAAAGAACAAACTGTAACATGTAGTAGTAGTTTTAACATGTACTAGAAAGCAAAAGTAAATATTAAACTCTCAGTATAATGCAAATGTTTTGTCAACACCAGGATTTTGCTGGGTATTAGTTAACACATTAGAAAAACATTTGTTTGTTTTTATGGACCTCTGGTTGCAGTCCGTTGCCTGCCTTCACGGTGAAACCCCACAACGTCTCTCAGACATAACTTGTTCTTTGTGACAAATTGGGCTGCTTCAATTCCCCTTCACCGCTACAGATCTACAGGTTTAGATCTTAGTTTTGTGAATGCGTGAAAAAGGGTAGTTTGCTTGTCTGAGGAAGGAGAACAGAAATCTGTGATGCTCCACAGGCTGTGTGTTCCTTCTGCGTTTCGGTAAAAATCATACTGCTTTTCCTCATTGCTGCTTTTTAACCCAGTTTCAGGCCCTAGAGTGGAGTGGGGTTTTTTTGGTTTTGTGGGAGCTATTTTGTTTTACAGTACTTCGCCTGGCTCACTTTGCATTGTTTTTTCCAATAGTGGTTAATGGCTTAAAGAAAGGAGCAACAACTGGTTTTGAAAGCCTGAAGTCACTTCTTATAGCTAAGCCTAAAGGTAGATTCTAAAAGATACTGTTTTTTCAGTTACCAAAAATAATAGAGGGATCATTCAACCCTGAGCCCACTCCAGTGTGTGAACAGTGAAGTGATTATACTCATCTGAAGGAATGTTGTTTAATTGCTTGTTTTGCAGACATAGATGAATGCACAGCATCAACAGACATCTGTGGAGAAGCTCATTGTAAAAATTTAATAAGCTCATACGAATGTGTTTGTGATGCAGGCTACAAGTACGACAACGTGAGAAAGACTTGTCAGGGTAAGCTCATGAAATAACATCATGTTAGCATTTATTAAATGATTTAAAGCTATAAAACCCCAGAAGTTTAATTTCAGGCTTCGGTAAAAGCTTTTTTTTTTTTTTTAATCTTGCTTACACACTGGACTTCTGTTCCCTTTCCCTAGTTGTGAGTGAGTTTGCCATTTGTTGTCATCTTTGAGTTCATCTAGTTTGCAGTCATCTTCGATGACTTGAATGAAGCTGTATGAGCCAGAGTCCTGAGATTTCTTGAATTTATTACAAGTACAAGATCTGGTGGAAGTTCAGAAAGCATCTGTGCATGTTGCTGTCTCTCTTTGTAGGACAAGAAAAGTTACAGAGCAGTAGCTGTTGTTCTTTCAAAACCTGTCTTGTGGTATTACTCTGAACTAGGAGCTTAATATGCATTGGGACCATGCACAGTTCTGCTGGCTACACTGCCTGCAAGCTTTTTCAACGGAGTAAGTTTTGAAAGTATTCCAAAACTAGCATTGTTCTCTGCCTTTTGTCTAAGTTAACGTAATGGCTTGAATCACACGCCAACCAGCCCTGCCGGGCTCTAAGTGTTTATCTCTGCCTGAAGAGATCCCTGTGGGCCGTCACAATTTGTTTTCCTCTGTTTTTTTGCAAAGCGGATAAAAACAAGCCAAAGAAACAAAAAAAAAAAAAAAAAAAAAAAGAAAATAATGAATGAGAAGCTCAGCTTTTACTTGTCTGTTGAGGATCCAGCTGCTGAGTAGCAATGAAGCAAGCAGTCCCTGAGTTGAAGCTGAGTTGAAGGAGCAGGAGCCAGTCAGCACAGGCATAGCAGAAGGGGCCTGAAGGGAGGAAGTCTTGTCTAGAAGTTCAAGCCCAGGGCTCTGAACCAGCAGACAAGGAGTTGAGCTCTGCTTCCAGCCTTCCCACTGACTCGCTGTGTATCTTTGGGCAGCTGGAATCTGTCTGTGAAAACAGATTTGTGCAGATGCTAATTCTAACTCTTCCCTCCTGTAAAGATGTGGCACAGGGTAAGTACTGGCTGCAGAGCACTTGGGCGTGCTCAAATGAAAGGTGCTACAAAACAGCACTGATAACGTATTTTTCCCCCAGATGATTCATGTTTAAACAAACTCAATTGTTATTTTCTCTTCTCTTTTTTGCTGATTTTGTCTAGATATAAATGAATGTGAAGAAAAGCTCTGTGAACAGACCTGTGTCAACTCGCCAGGGAGTTATACCTGTCATTGCGACGGCAGAGGGGGAGTGAAACTTTCCCGGGACATGAATACATGTGAGGTATGTTAGTCTTTGTTGCTGTAACTGCTGAAGAGACCTTTATTTTACATTGCAATTAAGAATAACTGATGAAGCTCTGGACCAAAGCCATTTAAGCTGAGTGACCAGCAGGAGGGAATCATATTGGCAAGGCCATGTGAGCTGGGGACAGCAGCTCTCCTGAAAAGAGGGGTCTTGTTAGCCTTTTTGGGAGGACGTTCATCCAGAGTCTCTGTTCTCATGCTCCTCCTGTCCCCATTCCAATAAGAGCATACCAGTGATAGCCCTGCCAGCCCTCTCTTTGGCTGTGAGTTACCTCTGGCTGCACCAGCTTTTCTGAGTTAGCCCCTGGTGCAAAGGTCTCAGGGCATGTGGTGTAAGTTATGGACCAGCACTTGCACTTGCAACTTTCATCCCCCAGGCATTGGAGACAGATGGGATTCAGGTGGATGGGCTGCTGGTTGCAGAAAACAACCAGCAGCAAATTCTTAGGACATCTTTTGTTGCAGGCACGACATTGCAGTAGAAAACCTTATGCTGTACCTTATGAGTATGATTTCATTTTGCAACAGGAAAACATTCCTCCAAGGCGGATAGGAGGGAGGAGGGAAGGAAAGAGGAAGTGTTCTCGGTACCAAAACAACTGTATTTTGAGAGTATAAATATTAAAGTACCATAGCCTGCTCTATGTGTAGCAACTACATGAGAAAAGAAGAGGAGGCATACTCGCTGATTCTCTTTCTGCTGTGTGAGGAGAATAAGCACTCAAAAATGTGTTTTGATTATAGAACATAATACCATGTGTGCCTTTTGCTGTTGGAAAAAGTATTAAATCCTTGTACCTGGGGAGGATGTTCAGCGGCATTCCTGTTATCAGACTGCGCTTCAAAAGGAAACAACTGACGAGGTGAGGACAATTTAGAGTTGGATGCGTTGTCCGGCTTTAATGCATGCAATGGAGTTAGGTCATTACAGTAACAATTATTTCTATGATCATCCTTATTTGTTTGGATTATGGAGTCCTGTAAGGCAAAACATCATCCAAACCAGTAATAGAGAAAGACAGCCTTGACCGCATCACTCCTAAGATAATTACTGAAGTCCAATAATGTATTCTTTATTCTTGGTGGTATTTTAAAAGCCATCTTCACAGCTTAAGTCTTTTAGGAGTGCATTAAAAGCTAGTATGTTTTAACGGAGCTTTATAACTGCTAGAATTGATGCTATCTGTATGGAAAGTACTCTGTGGTTTTTGAACTCTGCATAACTAATTTATTTCTTGGCACCTGTGCGGTCAGACTTGTGGCTGAGTTCGACTTTAGAACCTTTGATCCTGAAGGTATCCTTTTCTTTGCTGGAGGCCATCAAGACAGCACATGGGTAGTCTTGGCTTTGCGCAAAGGACGGCTAGAGTTGCAGCTGAAATACAACGGGATTGGCCGCGTGACCAGCAGCGGACCCCTCATCAACCACGGCATGTGGCAAACAGTGAGTCCAGACCACTGCTGGGATCTTATCCTGTCTTGTCGTGCTGCTGGTGGGCTCTGTCAAGTGCAGCTAGACTTTGTGTATTCTTTGTATCCTTGAGAAGATGCTTTTCCAACCTATCCATTTAATGCACGCCAATACATTATACATCCTAAGGTGAGAATAGGGTATTTTTCCTAAGAAATTGAATTATACTTTATATCCCTTGTAAACTAGGTTGGGTCACTAATTTGTACAACGCCAGCCTGACCAGAGCAGACACAGTAGCTCTGAGATGCAGCAGCGCTAATGTGACTTCATGTTAGTTTGAGAAGATGCCTTCTGGGTGAGGGTTGGAAGGGAGTAAGAGGAAAGGAACTCAGTAGCTGCTCTCTTAAGGAAGTTTTAAGGGTGGTTTGTTTGCTGTATGTGTGTGGTTGGTTGTGTTTACTCATCTATTTGTTTGTTTAGTCAGAGGGCTCATTGTCTTGAGCCCTTGACCAATCTGTGATGCTACAGTATCCTTTTTTAAACTCCTCAGACTTGTTTATATAAAAAATAGTCCATTTCCCTTGCAAAGATATTGGAGTCTATTGGAAACTAAGTGGGTCTCTGCTTACTAGTCCCAGCAATCTTACAAGATGATGCACTGCATCTTGGAGCTTGTAAGGATTGATGTTCTTGACACTGTCAGAACATCTGGTGGTTCAGGAAGCGTCATGGGTGTTACTACTTGTGACAGGATCAGGAAAAGCATCCTGTAGTATGTTCTGCACTAAATCAGCAATTCATATGTGCATCTTCTCACTTGTGCCTTTTTCCCCCCTTTCATTTTGTCTTAATTAGATCTTTTGACTTTTAAGTTAATGTGTCTCTTGGGGAGTGGGTGGGAAGTTCTTAGCTAACTCACATACATGCTGGTAACTGTGAATAATTTTCTGCTTTAAATTTTTTAGTATAAAAAATTTCAGAATTATTCATTAAAGAAAAAAGCAACGTGGGAAATATTTTGTTTTTAATGAATAAATAAAGAAGTCCTTGAGTGCATTCACTGTCAACTATTGACATTTGGTAATTTTCTGAGCAGATGAGGTGATGTTTAATTCAGTTCCTTTACTGTCACTGAAACAATTCTAGATTCCAAATCCAAATGGAGAGCTGTAGAGGTTCAGCAAAGCTGTAGATAAAATGTATGGCATGCTGTATCTTTACAGGTAGGAATAACCTCAAGCCAGTTCTTACTAAATTTGATGTAAGATTTGGTCTGCTAATTTGTAATATGCCAAGAAATATGCTTGACTAACCTGATCTCCTTCTGTGACAAGGTGACCCGCTTAGTTGATGAGGGAAAGCCTGTGGATGTTGTTTACCTAGACTTTAGTAAAGCCTTTGACACCACTTCCCACAGCATTCTCCTGGAGAAACTGCTTACGGCTTGGATGGGTGTACTCTTTCCTGGTAAAAAACTGGCTGGATGGCCGGGCCCAGAGAGTGGTGGTGAATGGAGTTAACTCCAGTTGGCGGCCAGTCACAAGTAGGGTTCCCCAGGGCTCAGTATTGGGGCAGTTCTGTTTAATATCTTTATCAATGATCTGGACGAGGGGATCAAGTGCACCCTCAGTAAGTTTGCAGATGACACTAAGTGAGGTGGGAGTATCGACCTGCTTGAGGGTAGGAGGGCTCTACAGAGGGATCTGGACAGGCTGGATCAATGGGCTGAGGCCAACAGTTAACAAGGCTAAGTGCCGGGTCCTGCAGTTAGGTCACAACAACCCCATGACACACTACAGATTTCGGGAAGAGTGGACGGAAAACCGCCTGGCGGAAAAGGACCTGGGGGTGTTCGTTGACAGCCAGATGAATATGAGCCAGCCGTGTGTCCAGGTGGCAAAGAAGACCGATAGCACCCTGGCTTGTACTAGAAGTAGTGTGGCCAGCAGGACTAATGGAGCGATCATTCCCCTGTACTCTGCACTGGTGATGCTGCACCTTGAATACTGTGTCAGTTTTTGGCCCTACAAGAAGGACATTGAAGTGCTGGAGCGTGTCCGAAGAAGGGCAACAAAGCTGGTGAGGGGTCTAGGGCATAAGTCCTGTGGGAAGCAGCTGAGGGAACTGGGGCTGTTTAGCCTGCAGAAAAGGAGGATGAGGGGAGACCTTATTGCTCTCTACAACCTGAAAGGAGGTTGTAGAGAGGTGGAGGTCGGTCTCTTCTCGCAAGTAACAAGCAATAGGACAAGAGAAAATGGCCTCAAGTTGCACCAGGGGAGGTTTAGATTGGATATTAGGAAAAATTTCTTCACCGACACGGTTGTCAAACACTGGAACAGGCTGCCCAGGGACATGATTGAGTCACCATTACTGGAGGTATTTGAAAGACATGTAGATGTGGTGCTTAGGGACATGGTTTGGTGGTGGACTTGGCAGTTCTAGGTTAATGGTTGGACTCAATGATCTTAAAGGTCTTTCCAACCTATATGATTCTGTGATTCTAATTGTAATTGCCTGCACAGGGAGGATGGTGACAGAAGACGTGAAAAGCAGAGTTCATGCCACTGGGGTGACTTGGGAGTCACAAAAAGCAGTCAGTGAAATTCAGTGAAATTATCAAGTTAAACCATTTAACACAGGAGAGTAACATACTTGTTAAGTGCCAGACCTCATTATGAAGTAATTACAAACTTTCCCATAAGCTGTGTTTGCTTTCTGCAGGGACAGAAGTCAGTATGATAAAATTAAGTATCGTTTTTAGGCAAGAATTACTGGTCTCCTGCCAGCCAGCAGTGTCAGGGCTCTTATGTCCAGGTACCATCATAACCAACAAATTGTCTGGTTGGGTTGCTGCAGCAACGCACTCTTTGTGCATTCTCTTTGCACGTTGTATAAATCCCCTGAAGACTCTTCCCCAGGGCATTTTGGGACAGTGCAGGCAGAGCTGTGGGTGCTGTGACAGCAGCGCACGCCCTGGGCAGTGCAGGTGGACAGGAGCCATGCCAAAGTTGGGGCAGAGGTGTCCCTGCAGCCAGAATTGCTGCCCTAAGCATGGGCTGAGCAGGGCCTGGCAGCTGCCGGAGACATAGAACGGCATGAGCAGGGCAGAGAGCATCACAGTGCTGGCACAGGAGTGCTTGCGTGGAGCAGTTCGATGGCCGTAGGTCTGATGACTGTCTCCCAAAGTGAAACTGTTAATGCTGTGCCTGATACTGGCCCAAGGCAGAAGGATTTACCCCCAGATGAATGGCAGCAGGAGGAAGGAGTCCTTAGTCTCTTGACTTTATGGTTGACTCGCCTCTGAGACTTGGGATGCTGCTTGCATTACTGGGATACTGGTGGTTTCTTCTTTCTCTGCTCTGCTTTCTTATCCTTTGCCTCTACCCTACAGGTACTTTGTTCTCTTCGCCTTAACATCCAGGGCCACCCCTGTCTCTAAATGCCATTTAATCTGTATGTTGGAGGCATAAAACTATAAATCTGCTCCCCACCCTCATTTTTCCTTTTTCCTCTGTCTGGCATGGTTTTTAATTTGGGCAATCCTGTTGAGGAGAAGTTATTCCTTTTTACCTGTCTCCATTTACAAAACATGTAGCCACACATTTCACTTGAAGTATGGACTTGTTTGTACTTTTCAACCTCATCTTCTGTGAAGCCCAACCCCAACAACCTTCGGAGCAGTTGGGGAGCTTGACTCTGGATTTCAGTATGCACAGGATCAAGCTCTTAGTTTTGGTTAGACCTGTAACAGTGGAGTTTGGAACTTGAGAGGCTGTGAGAAAATAGTACTTCTACTATTTAACTTTCAGCAGATGAAGAAACAATGGCTATTTAAAAGCAAAACATGAGTAAAAGCACCAGCAGTGTATGACTTAACAGTCTCTTGAGCAAAAGCTGCATACTTTTATGGTAATATGAAGGCATTTTCAAAACTCAGGGCCAGTATTTGTACCTAGGTATTTTCTCTGATCTCTCCTAATCTGTTTTTAAGTGATCATTCCCAGCATTGAAAACACAAACAAGCACGCCTCAGGAAAAACTTCTAATGTAGCTATTTGTGTGTAATCCATCTTGATGAAGTGGCATGTATGAACTGATGATAGTAGAGAATGCACTCGCCTCCCATTTGTTTTACATTTCCAAAAAAAGTCATCATTTTGTCTTATTTTCAATGTTTAGTTTAGTACTGCTCTCAGGACAGTATGGTTAGCAAAAATATAACCTACCTGCACTGTTAAATGTCAGAACTGAAGGTTAAGCAATCGCAAGCAGATGTGTCTTTGGCTTTAACCCTGCAGCTGCCTGTAGTCCCGTCTCTTTTCAGGGCTGTCTACTTGCTTTTCAGCAAAGAGCAGACAGGCTGGCTCTGTGCTATGGGTTATCCAGGGCAGGAATTCAAACACGAAGCTGACTGCCTTTATGGCTAGACCATATGGGAACCCTCAGCTATGAGAACTGCCCGCCTGATGGTCCCTGAGCACACTATGGCAGGCAACATCTAGTTGCAAGGAGGGAATTAGAGCAGTCTGCTAACTACTGAAATGCTTCCCCTTTTGGCTCATAGGTGATGGTGGTGCACCAGCAATTAAGCTTTGAATATAAAGAACAGCAGCTGAAACTGCCAGAGGGCAGCGTGAAGTAAGCAGAATGTAATTTCCTAAACTGGAATTTGCTAAGAGCTTCCATGGGGATTAACTCCTTCTCCTGTGGAAGTTTCCACTGGTTTGGATTTGTTTATATTAATGATCAGAAGCAGCTAGGAACTCAGACTAATTCTTAAAGTTTCTATGTTATTACTTTCCATACAATCTGATAAAATTTTAGAAGGCCCTGAATTTTGGTGGCCTTGCAAGTTGCAGGATTTCTTCACAGAGGAAGCACAGTACAGGCATTGCTGGAGCCGGCCTTTCCCCGTTCTTGTTTGCTCCATGGCTGCCCACAATCCATGCTAGGAACAGGGAGAGGGTCTGTGCCAGCTCCTTATGGCACTCTGCACCCTGGTGCATTAGGGCAGTGGTGACCATGACACCGAGCTGAGGTGTTTGAGTGAGTTTTTAGCTAGATGGCCAGTGTCTCTAGGCCAGTTGGGCTGTGGCTGCCAGGACCTGTGGGCTAATGATCCCACCCACTGAGCGGACTTTACAGACTGCCAATGCCCAAAAAAGCCTGTTTGAGACTGGCGTGTGTGTCTCCATGGAATGTAGTCAGGAGGTGTAGATGCCACTTTAAACAAGAAAGCTTCAGACAAGTCAATTCACGTCCTATAGGATACAGCATGGAGCAACACACCAGGTGTAAACAGTGTTCTAGCAATATAAGCCAGACTGTACTGGCATCCACAGGAGAAGCAGCTTGATAGTCTGTGAGTAATCTTTTCAACTATCAAATTCACTTAATCTTCATTACTGAAGACTGCAATCCAAAGGGAGTGTCCAGGTATAAACCTGCTCAACCCTGTTGTCCTTTATGTTACAGCCACAGAGCGAGAGCTCAGCATGGCTGATGGAGACAATTTTGGGGCAGCTACTCTTGAAATGCAAAGGGAAAGATGTTCATGACCTGGCCTACTAGCAGGAAGAGGGAAGAACAGGTATAAACAGTTGCTGAAATAGGTATTTGGTTCTGTACATCAGCTCACTGATGGTGACAGCATCTGGGTGTCCCAGGGAACAGAGCTACATGGATGAAGAGTGGGTAGGTGGGGTATCTGTCATGGAGTGGGAAGAAGCAGTGCTGTGTTGGAGATACTGAAATAGAGGAGATGCGCTCCTTCCTTCTCTGCAGGAAGAAAGGGGTTGTCTTCTGCTACGGCCACAGAACACCCACATTGGTAGCAGGACCCAGGTCCCAAGGTGCAGAATCCATGATGCTCTTCAGCAGCCTGCTGTGTGTCATCTTTGTGCTTTGCCTCCTCCTCTTCCTCTGCAGAGCTGAGCTTTATATTGCTTCTCTGTGCAGCCTGATTATAATTAAAATTATGACTTTTTTTTTAAAATTTCAGTGGGATAGAGTCTTCCTAGAAGTAGCTCTTTGGAGACATGGAGGTGAAACTTGCAGAGACTTTTTGCGAGTAAAATTGTTGCCCATATGACATCTTCTGTTGGTCTTTTTTCAGGGGTCAGTATTCAAAGACTAGACTTAGTGTGACTGGACGGCTTCTGCATTTATTTTTCACTCGTCAAACAAAAGACATCTTCTGATCTGTCTTTCCAGTTTTTCCTTTCACATGCAGTTGCAATAGGAAGTTTCTCATTAATAACTTGTTAATGCGTTTACATTTTGCATAGAGCAACCTACAACTGTCATGTAGTTAATCCACCTGTATTTTTGTGTAGGTGTTTTGAAGCAGCTGGGCTGTCTTTGCCACTAGGGCAACCCCAGGTTGCTTTCTAGACTAAAGATTTACCTATCAAGGTGGAACGGAACTTAAAAGGTGGACAAAAAGGCTTGGGGACAGAAAATATTTCTCCATCTTGGGGATTTCACTAGTGGTGTCTGTCCTTTAGTTGAGGTTGCAGATACTAAGTTATTTTTATCCTGACTTACTCTATTTGCAATTTTACTTTTTCAGATCTCTGTTGAAGAACTTGAAAGAAGTTTGATTATAAAGGTCAACAGGGATGCAGTTATGAAAATAGCTGTCTCAGGGGATCTCTTTACTCTAGAAAAAGGACTGTATCAGCTGAATTTGACAGTAGGAGGCATTCCATTCAAAACGAAGAACCTTATTCTACCTGTAAGTATAGCATTATCACTCATGTTGTTTTGCATGCCTGAAGGGCTTGATTTCGTCTTCTCTTGGGGTGATGTAGGTCCTTCCTGAGAGCAGTTCAGCCTGCCCTGATACAGGTGGAATTAACACCTTCTGGATACAGCTTTCTCTCCACTGACTGTAGAGGGAGCCTAAGACAGTAGCAAAGGTGAGACTCCTGATTTTTTGATAAGTTTGGGTGAGGTTGTATCCCACCCTTGGCCTGCAGAATTAGGACACAGCAGAACTGGAGCACGTGACAAAATTAACAGTGGTCATCCTGGCTTGGAGACCAGGAGTGGCCCCAGTGGGTCAATGGACAGACGCACCGCTGTATGAGGGTACCATTGTGCCCACTAGGTCTGGAAACAGCATTGGGGACACTTCCTGTGTTGTGACCGAAGTTTGTGCTTCACGTATATTAGAATTATAGAATCATAGAATTGTCTAGGTTGGAAGGGACCTTTAAGATCATCTAGTCCAACCATCAACCTAACTCTGATAAAAACCATCACTAAACGATGTCTCTAAGCACTATATGTACCCGTATCACAGTTTTGCTGCTAGCGTTTGCTGTTTCAGTTTAGTAAGACCAAAGAAAAACTGAAGCTTATTTTTCTTTATTTCCTCCTAATTCAAATAGATAGGGCATATGAATAAAATGTTAGGCACTGTTTGTGTGAGATTGAATGATTGCTGTGTTTCTGGAATAGCTGCTGCTCAGGCTGTTTTGAATGTCCACCACACACAGAGTTGGCACCTTGAAACCCAGATTGGCATCTCTTTATTTCTAAATGAGGTGACAAGTTTGCAGCTCTGTGACTGGGAGTGCAGCAGCTGAGGAAGGCTCCTGTTCCTCACAAGAAGTCATTCGGGGCCACTACTTGTCTGAAACATTAAGCTCGGGGTGTGGTCTGAATATAGGATTGAGAGCCAAAAACTCCTGAGGTTTTTATCCTGGCTCAGACACTTAATTCTCTCTCTGCTTCAATTAATTGGGGGTAATGGTGCTGGTTTAGACGCTTTGCGAGGAGCCTTCTCTTTACATGTCACATTTTATTGCTGACAGTTGGTACGGGATGATATAACTAGAAGCTGGAAGGAACAAGGTGTGTACAGAGTGGTGTGCCCGGCTTGTGGCTCAGGCACCCCTCCCTTAAACCAGAACCCGAGAACTTATACCAGGATCAGGTCTTGTGTGTCATGAAGGCTGTTTGCAATGACAAAGAGGACTGGGTTTTTTAACTACAAGTTAGACTCCAGCATTCACAATGCAGAATTACAGGAGTTACAAAGCTTTGGCTACAGAGCTTTAGAAGTAAATTGCACTAATCGTGGGCAGCATGTAGGAGCAGCTAACAGAATCAATAAAACCAAATCACCGCCTGCATTAGCTGCTGCCCTTCTGTCCTGTGGAGACAAGCTGAGCTAAGAGGAGTTTCCTGGGGAATACTGACCATTTACTTGCTTGGGGTTGCGGGACTGGGATTGCCGCCAATTGGTTTGCATGTGTATAACACATCAAAATGATTTCTCCTGTTTAGTATCATAATATAACTCAGTGTTCCTCTGCACCCAAAATCAGTTATGCTTCACTGGGCAGTACTTCGAGGCATGAGATACTGCTTTATCTTCCTAGATAAATCCTCGGCTGGATGGCTGCATGCGGGCATGGAACTGGCTGAATGGGGAGGACACCACTATCCAAGAGACCATAAAGATGAATGAAAGGATGCAGTGCTTTTCTGTAGCAGGACGAGGGTCTTTCTATCCTGGCCGAGGTTTTGCTGTGTTTAATTTTACTTATGGTAAGTACTTTTTTATTGTTATTTCTGACCTGTTGTCCTGCCATTAACCATACTTGACAGTTTAAAACTTGCGTGTATGCCAGACTCAGTGCTGATTGATGCAGAAAAGGCTGGCAGCTGTGGATGGAAAGGGAATAGCTAAACTTGTGGTTAACAGCAAAGGCAGGCCTATGTATGATGGTTAGAGCCAGTACGAATATGACCAGGATGGATTAGCTTGAGTAATGCATTTCACATCCAGGCTGGTTCCAGCTCATCCTCAGAATTAGGGGCTTCACTTCCCTCTGCTAGCAGCATACATGGTTCCAGCGCTCTCCACTGTTTTCTGCTAAAGAGGGAGAATGGCACACCATAGTGCTGTATCTTGAGTTTATGATGGACCAAAAATCAGTATCATGTGTAGCAAAATTCGATTATCTTAAAGATCCCATCCAACCTAGAAATTTCTATGAAGGTGTCCAAGATCAGATTCACTTTTAATCCTTGGGTGGTATTCGTTACACTTGGGACAAACACACTAAGCGTATCTCTGATACAAGCTGAATGAAATTGGCCTAGATACAATAATAACAAGTTTCAAACCAAACCTGGACATACTAATTTAGCACTCAGAAGGGCACCTTTATTCTAGATTATTCTGTTTGTTTATGTGCGATCAACTGTCAGTATTTTTAAGCCCGTACAAATGCCAACCGTCTATTATAGTTTTATGTGCAATTCCTCCTCTGCAGAAGCCTTTTGTGCATCATTATGTGGATTTTTCTGCTCTGCCATTGTAAATTAGGGAGTATCAGGTGTCTGTCGTCTTGTTTACCACATGGATTCAAAAGCTGCAAAGTAGAGACAAGGCAGCATCTGAAGTGCAAGTGACAGCACTCAGCTGAGATGAGTCCTCAGCACCTTCATTTTTATATTTTTTTTCTACAAAAAATAATCTTCCTTTGGTTTTGGTTTTGGTTTTTGTTTTTTTTTTTTTGTCTTTGTGATGTTGCTTCATAAAGAACTTATTTATTTTATCTCAAGATGTGGTGAACAGCAAAGCTAATACTTCTATGACAGGAGGTTGCAGAAGCAGGATTGAAATCTTGCTTTGTAGCCAGCGTCACTTTTTAAATTACAAGGGCACTGGGTCAGTAAGAAAGATGTCAAAGAGTTCAAAGTTCAGCAGGTGAGATAAAACATCCCAGGTTTCTGAGGGGTAGGTGATCAGAAAGTGATTAGGTAGGTGATCAGTGTAGCATGCTTATATCCTTTTTCAGTTCAACACAGGCTTTCATAGAAATGTTTCCTGCACGTCAGATTTGGATTTAGGTTCCTCAATGATTTTTGGACAGTCAAGAACAATTCAAAAATGGGGTGCCCTGTCTTGCAGCAGTTCTTTGAATGTGTTGGATTGACAGTCGTGGGAATTTGAATCTCTCTTTGTGATGAAAAAGCTTATCCTTGTCCTTTGACATTCTGAAAGGCAGCAGAATGCAGAAGGTAACAAGAGGAAACACGGTATTTTCTTCTCTATGTTCAGGTGATTTGGATTTTTTTTTTTTTTTTTTGAGTAAAAGAAATGTGGCAGTCCCTCCATATGCTCATCCGTCTATCCTGTTCTCCAGACAGAAATTGCATAGCCTACCCTGTTAGTCCTATGTTTGCCACGCTACACATTTCTTTTTCTGCAGTGCAACCTTCATCTGGAAATGAAACCAAGGCAAGCTGGGAAATAGAAGTAAATGCTGCAATCCAACCAGCGACAGATACCGGTGTGTTGTTCGCTCTAGTTACAGAAGAAGCATCTGTCCCTTTGTCACTCTCTCTGATTGATTATCACTCCACAAAGAAACTGAAACAACAGGTACAGATTTAAGCATTTTTCTAGAGAAGGTTCCCTGCTATTTCCTGGGAACTGAAAGTTGTCAGGCTTGCTGCCTGCGGGCCTATTTGCCCCCACCAGTGCAGAACTGAGGTGCTTGGCTGACACCAAAGTTCTGCTTCTTACAGGTATGTGTCAGACACTACTAGGGAGCTCTTTGCAAGTGCTGTCTAGGTAAAAGCTGAAACTGGTCTCTCGTATGCAGTCATATTTTCTTTTGGGTTTTTTTTTTTTCTGACACAGAAGCTGTTTAATATCATAAGCAAAGAATTTCTATTCTCTAGAGCTCATCAGTAATAGTCCCAAGGTCATCAAGAGACAGGCTTAGGTGTCACTCCAGGTGCTGTGAAAGGCCAGTTATGATGGAATGCCAAAGCTACTGATTTAATGGCATTTATACTAAAGGGCTAGATTCTGGCATTGCATGAGTGTAAATCAGGAATAATTATACTAAAACCCACAAGCCAACTTTTCATTTATAATAGACCAGCTGTAGTCTGTTTGGTTTCAGGGCAATAAAACAAGCTCTGTAAGACCCACTAAGAATTCTCTCTGAAAAGACAGTGGTTACGACTAACTATTAGTCCCACTGGTTCCCTGGTTTTTCATCTATGCAAGTGAGCTCAGAACACAATCAGCAATGGTTGCTCTGCAAAAATCAGCAATGGTGGCTCTGCAAAAACGTTGTAAACAGGGGTCATCCTGGTCTTGGATAAACATGGCTAGATATATTTCTGCTCACTGCATCTTTTTTCTTCTTTCTCCTACTGTCCAGTTTATCATCGTGGCTTTGGAGAACACAGTTGTGTCCAGACTGGCAATAAATCTCTGTGACAAGAAGGAACACTCTGTAGACATCCTCCTCAAGAAGGACCACTTATCCCTGACGGTAGATGGGATAGCTGGAGAGGGTGAACTAAGCACCTCTGAGTTAGAGGACAGTCTGTCCATCTTGGAGAGCTCTTTGCAGTCAACGGTGAAGACATATGTGGGAGGATTGCCAGGTGAGCATCCAGTTTTGTAGCTTGGACTACAGACTCCTAACTCATCTTGCTGAGCTGGCAGTCAGGAAAACTGTTTCTGTTCATTCAAGCTGGGAGCCTCCTTCTCTGCTTCTGCTTCAGCAGGCTTTGTCTGCGATGAGGGTGTGCTTGACAATTATTTTCTTTTTGAACAATCACATCCTTCTGAGGACAGCTGGAGGCAAAAATAGAGGGCGTTTTGCTGGGTCAACAATAGGAATGATTTTTCTGAAGGGCAGCTGTAAGCAAGGTCATAGTCTTAAACCTGGTAGAATTCGTAGGAGCTGTACCACAGGCTTCTGCAGTGCTTCATTCGTGCTCATTAGGTGAGAGTGTGTGAGCACTCCTTGTGGGGAGTACCAGTGGCCCCACATTGTTTTGCCTGACGCTTGGGAAGCCCAGTGTGGTGATTCTCCCTGGCTGATGTTCTCTGTGAACTCCACGATTAACAGATTGCCTCGCAGCAGAGAGTATTCATGGCACAACCCAGGGGCTACCACAATTTATAGTTTCGCTGGCTTTTCAGCAACAACAGGGCTTCTTGTGGGAGGTCAGTTTACTCCTCTGTTCTGAACCTTCTCCTTCTGAACCTGGAAGGTCAAATTTTCATCTGAATCATGAATTTTGGCCAAGTTTGGGGGTTTGTTCCTTGTTCTAGCTGAACTGGTTTATCAGTCCCTACTGCTGAGGAATGCAATTAAGGAAACACTTATTTCTCTGAAGCACAGCAGTACATCCTATTTTATTGCCAGCAGCTAAGCAAAATCTTGCCCTTACTTGCCCAAGCAAGGGAGGGGCAGCAATGTTGGCCGCTTGGTAGGTGGTGAAGCAGTCAAGCTGGAACAGGGTGGCTGAGATACCACGTGTGCTAGGACACATGGCGTGACCGTTCCCACCATGAGCAAGAGTTTACAGAGTGTTTATGCTGATGATGTAAATGGCTCCTAGTGACACCTAAAAGGGGGAGGCCACACACACTGCGATGTTCACACATTGATGGGAACAAGGCTGAATCCCCAAATGTTGCGTTTTACAGTGTCAGATTGAATTGTCCAAGCTGGCCATTGCAAAAGGAAGAGAGGTCACCTGCTTTCTTTCAGGTAGCTCTCAAATACACAGCAGAGACTTTCACAGCTCAGAAAACAATCCCATTCTGTAGCTATCCCGAGTTCTCTGTGGTTTGCTGAGACTATCCATGCTGGGTGAAGCAGAGAAGCACAGCTTTTAATTATGTAGAACTAAGTGTGAGATATCATGGCTGTGACTGTCTAGACCCAGCTGACTTCTGTAGGTTTAGCGACTTTCCCGCTTTGTTCTGTTGTGCTTAGCAACAGGAATTCCTGCCTGTGGTCTGCTTTTGCCATTGAGAGGAACCCAGCACTTGCATCAAAAAACCTTGTCGTTTGCCAAATGAATAAACATTTCAGCACTTTGGTCGGATTCATCACTCTGGGTTAAATAACTATACCAAATGGTCACATCTAAGTGAGTTTGGCTCATTCAAATTTTGAAAACATTACGTCGTTTTTGGTTTTTCCCTGCCTCCATACCCTGTGGAAAAAACAAAGTATAGTAGTTACACTTAATGCCTTTATTCCATTTGCCAAAATTAAAGAAAGAATTCTGAGTCAAAATATGTAGCACGTCCCATCCTAAGTGCAGCTAATATTGCAGATGTGGAAGAAATATTATTTAGAGTTTCAAGAGATATTTACTACCTTTTCTATGGTACTTTCAGTTCTGTTAAGTCCTTAATTGTGTAATTTATACAATGCATAGGTGTTTTTCCAGGCAGTATGTACAGCACCAGGTGAAGGAGCCTTTAAACAAGGCTTTTAAGTCTTTACAGGACCACATTTCAGACATATCCACTTCTAGTCATAAGAGAAAATTAAATATTTGACCTGATTTGCAATTATAACACAAAGAAATTTTTTTTCTAATTATTTTTGATAGTATCTTGCAAATCCATCTCAAAGCTCACACTGTCTTTCAGTCAGTCCTGTGGCACATGTAACAGCAATCTGCATGATTCCTTAGATGAGTGTTCAAGCCATTAAGCCAACACTTCTGTCAACTTCTTCTGAGTCAAAACTTAGTTTACATTCATGTGAGGTATTACAGCACAGATGCCCCCTTCTCTTAAGCAGACTTCACAGATCGAATTTGGCAAATGAAGAGGAATAGGAAATAGCTAAAATGATTAGTTTAAGCAACTACTGAGCAATGGTACTTTTCAGTCAGGAAGCTGAAAAATTTATAGTATCTCTTTGTGTCTTACAGATCCCACACAAATATTCTTTCTCTCACTCAGTCCCAAAGTCTGTCCTCAGTCTGAGCTGTGTTTGATCACATCAGCTTCAAATTTGGCCCTGCATGTCTCCAGGCAGAACCCTTTGAATTGCATATAATCTCAGGTCAACAGGACAACCTATTGTTCAAGTTGTCCTTGCTTCAGTGTAGAGATTAGTGGTTTACTTAGCCACCTGCATTAGCTGTGAAGTTAAATAATCTTTGAGACGTTGATTGCCTTCCATTGTACAACCAGATTGATTGGGTTGGCTTTGGGTTGTAAATAAACTAACAACCTTTGGGGAAGGGTAGAGGACACAGCTCACGTAACTTTTGATGTTATTACTTTATTACATGCAGGTTTTTTTGTTTATTTAAGGTCAGTTTGTATAGGATGTTACAGAAGTTAATAATAACATTGACTGATTTTCTCTAGTCTGTTGGATTGTACTTAGTGTCTTCAACCTTGCTATTTGTTTTCTGCCTTTGGTAAACTGATCAAAAGTATGTTACCAGTGGATCTCCATAGAAAAAATTAGTCTCATTAGTCTTACCAACTCAATTGATGTATCCCAGCACTTTTCTGATGAATGCCAGCAACCTCCTTGTGCATAATCATAGAATGGTAAAGATGAGTGCAGCAAGTGGTAGAGGCTGTGTATAGGAGGAGCTTTCCTGTCATGAAGTTCTTCTGATAATCTTTTGGCAGACATTTTGAAGAGGGAGAGGGAGAGCATTAGAGGAAGGTATAACAACTCCACTAAAGACTAAGTTAGAGGGTCCGGAGATGGAGGGGGAGGGAAACATTGAGGTGGAAACCAGCGTGAACACAGTGTGCAATTGGAGCGAAGCCTTGCTGCTGAGCAGCATGTAGTTTCATTGGTACTGGAAGCCTTGCAGAGACACAGAGCAGCTGTGGAAGGGTTCAGCCTGGGAGAAGGGCTTTTGTGCACAAGAGCAGATGGTGTTTTCCCTGCATCTGGGATTGTTTTCTTACCTCCTGGTGAGAGGGGTGAGGAAGAGGTAAAAATCCCAGCATGGAGGAGAGTTTGAATTCACTGAAGTGATGCTCATCTAAGCATAGGTAGGTCAGGTATTTATTCAAAACCGTTCATCATAGATATTTGTCTCTCCTTTCACACAGATGTTCCTGTGACTTCCACTCCGGTCACCGCGTCCTACCACGGCTGCATGACCATCAAGCTGAGCAACAAGGCATTGGACTTAGACGAGGCTCTCTACAAGCACAGTGACATCACCTCACATTCCTGTCCTCCAGTCGAGGCGGGTCAGTAGGTACCACTGCAATGCGAAAGTTTTGTATTCAGAAACTTTCAATGCTTTTCTTTTTTTTTTTTTTTTAAGATATAAATTATTCAGACCTACCGCACTGCGTGTATAGTTTCTCTTAAACACTGAAGTTATGTAGGAGCTACTGATCCTTATGTCAGATTGATTATTGAAATACTCCTTTGCTTTAAGGTTTAAAGGTTGTAATATATTTGTAAATAGTTCAGAAGACTAATATTAAATAAGCCAAAAGTACAGAATATACAGAAGGTGAATGTTGTCTTTGAACTGTAAGAGACAGTTTTATCTGTAATGTGGAAAACCTGGTAATATATGAGTGTGGACTGGAAGAAAAATAATGTCTGTATTATTTTTTATTACCAAACACTGCTTTCTGATTTGCAAATATGAGAGAATAAAATATTTACATACAAGTTTTTAATTTACCTGTACTGAGATTATTCTGTATTCTGTTATTTGGAGATAATGACTCAGGCTGTGCCTGACGTGGAGATTACACTAGTGGGGGACTTTTTTTGTTTGTTTGATTTTTTTTTTTGTTTGGAGGCAGGGGGTTTTATGTGCTTGTGTCAGTATTATGTGTCTTCTCGGCTGGACATCAAATGGTTGCTGCTATTCTTATTGCTAGAGTTTCTTTTTCTGGTACCACAGATAGAAGACTCAGTTGCGATCTTTAGAAAAACTCTTGGTCAACAGAAAAGGTAAAACAAAGTTGGGTCAGCAGGAAACAATTAGAAGAAAACATTCAAGAAGTTTAATGCTATATGGTTTTTATGTCAATAACTGCTGAAAAAATGATGAGGTGTCAAGAATTGGAGTATGTTATCTGATGATGACATATTTTTGCTTCTTAGTTTTTTAGGTTGGCTCATTCACTGTGAGCTTGGTGGGAGTTGGAGAGGCTTGAGACTGTAAGAGTTAGCCAGGCTGAATTGCAGTGTGGTGAGAATATGCGTGGGGGTTTACTCAGGAGAGCTTGTAGAGCCATAAAGTGCATTCAGCTTTCAGGCTGTCCTTGTGAAGTTGGAGTGGGCTTTGCCTAGCCTGCTCTGAGTCACTTAAATCTTGCTTTATTTGGTCCTTGTCTTGCATCAAATTAATGAACTGAAAAAGGCAGGTATATACTGTGGTGGAAATCCGAATAATGGGTGGCTAAGATTACGCTATGCTTCAGAGGGTTTATGTGGAAAAGGTCTAATTCTACAAGGTCTTTTATAAATTATACCTGGTCATTCTATGCCATGTTTTGCCTAGTCAAATAATGGAGATGACAGATTAGCTGGATAGTCCACACATGTGACAACATCTGTGACCAAACTGTGGAAATATAACTGTCCCAGAGGAAAGGATGGAAGAGGGGGAAGACTATCCCAAACATATTTCCTAGTAAGGATTTGCTTTATTTAGCAGAGAAGAGGAAGGTACTCTATTAGCCATTAGCCAGCATGACATCATAGCTCTGTATCATGGCCAAATCACTCAGCAGTAATGCAGTAGGGCAGAAAAGACCAGAGTTCTATCACTTTCAACCAACCTATTTACACTTACAGAAGGACCATTCAAAAGAGTCTTTACACTCAGGTGTGACCAGATGCAAGCTTGAAAAGGTAGTTGCTCACTAGACAGTTATAACTTATTGGCAGAGTGTGCATGGATAGGAAAACCCAGAAATAGTTCTATGTTTTTATTTTTTATTGAGCAAGGAAAACCTTATTCCTGAGAGTGCTTTCTGTTAGAGTTGATGACTCTGCATCAACTTGTCATATGATGGAGAACCCAAGAAACCTTAGTATCTCCAGTGAGAGCCAGGAATCCTGAAGATACTGTGGTTAATAGCACTTCCACACTGCAGTGTTTTGTTTTCTGTGTGTTTTTCATGGATATTTTTGTCCTTTACCAAAATACATCTCCCATCTTTTTAACTTGGAGTAGCTCTAATGAAAACAGTACAAACTTGGAAGACACCTACTATTTTATAAACCACGTGGATGAAACAAACCCTCTTCTACTTTGTTCTTTTCAAAGGAAACATGTTAGCAAAATAGTCTTATGTCTGGCATTTTTGCATAATTTCTGTGGTAGTTCCCAAAAAACTACCATGTGGCATAAATGAATCACAAACATGTCTGACCTTTGTGTTAATGTAAGTGGTACTATTTATGAGGCCAGACTTATTTTGGATCCTGGAAACGTGAATCCTGTGGTACAGTATCATACTCTGCAGTTTCAGACTTAATATGATATGAAAAAAACCTTTAAATCCATTTTCTAAACCAATTTAATTCAGATCAAAAGTTTCTCCCGGGCTGTGCATATGTGTATATGTATGCAAAGATATTTTGCATAGACTGCAACACCCCCAACCCCAAAATGTGGTTTAGAAGAGAAAGCCAGAGTTTTTAAGTTTGGAGAATTACAGAAAGTGGGTGTCTTTTGTGTCAAGCTGGATTGTTTTTAATACCCTACAGCAGTACCACACTGGAGGAAGAGGCAGCTACTTCCAAATACCAGTGAAACGAGGAAAAAAGTGATAAACTTTCCTTCATTCCTCCTCAGTCATTGTGCTTTGATCCAAGAGAAATACTGATTTCATTTTTGTTCTGTTAGCAGTCTAGGTGCTCAACTCAAAGGGTGAAAGTCTGTTCCAGGCTTTGAGTCCCAAAAATGAACCCAGGTGGTTCCCCTGGTAGTATTCATAGTAAGTAAAAAAGCAATAAATGTGTAGTTCCACTCATTTCATGATCAGGGTCATTGTGCTCTTCACAGCATGCATTTGCACAAGAACTGAGCATTTTGGATGCATTAAATTGTTTAAAAGAAAAATAATAGTCTCCTCTCTGACTGCTGTTTCTCTCAACCAGGTTCACATAACTCACCTTGTCAACAATACACATAAGGCACCTTGTCACTGATGTTAACATCACTGGCCTAAAACTTTGCATCTCAGAGAAACCTTCTTAACTGAACAAAATATGGCTTTTACAGTCCATTAACCTCATCTTACATGTATTAGTACTGAATCTGCTTTTTATACACAGAGGTACAACACATGAATTAACAATTTCTTGAAAGGTGGAAAGTATTATGTAAAAGGATGATCATTCCTTGTTCTGTTTTCAGCTGGTCTGATGGTGTCAATTCCTTTCAAAGGAAACTGTGAAGTAGGCTGGTTTTGTTTATATAGGGGTTTTGAATATTTTCATAATATGAAACAGCTGCTTATAAAGTTAATGAGAAATACCTTCCTTTCCCTGCTTTGCTCTTTGGCCTTTCAGGAAATGTCTATAGCTTCATTGCTGTCTGGACTACAAGATCTGTAGAGCAAACAGCAGCAGCACCACCCTTCCTGCAGGAGCAGAATGCAGGGAAGGGATACAGCAGTTTGATGGGTTTTCATGCTGGTGTAGCCACTCCTGCCCCGAAATATGGCAGCCCTGTGCTAAGAGAGAGCCCAGCTGATGTGATGCACAGCAAGAGGGCAGGGTGCACACAACAGGGACAAGACTTTGTTCCTGTCAGTGGCACTGCTACAGGTATTGTTGCTTAGCCTTGCCAACTTATCTCTATACAACGAGAGAAAATAAAATAGTAATAAAAAAAAATACAAAGAAGGAATTCTGACCCTTTTCCCACTCTGTTTCAGTCATCGTAAAATACCTGGATCAGGTCTTGATCAGTTTAAAAATAAGTAACAAAGGTTTAACATCGAGTGGTTTGGGTTGTGGTCCTCTTGAAGGAAATTAACTTGAACACTAAAGTGAAGCTTAAAATACCTGTCTGGAAATTGCATCTTCAGCACACTGACATGACATTTTACTACACAGACTAGACTGGCACAAAGTTAGGATAAAATAGTCCCAATAAAACTAGGCTTTGTGTTTGAAATTTGAAAGAGGGAACTATTGGGTTCTTACCCAATCTAAAGATTGGGTACTTATTCCTCTGTTCTTTTGTTTTCCTGTCCTTACAAACATACACAGCCTTAGGTACAGTATCAATAAACACAGTCAATTTTATTGTAAAACAATTGCCACACTTTATTTATTGGTATAACACTTTCACCAAAAAGGGTTATTAAATAAATACTACAAGCAAACAAACACCTGATCTCTTTCTACCCAAAATGATTGACTCGGAGAGCTCCCGACTACCCACTCAGACAACACAGGCTAAAACCCCTCTATATTGGTTTATGAAAGCAGAACATGTATCTGGGGCGTTTTCTTCATTTCTCCTCTTGAAGAAAATTCATTCTACAGTGTACCAAGAAGGTCTCATGGTCGCCAGAAAGCAACACTGCATTTGACTGCAGGCAAACTGGGTGGCAACTGGTCACCCCACTGGTGATGTCTCTGCCCTTAGGTTTCCAGGGTTCTGCTCCGCTCACAGTGAGATGCGGGTAAAAGCAGAGTGGCCGTGACACATTCTGTGGTGGGTTCCTGGGAGGTCTAGTGCCTGCGCAGCACAGTTTCCAGAGGTTTCTTAAAAACAAAATAAAAGCCTATGAGCTACCTAAAATTCTTTGTTCTATGGTGCATATGGTGGAGGCTTTTCTCCAGGCAAGAAGTAAGTCGGAGTATAGAGGGCTGGAGCATTGGGGGGAAGACCATAGCTGGAGCTGGACTGAGACGGAGGCTGAGTTTCTTCTGATAAAGAAATGTCAGTAGATGATGTTCCTGGGAAATTGCTGGCAGGCTGTATATAGACAAAGAAAAATACTTTCTTCAGTAAAGGATTACAACCACATTTGCAGCTCTGCGTGAAGTGTTTATCATATAAGTGTTATATAATAAACCCCATGATTAAATTTCTCATGCATTGCAGTACAACACTCAATTTTAAAGCACCTGCTTAAGTATAGCAATGATGGTGTCTAGTGAAACAAGACGGTTTCCATTTGTAACCTAAGTCATTTTTAACAGACATTGCGCATACAGCTAGGCAATAGAGCGGAACAGGAATTTCTGCAGGAAAAGATGCTCCAGCTTCCTGGGTGAGGCACTGTACCCAACAGGCTGATTAGGTTACGTGTAGCTGCTCATTTCCAGGCATCACCATGAAATATAAATTATCTCAGTTGTAATTACTCTCAGTTATAATACACGCATACATGCAAGGTCTTATCCCTGTGCCAAATGCAGACTCCTCTTAAGAGAAAATTTTACAGGTAAGCATGTGTCTCCCTGTAGGTCTTTCACTTTGGCTGTCTCAGCTATAATGGGGCTTTGGGTGAAAGGGGCATGAGAAATTGATAGAGCTTAGGAAGCAGCCCATGTTCAGGAACAAACACAGTTTGTTAAAACAAAGGAATGCATGTAGAGACTAATATTCTAGATATTAATTAATTAAAATCCTGCCACTGCTTTAAACCAAGTTTTGTCATTGATTTGACCCAAGAGGGTCAGGATTTCACTCCTCCCCTCATATGCCAGCACATGCCAATCCATGGGCTTCAGCGGAACAGTTATGCTCAGCTTCCCTCAGGTTCAGGCCTAAAGTGCCTGGAATTGAAAAAAACAAAACAACAACAAAAAATAGTAATCATGGGTCTTTTTCAAGGGAAATGAAAAATCTGGGCAAGTAAATGCTGTTCTCTGCTGCTAAAAAAATAATAGTTACCATCTAGAAGTCTGCCCAGGGCTGGCACTTGGACAATGTCATCTCAGAGCTGCCCAGGGCTGGCAGATCCCATGCCGTGGTGCCTGGCTTCTCCATGGAGCTCCAGGCCAGCAGGGGCTGCTGCCGTGGGTCAAACCCCCATGGCAAGGAGAATGTTGTCCTGCATTTGTACCACAGGGTGACTTAGTGAGTAAGAATGGGTGTGTCCTGGCAGGAAGGTTGATTATGCCCTTTAACTCTCCAGGCATATTGACAGACCTGCTAGCTAGATCAGCTCCAAATGTAGTTGTTGGGGTTTGGGGTAGTTTGGGATTTTTTATTTATTTTGGAGTTGTTGCTTCCCTCTCCCCTCAAACTGTAGCCACTGTCTCCATCTGTCTGCTTGGAATTGCTTTTGTAATGAGTTCTCCTCTGGCAGGAATGACTGGCACAACCCTTACTGCTGTCATCACCACCAGTCACTGCACAGCTAATCATTTACCTGACCAGTTGGCAGGCTTGTTACCAACACTAGTTGTGACTGAACTGTACCAGTAAGGGATGAATGATTTTGTTAGCACATGCCACAGTAAACAAAAGAAATGCCGGTTACATCCTTGTCAAAATGCATTCCTGTAATCACCCTTTCTTTTTTCCATTTGGCTGATTTCTGCTTGTGGATTTGGAAGCATGAGGTGAACTGAGGAGCATTTACCACCAGCTCAGGTTGTGATTTTTTTTAAGACTTTGTTTGCCCCTCCAGCAAGCAGTGATTCAGTGAAATACCAGATTCAGCAGAGGACTAGGAATTAATCTGTTCAATGGTGGGAGCCACAGGTGAACTCAGGTTCATAGCCTTTGAGCTAATGGAGCTTCAGTCCATGCAAGCCAGGGCAGTGCTTAGGCTAGGTGTGTTGCGTGCCACTAACCCAAGGTGGGATATGTTCCTAGGAGAAGGAACTAAGGTGTGGATTTCCTCTGGCTGAGGTGAGAGTTCAAACAAGAGTTATTAGTTGGTGATTGATTGCTAAGTTTACTTCATTAATTGGCATCAATTCACTTTTTTTTTTTCTCCCTAACTCTTAGCTGAAGAAGGTTTTGCTCCTTTTATTGTACTGAACCAGCACGTGTGTGACCCTGCCCCAGCTGAGGGCAAGCGCAGGGCAACGTGAAAAGCAGGGGCTTAGGAACAGTGTTTAGCTAAAGCTTCGGCGAGCCAAAGGGAACACTGAGAAGAGAGTTGTGTCTTGGGGCCCTTATGTGGATCTTGGTGGATGTGTAAGCAAAAAAGTTATGCCTTTTGAGATGCCCAAGGGCACCCTCGGCCAGCTGCTCCAGAAATATGTGCGAGTCTCACATAGACCTTAGCTCACATCAGCCAGCCCTGTATGGATGTCTTCTGAACATTAGGCCACCTCAGATGCAACTGAACTGCACCCCTAGGATACAGGGTTCAGCCTCAAATTTTGATGTCCCAGTTGAAGGCTCAAGAACATAGACATATAAGCACACAGCGCAGTGACATGTAGCAATTGAATCCCACCCCTAGTCAGTGGAAAGGGTGCATTCATATCACTCACATCATACATCTTTAGCCTGAGGTAATCAACATGTGAGAAATGCCTCGCTCTCTCTGTGGACTCTGAAGGGTAGACCAGCTCAAGTGGAACCTCCTACACTGTAGACAGCGAGAACTCAATTCAGCTGCCCGCTTCTAAGAGTCTAGCCCTTTTGGGATGCCATGGGACATCAAAGACATCCAGAAAGATGTGTCATAGGGACTACAGGACCTGGACCCTCCCGGAGTGGCAGCAGGGGCCAAGTGGCTACCTGATCCCATTATCAGGCAGCACTAGATCGCTACACACCAACAGCCCCTGTGGACAGCCAAATGAATCCCAGCCTCAGGGCCTGTAGTTGCCTTAAGGACCAGGACCAGCTGAGCAGAGCTTGTGAAGGCAGCTGGGCACTGCTTGGAGCACTCAGATGGGCCACAAAAACCTACCTCTAGCCCCTTGGCTTCAGCCTGCAGCACTCAAGTAATGGATGTGGATGCCGGTTAAGCTTCTGGCTGTTCCTAATCAGGCCTGCTTCTAACATTCACCTTTCGTAGCTTTGAGTGAGTTTATTATGATTTTTTTAACTCATATACCAATGCAGAAATTAATACTCTCCAAACTACAACATAATGAGTTCATACATGCAGGAAGGCAGCTTGCTTTTTTTAAATATTTTTTTCCAGGAAAAGGATTAAGCGCTTTCCCTTGTGGAGCCCAGTGCTTCTTGCTAACCTTTCATGGCTTGGGGACAGCTGGTGCTGTCTACCTCTGAATGTTATGAAGGGGTGAGAAGACAAACGAACACACTTAGTAGAAATCTAGGAAAAGTTGTGTTTATTTTGGAATGCAGTTAAGATTTTGGGGTCAATATGATGTATTTCTGTTTCTCAGTGGACATAGGACTGAACAGTTATAATTGATCCTCATGATTACTTACATGCATCTTTTCAGCTTAATTGCTTTCTTTCGTCTGTTTTTATCCCCTTCTCTCTATTCTTGGCTACGTGCTAACTGAACTCTGCAGAACAGCACAGCTTTTCAGCTGAAAGCAAACAAAAAAAGATCTCCGAGTGTGCTCTTTTTTTCCTCTCAACCCGTGGTCTCCAAAGCGCCTGGCCCCATTTATGTTAATAAGTAAGACGTGCCAAGGACTGTTCTCTGACTGTGAAGCCAACTGACACAGCGCATATCACAACCCTACAGCTGAACTCGTACCACCAAACTAGTGTGACTGTATGCACACTACCTACCAGGAATGGTCCACTGTTCTTGCCGTCTCCTCACCCCTTACTGGGTGTTTTTGGGAGACTGTTAGGTGGTCTGGGCCAAACCCTTACCAGGAGCATGCTAACAATTCACTGGTCTGGATGATCATCATGTCCTAGTACTTGTGCCTGGTAGCTTATTGGCCCTGAACAGATGTAGTCCAAGAGGCTGTGGGGAGCTGGTCCACAGTTAGTTCATGCTAAACTTGCAGTGTTTTCAGTGAAGAAGTATCGCAAAACTTGTGGTACCCACTGGTCTAGCACTACACAGCCAAAGTATAACAAGCCATTGGACAGAACAAAATAGTCTTACTGTGCTTTCAAAAATCTAAAAATTCCTATGATTGCTCCAGGGTCTCCGTACATTCAGTTATTTACCAGCTCACCCTACATTCTTCACCTCATTCTGGGGCAAAAAAAAAAGCAAACACCATCCTCAGCACCACTCCCTGCCTTTTCCAGGCCAGCTCTAGGCTGGAGGCAGCACAGGCTTGGAGCACGACTGGCACCTCATCCTTCTGAAGGAAGCAAAGCAGTGTTGACTCAGCTCATGTTGTATCCCTCCCGCAAGGGGAGAAAGCTGCATCTCCGGCAGCTTCCCCTCCTGCCTTCAGGCCAGCTGTCTCGGGTCAGTATGGCTCACAAACCTCCGCCAACTGCCATAGCAGCTCTGTACCTGTCCTCCAGCGGTGGCCTGTACCAGATGCTTATAGGAAGCTCGAAGAAAAACCTTCATCTTCTGATAAGCCTCCGTTGGTTCTTGTGGCAGGCAGCCATCTGGGGACTTGCAGGGCTGCAAGTGACACCTGAATCCCTGTATTTAAGAGCAGCTGGTGTTCCTAACCCCTCATTTATACTCTTCCACAATACCCTGTGGCACTTGAATCTTCTCTGGTCTGTAAAAACACTTCCTATTTCTGGCTTATCTTGCCACCTAATAGCTTTACTGGGGCAACCAAAACTTTGTGTGATTAGAAGTTATCGCTAATAGCCACCCACAATCCTTTCCATATCACTCAGTTTCACAGACCTCTTATTTCCTCCCCTTTCCTGTCTCCTTTCCATCTGATGAGTCCTAATCTACTTATTTCCATATTAAGAGTAAGGTGGGCTAAGATGTGTAAACTTTTCTGCCAAATCCTGTGTGTATCAGATACTTCCTTTGGCTTCCCCAATGCCTCTGCTGCTGCTTTATCTTGCCCAATATGGTGGCTGTGTTCACCTTCACGACTACTGTAGCGCAGCTCTGATCCCACATTGGGATTCCTGGTCAGCAGACAAGAGTCCAAAGGACAACCAGAGAAAGCCTGAGATCTGAGAAGAGACCTGAGAACCAGGCCCAGACTAAGTCATCCCCGAGACACATCTGTGTGTTGAGATCCAACTTCCTTGCCTCGTTTCAAAGCCCCAGGACCCAAGATCTACCACTGCAGAGTTTGTACTGAGTAGCAGCTTTTGCTTTTCTGATGGAGTAAGAAGGATACCATTTTGTACTGTACCTGAAGAGGTAACGGGTAGGATGGATATGTAGAAATTGCTGCGGAAGGACAGAAGCCAGCGTACGTCAGGATCTGCTGGGCAGGGTTGTACAGGATCTGAGGAGGAGGTGCAGCACTGAAAGCAATTTGGGACAGAGGTACCTGTTGAGCACAGAAGACAACAATAAATCAGCACAGCGCAGAGGGGGCTGGAGCAGGAACTGGTCCTAACACAAGCAGCTAGGCAATTTAACAAGTTTCTGTTTTCCAACACAGTACCGGTACTACAAAAAAACAAGGAGCAGACAGAATGAGAGGGTGTATCTGGAATGAATTTTCTCACCAGACATACACAGCTATTTTAATTGCTTTCCCTTGGAAAAAGACTGCTGGTGCTTCCCTAGCACCAGTTACAGAAGCACTGGCAGGACTCCAGACCCGAGACACCCTGAAGAGCACAGCACACAGCTCTGACTGCCTCTTCTTACTCACTCCAGCACCAAACACCCAGTCCTTCACAATTTGCTGCAGACTCTTTCCAATAGCAACTACCTGATGCCCTCATGTCTCTTCTCTCTGCTTTCCTACACAGATCTACAAAGATCTCCCTTTCCAGACCACTTACTCTTCCTTCACAGCTCTCTCTCACTTGTGAGATGGAGTTTGCTGCTGGCTGTCCAATACCACCCCCCATGTGCATGTCTCATTCCCACTGCATAAAATCCTTCCTCATATCCTGTGGCTTTATTGGCATGTCCCTTAACTGCAATGTGAGAAGAGGTTTGCAGGAAGAAGTAATAGCTCATATTAAAACAGCTAATACAACTGGGGTAGGAAAAAAAAAAAGAGCAAAAGCTAAATGTGAGAGGGGACTTGTGTAACCATTTGTGAAGGACAGTAGAGCTCTGTGAAAGATTTTCATGTCCCTCTGCTTTGCAAAGCAAGACAAATACAGTGGTTTCTTTTCTCTCTTTTGTTTTTATTAGCAGATTCCTCTACATGAGAGCATTTCTTTTTACTGAAATAACAAAATATGGAGGTTGCCAGACAAATGCAGAAAGCAGCAGCCAGAATTTTTTTTTTTTTTGTTGGCATTTCCTTTCAGATTTATCAGTGAGAGACATAAACCACTGCATCCTCTGGAGATAGTGTGAGATCCCTCTGTGATTGAGAAAGAGGTACATTAATTGTGTTTGTACATGGAAAACATGGCCTAGGTCACTGATACACCACATGAGGTTACATGAAAATCTAGGCCTTAGCTCTCTGGAGAAACTTAGCACCCTGGGAGCTGGTGTAGAGAAATGCTGGAGTCAAAAGCAGAGCACCTATCTCATGGAAGAAGGTAAACTTCTCATCTTCAAGGTACCCTCCTCAGAATATCTCCTTTCTACCCACCTTGCTGGATGGATATGGTGGGGAGAAACAAAGAGATACTGCTTTTCAGACAGGAGTAGCAAAGCAGGTAACGAGCTTGCCTCTGACCAGAAGGTTTGGGGCCAGTGAGATGGCCTCGAGTGTGTTCTTCCTCAGAAGAAGGAGGCCCTGGCACAGTCAGATCCTTCTGGCCATGGATGCAAATGCAGCAAGAGATGCTTGTTTTGCCCAACATGAAATGCAGATGCCTGTTCTGCATCTGCCACCAGCTCTCTGGTGTGGGTCCCTTTGGGTGCTGCTGTCCTTCACCCAGGAACCTCTCTCAGTCCTCTTCTGTTCTCTCTGCCTGTAGCAGCAACGCTCTCCAATCGCTAAGGAGGAACAGCACAACAGTCCTAGAAGACAGGTTTGGAGAGTCATCTACCCCAAATCTACAGATCAAAGCACCTTATTATCAGGCTATCTGGTCTCAGCCTTGAGCCACCAATGATTTGCGGGTATTGAAGCTGGTTAGATGCTTCTATCAAGTATTCCAGCCATGACACTATGTTAAATTAGTCATATAAAATACAAGGACAGGTGGAGACTTTTTAAACTGAAATGCCACCCAAATCCAAGAGATAAGGAGCTGTAAACTGGTCAGGGAGAGCTGCCAATGCCATGGGAGGGTGGGGAAGCCAGGGGGTGGCTGGAGGGGCTGCCTGGCCACCCCCCACCTGCTGCTCACGGTGAGCTGTACTCTGCGGGTGCAAAGCAAGGCAGGTCAGCTCGCTGATCCGACACAGACCTGCCAAAGCGTTTATTTCTGAGCTATGACTACTTCTAACATCAGACTGCACCTTCTATTGCACGAGTGCTAAGACATGAATGCACTGGCAAGTAGTTCAGTAATGAGGGGTTCATTTTGTTTTCCATTTCAGAGCCGGGTGAGGGAAGAGGAGAGGGGATAAGGGAATGGTATTTAATCTGTTCAGATTCCCTTGAGGAAGAAAGAGACTAATTGAAAAATAAAAAAAAAGGAAGCCAGCAACCCCTCCACAGGACCAGTATTTCTGATTAATTCAACCCTGAACTCAGGGCAGGCAGATTCCTTGGCAAGGTGTGTCAGGAAAACATCTACAAGTCATCAGATGAATACCGGGGCAGGGAAGGGAGTTTCTAGATTAACTCTTAGTACCAGCAAGTGAAGTTCTCCTTGCATTTCTTTACCTCTATCTTCTGTGAGAAATAATCAGGGGTTTTTACCATTTTGGATACTCCAAGTACACACTTCTATTTACATAGTATCTTAATTGTTAAAGGCGACTTTAAGGTAATCGTCTAGCCAGTCTCCTATATCCAAGCACACAGTAGATTTGAAAAGGAGGGCACTGTCGTGAGGACTGCAGCTCCCCCAGCACCCAACAGATCACAGAGGACATCCCCATGGGTAACACAGGGGTCAGGAGAGGAGGAAAAGTTTCCTACTGAGCCAGCACGGCCCTCTGGCAGGCAGCGAAACCACGGGGAGCATGCCAGGGTCTGCAGGGAATTTGTCACAAGAAAGAAAACCCGCAACAAGCAAAACAACACTTCTCTTTTTTTTTTTTTTCTGTCCAGGAAATGTGATGAGTTTAAAGGACACAGCACTATTTTGCAAACTCTCCCCTTTGTAACATGTTTTGGCTGCCAGCATTCCCCAGAGATAAACATGATGTTTTTCGTTTGACTAGTCAGCCTGGCCCTGTGTTTTCTGGAAGTCAACCTCGGAGCAATGCCCTGAGGCGTTTCAGCGGGATTTGCAGCTCTCCCTGCAAAATGCCAGTGAGCATTTCTGTGGGAAGGTGACATCCTGAAAGAAAATTGTTCTCCCACACATTTTGAAGAGTTTTTTTTCTTATTTCAGTCCCATACCCCTTACTCTCTCTCTTCTGCTTAATGTTTTCTTGGCCCTCGTCTTCCTCCAAGCGAGGAATTATTCCTTTCCTAACTAAAAGCAAGCAGCAGATTAGCAAACCAGCTTTGGCACATCACTCAAAAGGACCCTGAAAAAACACAGGCGGTGCAAGGAGCAGTCATTGCATTTTGGATTGCTGCTTTAGCAACACTTTCACAAGCACAGCATAGCTCCTGTGCTGAGGTAACAAACTCATCTTTCCCTTAAGATGGTGAGGGGTTTTTTTACACTCCCGCTGCAGAGGAGGCATTAAATAGCTCATTCAGATCGGGTTTTTAGCCGGAGCCCTGACAGACTCGCTCCAGCTGAGCCCCAGGGGAGGAGCTGCACGTCCACTGCTGCTGCCATTTCCTTGCACAGCTTTACGTCACCTGGTCAGAGGACCCAGAGTTTGACCCAGGCTTTGCCTCCCAGCACGGGGAACATGTCAGGTCATGGAGACCCCAGTTGTCCCAGGAACATCTCCTTGGCTTGGTGTCTTGCACAATCAGTGCAGCGATGGCCCCCATGCAGCACAGAGGTGTACCTGGGTTGGAGCTCACCCTGGTATGCAGCATCAGACCAAATCCCATGTAAGCCTGGGTTTGTGAGACAGATTAGGTGGACTCAGGCTGGCTCTCTGCACCATTCCCCATCTCAGAGGAGCACCAGCAACTCCCACAGCTGCCCTGCACTCACACCCTTCTGCCAGGCAGGGGAAAATACTCAGCAGCAAAGGAAAGCTGAAGTACTCTACCATGGACATACTGTAGATGATGCCTGCCTTCCCTTCCTCATGTAGCTGCTCTTCCCCTTGTTTCCTGCTGTAGTTGTTTCTGCTGCCCTTCTGCCGTTGCTCCTCTCACAGGGAGGGGATGAATTAAGCTGGGAAAACTGCTTCCACTCTCTCCTGTCAGGCAGCCACAACTCTACTGGCTGGCTGCAATTTGTTATCAGCCCCTTAAGAGTCCCCCTCACAAAAAGAATGGCTTAACTGCACATTTCTTACGTGTGAAGTGTGCTTGTTTGCCTTAAGATAAAGAGGGGAATAGTTCCAGCAAAAGTTTTGCAACTCTTAACAAAGGTGAATTTCCAATAATTCATGTGGCCCTGCTCTGTCACATAGTTTTTAGCACCCAACACATGTTGTAAGGGACATGCTTGCTAAGGGACACTGTGTAGTCAGAGCAGGGCCTGGATGGCCTCCAGTGCCTAGTAAACAATGAGCCACTTGGTTGGTTGTTAGGCACTGCGTCACAGATAGGACTTGAGTTTTACACGTTAGCTATGAACTCGCATCCTTGAACTCTGTGCTGGCCCACATGTTTAGTGATGAATGAGAAGAAAAAAAAAAAAAAAAAGAGGCCACTAAGTGAATTGCCAGCATCTGTTCACACAGACACCGGTTTTTTATCTTTCCATTCATGTATTGACCAGGCTTGACCTACTTAGCCGTGAGCAGCTGGCAACAGCTTAGCCTCAAGATGTGACTCCAGACTCCCAGATCACACAGGAAACATGTTTAAAGCGCCTCCTTCGTACACTTATGCTTCCTTGGTTTTAACCCACTTGGTAACACCAACAAGCATAGAAGTCCTCACACACAGCAAAAGATTGTGAGCCTTACCATGTCTTTAAATGCCCCAAGAATGGCTGCCGTAATAATCCCCAGAAACAACCCGATGATGTTGAGGACTGTGGAGGACCACAGCAGCCTATACAGGTGAACCACGTCCTGACAGCTGCTGACGCCGAGAAATTCATAGTAGCTGGAAGACTGCTCTGAACTGAAAGGGAATGCAGACAACGTCACTGCTGTGGGAATGGTTCTGCACATAATACAGAGCACTAGAGGATCTGAACCCCTCCTGCTTACTTTCCTCTTTGGTGAAGTACTTCATCCATGCTCCCACCAAACACTGCTCAGGTGAACAGGCAAAAGCTCTACTGTAGATAAAAATTGGCTCTCCTAATGCCAGCATTAAAAAAGTGGTCCAACTAATACCAGCCCTAGTTTGTCTGATCAGTGTTGTGCACCAGCAGGGACTGGTTGTTTTGCTTTTTTTTGCTGAGGGTCTCTGAACACAGGCATGGTCCTGACATATGGATGCTGCCCTTGTCATTTAGCTACCAGCTAAAGCACACTTAGCACTGATTTTTTTCCCCTCCAGCTCACCTGGAAATCTGCTGGCATCTCTGAAACTGGGGAAGGCAAGTTGCTTAAGCATTAATTCAACCACAGAAAGGGAGATTTTGCCAGCTGGCTACATTTGTTTATGTTGTCTGTGGTTCCAAATTAACAGCTGCAATACAGTACAGTATAAATATGTGCCTTTACGCTATGGATTGTACTCTCCAGAAATTTTTGTTTGTTTACATTTCTGTTATTGTAAATAGGGCATGTTGTGAAGTCAATCCTCGACATCTTGCTGAAAGTCAGAAATATCCTACTGCAAAATTTGAAACCACAGCTTCCTGCAGTTCTTTCCAGTACCTGCCTTAATGCTAGCCCACTAATGAGCTCCTAGAGCAGCTATTTGAGTCGGAAAGATTTTTTAAATGCCAAGTCTGTTTTTGCACTCAGTTTATGGTGCTCACTCTTCTGTTCCTCCATCCCCAGCACACGGGGCAGCAGCAGAGATGGTGGTTAGGGGAAGCTCTGCAGAGGAAGGTAGCAGCATGGAGAAACCCACAACATTTCTGAGCAGAACCAAGCCAAACACAGTAATTCCTGGAAATGTCCAATCACTTGTGGGGCATGGTTCTGGCACTGCAGATCCGCTACTGTTGAGTTCATTTGGGCCTTGTCATGAGCTCAGATGCTGCTTAACTAAATAAACCTATACTTAGGTTTATTTAGCTTCAGTTGCCATGAGGCTGAGGAAATCTGACTTGCAATCCTGCCTGTGTACCAGTTTATTGCATGGCTGACGCCAAATCACTCTGTGTGACTGCGGCTCCTCCTACTTCTCTCTAGCCATCCTGTGAACTGGAATTCCCAAGTCTACAGAGCCGTAAAACTGCTTCTTTACTCTGGATTTGTCCATGCCAGTGCCATAAGATCTTGCTGTCCAGTGTGGATTGCTGACAATAGCAGAGCACACATGTTTAATTATATTGTGGAATATATCATGATCAGTCCCAGGTGTTTCAGACAAACCCAGTGTCTTAGAAAAATGGCACTGAGGATCTCCATTGTGACGGGGGGTATTACCTGATCTCTCCTTGTTGTTACCTTATGCTTTAAGCAACAGTTTCAGTCACTTTATTTGATACCTCTGAATGCTTTCACCCCTTTAAGACCCTTGTTCTTTTCTGTATGCATTGGGCTGTTTGATTCAGTGTCAACCTGTGTACCATGGAAGAAATCATTCTCAGTGTAAACATACTGCATTGCAACTATTTGTCTATCATAGAAAAGGTACCAAAGTTGTGCATACGCTACCTTTCCCATGTAATTTGTTTTGTATACCTCCATCGTGTCCAGATTTAACACTTCTTACACAAGAGGAAGATGCTAACATTCGTAGGGGATTTTAATCCACTCCATAGACCTGCACTCATTTCGTGTCTCTTACGTGCAAGAGAAATACACATGCATAGGTGACTTCCCTCTAGTCCCAAATTTAATTTTGCTTCTCTAGTTGTGTCAGGATCTGGGCAAGAACTACTCTTTTAGGCAGAAGCCTTGTGTAGAAGCCTCATTGTGCCAGCCTCATTCCCCTACACCTAAAATGTTTATGTATGTCTGGCAGCATGCTAGCAAAAGCTTACAGAGGACTGGGGTTATTCAGGGCTTCCAGCATGTGAAAAGGACACAAAACCAAAACAAAACAGATATGTAAGAAGGAAGATGAGAAACACATAAAGGGAAAGAAAGAAGAGCGACTGTGGAGGAACTGCAGAAGATTGCACAGGCTGCATGAGGGTGCATGGTAAGATGATGCTGAGGTGTGCAGAGTTTCTTGTATGTGGAAAGACATGATTTTGCTTGCAGTTGAAATCTCTATGTGCCAGGTGGTCAGTCAGTTGTGTGAGTTCATTTCATCCGTCTTCCACATTATAAACCCTTGGAGGATGCTGTGATGTGGTTTTCCTAACCACCTTTTTTACTGCTGCTAAATTGCCGCGTGGCAACCCTGTGCTAACCTTTAGCTGATCTTCATAAGCATATCCAGACATTTCCTCTCTTATCTTCTAACATCTTATGCTTTGGTAATGATGAAGTCAAATGGACAGCTTCAGAAAACACTCACGAGACCCTCTGTATCTGTCCTACGACAATTTAGAAGAATCCTGTGCCTACAGAGGCTGTTGCTAACAACAGAGCTCTGCATATGCCTACAACATGATCTCTGCTTATGGGCACCTATGTTCCTATTAAATTTTTTTCCCTCCGTTTGGTAGGAAAAAAAAATGTCACTCATTAAATCTAATGAGAAAATTGCATTGCAAGATCAACAGTAAATCTTCACAGGGTTATGACTGAGTGGTCAATTTCAATCACATAGCAAAGAGCTTATGGGTGTATTTAAAGAAAAAGAAACGGAAATAATGCCACTACTAATACGCAACCCCTGACCTCTTCTCTGCTGGAATCAGGACTTCAATTGCAGAGGAACTGGATTGCTCAGCACACAAGCCCCCAAGCCCCTTGTGTTGCTTCTCCAGGCCTAAGCCCAACCCCCCTCACCCCCCATCATTTAAGAGGAGGGACAAACAACCAAGGATTTCTTAGAGACCATTGACTGCACACAGGTACTTACTTCTCACAGTTGTACAGGTCACAGCAATAGCACGTGTTACTCTTTACTTTCAGCTGGCACTTGCTGTTTAAGTTATAACATGTCACCTGCCAAAAAAAGAAGAGACTGACTTTCATTCTCAGCGTTTCACTGTTGTGTGAATCATCCTACTGACCACAAAGAAGCAGCTACTGCAGTGTCAGATTGTATTACCTGTTGCGCAGAAAGATCCTGAGATTCCAAAATCCACAACTGCAGGGCAGAAGGACATCCCTGGGCTCCCAGGAGTTTCATTCAGGACATCAGCCCCTGAGTCTCGGGGCATTTCCACTATGGAGCTCAGAGCCCCCAGCACCGGCCTGCAGGAAGGGCTGCCAAGAGTTTTCAAGCATTTTGCTGCACTGCCTGGTGCTATTTTGCTAAGACCCAGAGTTTGCAGCTGTGAGATGTAGATCCCTATGGCTGTGATGCAGAGACCACGGGTCTTGAGAGATACACCACAGCAAGCCATTGAAGTGGGTAAGAATACCACTCCATTACAGTGGGGAAATGGGCGAAGAAGCCAATTTATCTGAACAGCTTCCAATAAATGGGAGCTCTCTCCTTTCAGTTACACTCTCCTGAAGAGGAAATAATTAGGAACAACGAGAAGAACAATTTCCAAACCCACAAACAAAACAGCTCAAAAAAAATCCAGCAAATCCAAAAAAGCACTCCAGCAAATAAGTACCGTTTACTGTAGGCTCTTGAGTAGAAAACTGAAAAGGTTTATTTGTGTGTGCAGGAATTGCAGGGATGCACAGATGTTAAAACAATAAAGGTAGGTCCACGTAAGCCACTCTCCATCCAGACAAGAAATCATTTTAGTGACTCCTTAAGTGTGGTAAGCATTAATCACTTCTATTGCGCACTACAGACCAATTGAAATATTTTATATGTAAGGCACTTTTTTCCTAAGATTTTTAGCTTCTTGGCTTTGAAATCCTGGAGAAATGTCAAATTTTAAAAGCTGGCAGGTCAGAAAACACATTCTTTCTATAGTTTTTATTTTGATAGAAAAAATGTACTGTAACCACTAAGAAGTATTTTGTTTGCAAAATGCAAATAAAATGTATTATTGAACGGAAAATTCCTCACAATGAAAAAGTAGAAGGATCATGCTTGGGAATACATGCCTGCTTTTGAAAAGCTTCTGTCAGACAGTTCTGCTTAGCCGTGAACATGTCAGTCTGTGGGATAGCCTCCACGGGAGATGTTAAACCAGATGTTTTTCAGCTCCTGAGTTCTGGATCTCTGCATCCTTTTTAGTGTGAAAACTGCCACTGTTGCTGACGCTGTACTCCTCACGTGTTTGTTCCCAGCAAAGAGGAAAGCCTTAAACACACACACTCAGCAGCAGAGAAAGTTCATCTTGCAACTGGTCTCAGACTTGCCGCACTTGTCCTTAGCAGGATTTTGTTGAGCAGTGGAAGTTGGGTGACAAAGTTAAAGTTAAAAGGAAGTTAAAATGATACCTTGGGATTGCTTTGCTGTCCAGGACAAGGCTATACCTGTGGTTAGTGTCTCATACAAATCAGCTCCTCTAACCCAAAACAGAAGTTAGGTTATAAAAGGATAGTCTCAGTCTAGGTTGCAATCTGGAAATGGAGCTCCCACTTCTCACAAGAATATCTTACCCTGAGATAGGACTTTGTTTCTTCACCTGGTTCTGTTGTGTCTGAACTTATTGGAATTTCACATTTGTTGGCCTGAAGTCACATTCAGCTTCAGATGTCCTCAGCCTGAGCTGCAATTTACTGCAGAAGAGGAGCACGCTATTGACAACAACTGCATTGGGATGCCCTAGTGCTTTGGCACAGAGTGGAGCTTAAGAGTTTGGTTTTGACCCCCTCTATGCGGCCAAAATGGCCTAGGACCTGCATAGTTAAAAATACCCTTTTCCCATTACCCATCGGAGGGCTTCATAAGATGGAGTGGGCTGCTAAAAAGGTGGTTCATTCTGATGCATGGCTTTGGGGACACTTCTGATAGGAAATAAAAGTAATTTTCCCCTCTCCAAGCATCAATAAGGCCAGTTTGCTCTTTTTTACTGCAGAAGGTTAGAAATACAAAAGAGGGAGATCGGCAAGATCTTAAACATGGTTTTAGCTGCTCCTAGGCTACAAGACATTAAATTATTGGCTAAGGGAATTACTGTAGCTGTCTATTTTTATCACTGTGTTTTTAAAACATGCAAAGAGCAAGACACTCCTTTTTAGGAGAATAATGAATAAACCAAAATAAACAAATTACTGTGTGGTGTGAGCAAGGGTGGTGAAAACAGGCCATTTGTGGGTGTTCTGCATGTCAAGACCTATTATTTCATTTTAGTGACCAGACATTTAATTTTTTCATGTTCTGGCTGTTTGTGCCTGTCTGTCCCCTCCGCACAAACTGAATAGATGTTCTCACCTCATGGTAATTGCAAGAAAATCAAATTCTTTTTGCTTTGAGCAAAGAGAAGAACCAACACAGGCAAACTACATGAGCTGGAGACCACTCACAGGCTCGAGATGGCAATCAAAGAGAAACTTGCACCCAGTGAACAGTCTGCCTTCCTAGTTAGGTGTTCACCTGGCATGCAGGGCATGTCCCCTGCTCACTAGCCGGCTAACTTTGGAAAAGCAAAAGCCAAGCTCAAATGCCACAGATCATTAACTCTGAATAAGCACATGCTGACACTACATCAGTGGAAAACCAGACAAGAATGTTATTACAAACTAACTACACTATAACAGATATGTGGTGTTTTTTTGCCAGAATAGAGCAAGGAGCTCTTTAGACTTTTGCAGAATCTGCAGAGCCAGGGAAATCTGTCTGTCCAGAAGCCTGAGACTGGGGTCACCTGGCAGGAGCTGTGGTCAGTGTGACACCAGCTACGTGCTTATTAGAAGAATTAAAAAAATTTCTCGGACCATGTCTGTGTCTGACTGTGCATGCACACTTTAGAAGAAGATGAAGTAAAATTTATAGGAAAGGGTGTTGTCACAGATCATAAGTTTGTCTGGGTAGGCCTACAGACAAGGGGGTCAATGAAATATTTTTGTCATACATTTTCTGGAATCAACAACGAGGTGCCCTAGCTGCAAGATTTAAGGAGTATTAGCTGCTTAACCTGGTAATACACTTCACTAAGCTGTCTAGAATTATTAACAGTAACATTCCCCATACACTTTTTCTTAGCCATGGGAGGAATAGTGATGAAGGACATCTGGCTTCTTGTAAGTTATACCACTGTTTAGCTGTTCTCAGTCCTGCTCTGCTTGATTTTCTTTTCATTCCCACCAATTTACCACAATAATAAAATGAAAAATAGGAAAACAAACTAAATCTGGACTTCTCAGGAGGTTAGCCACTTGGATATGGGCACTTTTCCGACCATGTTAATGTCACCGAAATAATAAAAAAAGCTGCATTCAAACCACTGACATTCTTGGCCTGTGCTGGATAAATACAGAGAAGACTTGAAGTCTTCTGGACAATACAAAGGGATTCATTTAGGTATTCCCTATTCTACTTGAAGTCGACAAAAACCTCTTTAGAGAAAGATGCCAGTGTGACAAATACATCCCAGACAGCTATTATACAGTATAGATGGACTAGGAATCATTCCAGTCTCAGAGTAATGTACTGGATAGAAACACTGATGATGACTCAAAACCTCACTGGTTGTAAGGATTTGCAATCACCAGAGGTTTGGACAAGCGGGGAGTCACTTGTGTGAGAAAAAACAGTAAGGTTTCTATCAATTTGTTACCTACTTGCACAGAAATACTCTCAAACACCTCCTTTCTCCCCAGCCCCTCAAAGCACAGCAGAAACAAACGTGATGAGGTGAGTTTGTTTACCTCTGTCTGGTAGGCATCATATAGGAATCCTATTCCACTTGAATAAAACTGGCACCTTTTGTTATACAAAGGTCTGGGTTCCTGTAAAGAGAAAAATAGTCAAAAAAGTACTCAGTCTGGAGGAAGTGTGAAGGCACCATGTCTCATGTACCCATGGCAGATGCTTACAGCTCTGAGGAGCTGAAGCCAATGCAGTCACTTGGGTGAGTGGCTCACACACCCCCAGGCTGGCTTGCTTTCCAGAATAGCTCTCCTCGGAGTTATATTTTCCTTCCTCACTCTGCCATTAAGCTATGTGAGTATCATTTATTTTTCTCTGTATCAGCCACCTCTTTTAAGAAGACATCACCCCTGGCATTTAACCCCTTCCTTTCCTGATGTCAAATACTACTGCTTTATGAGAACGGTCCACTCACTCTTTTTCCTGGTACAGTTTCTTACCTAGCACAAAGAATTACTTTGCTATTTGTCTTCAAGATATGGGACTTTCTTTTTTAAAGGATTTCAACAGTGTCCATAGTGAAAACAAAATAAAATAGCTAATACTTTAAGCATTCCACTTACTACTCACACTTCAAACCCCCAAACCAAAACAAAGAATAATGAAGAAATGAAGTCATAAAGGGGCAGTAACTTGCACCAAGTTTGATTTTGCCTTATTTTCCTATGCTTATTGAAAAATATGCATTTGCTGCTCATATTTCATATTTTGCTTGTAACGGTTCCCATAAGTGACATAAAGGAAGAACACAATGAAATATTCTTGGCCAGATGGAAGATGTGTGTTTCCAAACTTGGTGAATGGCCACTTGAAGGCTAGAGGGCGCACGCCTCAGCCAGTTTCAGAACTACACCATATTTGCCTAGGGAGGATTTGATGACTGAAGAGTTCTCTATGATCAGATGTCTATCCCAAAACAAAGTATGGGAATGACTTATGTTGGCAAAGAAAAAAAAGTCTTTTTCAACTTTCTGTCACTTATCTAGTCCTAGGTCATGATCTGTGACTTCAAAAGCACTCAGGTGCTCTCCAGTGTGTCAGTCATACCACTTCCAAGAGAGAAGATGGAAACCCATTATATGCCATTTCCTCTTTCCATGCTAATTTACAAGCAAAGGACTACGTAAATTGTTAGCAGAAATCTGTGCTGATTAACTTTTACTGCATTTTAAAGCTTTGTGACCCACCCAGGAATAACCCAGAAATTGCAGAAAGATCTGTACTGATTAAGATCACTTGTGAGTGTTCTACGCTTGTTGGATAATGAAGTGTGAACTACACAAATCTGCTGACCCAAAATACATAATCAGTAAAAATGCAGAGCTAGGCAGGAATGCAGACAGGTCAATGAATAAAGCTCATCCATCAGCTTGTTTGCTTTTCTGATTACTCTGGCAAACCCAAGGAAGTTTGGACACCAACTCCTAAGGGTTAGGGAAAGGTTAGCTTCCTGCATCCAAAAGTATTTATTTATATCACACAAATGTAAGAAGAAATGCTTCAATAATTATTTTTCTCTAGAGGAAGAGCAAATACAACACAAACAGCATGCCATTTCGTGAACTAGGACAACATTCTTCCATAGGCCTGGGAAAGCATTAGCCTTTAGCCATGACTTCCAGGGACAGATCTGGTTGGGAGGACTAACAGGATGGTAGTTTCTCTGCTAGCACAGCAAGCATGGGATCAGCCACAGCCCCTTCTTTCACAGACTATCATACTCCAACCCTGATTTCATCTGTTGCATGGGGATGAAATGAGAGAGAAGGGGAATGAGCGGTAGGAATGGCTTTTTCTACCATGAGGAGCAAATCCATGAAAAACTGCTAGCCATCATATTCACAGCAATAGCAAGTTTCAGTTTCATCCTGGAAGATCCTGGGAGGGGGCGATAGTCAAGAGCATGGAGTCCAAGTGGTGTTCTCAACCCTGCTGGTGAGGAGAAATGGTTTGAGGAGGACTGGGTGGATCCAGCAGGTCAACAACTGCTGGATCTGGTGTTGGGAATGGGACTTTGGCTTTCATGACCATGAGAGAATCTTTCACGATCAAGGACCTCTTGGAAGAGATGGGATCCACCTAACTAATTGGGGCAAAAGCATTTTTGCCTACAGTCTAGTCAACCAGTGACAAGAGCTTCAAATTAGGAGCAACAGGGGAGGGAGGACCAACAATCAAGTGAGGAAACAGTGGACCAATGAAACAAGTGAAGTGAACAGGGTGATGGGGGAAAGAGAAATCTCATAATCAACATAAAAGGGCTAAATGGGGCCCACTTAAGTGAATGCATATTAATAAGGAAGAGGCCATAGGACAACACAAGGAAAGTTCTCATCCCTCTTCTGGGATGCTTAGCACCCTTCGAAGTGTCTGTACACTAACACACAGAGCATAGAGAATAAACAGTTTGAGGTTTGTGTGCAGTCACAGGGCAATGATCTCGGTGGGGTCACAGAGACACGGTAAGATAGCTCACAGGACTGGAGTGCTGTCATGGATGGATACAGGCTTTTTCAGAAGGACATGCAGGATGTTGAAAGGGGGGAGTTGCTTTTTACGAGAGAAAGCACCAAGAATACATAGAGCTCTGCTTAGGGACAGATGAGGAGCCAGCTGAGAGCTGTCAGTATTAGAGGCCAAACCAAAATGGGCAACGTTGTGGTGGGTGTCTGCTACATACTGCCTGATCAGGAAAAAGTACATGAGGCTTCTTCAGACAACTGGAAGAAGCCTTGCACTCACAAGCCCTGGTGCCTCTGTAGTTGCCTCAGCAACTCTCTGATTTTGTGAAGAGGGTCGGAGCCTACCTCAGGATATGAGCACAGTAATAAGTTCTCTCAAAGTACCATAGGTTGTGAATTTAGTACATATACCCTAGCACCTGGAGACAGATGCTCCCTGATCTCACCTGCTGGGCGTGCATGTTCTCACTACAGGTTGCTGATGAGTGATGCCACCGCATCACACTGGGATTCTGTGTTTGGCCCTGAATGCTAAAATCCTCCCCTCAGACAACTTTATATCTTGTTAAAGGCAGCGAGAGAGCTGTCTACTCTGCCTCCATCATGTACAAGAAGACCCTCACTTTGACACTGATCCCCTGGCTCACACAGCTTTCCTACCTTTTACACTTCCTCTTAAAAAAGAAATTGGTCCTTTTATTGGTTTGGTCTTTTAGCACAAGTGTGCTTGTGACCAGAAGCAGCACTGTTCCCTGGGAGAGAGAGGTGATTGATTAATCCACACCAACTATTATCTACTTCATATTTCTGTGCAGCAAAAAGGTCAGAGCTGTGACATGGAAACAACCACTGCGAATACAGTTAATACATTTGCATGCACAATCATGGCAAATGAGTACTTTCCTTCATGCACCAAATTTTGAAAAGCAAGCCTGCTGTACCAGTAAAGCCAGCTTTCTGCATTCAGTCTGTTCTTCTCAATGCATCTGTATGTGCAATCAGTCTGCCAACTCCAAATCAAAATAAATGAGTGATGACTGAGTGTATAAAAATAAAAAAGATTAGATCATATTAACTTTATCCAGACAGCCACAGAACTCGACACCTAAAGCATGCAGCTTTTAAGTAGAGGCCACTGGGGATGCATTGGTACAAACTGCCATTTGAATTAGATTTTCATGCTACCAAGGTGCTGTGGTCTGCCTGTCTACTAAGGCATTTATATGAATAAGACACTAACCAGACATTAAGAAGTGTTCAAAAATTATCCAACAGTATGTCACACTGCATTAGCATCCATTGGATTTTATTGGCCTCTCTAAGAACAAAGGCAAACGAGACATACTTAAAAGCTATAAAAGTATTCCTGATGGACTGCTCATAAAATACTTGATATTTTTACAGTGTTCACTGCAGACTGTGTATGAATATAGGATACCTACCAGTCCTTGGTTCTACTTGATTTTACTGCTTATAGCAATACCGGTAGAGACAGAGCTACTTTTACATACTATATATGTAAGTACGTATATATTTCATCTATTAACAGCTGCTTTAAAGTATTTAGCAACAATATTCTGTTTAACTAATTTGATATCTTTTGATACCAGGAACTTCCTCAACCACTTTTATTGGAACAGAGCTATGCAACACCTTCCACTAATGTGTAATATTTATATATTAATATATAACAAATAACGCATTCCCCTTCTCTGCTTCTTTGAGTAGCTCTAACTGGAAATGGGCAGGTGGAAAAGATCTGTTAGAGCTCTGCTGATACAGGCAGAGGACAAACACCAGTAGGGTGGCAAAGAGAGAAAGAAATCTGTATAAAAATGGAGTTGCATGCTTGGGTTTGGAATAACATCTTTCTGAGCACTGGAAAAGATGATTTCTTAGCTAATTATGTATGAGTGTGTTTGCGTATAATGGGCAGATACAGTCAGACGGCAATCAGTCTAAGTTTAGAAAATTTTCAGAGGTGTCAAAAAAAACCTGGACACCCAGTAATTCTCTTTAATTTCAGGCAGAACAGAATTGTTCAACCTTGAACCCTACAGAGTGACCTGTAGCTTTCCCTGTTCTTGCACAGTTTTCATTTTATTATTTTGCCTGCATGTGTTTAGAACCTGTGAGTGACGAACAGACAGCTAAGAAGGAAGGCCTTATGCCAAGAAAGAGAAGATTTGGTCCAAATATAGAAGGTTTTGGTTTGATTGGTTTCTTTCTTTTGAGAGCATACAATAAAAGTCCCACATTCTCTTTGATGGTGGGAGCCTTGCAATACATTATTTGGGTAAGGAAAGTATTCTTTGAACGGTATCTTTGGTGGATTTGATACGTCTGTGGGGGAGGAGGTTGTATGGCTTTTAACTGAGCTATGGAAAGTAGATTTTTCTACACCAGTTTTTGTTTCCTTGGAGAACACATATATTTTGGATAACATAAGGAAAATTCTGTCTCCCTTATGTGAAAACCAAGATATAGCATAAACCATATTGACTGAAATTTATGCTATACTTTACAGACACAAAACATGGCTAATAATTTATTGAAATAATTATATAGTGAAGGCTTTTTTTTTCCAATTAAAGTATTTATTTGGTCTTAGGTTCCATGGCTGCATCGATAGAAGCGTAGATTAAACAGTGCCAGGGAATGTTCTCAGGCCTGAAACTCGATCATCTAGCCCATTAAATTGTTAGAATTATGCCTGTGATGGCTTTGGCCTGGGCAAACTATCACTCTTCCAAAATAATTTCTGGGCATGGTTTGAAAATTAGTATGGGCCAAGAACCATTCCCAGTAAGTAACTTGGCCATTGCCATGCTGCCTGTGACTCTAAGAGACTCTAAGGGTCTCTAAGAGTAAGGACGTGGGCTTCACCATGCCAGTTGGCCTGGGGACCACAGAATAGTCCCAGGCACATGTAAGAGATGAATATAGATAAAATTGAGGAGTCCAAAACCAGACTAATGTTTTTAGTTGCTCGTTAACTTGAAGTTTCTCATTTTCTGCTTTCTTCCTACAACACTTTTGTAGGTCCTTTTCATCTGCAGCGTAGCTAGCAATGAATAGGAGAGGGAGCTGCCAAGATTTTTCAAGTTTAATCCTAAAAGCAAACCAAAACATAACCCTTCAGTGCCAGCTCAGCCTTGTGCCAACAGCTGGGTGTTCTGGAGATTATCACTCCCTTCAAGATCAGGCTCTCTGCTAACTTTCTGAAAGCAAGCATGCAAATATGAACAAATAAACGTTATTAGCAACTAGCTTTTATGCTTTTCTGGTGGGCTGGATGGAGCATAGGTATCTGTGCCTGCCTCACGCTGACGATCTGACAGCACTTGGCACATGGGAGCATACAGACCCGAGAGCTTTCAAACCAAAGAGAGAACAAACTCATGAAAGGAGGTGCCACCATACTAGGAGTCTGGGAAAGCAGGCAGACTGGACCACTGTCTGGGGACATGAGCTAAAGCTGAGTGGATCCCACCCTGTATAAATAATGAGAGGAAATGCTACAGATTGTCATTCCTCTCTCTGTCTCACCAAGAGCTGTTTCTCAGTCTTTTCCAACAACATTCTCAATGAGATGGTTGTCTCCTGAGGAAGACCACTGCTAGGAGATCCCAAGGATTCATAGGAGTGATCAATACAAACATATTTGTGCTTTTACTCATAAACACAAAAAAAAATTGTGTGTTTTTAAAATGTTATGAACAGCTTCTATTTTGAACAGCTTCTATTTTGGCTGTGACAAGATGGTATTAAGTAACATCTGAGTCTAAGGTGCAGGTCAGTGTCCTCAATACTGCACTGAGGGGGTATCAACTTTAAGAAACAAAACATCTTACAGTTTTGTTTGCTCCTGAGCCTTGCAACTCCTACATGAAACACATGATTATACCTTCTGGAACAAGAAGCAGGGGTGGGTTTTTTTGACAATTTTTTGGGGCTTTTACTTGTTGGCAGCTAAACATGCAATTCATTTTTCAGTTTGCAATTTCTGGAGCAGAAGAGCTTTCTGAAAAAATTTCTCTTGCATAATTTCACTATTTTAAGAAAAGAGCAGAAATAATACCCCCCCCCAACCTCTCCAATTCCAAATTTCCAAATATTGAACCCACATCAACTGATGGAAAAGAAAATAAACTAATTAAAATAACCATTTTAAACTGGCTAATTGCTTACAGACCTATATCTTCTCTTATGCTTGATAAAGAATCTTTAACCTCCTGGTAGACCAACAGAATGCCTTACCCATAATTCATGACAAGTTAAATTTTTCTACCCATAGTTTACAGATAGTTATTAAAATACTACTCCTCATATGCCTCATTGAAATGTATTTCTATAAGTAATGGCATTATTTTCATAAACTTTGCATTTCAGAGAGCAGCTGGGAAGAGAGGAGTCACGGCCCAACTGCAGGAGCCTCTGGGCAGGATGGAGCGTGTTCTCCCACGGAAAAGGTGCCTCCTTGGACAGGCCAGTGCCCTGGGGCTGCCCATCACAACTCTGGGGCTCATTTGGCTTCTTTTCTCTCCCTTCAACATCAGGGATTGGTCCTATGGGAGTGCCAGGCTTCATCTCCTGGTCTTTGCTGCACTGGGTTGAGCAGATGTGCTCTTTCAGTCAGTGCCAGGGATGCTAAAGCACCTGGTACTTGAACCAGCCGCTGCATCTCCATCTCTCTCATTCACTAAGAAACTCAAAATACATAATAAATTGGCTGTAAGCATTTGGCTGACAGCAATGCTGTAGTTGCTACAAAACCCCAGGTTTTAAAAAACTATGACCCTGAAAGGAAGTCCAGATGCTAGAAAATAAAGTCCTGAGATGCCTGAAAGACAGGGATTGTAAAAAAAAAAAAAAAAAAAAAAAAAAAAGTGAATTTTATTTGAAATTAAGGAAGTTGGGAAAGTACAGTTATGAGAAGAAAATGAACTGTACTGGTGGACTTGGCAGTGTTGAATTTATGGTTGGATTCAATGATCTTAAAAGTCTTTTCCAACCAAAATAATTGTATGATTCTATGATAATTCCTACCTGCTTCACATTTTGACCATGAACAAAGACAGTCTTTTCTAGAGTTAATAACAGCTTTTATCTCATTGCCACCAAATTTGTGGTGAATCCAAATGTCAGTTTAGTTTTACTTCATCAATTGGGCCTCCAAGTCTTTCCATTTCTGCATTTCAGCAGTTTTCCCCCCTGTGGTACTAGTGGTTTTTTCCTACTTTCTCTTCTGTGTTTTGTCCTCTTCTGTGAGAGCATCACCTTGACTAACAACATAGGGAGCCATGGGTTGTCAGGGAGTGCACAGTGCATGCTGGTTGGGATTTGGAAGGATGAATACTAAAAAAAGAAAAGAGCAAGCCACTTCTGGACTCCCACAGTCCTACATCTGTGCAGCAGCCTAGCCCTGAGGTTATGCTAGTGCCAAGGGCTGCAACTGATTGGACCATCAGGAACAGAATGTTTTCAAATTTTTTGCCATTTTTAAAAAATTCAGCTGATAATTAGCAAGCTTTATTAAGAAACCATAAGCCCTAGAATTAGGTTTTCACATGTTCTTTTGACCTAAGCTGCAGACTTGGCTAGAGTGTGTTGATTCAGTTTCTACACATATTGCCTTTGCCTTAAAAGTCAAGAGTTCCCAAACGTACAGTTGAACAAACCCTGCAAATTGATGTAGATGGAGACAGAGAGATGGGATGCTTCTGTCCATGCCATACCCCTACTGTAACTACAACACATTAGTGACCCCCTGGTGAAAATAATACATTCCCAGTTTTGTTTAAATACTTAGGAGGCAGTTTTGTTTAAATACTTAGGAGGCAGCCATGTCAGTATTTGCTTACACGCCTTGGGTGAGGTCACACCATGAGAGGTTCACTCTAGACTGCAGTCAGCACTTACCCTTTCTCGTGCTTCTCCATCTGCCCTGCATGAACTTAACTTAGGAGCTAATCTTCTTCCAGAAATGCTGGGGTCCAGCCTAGGGACCCTGCCCGTCTCGACTGCTATGCTCAAATAACCCAACTGCAGCACTGAAAACAGGAAAAGCAGCTGGTGTGGCTTAAACACTTCTTTACTCTCACAAACCAGATTTACTTCACACTGTGCTTTCCAGGGGCTCTTTTTAGGATTCCTATTTAATTTGAAAGACTAGATGCTACAGAATCCCTTTCTCTTAACGCTTGGGAGCAGTAGATGCTCATTTCAGTTCCTCCAAACAAGCAAGTACTTGGAGTACCTTGGTATACTATCATGGCTGAAAAACACACATACATGGATCTGTCTCAATTTGTATTTCCTCATTGATTTTTCTTCTATTTAACTTTTTTTTTTTTTTTTTTGTAGTGGTAGCATCAGTCTCACTGTCCTTTGTTTGGGAAAGATTTCTGGGCTGGTAGTACTGCTACAGTCAAATGAAAAGCCTCCAGATGCTGGAGCTGCACCGTTGCTAGATGATGTGTACAGACAGATCCATTCCTGATGTGGACACACAGGTCGGTTCTCAGATCAATATCGTTCCACTAGGAGAGGTTAAATCATCTTGAAATAGTTTTTTTTTCTTTCAGTGACTTTTGGCCACACTCTGGAAGGTGGAAGGAGAGGCCCATCAGCCCTCACCAGCACACACAGTGCAGCAGGAGAACTAGAAGAAATGTGAGCTGACTCCCCTGCACGTCCACAAGGAGGTTCAGCAGCCCTGGTGCCTTTAGCTGATGAAGGTGCAAGTGGTGGCAGGAAGAAACGAGGTGTGTGCAGAGCTGCTGAGTGACACCATGCCCATCCGCTCAGGGGCTGCCGTGCTGCAAACCAGTATGTCACCAGAGGCAGTCGCTCTGGCTGTACTTGGGAGTGGGGGCCACACAAGGCTCCAGCAAGGAAGCCTTCTCCTGCCTTAATGCCCCAGACCTCTGGCAAATCCAGGCCTGGCACTGGGGTATGACTGCTTTTCTTTAGTCAGGTTTTGCCAGCTAAAGTCTCTCAGGATGAGGCTGTAGACTTTCCCATGATACCTGCTATTTTGTGTAGTTAAAAACTTAGATTTACCATTGGCTTTTACACAACTTGCTAATGATGCAATTAGCTGATATTATTCAAGGCTGTAATTTTAGTTATTGCTTGATGCAGTTAGATATTTAATTGCTTATTATAGTTGATTACTTACATTGATTACATTACCTTGATTATAGGGTTTGTTATATGAACTGATTGCTCTGTCTTGATTATAATGATGTTGTGCCATGCGAGTAATTAACTCTTCCACAAGAATGCAAAAACTGTTTATTCTGTTTCTGGTAATGTAACTAAAATACATGAAATACAACCCATCTCCTCCCTTTTGCCTTAATGCTATCAGAATATGTAAGAAATATATAAGTCTAAGTATACTACTGCAGGAAATGTCATTTTGCAACACACTAACCTTTACATATCTGAAATACTGAACATCCTGTTGACTGAAATGCAGGGTTTACATTTATAATGCTTTTTTGGATTTATTTTATATTAAAGAGAAGGAAAAGAGTCTGCATTAAATGCATCTAGTTGAGCAATATATATATTGAATATCTAGATATACAAATAAAATGCCGGAGGCTTAATTAATGTTGCAGTGTTGATTTTAATTTTCAGGGCATGGGACACCACTGACAGGGACCTTTAAGTATCTCCATTATAACCTAGGTAAAGTAATAAAAGCTTTATGTATGAAATTTTTATGTTCGGTATTGAGCAGAAAACACACAGAAAGTAGGTGTTTAAGCCCAACATTTTTCCATCAAAACTCCCTATGATGCCTGTAAAGGGAAGACCCCCAGTGACACACATCACAGCACACTAGAGCCCAGCCTGAAAGGGTTCATCCAAATGGAAGGGACTGCAGGACTAGGCCCCAAAACATAAGAGAGCAAAAAGTCTGTGAGAGAAGCCCCAGGAGGAGTGGAAAGATGTAAGTTTCAAAATTAAGATGGTATAAACCATCAGTGAAACGATTCATGCATACCCTGATTGCTCAGGCACAATGCCCTTTTCCCTATCTCCACCCTCTTGCCATTTTGAAGCTCACGTGCATTTCAGAAGATCAGAGATGTTCAAATACATGGGTTTCAGTGCTCCAGAGGCAAAAAAGCCACTGGATATACTACTCGCTAGGAGTGTGGAAAGACCCGCACTGCGGCATACGTACAAGGAAATTCCAGGCAGGTTCAGTAAAAAAACATTTTTAACTATGATATCTTAAAACCATACTTTTTCAAACTTGGAATTTCTCATCAAAGACTAAATAAATATATTACAAGTGTGAACTTTCATAATCTATCAGTGCTGGTGCAAGACATATTTTAATAAGCTCTTAATAGAGCCATTAATAATCATCAATCAAAACTCTACTGAGTACCTGGGAACATACTTTTCATGGGCACTATTTGCAACTGAATAATCATCCACTCACAGAGAGAAACTCCTGCTACATGATATTATTATTCATACTAAGCATGACGACTTCTTAAAGATGAAACAAATAAAACCTCTGTCTTTCTGAAACCTTTTGTTAGGGCAAAATGCAGCATGCTTAAATACCCTAAATTTTTACTCTAGTTAAATTTAAGGACTTTTTCATGCTTTGCTGATTTAGATCCATTTGAATAAACAGCACATTTTTCTTTTTTTAACTTCGCTAGTTTCTGTACAGGGCAACTCAAAGCATTGTTTTCCTTTGACAAATGATGGGAAAAAAATGCCAGGTATTTTTGCTGTAGTCTAAAGTCTGCAGGTGGTTACTCCCTCTCCCCTCTATATATATGCATAGCAGCTTTGAATTTTTTTCATAGAACAGAAACATCTGTTGATAGTCTAGAAACATTTCTGAGAACAGGAAACAATGAAGGTAATTATCTTCTGCTGGCAGCACATCAGAGGGAAGTAGATTATGCTTTTCAGAGAAAACTGCAAGCCCTTTGCCCCAGTCACCCACCTTTCTTCGGATTAAACTGTAATTAACTTGCTTTGTATGCTTTGCATAAATTCCATCATGGCTAGTGCTTCGTAAAGTAAAGTTAAAGATGGAAGTAGACAGTAAATCTCTCTTGATTCAAGCTGCTATTCTACATTGCTAAATAAATTCCGCCCGCCCTCCCCCAAACTGATTTTTGGATGTATAGGAGCCACACAGATGCTGAAGACTATAATCTATGGAAACAGATGTAGGTTATAGAAGACTATAATCTACATACAAATGCAGAAGGCCATAATCTATGGAAACTAGACTACCAGTGTCATTTTAAAAATGGATCAAATCCTGCTTACTTTCTCACCTCTCATATTATTTCTCACAAGAATAATAATCTGATTATTAATGTGAGTAAAATGTGAAGAATTTCCCTCGTATCTCTGGATTTGATTTACAATATACTCAGTGGAGTTCTCACCTATCTAATTACACTGGAAGCAAAGCTAAAAGAAAATTATTTCATTTTAAGAGCCAAAGAAATTGAAAGTGCCAGATTTGCTATTACCCCAGTGCACTGAAAATTCTTCCCTGTTGCACACTGACATTGTGCTCTCTGTGAGACAGAATCATGTAACTAAATGGCTATTAGCTTTCACATACTCAAATGTGTGGATCATTCCCATAATGTTTTCTCAGAGTGCAAACTCCTAATTTAAAATAAAAGAGTAGTCTTCCTCCCTCCCTATTGCACGCAATTGTAGTAAGATGTCCCATGCTGTATCTTCAAGAAATTTTTACCTCAGAGCTGCCTTACTGCAGCTTGAATGACCAAGCTAATGACATTAATGAGGGATCTCAATGTGGGCTGTTACATCTCAACAAGGGAAGCCAGTGGACCAATGTTTGTGTCATGGGACTAAAGGAGGCTGGACGAATCCTTGGTTTGGCCAGCAGTGAAGACTTTTGTCCTACACAGTAGTGCAGATGAAGAGTCGGGAAAGCTTGAATCATAGAATCATAGAATGGTTTGGGTTGGAAGGGACCTTAAAGACCATCGAGTTCCAGTTCCTCTCCCACTAGACCAAGTTACTCAAAACCCCATCCAGCCTGGTCTTGAACACTTCCAGGGATGGGGCATCCACAACTTCTCTGGGCAACCTGTTCCAGTGCCTCACCACCCTCACAGGAAAGAATTTTTTCCTAGTATCTAATCTAAATCTCCCCTCTTTCAGTTTAAATCTGTTGCCCCTCCTCCTATCGCTACACTCCCTGATAAAGAGTCCCTCCCCATCTCTCCTGTAGGCTCCCTTCAGGTACTGGAAGGCTGATATAAGGTCTCCCCGGAGCCTTCTCTTCTCCAGGCTGAAAGGCTCCAGACAACCTTCTCTCTGCCCCTGTCCTGGGGCTGCAGATGAGCACGTGGAGACCATGTGGTAGATGTAGAGAGATGCTCCTGGAAAAGGAACCGGGAACCTCTCTTATTCCCTCCCATCGACAAATTAATTGCTCTTTGGCATCCAAACACAATGTATGAGCTGCCTATAGTTTAGACATTTGTGTTTAGCTGGTGCAATTGTAATCCTTTTCCCCCTGGAAAACAAGTCACAGCAGGGAAGGAAAGAGGCATTTGAAAGAATTTGCAACTTGGATAAACCTGAAAAGAATTTCAGTGGGGGAAAAAAAAAAAAAAAAAAAAAAGAGAGAAGCTGTATAAGCAGGGGGCTTTGTCCCTGCCAACGTGAGAGGCCCTGCAAACTGGAGGGGGGCACTTCAGGAAGTTCTCCAAAAAAAAGGGCTGCCATTATTTTTCTTGCTGGAAAATATCTGGTGACCAAATTAGAGCATCCTACCAGTCTCTCCATAATGTCAATATATTCAGGCTGTATGCATAGTACATACCTGTCTGGAAAGAGAGGAATATCAGACTGCAGATTCCTGGGGAAAAATTCCCTGAAGCCCTCCCCTGTCCCTTATACTGTGTAAGTTCTCCCTGTTCTAGTCCAGAAAACATTAGCAAAATGACAGTTTTGCCCTCAAGCCCTTGGATGCATCTAATACCTTCATCATTAGGTTGTCTTGTGTGTTACCCAGTATTGGAGGAATAGTGTTTTTAGTAGAGATATTATTCCAGTTATGTTTATGTTAAAGATTGCATTTCCTTTGCAGATTTGAAGACCAGCAAACCTGGATCAGAAATCTTGATAAATGGTTTTCAACTGTTTTTAATCTGTGAACACCTAATGATTTTCCAGCAGGGACCAGGTCCTGGCACCACACAGAGAGACTTACTGACAAGAGGCAATAGAGCGTTTGCCTGACCATAAAAACAACTCACAGGACGCTTCTTTGAAGACTCCGCTCTTACAATCACCTTCTGAATAACATAGGCTACGTAATTTCACCCCAAGACATCTGTGTCAAGTTCATAACTTCTGGATGAGCTTCATAAGATCATATGAAAAGAAGCTTGGGATTTAAATATTTCAGTGACAGAGAACCATCCATACTACTGACAAAGCTGTTCCCATAATTCATTATTGTCAAAATTGTGACTTTGTCAAGGTTTGAATCTGTTTAGCATTGATTTCAACCCACTGCACTTTCTTGTGCTTTTGTGTCAGAGAATAAAAGCCCTCTGTTATCAGATAACCTTTGATTATGTAGATACCTTACAGAGACCAAGATCAATTCACCTCTCAACCTTTTCTTTGATAAATAAAATAAATCAAATTTCTGAGTGCTGTTGCTGCAAGGTGCCATTCCAAAGGTCACATTTTTCTTCTCTGAACTCCTTCCAAGTTGATAATGTCCTTTCCAAAGCACGAAGAAACACCAGAGTCAGTAATCTAGCAATGGTTCCACAGGTGATACCTGTATTGCCAAATAAAAGCTACAGACCAATCTCCAGTCCTGAGGCCACATGGTCCCATCCACGCTGCTCACACCCGCACAACTTAGCACTACCCTTCTAGTTCAGATTTGTTTTCAGGAGAGCTTATGGGGGTGATCTGAAACTGAGCTGAAGTGGCAGCTAACCATTAGACAGAGGTCTGATGCTTGAGTTTATTCCATAGTAGCAGAGTAGACATGACCACTAATACCTTACAAAATACTTGTCATTATAGGTAACTCAGCTTCCTCATGCTAGTAGACACTACTGTCCGTTAACTCATGAGTTATGTTAGTTCAATTAACTACAGTATCTCCCCTGAAGACTACTTGGCATTCAGATTTTTTACCACATTGATGTTTCATTCCTCCTTAGACTTGCTGCTTTCCAAAATGCAGTGGCTCCATCCTGGAGCTAGGATGTCCTTTTTCTCTACTTTGCTCCTTGTGTGTCAGCTGAAAATACCAGCGTGGCAAAAGGCATCCAAAAAAACCCTCCTTTGGTGCATGAAGGTTCTTCTGGCAAAAAGACGATAATGTACAATAGCACCAATATAACTGTAGTTACGGTGGGGGAGATCTTCACCTGAAAGTAGGTGATTTTGCCAGAGGAGACAGCAAAACAGAGCTTCCAGGCTCTGATGTGTCAGGAAGCACCAGACATCTGTAGATATCTGTAACTCATTCTCAATTAGGTTGGAGACCTATCCAGCATGAGGAGCTCTTCTACCATCTGGATTGGGATGTTCAAAGAAGAGTATTAGTCCTTTGATTTAAAGTATACTCATTTGCATTTGGATGCATGAATGTAACTGTTACATGAATGTTGTCACAGAACCATAGAATGGTTTGGGTTGGAAATGACCTTAAAGATCATCTAGTTCCAACCTTCCTGCCAAGGCCAGGGACACCTCCCACTAGACCAGGTTATTCAAAGCCTCGTCCAACCAGGCCTGGTCCTCTTGCTGTACAAAAGAGAAATTTTAGCAGACTGGCTTAAGCTGGTTGCAAGAGTCCTCCTTTGCTGCAACCCCTAAATTAAGTCCATAAAAAAAAAATTAATTCCCCCTTGTAATTAAGCAGTACTATAGGAATGAAGTCTGTGCTTCCCATCTCAGTGTCAGATGCAAGGTCTAATACTATTATTTAATACAGTGGGATAGTTGACCATTGGCGTCAAAATGCACTGCTTGCAAACTTAAGCACTTTATAATTAGGAAGTTTGTCACTAAAACATTTTTCACTTTGGTGGACCATCAATATAAAAATCTCTACTGAACTAATGCTAGTTTTTAGTTATAAATGTTTAGTGCTCACTCTGCTAAAAATACCAACAAAACCCTTTATGGTATATGCTATGCCATGCTATTATATTAATGAGTGAGTCATACAGGATGGAAATGGAATTAAAAGTAATTAGCTGCAATTCTGTCTCATGTAGCAGCATGGAGAAAGTAAAATGCATTTAGTGTTCTTCTCCAGAGAAGCTAGCTAACTTAATTCCAATGAGAAATTCTTTTGAGTTGCATTTTCTACCACCGGTCGTCAAGGTAACTTCGTTAGACATGGAATACAACTATTTGGTTTTGATTCAAAGGAAAGGCCAACAGGCTTGCTCAGAACATTTTCAACTGGCTTTTTCAGTGATCTGGCTTGAAGCACACAAGGCTTTGGGGCGTGACAATAAGCCATGTCACATGCTATGGGCTTAAGAATCACATAATCATGGAATTGTCAGAGTTGGAAGGGACCTCTAGAGATCATCTAGTCCAACTCCCCTGCTAAAACAGGATTGCCTAGAGCACATTACTCAGGACTGCATCCAGGCGGGTCTTGAAGATCTCCAGAGAAGGAGACTCCACAACCTCCCTGGCCAGCCTGTTCCAGTGCTGTCACCCTCACCGTAAAGAAGTTTTTCCTCATATTTGAAGTCACTCCGTAGTAAAATGTAGTGGTCGTCAGCGAAGCTGCTGGGCACCCCTGCTGCAATTCTTGACCCAGTGTCTGTAATCTGGACATGAAGCTTCAAAGATGGGAAGAGGATCGACATTCTCGGCCATTGCATGTGCAGCCACCAGATGGTGCCATCAATTCTTGAGCGCACCTATGCAGCACTGCATCTTCTGCCCAAGGCCTGGGGAAGCTCGTTGCTGGGTGGGCCTCCCAGCCTGAGGTCCTGTGCTTGCAGCAGACATCAGATCTTCACAGCATTTCAGACTGTACTTCTCTGACTAACTCACGTCCCGAGCTGAGGCCTCGTAATGTTTGATTGTTTCAGTCATCATGGGATTCATCGTTTCTAACTTGGCTTGACACTGGCTTTAAGCTGAGCCAAGTGAACGTTGCAGCCCCAAGACCTGATCCTGCCTTCCCTCCAGCTCCCAGCTGTGCCTCCCTACCGCTCGCGCTGACAGTTGTCTATCTGTCTGTCTGTCTGTCTGTTTGTCTGTGATAAAAGCACAAAGGGTGAGTTTTCCCTTCAGTCTGCCCTAAGCAGGCTCCTGCACCTTAGTACAAGAAGTGAGGCAGAAACGTGAAACCAGGGGAAGGAGGGTGACGCTTTTGGACAGCCACAATTTTATTTTTTTTTACTTCTGACAGCTGATCTGTATTCTGTAATCTGTAAAACACTGAAAGCACTGGTACTTGCTGAGGCTGATAAACCTCAGAGTGCCAATGTGGCTTCTCTCCTTGGGAGAGAAGCTACAGCACCAAGCAGCCATGGTGATTTTGCAGCTTCTCAGTCTGAAGGCATAAAATAGCACATAACTAAGAGTAGTTTACACATGCTTTGTGTCAGAAAAAAGCAGCATTCAACTCCCTGATCTGGGTTCTGTAGCACAGAAAGGTACAAAGCAAAGCAGCCCTGATCTAAATCCTTTGGACAAGCTGAAGGAACCAAAACCCACATCCACTCACGTTATTTTCTGGTGGGGCTGGCTGGGATTGCAGTTTTAGGAATGTATTTATTTGTTCACTGGATGGGGGCTGCCATCTTGATATTACTTAGCACAACAGCTTTGAGTTCTACCAACTAGAGCCTAATTCACATCAGCACTCCCCAGATGAAAGACTCTTTTTTTCCCATTGTCAAGTCTCTATGCTTCCCAGAAAGTGAGTTTATATAATGCCACACTTACTAAACAGTATTTTGAGTAAACATACATAAAAAGACGATAAATATCTGAAGTTTACTTTCTAAACTCCCAAATCTATAGGCAATTACCCAGCTGATGTGACTCAGCAGTACACGCACTGCACTTAAACCATTTGGGTGAAGATCCCATGCTAGGGATAAGTACTTTAGTGTCCTCCAGTTCAGCTACGGGTTCATTTCAGGACTTAGTGCCTGATGCTGTGTTCCATTTTAATTAATTCCTTAAGCCACCACTATCAAGAGGAAGAAACTAGATCAGCTGAAAATGAAATTACTCAATGTGACACAGAAGTGATTTTGCAGAAGAGGAGTGGAATCTTAAGGGACAGCTTAACACTTCCTGGTTTGATGTGCATCTCATGATGGACAAGCAACTCTGCCTTTCCACAGCACCCTCCGTTTCCTTATACACATATCCCTCCAACACCTACATGCATTTTGATAACTTCAGTCATCAATGTAAAGCTGGCATATAGACATAAAGTCTGTAAAAGAGTGCAAAATGGGAGCCCAGGATTGGAGACTGACTCTGTTTCAGTTCTTGCACATCTGAAGTGCTCAGAACAGCTTGTGAGAATCTGCTATTATAAATCAGAATCTAACATGTTGTCTCTGCTTGTAGGCAGGATGGGAATTTGAACCTTTGCTTGAAGTGAGTGATGTCACGCCTAAGGCACCAAGAAGCATTTCCTCTATAATGCAGTCACATTAAAATGCTTCAGCTAGACAAGATCACTTATCATGTGTATATACAATATACAATTTCAAAGCCATGGCAACACATTTTTATCCCAGAGGCACTACAGTTGGAATCTAGTCTCCTTCAGAGTAACTACTGTTAATAGAATTATCCTACATCATGAAAAAATTACAGATGGTCTCTTATTCCTTTGCCATTTCACTACCATGACCCAAGGCATTTGGATCCCAACATTTTCACATTCCACCACTTTCTCAGTTTCTTATTTGTGGAGACTTAAGAAAATTCTTGAATGGATTAGGATCTATTTGTACAAAAATAGATGTCTGAAATCACAAAACAACAGAGCAAGATGCTCTTCACCTCAGCCTCTTATAACATGATTTCCCTTAGCGTAGTCCATTTCAGGTTTTAGTTCCAAATACAGTACCTTATCAGAGTTTTCTCAAATTGCCACTAATAAAGTACTGAAGTAAGCCACATTGCTGGCTACCTGTAAAAGCTAACCTGAAGTGCACCTGATCATTCTGCTAATTTGTCACATCACCACTCACAGTCAGAAGTTGTAAGCACCTTATAATCTTTCAAAGGATCACCATCCATTACACTATCCAAGCACTCATCCAAAGATGTGCCCATTCAACCCAACCAGATAAAAAAGCGGGAGGCTGCTTTTAGGAAGTCCCTGATGACTATTTCAGAGGAACATCTTGGAAGCACTTCTAAGACACTTCAGCTACACAGCTCTTGGCCAAGTTTTTCACCAGACCTTACAGCTCTCCGTGGCAGAGGAACCCAGCTCCAAGCACAAGGGAACAGGACATCATGTATGTGCAGCAGTTCTGGTCCACAGATTTATGCTGTCCCTTTACTGCACCACATAAAATCAGACTGTCTTAAAAACCACTTCCTTTTAAAGCAAGTTCATGCATGCCTATAAACTGCATTAAACCAGAACTTCAGCTAAGAGGATGTAGCAGTAATTTATGATAGGGTACGTAAGGGTCATTATCAAAGTCTTAGGCTTTGTAAACACAGAAAATTCAGCCTGCTTCATTCTTAAAAGAAAGCCAAAAATGGCAATGAAATGGCAATGAATAGAGCATCCAACCTTTTTTATTCTTTTCTGTTGGTTATAGAAATTTAGAAGAGAAATCTAGTGCATCTTTAAAAATAGTTGAACCTGAATCTAAATTCTTTGACTGTATTCTGTTAGCTTTTGTATAGTGTCAATGTAAAATCCTGCATCTGAACTGGAATAACCCCAGGCAACAGTTCAAGCTGACTAAGGTAGCAGCTTGGCAAAGGAAAAAAAGCAGATGTGTTTGTGGACCAGTTGAACATATGTTAGTAGGTTGTTTTTGCAAAAGTGATGGCCAACACCGTACTGGGCTGCATTAGCAAACCAGCACCAGTAGGCTGGAGGAAGTGGCTATTCCTTTTTGCTGAACGCTCATGAGGCCACATCTCAGTACAGTGTCCAATTTTAATCCCTCTCCAATATAAGAAAGACCTTGACGAATTACAGTATGACCAGTGGAGAGCCACTAAATGATCAGAAGACTGAAGGACAGGATGCACCAGGACGTGCTGAAGGAACTGGGCTTGTTCAGTGAGGAGAAAGAAAGGCCTAGGGGTTTATTTATTGCTGTATTGAACTACCTGAAGAATTGTTATAGAGAAGACAAAGCCAAAGAGATGCGTAGAGAAAGGATAATGGCAACAGTCCCAAGTTGCAATTTCACTGCTCTATCTTCTGGTGTTCTCATTGATACTATCCCAAGCTCTTCAGCTCTACTTTTTATTTTTAGTGGATCCCCTCTAGTAAATCTGTCCAGATGTGGTCTGTGAATTCCACTCAAAAAGATCAAAAAGCAGTTCTTATAGTCAAGCAGAGAGGACTTCCCCTGCCTCAGCCCTTGGTTTCTCCTAAGGCTTTCAAGCATGTCAAAGTCTCTTTTTATCCCACACTTCGGGAAAATGTGACTGTCCATGTGTCAGTACCTATGTTCCATGATTCCCAGCTAAGCACGTCAAAAGATGATACAAAGCATTTGTCTACACAGCTTAAAGTATCTCCCCATGTTTTCACTACCTGTCATTTTCCTAACCTTCTCAGGAAGCTCTTGCAGGCAATTTCCTCACTTCATAACTGGACTTCTTGCTGCTGGCTATTTTAGGTTCTGCCTGGGGGATACCCACAAAGCTAAGGATCACATGGCAATGGTCAAGGCTCACAGTCCTGGATAGGAAGGTAGTAAGTACTGCAGACAATATGTATGTGAGGAGGAACAGATGGTCTTCCGTATGTGGTGAGAAGATGCTGTTGGAGGATCTCCACTAGTTCTTGCACAACTGGGCTATTCTCATCTGCTAAATAACAAAACGTCTCAAGCAAACGCTAATGCAGATAATGGATTCCTGTGATCACCATATTTTTCTGAAATAACATCACTGCACATTAATTCCAGCTTTGATTTGTTTCATTTGATTCTGGCTTCTTTTTTTTTTAAGGTGAAAAGTGCAGCTGAAGGGAACAATGGCAAAATTAACTTTATACAGTAAATTACATCTGCATTATTTTTTAAATAAGCTATTGCTATTTTAAATCAAGCTACCTTTCCTTCAGTGTACTTAATTTTATAAGTGCTGGGTTCCAGAGCTTTCTATTAAACAAATTGTTTTAAAATTAGTCTTAAATAATTTAAATATCTCTTTTCTGAAATACATCCCTTCCCTGGAAAAATTTTTGTCAATTTGATGCCTTCTTGGGAAGAAAATAAAACAGAGAAAGTATTTTATTATTCCATCCACAGATTTACAAGAGCAGGAGAAAATGTGCAACAGTAATAGTCTCCATGCCACAGCAGGCGCACACTAAGAAAAATCTATAATAACATGATTTGTCTCTTCACATCCCTCCCAACTCAAATGAAGTTAAAAATAAAATGAGACATTTCTTATTCCAAATTGATATGGAGGATGTTGTATTTGTTGTTGCTCTGACGCCTGTCTGGCTTCAGCTAGTACTTCTCCCCCCAGGAGAAAAGGGACCGGGAGCCTTGGTATCAGCACCCTGATACTGGGGACCAAAAAGTGAACGCTGCCCAATTCCTCCTCGTGAACACTTTATGGCTTCGGTGTAGACCTGGGTACCCGCTCTGACATGCCAGGAGCTTGTCCTCTCCCTGAACAGAGGACAGTTTAGTCCCATTCTCCAGAAGTTATCCCCCAAAGGCATGGCCAAAGTACCAACAGCACAACAGAAGTCTGAACACAGCTGGTACTGGCCTGTGGGGAATGGAGTGAATGTAGCATTACTATTCTCCCTGACAGAAATTAGCTGTGACACAAAGCGTAGGTACTGTGGTGGCAATGACACCACAGTCTGCATGACACACCTTCTTTTGATAAGGCCCTACTGCTCCTGTAAATCAAATTGGGAGTGTATTTGCAATACCACCCCTACAGATTTCCCCTGCTGTGTTAGTCAGTGAAATTAGGTGATGTACACCTTTATTTCACCTGATCCTATTAAGCTCCTTATTAAACAGTGGAGGAGAATGAGATTAAGTGAGTGTGACCACGTTAACACACCAATTAGTTTTCCAACAAAATGGTATTACTAAGTATTTCTTTGTTCTGTAATACGTGAAGGAGACCAGAAGAGACAGATGTAATAAAACTCAGCCCAAACGCAAACAGCTGGAAATGGATTTCCATGACGTGTGTCATGCCATGACTGAAGCAGCTTCATGTCATTGGGTTGTACATCTCATCTCCAGCACTCTGAGGGATGGCTGACTGGTGACCAGCCCCGTCTAGTCTACAGCTCTGCACAGATGATGCAGTCATACCCAGTCACTGACCTAACCAGCTAGGGAACTGCACCGAAGATTGTAAGATGCCTTCTTCTTGGGTGAGTGCAATGACTTTGTGCATTGGTGTTTTCCTACAACAACTCGCTGGCCCACTTTCTCCCCAGAGAGCACTGCAATGACCTGAATCACTTTTAGTCCGTAACAACACATCAAGGGCATGCCATGACAGCAACAAATGCCACACAGCTATTCATGCTACAATAAAGAGGAGGCAAATATAAAAGCTAGGTATTATGTATGAGATGCTGTTTCTTCAGATATAAGGGCACAATAATATTAAAATACAATATTGTTGTTTGATTTAGACAGGAAGCAGTGTTGTTTCTAGAATAGCTAAGTAACATGTGAAAGGAACTTAAAGCCAAAAGAGTGCAAACTGACAAAAGAAACACCTAGAAAGATGACAGGGGTGATGCGTGTCTCTGGGTCTGAGATTTAGCACACACACACACTGTCCTGTGACGCAGTTACTCGCCTCAGAGAAGGTGATGCCGTGTTCAACCTCAGCACTGCAGTTGGACTGCAGTTACAAGCTGTAAGACTGTACAAGTGCCATCTGAACACTTCCTAATGAACATATCAAAACAGGACAAAAATAAGTCTGGTTCACAGAAAATTAGGAGACAGGCCCAAGATTTGAATAGGTGGAAATGGTTTTCTGGGGCACAATCACTGAATTTTCAGGAGTAGGAACCTAAATAGGAATCTACTCCCCTCCTCTTTTAAGCAGCTCCTGTGGAAAGGCCCCCTGGGCTCATGCTAATCAGAGATGAAGTTATACCAAGTGTCACCCAGAGCAACAGCAGGGTGAATCCGAGTAAAAGCAGGCCACTTCAGCATCTGGCAGGGTCTGTTTAGCACAAAACATGATTACAATCCAGAGTGTTTATTCGTGCTCAAATTGCACAACTCGGTTGTTTATACCAACAGATGTCTCCTTCCTTGTGCAATGCATGTGAGGTTCTGAAGCCCACATTTGGTTTAAAGTCCTCTTCAATAACAGTAAAAAAGAAATCAGTTTACAGCTTTATGCTCCAAGTGATCCAAAGCCTAATTATTCTGATGTATTTGCTAGTATAGTTCTTAAGTATAGTTCTTAAGTATTAAGTATAGTTCTACTGACGCCAGTGGTGTTATGCTGCCCCTCAACAAACATAAGCAGAAAGATGAACAGGCCCATGATACTTCATAGCAGTGAGGGGGTCATACAGCCTCACACTATGCAGCACATTACATCTGAGTTCTAGTGTCTGTTAAAACGTAACTAATTATTTCCTGATGCTTTTGGGAATCAAAGCTCAATTAAAAGTTTAGGTTCAGATTGATTTTTAGGTAATCTATCACAAAAGATAGAACGGCAAACAACACGTCTATTATGTAAACTGGCATATTCAAATCACCCCACAACTCAGTCTGGTTTGTTCTTCTATTGATCCTGTTTGTCTAATATTTTAATTTGAACTCCGTGAGTCAAAAATAAAAAAAAAAAAAAGCTTTGTTCTAAGTTTGTCTAGTGTTTACACATGAAGGTCATGAAAGATTCTTGGGCACACAGAGACAGTAATGAACTACTAGTAACACAGCTGCTACTGCAATACTGCAAATGCCTATAAATGTCCTTTTGAAGCAAAGATGGCAGTAAGTTCGCAGGAAGAAGGAGGACTGGATTTTGAAGACACACTGGAAATACTAGTCATTCTGGTTAAATGACCTACCCTTTGACGGCAGGCAGATGGTGAATTTCGGGTTTGTCACTCAGTAGGTTCCCCCTTCACAGTACCTCTAACCAAAGGCTGCTACTTCTTCTGCTGTCTCTGCTCCAACAAAATGTTCCCTTTGTGCTATTGCAATCCACCTCCCTCTAAAGATCCCATGGGGACTTCTGGTGCTCATCACTGCCTGGTGCACTCCAAATCCTGACCATGCCCACAAAGCCTTTGTGCAAAAGGAAATAAAAGCTGGCAGTGGCTGAAGTGTCTTCCCTTTCCCAAGCAGGTATGCATTTTAGCACACCTGTCATTACATCATTTTATATCACCTCTGTATTTGGAACTCCCTGACAGATGAATAAGCAGTTGGCACCATCTCTGGGTATCAGCATGATGGGCTTTTCTGTTGATTTTTTGCCAAAAGACATTTCTCCAACAAGGAGAACTATCAAAAAGCCTAATATGCTGCTAGACATAAACCAAAAGAAAATGCTTTTCTGCTAGAAATTACATAAGTGATCAAAAATGAAAGATGACAGAAAATCACTGTACTTACTATGTGTCGTGCTGCAAACACTCCATCAACTATTGCACAACAGAACGCTGCTACCACGCCAAAGCTGATAAACACGATGGAGGCTACTAACTGAGAAGAAAAAAACAGATTGAGAATGCTTTCAATAGAATTCTTTAAGTTAAACAATTACACTAATTTTTCTAGTAGTCTTAAACCATGTTTCCCCCCGCCATAACTCACTTTAGGTCAGTGAGGCAGTACACCAGGCACGCAGTAGAAAAAAGGCAAAAATTCTTGATGCTGTGTTGACATACCATCAAGTCTACTAGAAAAGCTTAAATCTTTCTAGAGAAAATTAGGTCTGCTGTAAGAGTTATTAAATTCAGCATCAATTTCTTCTAAATCAACTTATTTAATAAGAACAGTAGTGGTGTCCATAGGGAGCATGGCAAAAAGCCATGTTGCTGTTGGCTCACATCAACCTCTAGAGCTTTACTACAGTGGTAGCAGTCCACACATACACGTAACTAGCCCGTGAACTCTCAGAAAGCATTCATCATCCCAAATAGCTTATGAGAACTTTTGCCACGAACAGAATCAGGGACTCATGGAACTGGTACCTCTGGAAGGGCTGGGGTGTGCTGCCTTGGCACTGCACCTCAGTCTCAGACTGGGCACGGCAGAGCACAGCAGAGTACATGTCCCAGCTGCAGCTCAGACAGCACACTGTCTTTGATAACCTACCAGCCATAGCTTCAGACCTCATTTTACCTCTCAGGCTGCTTCATTCATTAAGCATTATTAATTCTTTATCAACAGAACTGAGGATGGCATAGTGCTGGAGCACTGCTCTAGCACAAGTGGTAGTGGTACGGAGGGCTCGGGGGAAAAGGCTGTGCAGGTTGGGCACGCTGAGCCCCCTGCTAGCCACGCTCACTTTAGCTCCAACGATGACTATAGCTGCAGCTCTAACAGCAACTGCAGGGCTAGCACAACCCCAGATACAGCAAGCTTACTCCCCAGTTCACCCTGAAGAGAGCAATAGAACCCAGAAAGGCTGAGCACTGGTATGTGTCTCCATCAGAGACCAGTCAGTGTGCTGTCAGCACACACTCTTGAGACAGCACTTGTTTTGAGGGCATGTCTGAAGGATGCAGTGCTGTGAGCGATGCGAGATAAGTGAGTCCTGAAAAAGAAACCCTGTGTACACCTGGCAAGGTGCTCCTCTTGGACTCATTAGCCACAACACCGTCAGATAAGGGAGAGATGCCATCACTCCTTCCTCTCTCAGATTAGAGGGTTTTGTGACTTTGAGGACTCTGCACCATCAGTTTGGATAGGTGGGCACCTGCAGGATATAAGGTGAACGTAACATGCACTCTCTGGCTATGATTTTAATATAATTTAATGTACATCTCTCACGCCTCTGGAATTTCTTGTGCAAAGTCACAAGAGGAACCCTTTGAAATATCCTATATGATCGATTAATTTTAATTTACAACAGTATTGAGTCATAGTTAATGCCTGCAACAAATTAAAAATTTCCCTTGAAAACTGACAGAACAGCATCCTTAATTGACAGAGCACACGGACCAGGGTTTCAGTTCAGCATTTGGAACCTCTTTGTTATTTACTGGTCATTAATTGCTCCTTAACATGTATTTCAGAAATGCCTAGGTATAGATCACCACAATTATATCCATGCAGTTCATATATCCCTTTTGCCTACACAAAATGCATATCTGCATTACTTAAACACTGTTTTCACACGTGTACAATTTGTAATCATCACAAAACTACTTGAAAAATTGATTCTTTTGCTTATGTTAGGCTAAGAACAGTGCAACGTCAACAGGGAACACAGCATTGGTGACTTCCTCAAAAAAATGCGTATTGGGCAGGTAAGAAACTACAGCCATATAAGCCCATAGCATTGGACACACAGGTCAAAGCAATATCAAACATTCGGAAATAAGAGCTCTCGGCAAATCAGCACAAAATACAACTCAAAAGCAGAAGCAGCGCAGCTTTGAAATGCTTTTACACTCTTTTAATCTCTCATTAGCTCTCATGGCTCTAGATCATGCAGTCAGAGGCAAGCCAGCGCTGCCACAGGGATTGCTGTGTAAACTGAATCCTCAGCGCTGGGAGGAAATGGGCACACAGAAGTGGCTGAGGCTGACGATACTGGCTGATCTTGGGAGCCTGCTGCATTCCCCCTGCAGCCAGCTCCATCCTGCCCTAAGGAGGCAGAAACCCTAAGAAAGCACTGTAGGCTGCTCCACCCTTCAACCCCCACTATCCCTTGGCTCTCTGGTATGGCAGGTCATGTCTCATGACTCTGGTTGTCTGAAGATCTTGGCATGCAACTCATAGATCAAGAAGGCTGTGGGCTCCTTGTAAAGAGCTATTATCACTGCAGACCAGTGGGCTGTGCTGCCCTGTGGCACCTGCATTTGCTACAGGTCCTGAGCTCTTTATTTGAAAAAGCAGCAGCGTTTAAAAGTTCAGATTAAGTCATTATTGTCCCATACCTCTATCCTGTTTTTCAAGTCATAGCAGTCAATCAAATAATTAGTGGGCTTAGCCAGGTGTTTCCAAATTGCCTGAGCTCAGAATGAATTTACTGGAAGCTGACCTCAAGGTGGGTTTTCATTTCACACATGAGCAACTTATTGATGATCTACAATCCCCAAACCAACATTTTCCACTTATGGAGATAGCTTAAATCACCTAATGAGTATGCTGGCCTTTCAGTTTCACCATATAGCTGTAAGAGACCACATATACAGGTGGACGGTAAATTGTAGTATAGACAGGAGCTATGGAGTTGGCTTTGCATTCCTCAGCCATGTTGGTGAGCATCTACCCATTCGAGGAATTGTGTATAAGTCATATGTTGTCAGCCAGAGTCTTCTGTTTTTATCCATGACTACTAGCAACTACTTCAGTGAGTGCTCCCTTTGAAATTAAGAGAACTATTTCTTGACTGAAGTAATATTTATTACAATGCCAAAGTGGCAGAATGTGACACACAGGTTCTTACGACTTAAATTGACTTCTATATGTATTAGAGTGACAAAAGAAGTAAAAATACAAGAACAACACAAAGAAATCCTTAAAATAAAACTACAGATTTATATTCTCTCTCAAACCTCCCACTGCTTATTGAGAATGTGAGAAACACATAAACAAAGTACAAAATTAATTACTTCTAAAAATTGCAGCCAAGACAGCCAAATGAAGAGCTGTTGTAAATTCAAAAGCTATTTTTCCTGAGTGGTAGGTGATTGCTGGAGCTGTAAGTTCACAAGCCTATCACTGTCTAGAAAGAAAAGCAGTGCAGTCATTTAAACAGAGAATTTTTGTTGATACGTGAAAGAAACAGCACTAAAAAAATAATACATACTGATCCATCTCATCATCTCATCTCATCTCCATTTTTAATAGCAATATGTTTTGTCAGAAAAACTATTCATTATTTATAACAACATATTTTAACAGTTATTCAAGAAACCGTTTTGCTCTTGCTGTTCCATTGCTCTGCAGACAGGCTTCTCTACAGCTATTATTAGAACACGTTTACTCCTGGTTCTTGTACAGAACACAACAATTTGGTTATTTACAAGGGAACCATGAAGCTACTTATTAAACAGTGAAAATCATACTGTGTGGGCCTAACAGTCAAAACCAAAAGCAAGTTCTTTAACAGTGGTATTACGGCAAAAAGGAGGGCAAAATAGCCTTTAGAATGAGGGACTTTTGCACACAATATTAACTCAAGAGCTGTTATCTTCAGTCACACAGAATGATATGGGGTTGGAAGGGACCTCTGGAGATCATCTAGTCCAACCCCCCTGCCAAAGGAGTTCCACCTAGAGCAGGTTGCACAACACTCAAATTTGAAAGGGACAACTGATCAATTGTGCCTCAACTGGGGCAATGACAGTCACTTCTAGCACCAGATGCTGTGTGAGATGCCTCATTCTCTCAATTTAGACTACGTGGGTCTGAGACTTTGAAAAATACATGGATTTCTGTTTTCGAAATCACCTTGGTATCAGCTGTAAGTTAAATTATATCTAACAGACTCACTTTGCTCATGCTAAATGGCTAGTTTTGCATTGCACAGCCTCCAATGTCTCCAAGGATTGTGCTGTACATCAAGTCTCTCTGGGATTTTTTTCCAGGCAGAGGAAGAATCACAATTACCCTGATCAATGTAAATTGAGAAACACTGTCATCCAATACCTTTTACTCTGGAAAGTGAAGGCTTTGCAAAAGGCTGTGTAAATGTTATGCCACAGGTTTGTAAAGTACTTTTTATTGCTGCACAGGTTCGAGAAAATGTATTTGAAAAAAAAAATAAATGCATGGGGCAGTTTGTTGTGGGCTGCCCCTAACATTACATTCCCCAAAATACAGTTTAACACTGTGGGCCTTCTTACTGGTTTGATTTCCCTATGTCAGAATTTAATATAGGCTTAAATAAATCTGCTGCGCTTTTTCAGTACGCTGAGGATGAAGATGTAAGAGCAGAAGTTTACAAAAACTGTATCACAAATCCAAAAGAGAGAATGGCTTTCCACTCCTGGTGCAATCTCAACCTGCATCTGTTACCACGGCACCTGAGCAGGGCACTAGATTAATAGCTTGCAAAACTAAGACTATAAACTCATTGCATTGCATTTCAGATGCTGCTATCAACTAAATGCTGCCTGTCTTGTGAGATGGGAAAGTATAAAGTACTTTTGAGTTAATTTTCTCTAATTTGGAAAGTCCTCTCCTGTGTGGCCCCTTCCCCTCCCACAATGGTCACTTTTTCCCTTGCCCTTGGGACAAGTTTTGCTGCTGTGATGAAAATTAAGCTCAGGAAAGGCTCCTACTACATTGGTTTTCACAACTGTGCTAATTAGGAGGTTTCTCACTACACCAGGTAATATGCTTCACAATTTATGGCCTGCCAACTTACTCTTTTCAAAGGTTGCTTCTTCAGTAATAGCACTGCTGTAATTGAGGCTCCGCTGGAGAGTTGTCACACCACAGGAGATAGAATTATGTCATGTTTGTTATTCATTAATGCCAATTGCAGTCACAGCACTAGTTACAATGACATGAATTCATAATGATGAATGACTTTTATGACTGCCCAACCTGTGCCTGAAGAACTATTTCCTAGACTGGCTTCCAGATGAGGGAAGGAAGAAAAATAAACACAAAATGTCTCTTGGTTGTAAGAGCACCAGTTTTGGTACAGCTCAGGAAGACAAGGACTGGGTCTGGGATCCCACGAACATGTAACTTGTTTCTCACTGTAATATACCTAATAACCTAGCCAATGACCACAGCAGATACCCATATTACGAGGAAGGCCTTCAGACAGAGATACTGCACACATGATGTTGTCAGGTGTTTAGATCAAGTCTTGCTCTTAGATCAAGTGACCAAGTTAGAAACCTACAGCATTTCCACAGTATCATCAATACTGAATTCAGCAAGTCCAGTCATACATCGTGGAATATTATCAGCATCAACACAGACCTTCAATTCAGATTTTCTTCCCTCTTGCTGAGGCTAATAGCACCTCAGGGCATAGAGCTGAGCCTGTGTGACTGCTCATTGCCACCTGGAATGGCCTGGCCTCTCCTCTCCTCTCCTCTCCTCTCCTCTCCTCTCCTCTCCTCTCCTCTCCTCTCCTCTCCTCTCCTCTCCTCTCCTCTCCTCTCCTCTCCTCTCCTCTCCTCTCCTCTCCTCTCCTCTCCTCTCCTCTCCTCTCCTCTCCTCTCCTCTCCTCAGTTTGGTTCCCTGCTGCCCAGTCCTCTCTCCCACTCTCCCTCCCAAAGGGATGTGTCCCTGCATACCAGCTCCCCTGCTTGCCCAAATACACAGCAAGTCACTCGCTAGGCAGAAAACTGTTCCCTCAAACTAATTAAATCAGGTAACTGTAAGGACTGACAAGCACTAGACCCAGGGCAAATGAGAGGGTGAAACCATGCAGCCAAGACAGAAAGGAAGGAGGTTGAAGTGCTGGCAGCAGCTATTAGATTGTCTCGCCTATTTTGTATAATTTGCGCTCCTAGGGATGATCAAAGTAAAAGTTAGGTTTTAGCTGTAATGAATAAATGATAAGGACTGGGGTTATTTTGCTGTTTGTGGTCAAGAAGACTCTTGCTTTATTGCCTGTGAAGTCTGCTGTTTTCCAGTATCGTGTCAGGCATAATTAGGAAAAATAGCAACATGAAAAGGCCAGTTGGTGTAACACAGGCAGAGGAGAGGTCCCATGAGAAATTTAAGCAACCTCGCATGCATAAAAAGGCAGAATTAATTAGATAAACAAACACTGGGAAAGAATACAGAAACCACATGAGAGGTATCAATTATTATGCCAAGGAGAAAAAAACAAGATCAAAATCTGCTTTCAAACTAAAGGTGGCATTTTCATTCAGAAAATTCCTCTTTTTTTTTCTTGCCCCACATCTCGAAGGGTAGAATGGTGAAAGACAGAATTCGCAGTATCTTGATACTCACAGTAAATTTGTATCATGTGTAGGCATAGTTAATGCATATTGCTTTCTCTTTTTCTCCTCTGGTGGTGTTGATGCTGAACTTTTGCAGATAATTCATCCACTGCGCTACTCACATGGGCAAGAGACTGCAGAAGTACCCTTAGTCAGAAAATGCACAACAGGATGACTTAATGGTCCCAGCTCCCCCCAGCCCAAGAGGGCTTAAGCAGCACAGTTGAATAAGACAAGAAGGGGAGCATGGGCATCTGAGTCTCCGTCATCTCCGCCATCTCTGGCTCCTCCAGGCACACACAGAGATCTTTACGACAGGGACTGTTTCTTGACTGGTCAGGTAAATGGACTCCTTGAGTTGTTGGGAACTTTACTTGCGCCACTTGCTGCGACAGTTAGTTATGGAGATGCGGGAAATTAGCATCTGATCACAGCCCAGGGTTGTGTGATAGGTGTGCTGGGTCCCACAACAGGAGGTGGCTCACAGCCAAGCTGCCGTGGAGGAATGTCCACAGTGAAATACCATGCGCTGGCTGCCACACAGGCCATTGTCCCTACAAGCTCGGGGATGTCTCTCACCAGGCACAGCTGAGCAACCCAACACCATGCTACATCCAGCATCCAGGGTCTCTTGGGCAGGGGAGAGACAGCAATGCCATGCTGTGGGGTGGGAAGTATGAGATGGTGACCAGCAGGCTGCATGTTCCTCTCAGTACCTGAGGCTTGAGGGAGCTCTGCAAATTAACAGGTGTCCATATAGTGTTCTCCCTAAATGCATAATAGCACATAATTGCTCTGTACACATTTACAAATACACTTACTTGAGTCAACAGGCAGGGCTGACACTCTCTGCTTTTATCTCTTTTTCTAGTATTAACACTGGATTCTCTACCGCAGATACTCTACTATTGATATCTCTGTAGATGCTTCATGATTTCTTCCTAGCATCTTTCCCAGCAAGCTTTGACTAACTGTTTAACTGGCTTTGGTTCAGTCTTATTTCGCTACACCTTTTCAAAACAAGTATTTTCTTGAGGAGAAGCACAGGAAAACCCATCTCAACTTCCTCCTCTATCACTTTTGGCTTTCTTAATAGTTGTCACAATCCAGCATCCTGTTTCAGAAGCGTCCATCTATTATTATTTCTGCATTCATCAGCATGTATATTACCATCTCCCTGCCTCTATTAGTCTTAGTTTGAGCAGGTGCAGTACACATGCTCTGCTCCACCCATGTTTTAGCTGCTTTTAAAGAGATTTCTTTAAGTAGCTGCTCTACTTTTCTTTCAGTCCATTAAATAGAGTGCTGGCTATATGATCAAACCCCTTCCCCCTGTTTCTGCTTCTTTCTGGTAGGCAGAGGAGCACTGAGGCTCCCCAGGGCAGTTCAGACGTAGTGTGCTTTTACAGGCAACACTGCTCTCCAGCTACCTTCTCCTGGTTTTGCAAGTCCTCGTCTCCCTATTCCAAAGTCACTTTCAGAATCAGAGCTGGCACCTCCAAATTAATAGTTTCAAGAGTTGTTTTTCGGCAATGTACTTTTTCATTAATGTTCATCTTTTTACATCTGTAGGAGTTTTAGCTTTCTAATTTATAGGGGTGTATTGCCATATCCTATGGCAAATCACATGAACTGACTCCAAATGACTTTTGAGACCAAAATCATTGGAGCATTTGGTATTATATCCTCATGACTTGATTCATTTGTGCACATGTAAGTATAGACTGGGGGATACCAAAGTCAGGAACAGCACGCCTTCACAAAGCAGATGGGCCCGTATTTGGGAATCAGCTAGGCTCTGCTCAGTAGAACTACCGGGTGTGAAGCCTCAGTACGTATTTCTGAAGTGGGGATGTTGCAGTGCTCCATCCAAAGTGAAGCGGTAGTTCTTATCCAGGCTTCTGGGTGGTACCACAAGTGATGTTTTGTATGTGGTGAAGCTGCTAAGAAAAGTCTTAGGCTTCATCATACGTAACTCCAGCTATATTAAATATAAGTATTTTTCTCAGGTGGTTATCTGTGCTCCTCTGTAGTCAACAGAGAGCCAGACAATTCCAGATACCTCTTACACCTACTGTAGAACGGGATGAATTACCTTCTGGTGGCATCTGTCTTTTTTTCCACTGGCTATAGGAGGAGCCTAGATGAGGAAGTATCTGTGCTGCCAAAACCAACATCTTGTCAATACTTCTTTCATTCCCTTGATGTTGGCTGCTCTGATTTGTGCTTTCTCTTCTCCACTTCAGAACATTCCTTCTGTCATTTGCCTGGGGCTCGCAAGGGAGGGAGGGGAGTAATGTGGAAGGAGAGAAGGATGCCTGGGATCTGACGAAGCCAGAGTGATGTTATACAGAAAAAAAAAAAAAAAAATCAGCTGGATTTCACAGCTGGAGAAATGCTAATGGTTTTGGAACCAGCCGAAGCAAGCCTTAGTCCAGTAGCCCCTTCAAACTGGTCCTTGCAAACATCAACAAAAGCACTTATCTAAGAATGGTTAAAAACAATTGGGGTTCTAAGGATATCAAATACAGTCAAGAAGCAAAAACTAAATGCAGCATTAAAAGGAAAAGAGACGAAAGTGAAATATAAACTTAGATTCACTGGTCAGCAGTGCTGACACTATAGGAATCCATCACATACTTCCTTTCATGGAAGCTCTTTTATTGATTAAAATGGAACAAACTCATTTCATCACTTAAGCAGAGGTAGCCGTTCAGAGCCATATGAGAACAATAAAGCAGAGATAAATAGCATACCACGTGTCATAAAAGGTTATGCTTCCTGGTAAAAAATGGTAGAATCGACATAGATCAAGACTACTACAGCTGACACTTTTAGCAGCAGGAACTTTTTTTACACCAAACTGTTAATGTCTTTTTAAATCCTCTCTCACGTTACAGTGACTGGACTGGTTTCTCAAGACACACACACTCTTTATCAGAAATGCATTACAATTAAATTACAAGCTTTCACGTAGAGAAGTCCTACCTGCAGAGTCTGGAAGATTGTATCTGGCCAACAGGGATACTCATCTGTTTAATTTGATCTCATTCTTCAACAAGAGGATCAGAAATCCCCTGCCCTTTTCATAGGAGACACCCCACCTCACCTTCTCCCCCAGGCACACACCAGTAGTTTACCCCAGATTCCTTACGGAGACTTTTCATCCCCCGCTCCTGCTTACTAGGGAGAGTAATCAATTTCTTTATTGTTCCACAAACACATCTCATGGGCCATAAAGTTTACTTTTTTTTTCAGCTGTGTGACAGTAATGCTTTCATTACATAAACAGCACAAGAAAACAAACTGGCAGTTAAAAAGTGTCCTATTATGCACTTGATTCTGTGTGGTGTTTCCAAGCACAGATCTTAAAGGAACCACATCCCAAAAGACTTCTACTTAATAAGATGGAGGACTTAAATCAAATTGGTGGTTTCAGTCTATGACTCAAAAGAACAGTGCCAGCCTTTAAAGATTGGAGTGTCAAAAATAAGCTGTGCTGGTACATGCATATTTTCATATATATATAAATTTTTATATATATATATATATATATATATATATGTATGTATGTAGGTAGGTATCTCCCTTCTGTTTCTATAGAATTTAATCTTCCAGAAGCAAAGTGAAGCCATTCTGGCTGCCAAAAGAATTCTGCAAATAGAAGCCAAAGTCTCTCTCTCTCCCTAAAATTTTCCCTTTGGAATAATTTCCCATTGCTTTCTACTAATGATAACAGTGAAAACATGGTAGTTTCCTCTCTGAGACTGAGCTAATGCTGTGTTGGATCACAAGCTGGGGAACCTGGGATAGGGAAGACCTGGGACTGGTACAAGCGACAGACCGGCATAGGGTTGTATGAGAGGGAAAGAACCACTGTGCCAGATGGCAGCTGGACATAGTTGGTGGCATCTCTCTAGGTGTGTCAGACAGACGCAGCCCTGATGATGGAACAGAAAGATTACTACAGACCTGACTGTACTTCTCATTACAGCTTTACTAGCTAAATCATCCTGGCAGCCACATCTATAAAGAGTGCAAAAAAGCACTTTGCACAATAAAGACATAGTGTCAGTGGCATAGTGGCATAGACTTTTTTGTCATTACACCAGGTATTTGCCAGCTGTAAATACATATATATATGTGAACATTTATTCCATGTTATAATTTATATGGTTAAAATATTACAGTGCATTTATGTATTATAATATTTACATATAAATAAATATTTGCACGACTAGCTGATGAATCTGCACTGGTAAATCTAAAAGCATAGACCTGTAGATAAGCGACATGAAATGCTGATCCATCAGGAACTAGGCAGTGAAGAGCTGAAACACTCCCCACACTTCCTTTGGTAATGCACACAGTGAGAGCATCTATTTTTGTCTTTGAGTCCCTGAACTTCAAAGTTCTCAAGACACTGTGGGGAAATCTATACTATTTAACTTCAGACATTTAACTCACTGACAGCACTTAGATGATGGTTTTCACGGCATAGTGAGTTGATATAATACTTTATTCCTAGCAAAAGGGACAACTCCTGTTCCCTCCTCCCACAGACTCCTCTCTACTCACAGCCATGCAGCCCACCAGTTACTTGTGCTATGTCTGATCTCACTTGGCTATGAACCTTTTAACTCACGAATCCAGTGGAAACTATTTTTGGCTGGGGGAAGGAAGAGCAGAAGGAGGAGTTGGCAAGACAGAGGAAGGAGGAAAGGAGGGAAGAGGAGAAAGGAAGACCTCTCTGTGTCAGTGGATATTTATAATAAATTGTAAATCCTCAATTTAAATGCAAAAGTTCAAAGAACTATTAAAAAATATCCCAGATATTGAAGCCTAAGTTCAAGGGAGAAATAATACTTTGGTAATGACACCGATTGCCTTTACAGTATCTGCATTTCCCTTGCACTATAATAAAGACTTCTTCCATTCATTTGTGCGGGAGCATAGACAGTCTCAGGAGATCTACAGAATCGTAATGGGTTTTCTTTTTACATAAACAAGCAGCTTTAATTTGATTAATATGTGATATGGAATCTATCAGCAAATAGCACCTTTGATCAAAATCTGCACTAAAGCCAGTTTCTTCCAGGATGTTTGATTTGCATGAAAAATTAGATGAAGCACAGTATGTTTGAACAGAGTAGATATCCATATCAGTATCTTTTTTTTGGTGTACATATTAATAACCACCACCTTTTCACAAAATGTCCAGTGGGCATTTTCTGATGGATATAACCAATTTACAAGATACAATGGTTTTGAAAAGAGGTTTGGCTCTTACAGTTCTGAAAACTGGCTCACACGTGTAACTCCTTTAAAAAAACTTTTCTTCTGAAACAAACGCAAATTCTTGTGGCAAGAAAATAATCAGAGATAATACTGAAATACTACCTCACATAAATCTCAACACAGGGTAGGAACACATGCACTGTCAGGGAAGTCTATCAACTAAAAACAGAAGAGAAAATTATTGATTTGTTTCTCCAACTTTTGCTATAGTTGCTTTTCAGCACTTATTTTGAAATCTAATTATTGTTGACAGAGATTGGGAAGCAAGCATATTAAGGCACCTAAATTTAGCATCCCTTGAGAAGTCTGAAGAAATAGCTTTGCCTTTTCTGTTTGTGTGCAGAGCTCCATGTTTTAACCTCCCCTCTGTTTTCATATTCTGCTTTTGTCAGAAGCATCTCCTCGGCTAAAATCACTACAACCATTTCTCTGAACAAGTCAAGGACCAACTTTAGCCAGCTGAGCATTAGATTTATATCTGAGTATGTCCTAGACATGTCAGCAAGAAAATTAACTGTGTGTTAGCATGAGGAAGAAACAAAAGCAAGACAATGAAATGGATGAAATCAGGTCTCAGACCTGCTGCAGGCAACTGTCTTCATTGTAAGGGTTACCGAGGTTTGTGCTAACTCACACCTCCCGAGGGGTCACTCCTGCTTCTCTGACCCCTCCTGTCCTCTCTGTGTCCTTTATGCTCCTGTAACTTCTCCCACTCCCCTCCTGCCTTTGCTGCTCTCTAGCGTAGCTGTGCTGTTGTCGGGGTGACTCCCACAACCCTACGGAGGGTTCTTGCAGGAATCACTGTGATATTGCCAGTGTTCAAAACCCTGACAGTTATTATGGTGCCCATGCATCTCCCCATCACTCTTGCAGGCACCACAGTTTCAGCATGCTCATTCTCAGCCGTGTGAACAGCACAGCCTGATGAGACTGCCATTGGAAAGATGTGCAAGTGGAAACTGTGAGCCAACACTTGGTTTATCTATTGGGTTAGCTAAAACAACATGCGTGGTGTCTTAGCGACATTGCACATTTAGAGAGTGCTTCATTTCTGGGTGCTGGGTCATGCCACCTCCACATTTATCTGAGGAGAAACCTTTTACAGCACTCCCCCAGCACTGCTTACTGCTCACAGCTCAGCTCTGCTGCCATAAACCCCCCGTGCCCCCAGCCTTCCCCACCTCTGTATGCAACTTCAGCATCTCATTTTCTAACTGGAAATACTTTGTACTGTAACATGAGGAGATGGCAAGCAGGCAAACAAGCAAGGACACTTCATGTCTTACAATCAAATCCATTTGATTTGAGCAGCATCATATTTTCCACTATCCGGCTGGACTAACTGTGACTTTGGAACAAAACAGCGTACAGCTATACTCTGTTCTTCGATCCACGACCTGCTTTGCAGGGGGCAAGAGAGGCAAAAAGGGACAGCAAAACATTATTCTTCAATTTCTGCTGTTTGCCAGTGAGAAACATCTCTAATCAGTGCAAATCTTTAGTCAAAGGGAAATTTTCTTCTGCTGGTGACAAGTTCTGCATAGCAGAGCCAAGCACGATTGCTAAGAGGTGAAGTGAAATCACACCAGTCAATGAGGCAGAGCCTGCTTCTGCAAGCGGCAGTTCCTTTGAATTAAGGGTTGTACCTTGGTCAGCACAATCGACTCCTGCTGTGGGCCCTGGGATGCCAAGAATGAGGTCAAAGAGGTGCAACATTATTAACGTTGTGTTTTAAGAACAAACCATTGTCCATTCTGCCTAACTGTGCTTTCCTTCTTTCTCAACCCCCATACTCACATTTATTGAGTGCTGGATATTTGCTGGACTAGTTCTGCTAACCATTACAGATTTCGTGTTGCACTTAGCATTTCATCAACCATGACTAAACCTGGACTTACAGAGGATGGGTCACAAGGAAGTAGAACTTCAAGACATAAAGAGAAATAGATTTATGGAGAAAAGGTCAATTTAAAATAGGTTTGGGTTTTTTTTCTAGCGTAATTGAATCTACATTCATTTTCAATTTAAAAAAAATTAAACTCAAATTATACTGCAGTAACTGCTCAAAGGAAGTCCAGTTAAAATAGAAGCAATTGAGTAAACAATTTCCTTTCCTTCCCACCCCCTTTTGTCCTGCTACAATGCATAGAATTTTTAGTTACAGGAATATGACATTTCTATTACATATCTGTGCTTGTATAAGTCTTTACAATCTTATTGATGGCTGCAAATTTGTTAAAGCTGCTCTAAGCCCTTTCAACCGAATATACTCAGTTACACTCCAGGGAATAATTGCTGCCCTCAGCTGTAGTATGACATAAACCCTTTCAATCTCATTTCCGTAATGTTTAAAAACAAGCAGCTCAGTCTTAGCAAAGATAGCGTTAAAAGGCTTAGCCCAATGTGGATGGTACTCGTCAAGAAGCATAACTAAACTTTCAAGTTATTTTATTGGTCTGTTCCCCAGAAACCCAATCTTTCAACAGCCAGATCATCACTAAGTGTTATTAGCAGAAAGCACTTTTCCTTGTCCCATGCTGGGAAATGCACACAGGCACTAATACCAAACATGCTGGATGCTTATTTCTCCACAGTCCTTGTATAAATGACACAACACCTTGAGTATTACATGGTTTACCTGCTGCTTACCCACCTTATGTCTTTTTCAGCCACTTTACCTTCTGCTAAGGACAGAAGTGATAGAAAACTAAGAGGCAGAATAGAGGAAAACTGAAAGATAAAACAACCCTTAAAAGTTAACCTGTTAGTAAAGCAGCATAAATGCTGTGGAAGACAAAGCTATTTTCATCTGCCCACTACTGAGTCTGCAACTTGGAACCTGCTGTTCATCCTGGTCCCTGATGTAGAAATCAGGGGCAATAGTTCTTAAAAAACAAATAAGCTGTTTTGTTAGTAGCAAAATTAACGAGGCCTGGCCTGCTGCAGATTTGTCCCTCCCAGGTCATGTCCCATTTGGATTCCCTAGTGTTTAATAAGAGGTGAGCTGACATTGCAGCCTTTACCGCCATGGGGGAACTAATTAATAATTCTCTCCTCTACCCACCTGTGAATTTTCATCAAACTTGAAGGAATTGCACACCTTTGAAGTCTCTACCTCCCTGCTGAATTTGCCTGAGATTAGTCACCGCGTTCAAAAAATGGAATGGGGAACAGAGAGACACAGACAAACATCATGGCTTTATAAATCTCATTCCTTTGGGAAACCCAGCTAGAAACAAAAGTTAAAAGCAGAGGAATACTTACAAATACATAACCAAAACTTAAAGGCAATGAAAAAAAGTGATATTATGACAGAAGAGTGTCTACAAATAGTGACAACAAGACTGTGTTTATGAAGAAGAAGAAAACAGGGAATCACAGCAGACTACTTGTAAGTGAAGTAGCTACTTATTAATAAAAAGCAAGGTAAATCCATCATTTCCTCCTCTGAGCTTAACACCACTCTTGATTTCCACCAGTGAAGGCTCTGAGTTATAAAATTAATCACATTTCATGATGCTTGGCTATAATCAGTCTACTGTAAAGTGCACATTAGACGTGCTGTTATTCAACCAAGACACTATTCTCAGCTATTTTTTGCCAAGAGTGAGGAAAGTGTAAGACTTTCCACAAGTCCGGTTCTACAGACTTTCCTTTACCCAGGTGCCCCAAGGACTTTCTGTGACTTCCTCACAGAAATAAAAGCAAGGGGTTTGTAAAGCCAAGCTAATCTAAAAACAAACTATACAGGGTCGTCAGCTCCTGTCTGACCTAGCCAGGGAATCTTGATATGAAGAGCTCAGGGTTTTTTTTCTTCTTTTCAAAACAAAGTTTCAGGAAAGTGTTCCTGACTTAAATTTCTTATGCAGTATGATATCACCTGTTATGGTTGAGCTGATTATGTGGCTTGTTGCTGCCCAGACTGTCATGACCCATGTGTTTGGTGTCTCTCCCTGTCCTTTTCCCAGCTACATGGTCCTGGCCAAGCTCTGGCACTCGTCTGACCCTGCCCTGGTCGATTCAACTCACTAAACCAGCAGGAAAGTAATTCAGTAAAAAAATGTAGGCTGCTCCCGTCAGAAGCGAAACCACCCCTTACTCTGTACAGATGGACTTGCTGGCCAATTCATGCTTCTCTGAAACTTCTCAGAAATAGTGAAACAAATGACAACATTTTGAGGCAGATGCAGCAGTTTTACGTCAACTGGAAATCCCTGCTTTCCGTGTTTCTAAGACATTCTGATATGAAAAAATGAAAACAAAAAGGGCTGTTGCTTACCATTTGTCTTCTGTTCTCTACCAGGTGGATGCCAACAATCCCTAGGAAAGATCCAAAGCCAAGCTAAGGCAAAGAACAAAACCAAGAGAAACACGTGAAGTCAGTTTATTTGGTCAACATACCAAAGCATTATAGTGTTGAGCTGATATATCATACAGATGGGCTAACTGTGGTGGGTCAGGGGAAAGGAGCCACACACCTGCTGGACATAAACCTTACAATGTAATGGGGAATGACCATAACTGCAGCTAGTTGGTATTTCAGAGCGAAACTTGTCATGTTACAACATGAATACAATACAATGGAAGCCTGTATGGACATATGTGCCTATAAGCTAGCCATTGTTACCATAGTCATGCAGAGTTTTACACACTGCAAAGCAAAAATCAAGCGAAGTAGGAGAAAACAACACTTACATTTGGCCCATACATCATTATTTTGGAAAATTGTAAAGCTTTAGGCAATTGCAGATAAACAGCTTTCCTCAAAAAATGGATGTCTTGCTGCTATGCAAGTGACCCAAGTTCAAACTTTTCAGGTTGGGTTTGTTTGACTTTAATGACTACCTATCACTATCTATGACTGTGTTTGACTTCAATGATTATGAGTGACTACCACACATCCCAGAAAAAGTCCTTGGTAAAACATCAAAAGGACCAGTATAGTTAGTTTCAACATGGGACAGCTGCAGCATCAATAGGAGAGAGAGGAGGAAGGGACGCTGGAGTAAGCTGGCTGTACTGTTCCTACAAGTGCTGCTTCAATGCCAGGCTGGCAGGAAAAGCCTCCTCCTTATGATGAGGTTTGAAGAGGTAGAAACTCCTCGGATTCGTGGTTAACACGAGGTAAAGCAGCAACAGGTGAGACCAACCTTTCACCAGACCATCCTGGAGTCAGGATTCCCACTGGGCTCACATGGGCTTGGAGAAAAGGGGTCTCCTTGGTGCCACACACCTGAGATGTAGCTGACAACAGACTCAGAAGCGGCCACAGCAGGAGAGCAGGTGTCAACAGGGTCTTTCCATAGAGCTCCCTCCTTGCCTTGCCTGGCCACAAGCTGCCCTGCAGTCACCTCAGTCTCAATCCCCCACCATTTCCACACTCCTTGCTCCCCTCTTCACTAGGGCTGACACTCTGCCATGCCCAGATACACCCCCAGTCAACCCCTCTGCTCCCACCCCACCCACCCCATGGACAGGGCATGACGTGTCTGCTAAGGTATCTAAGCCCCTGTCTGGAGCAAGGACTCTGAATCTGGTTGAGAGCCTCTCCTCCAAGCACAAGTTAAGTTTTTAAGGACTACGTGTCCCAGCCAAGGGCTTAAGCAATGCCCATGAACTCCTTGTTTTACGCACAACCGCTCACAGCAGAAAGCAAATCTCCTGCAAGCACTTTTACTCGCTCAGTGTCACAACAGGAATCTGTCACTCCCTCTCAAGAAAGCAAATGTAGGAAAAGGAGATTTGCTATAGAGTGCTTTGAGAAGATTTATGTGAAAGGGAAGCACAAGCACTAAAAGCAGAGGCTTTGAAAAAGAAAGAGTGCCTAAGTGCATCCATGCTGACAGCTGAATAGGAGAGAGACTTGGAACCGTGAGCAAGGACACTCTGTTCAGGGGACAGCAACTTTGTACATTAAGATAACTACATCAAAATGACACCTGGTTCCAAGCCCCATTTTTCATCCCAACAGGAGCCATCCATAAAGCCCCATTTATGGCTGATGCAGGGAACACAGAGAGGAGTAATATTATCCATGTGAAGAAAAAATGAGCAAATACGGAACAGTAGCAATTAAATCAGAAGGAGCAGGACCATAGATAGAGATCACGATGTAAGCCACAGCATTGCTGAGATTGGTTTAGGGCCATATGCACTGCTTTTTTTGTCTGTTTAGACAATAGATTTTGGGTTGGGAACTCTGGGAGTCCAGGTCAGTATGGTGACTGGGACAATTGGACACTGTAAGACTCCTGGTTGAAAGATTATAAAAATAGCAAATGAAAATAGTACAAGCAGTAGTCATAGAGAAGTGACATTAAATATTTCAGTATAAACAATATTTATAAGGAAATGAGGTTGGAGAAGCTCCAACTCTGGCTTTGCAGCCTGTCCCACAAAGACAGCCCTAAACCCAAACTGATGATCAAGCAGTAATCTACTAAACGCAGACACCTCTCAAAGTGGAACATTATACTAATTCATCTACACACAGAAATATTTTATGTTAAATTATATTGGATGCATAAATGCAGATAATACCTACCACTGTAAAAATGTCTTCAGTAAAAAGTTTTTTCCAAATAAGTGACAAGTGACCACAAAGGCAGAGAACTTAAGGCACCTATCTCATCTTGAAGCCAATATGAATTAAGCAGAAGACCAAATTATATTATGGATCTAGCCCTAAAGCCCTGCTCTGCGAATGCTTCTAGATGCAAGTAAATCTATGCAAGTGGATAGTCTTACTCACATTTGTAGGTGTTTGCAAGATAGGGACCAATTCTGCATGGTTTTTAAGACCAAAATCCCTTACCTAAGGTCAGTGGAGATTTAGATCTCACCTATCAGCTCTGAAGTTAGTATTTTACTACTGAATTCTATGAGAACTAGACCTTATTTTTAATTGTAATTAAAACTATCTGTCCTCATAATCTTTCTTTTCTTTGATCCCAGCTGTTAAACAGAATCATAGAATGGTTCAGGTTGGAAGGGACCTTAAAGATCATCGAGTTCCAACCTAAATAGGTGGCGTTGAATTCAGTCCCCTAGCTTTAGGCATCTAGAAGTTTGGGATCGGTGCCCTCTTGGTTTCCTAAGCTCCCTCTACCGTCAGTGGAGAAGAGAAGCACCTCTTGAGGGCTATTCAGCTCATCCTGAAAGAGGTGGCTGACTTTGCGCAGAGGTAGAAGAGAGGCCACCCCATAGTCCACCTGCCAGTGCTGCACTGGAGTCAATAACCTCTGGCAGGAACACAGCAATGCCATCATACACCTCTGTCTACGCTTTTGGCAAGATATCATGCAAGATTTGCGTAGCACCTTTAACTCTTGCTAAATGTTTGGGATATTTAGTGCATCAATGAAGTTTACACTAACAATTACCCGTCACTCACTCTCAGTTACTTCAATGATCCATCACATGTGCACAAAAAGAATTCTGAATTTTATGAAAATGATTTGGCTCCAACAATCTTCTGAGGGGCAAAATTATTAATAAAAAGTTTTGTTTTCAAAGTGTTCTTATAAATTCCAGCTATTCTCTCTAGTTATTAATAGTGACTCCAAGATTTAAAAAAAAATATTTGAGTAGATTATACTTTTCAAATGAGTGAATAGACATTGTGTTATTTCTAAAAGAAACTAAATGCTGAATTAAACTGGTTTATGCACATAGGTTTATTACTTATTACACTTATTAAAGACAATAGTTTAAAAATTAAAGTTCTTTCAAGGAAATGAATGCAGCTAACATGGTCTTCTAAAACATTTTAATTCAAATTACAGAAAAAGAAGAGACCTTTATCAGTATTAATCTATCTATTTTAGCTTAATGAAAGGAAAATTCATTCTTTTAAGGTTTTATTCTTGGAACTACTTTTTGTTCTATTTTTAAAACACCACTCCCTATAGATCATTATCCCAAAATTATCTTTCTGAAAGACCTGTTCTCAGCATGACACTAAGATGTAAGAGGATTTGCTTAGGAGGAACAGTTCTAACTCACAAATTATTAATGACAGTGCAAAATGTATGCACAGTGTTAAAAGATATATATCCCTCTTTTCTGGGCATTTCATTCCATAGAGAACAAGAAGTACAGCACCTTACAACAGATTTTAGTCATGTTGGAGACACATACCTAAGTAAGTGCCTAACTCTAAGTGCATGAGTTTCTTCCTTCACCTTGCACCCTCTGCCTCCTCTTGGCTGGCTTGGGGAGACCAAACGAGGCAGATGGGCCTTTCTCTATTTGCTGCCCGTACTCCTCTATTTTAAAACTCAAGACCAGGTATCCCAAAAAACTTTTTGCCTCCAGGGGTTTTCCACCCTTTTGGATATGTATGATCTCTTCTTCTGAGATCAGAAAGGAGGAGGATCAGAAAGGGAGTTGAATTGGCACCACAGGACAAAGCAGATGCAACTCAAACCTTGTGCCCAGTGCAGGAACGTGTTTAAGCAGTCTGTTCCCAAGGCAAAAACAAGACCAAGGATTTCAGAACGGGGTCTTGTACAAGAGGACTGAAAGCAAGACTGCACAAGAAGATGTTAGGAAGGCTGCAGGGAGAAGTTCCATATGCCCATCTGCAGACCTCTCCCTGCAACAGACCCAGCAGAATTCCTGGCACACGGACACAAGACCAAAGTGACATTTCATCAATGTAGTAAACCTCTAAAAGGGCTTTTAAATCTATCCCATGCTTACCGTCCAGTTACTTACATGCCCACATTTAACAGAGATCAGTGGGATGTCAAGCCCAGGTTCTCACATAGTCCCCCAAGCCCAGCACACTGCAGCCTGGACACCCTTGTGCTGCCTAACAGCCTCTCTTTTGGGGCACTACAGAAAAACAGAGTTTATCCCCCGACCTCATCACACCTTAGAACTAGATCAAAACAAAGGAGCACCTCTATCCTAAGAAATGCAACAAGACTGAATTTTCTTTTTTTTTTTTTTTATTCAATGCCATAGGACTGAATTTTCTTCTTTTTTTCATTCAATCAGAGCTTCCTGTATCCAGCTGATAATAATTAATCTGGTCGGTACCTAATAATCTAAAATAGGTTTCTTTACTCACAACGATGCCTGGGTAGTAGCCTCCCACGGTAACATTTTCTGTTCTTGTGGTAGCTGCCAGACCTATGGTCAGTATGAAAACAGACACTACCAGCAGAGCGACTGTGAACCAAAGGGAAGTCTTCTTCCTTTTTGCAAATTGTCCTGGAGGGAGTGGGGAGACAAAAAGAAAAAAAAAAGAGAGAGAGAGAGCTTTTCATTGCAATTATGGTAGAACAAACACAAAATAACAGAAGATTTTCTTTTGTTAATCTTTTCTGGTGTTAACCCATCGTTGTTCTCCCACTAAGGAAAAGAGCTGGCAGACAACAGGGGGAATTAAAAACCACAGAGTTAGCTAGAGCTCAGCACAACTTAATACACACGCATTGGGTACACACATGAGATGAGTTTTTAATAAGCTGAACTGAAAGTCAGTGAGAATGATAATTATGCCTTGTCTTCAGTAACATTTATAATTAAGTGTTGCTCACATCCCTAAGTCAGATCCTGCACGCCTTAAACAGTTACCTACGTAAGTGCAACTTTACTGAAGACAATTATCATCTATTGAGCTTAGGCAAGTCTTTCACCTGCACGTACAAAGTCTTCCTGCTAAAGATCAAGAAATAATTCATAAGACTCTCCAGACATCTCCAGACATCTCCCCTCCAGCCTTTGCCCCAGCTGCCTGTCTCTGGCAATTCCCTGTTAATCCATGGAGGGTCACTGGGGCATGGAAACGGAGAGGTTCTTCATTATCAATCATTTCTTCACCAAGTGTTCGGGGTTAAAGGCAGTTCTTTCAATGCAGCCAGTTGACATGGGCAAGAGGGGAAAGAAAACGTCAGATGTAACTCCACAGATCAGTTGCCCTTCCCATAAACTAAAATGATCCATTCAATATGTCTACCAGATTTTAAATAATATCTGATGTCCTTGCTGCATTCTATCACCTTTGAAAAGTCATGGAGATTGGGGAATCCCAAATATTTGAAGAAAGGCAAATGCTCCACCTACCTTTGAAAAAGGCCAAAATGATTATTTGGGGAATTACAAGCCTCAAGGAATTACAACCTCACTTTGATTCCTGGGAAGCTGGGACCAAAACTATGAAGCAAATCCTGTTGTAAGACATTTCTGGGCACATAAAGAAAAGGTGATTGGCAACAGTCAGCGTGGATTTACCACAGCCGAATCACGTCTGACCAACCCAGGTGCCTGCTATGACAAAATGACTGGACGTGTGGAGCAGTGGATGTCTTTTACCTTAAATTTAGCAAGGCTTTTAACACAGTATCCCACAACATTCTCATAACTCAGTTGAGATGGTTAAAAAATCAGCTGCATTGTTGGGCTCAGAGGGAGTGGTTAATAGATGGTACTCTACCTAGAGGCCAGTAGCAAGTGGACTACCATGAGAGTCTGTCTTGGTACCTGTCCGATTTAGTGTATTCATCAATGACCTAGAGAAAGTGCTGGCATACCTGCTGATCAAGCTGGCAGATGACACGAAACCAGGAGGGGCAGTCAATGCCATGGAGGGCAGGGTTGCCATTTAAAGGGATCTAGGCAGGCTGGAAAAATGTGCCAGCAGAAACCTTACAGAATCCAACAGAGAGATGCAAAGTCCTGAGCAAAGGAAAGAACAACGCCTTACAATGATACAGGTAAGGGACAGCCAGGCTGGGGAGCAGCTCTGCTGAAAGGGACCTGAGGGTGTTGGTGTTCAGTGAGCTGAACAGGAACCAGCAGTGTGCCCTGGCAACAGCATCCTGGGCTGTATTAACAGGAGCATCATTAATAGATCAGAGGAGTAACTACACCCCACTATTCATAACTTTTTAGACCACATATTATATATTAGACCCAGTTTTGGGCCCCCAGTACAGGAAATAGATCAATTAACTGCAGTGAATTCAACAGAGGATGTCAAAGAAGGTCGGGGGCTGGCATACTTGCTGTATGAGAAGAGGCTGAGGGAACAGGGCTTGCTCAGCCTATAGATGAGATGGCTTTTGTCAGGGCTAGTAGTAGTCTTCCAGTGCTTGTGAGGTGGTTGTCAAGAGGACAGACTCAGGCTCTTCATGGTGGTGCACAGCAGGAGGACAAAAGACAGTGGACATAAACTGAAACACATTAAGTGTTTCAGACTGGATATATGGAGAAAAAAATTCAACATTAGGACAGTCAAGCATCGGAACAGGTTGCCCAAAGAGGTTGTGTTGTCTCCATCCTCGGAGGTTTTCAAGATCCAACCACAAAAAGCCCTGAGCAACCTGGTCTGACCTCATAGTTGACCCTGCTTTGAGCAGAAGGTTTGACTAGCAAGTTCCTGAGGTACCTTCCCACCTGAATTATTCAATGGTTTTGTGATAGTCAAGACAGCTAGACTAAAGGTGGCTTGGGTATGTGTGTTCATATCCACTGTTATAAAACTGCAGCTGCAATGTAGACACACTCTAAAAGGATGTAGGAACACAAACCTTCTGAAAGTCAACGGAACAGATGCTCCTCAGTCAAGTGTTTCTGAAATCACTGAATGTCTGCTTTTATGAAAAGTGTCTGAGGAGACAAGCCTCCACATTTTTCTCAAAGTAACACCTGTACTGGCAAAGGTTAATCAGATCGCACGGAGATAAACTAAGGGTCCAACCTGCCCTAAGTAATATTTGTAAAGCAGCGTAGTATCTCCAGATGAAAAAAGCTACAGCTGCAAAGGGCTCCTACTATTAGCTCCCTTTGCTATTTCAGTAATGTTGGCTCCCAAGATTTTTCGAGTCTTTTGTTTACTGGTGTTTGTAGCAGTTGCCACGCAGTTTTTTGGATCTGCTTTTACTGTATCTACCAGCCAAAACCCAATGTCAGGCTGTTCCCTCAGGATCCCTGTCCACAGCACAGACAGAGGGGCTGGCCCAGCCTTCTTCCCTGACACTCTCTATGGCAGGGCTTGGACCGAAGGCTGACCATATACAAGAACAGCCAAATTAAGAGCAGAGGAAATGTTGCTGTCAGTATTTCTAAGCTGAATTTTCTTCCAACAGTGACGTTCTTGTAGTGCAGGAGACAGTCAATGTAGGGTATTGACTTTCCAATTTTTTAATACTGGAGTGACTCTCAGAATAATTTTGACATTTAGCCCCTTTAACATTTTAACAATGATTCAGAATGAACATATAAACTCTTAGTCTGGACCTTACTCCAATTTAGTTATAGCTTCAAACTCTTATCTCTAGTATACCAAAAATCAAGCATGTAGAAAGAAATCTTCTCATCATATCCTTATTAGTGTGAGCTTGAGACCAGGGTCAACAGAGAATGTGAATATGTTATTCCTTCTATCAGCAATATTCTTCAGCAGTTTTGGCCAGTGACGCATTAACTGAGTTTTGATACTGCACCAGTGGGCACTACAGTAAAAGTTGGGAGATAAATTAGAGAGGTAATGCTGCTTCCACATCACTGGCTTGTGCTCTGCCTGCCATAGACTTAAATTGTGCGCAAAAAGGAACAGTCCCAGAAACACTCTCTGCTTTGCGTGCTAAATATCTGTTAGCAAAGTACCTGCTTGAGCCACTCAGCCCCACTACTCCAACGGAAGGAAAGAGAACACTGCCAGGACAAGGAGGACAGACACCAGACTGCTGTCTCCTTGGGAGAGAGAAAGACCCTTGAGGAGAGAAATTGAGATCATCCTCCAGAGAGTAAAAAGTGCCTCCTGAAGACTAAGATCTGCTGGACTCAGCAAAACCTTGCGTCCGTTCATCAGTTGCAGAAAACAAAATTGTATTTACAATGCTCCGTTCATGATGGCTGGGGGATAAATTTAATTTGTAGGAAGACTACAGAAAATGAATGGTTTCGTGGGGAGGGTATAGATCAGATTGCTGGTAGACTGCAAAGTGATGGATCTAATGATGAATGGTAGGGTCTAGATTTGAATGAAGCAAAGGGTGAGTTGAAAAGGAGAACAAACAAATTTATGATGAAACATGTCCATGGTATGGCATGAGTCTGACAGTCAAAGGAAAGAAAGAATAAAGTGAAACAGCATCTCTCAACTCTGGAAAACTTGCATATGAGCTGCAATTTAACTTTTAAGGAGTCTACATTTAGACCAAGGCACCTATACTTTGCTAACTTCACTGCTCCTTTTAAAATCCAGCTCTAGATGTCACAAAGTCTATTAAAAAGTGTGGAATGATTTTTTGCAAGGAAAGAATTGCTGCAGGATGTAGCAATTTGCTGGGATCACCATCACATTTGCTGAATATTAGCACCACAAAATTTCATACCTTCCTCTTTGATCTAGTTAAGGTGATCTAAATGGAATTCAATGGATTTCAAATAATGCCCCAGCCCAATGTACATTAGCATCCTAATATGAAAAAAGATAAGGGAAGAAAGTTTTGTAGCAGAAAAAAACAGTGCATTTTTAATATCTAATGAATATTACTAAAAATTGTGACATGCTTCAGGGAGTGGCATTAACCATACACAGTAAGATAATTTAAACAGAAATTCACCATAGACAGAGGAGTGTAGTATCAAAGGTATCTGCTGCTTTGCTGCTATCAAGAAAATATTTAAGGGAAAATCTTTGCAGCTAAATTAATAATTTTTAACTACTGCAGTGCTCACTTCAGTGCCATCTCTCTCTTGGCTACAGTTCTCATTGTGTATTTTCAAAAAAGGTTTATGCCAGTGAAATGGAATTAATTCTACATTGCCTTCCAAAATTAAACGTGATGGACTGAGGTGCTTAAAAGAGATATTCACACCTGCTGTTGGTGATTATTTTCCCTTTTCTGATTAAATGCTTGACTTGTCCAGAGGGCTGAACTAATTAAACCAGATGCAACAGCATTCGTTTCAAGCCACAAGATAGCAGACTTTTTAAGGCACATCTCTTATCTTTATTAGGAATTTGTGGAGGAAGAATTCACGAGTGTGTTACATATTCAAGACCATAGGAAACATTATTGTACTCTTTTACAATTTTACTTTAAAAAAAATAAAACAATAAAAACAACAAAACCCAAACAAAAAAACCAAACCCACAAACCCCGCTATACTATGTCGTATAGCTATAGTAAGTGATACCATGCAGTACCGCTATGACTTCATTGCTTTGGCAGCAATTGTTTCACTAATAAATAATGTAACGAGCAGCTAATCGCTAGTTTAAAGCTAGGATATACGTTCTGCTTTTTCAGCTGCTTACCTGGAAACATTTTTAAGTTGCAGCACATCTTTCGCTGCTACCTTTTCAACACTGATACCATTTTTCCTCCAAATTTAAGAAAAAAAAATAACTTTTTTTAACTGGCTGTTACAATCCTTGGCTACACAGCGAAGTCTATCCTTTCAAACACTACACACACAGAGTCATTCCTACCAATAAGTTCTGCAATTTCTCGACTTCAGTGAAGCTCGCTGGAATAATGAAATGTTTGTCCTTTCTCTAGCGTATGCCGCTAATTTTTCAGGAGGCGCGCTGTCAGTACAAGCCGCGCATCGCCTTCAGCAACGAACCCCTCAATTCGTAGAAAGCGGAGGAAGGAAACCCGGCTGCCACCCGGCTCGGATGCGACCCGACCACAAGCCTGTCACCGCCGGCCGCCCGGCACCCCGCCAAGCCCCGCACCCCGCTCCTGCAATAGCAACTGCCCCTTTTCATCCAGCAGAGGAGGATTTACATTCATTTTCCATTAACGTCCCACGTAAAGCTATTCGTTCCAATGCCAAACCGCCGGCACGGCGATTCATTAAGCGCGGCGGAAAGCTCAAAGAAAAATAATCGGTATTTTTCTCAGGGAGGGAGAGTAAGACAGACGGCGTGACCCGCACAGGCTGAAATCCCCCGGTGTCCCCGCTCCGAGGGGCACAGCCCCGGCTTGTGCCCCGTTAACCCAGGCGGGGGCAGCTGCGCCTTCCCGGGGGAAGCCCCCAGCTCGCCTCCCCGCCTCGCCTGGACTGCGGGGTCCTGCTGCCGCCTCCCGCCGCCTCCCCGGGGCAGGAAAGTTGCGGCGGGGCCGGTGCCGGGGCTCACCTGTGGGGTCCAGCACGGCCAGAGGACCCGATACCGCGGGGGCGGGCGGCGGCGCCATCATCTTCCGCGGGCGCCTCCGCTCCGCGCCTCGCCGCGCTGCGGCCGGCGCCGGCCGCGGGGTGCGGAGGGCCCGGCGGGCCCGCCCCGCGGGGGAGCGCGGTGGGAGGCAGTGGCGGGGCGGGGCGGGGCGAGCGGCGCTTGCCCCCCGGCGAGCGCCGGTGGCGACGGCCGATGCTCGCCCCCCCCCCCCACCTCAGCCCCGCGGCTGAAGGCGGCGGGTCCCCGCAGCCCTGCCGCCCTCGCCCGCCCAAAGCCCCACGGGCTGGAGGGGTCGCGTTCACCGGCCGTTCGGTGGCCCCCGGGACGAGCTCCCTTGTGGACGGGCGCACTGGGTCTCTCGGCCCCGGGTCCCTGAGGCACCGCACACTCGCCTTGCCCGGGTCCACCCACCCTGCCCAAAAACTGAGACGCGTCACAAAGTCCCCCAGGTCGGCTCCAGGTGGGGGCCCATCTCCTCACTGCTTTCCGGTTTCTCCTTTACAAGGCACTGCTCTCCTCGTGTTTCAGTTGGACACCCTTTTCCTCCCACCATAGCACAGAATCACAGAATGGTGGGGGTTGGAAAGGACCTTTGGAGATCATCTAGTCTAACCCCCCTGCCAAAGCAGGTTCACCCGGAGCAAGCTGGACAGGAACGCAGCCGCGTGGGTTTTTAATATCTTCAGAGAAGGAGACTCCACAAGCTCTCTGGGCAGCCTGTTCCAGTGCTCTGTCATCCTTAAAGAAGTTTTTCCTTATATTGAGATGGAATTTCCCATGTTCCAGTTTGTGCCCATTGCTCCTTGCCCTGTCACTGGGCACCACTGAAAAAAGTCTGGCCCCATCCTCTAGACACCTGCCCTTTAGATATTTATAAGCATTGATGGATCCCCTCTCAGTCTTCTCCAGGCTAAACAGACCCAGGTCTCTCAGCCTTTCCTCATGAGAGGTGCTCCATTCCCTTGATCACCTTCGTAGCCTCCGCTGGACTCTCTCCAGCAGTTCCCTGTCCTTCTTGAAATAGAGAGCCCAGAACTGGACACAGTGCTCCAGATGTGGCCTCACCAGGGCAGAGTAGAAGGGGAGAATGACCTCCCTTGAACTGCTGGCCACTCTCTTTTTAATGCACCCCAGGAGACCATTGGCGTTCTTGGCCACAAGGGCATCATGAGCAGCTCATCTCCAGGCTGACCTTTGAGTGTGTATGTGGGAGGGAGGGGGCGAGGACGAGGTCTTCATTTGTGAGGTGGGCAATAACTTAATTCATTACGTGTTCTACCTGTGTCTCAGGCTTGCCTTCACTTCTGGATTTGTTCTTGGCCTATGGCAGTGCACTAGTTTGTCACATTGTGGAGATCAGAATTATCAAGCTTTCCTTTCAGCTTTCCTCTTCCCTTTTTTTAAAGAAAATAAATCAATATCAATCAGAAAAACAATACCACAGCAATCTGAAATATTAATAAAATTAATAACAGGCATCTTGGAGACAGAGGTTAAGGTAGGCATAGGCTAAGATAGGCAACATCAGTGCTCAGATACTGTAGAGCTGTTATTTTTCTTACATGGTGGCTATCAATTTCTGAACCTCACTGGCTCCCTCCTTCCATCTCAGTTTCCATTCTCACAGCAGATGCTGCCACTTGTCCTCCTGCTACCCAGGAACTGCTAGCTGCTGATCCGAGTGCTACCAACTGCAGGGATGTGTGACTTCTTCCTGAAAGACTCTGGGAACAACTGAGAAGAAACAGCCTACAGCTGCTGTGCTGTTTTGGTGCCTGCTGTTGCTTTTGCAGGACATTTCCACAGCAGAGAATGTAACAGCATTTTCTTGTGGGCAATGTTTTTGATAGTCTGCCAAGAGCTTTGCTTACACTAAGGCGTGTTCTCCCACTTGCAACAAACACAAGTCTAACATTCTTGTTTTTCTTTTGCTCAAACATCTAAATGTATACATGTGTATGTATTTAACTTCTTCAGTCTTTGGCTGATTTCCCTGGAAAATGGTTACATGGAAAGAGACAACTTTCTCAGGTACCACCTCTAGTCTGTGAAGCCAAGTAAGCCAGGAGCTAAGGCCGACCATGAAGCCACCTTTTTTCTCCTTAACGTTCCTCTAACCTGGAGGGGTTAAAGAAAATAGAAAAATTAGGACAGAGGTAGTATTTGTTCTACCTATTAATTGGTAATTATTAATAGAAATTAATGAAGCAATAGATTGAGAAGACAGAAGAGGTGATGGTACAAATAAAACATTTCTTTGAAAGTAACCGTGGATAAGAGTGATGAAAAAGCCTCCAAATCTGATAAAGACCCTCAGGTTCAGGTCTGAGGGTCTGATGATAGAGATTTCCACCAATGCTAAATAACAGGGAGGGCTGGGGAAGACTTTAATTCCCCAAGCAGTTTGGAAAACGAATATCATATCTATTCTTGGGTGTGACAGGCAATAAACTTTTTCTACTAGCAGCCACCGAACAGACCCAACAGGCCAGAGGGAAGTTGCTTTAGAACTCTTTTCAGTAAATGAAAAGGATTTTATTACAGAAAATAACCTTTGATGAAGGCTCATGTTTTTCACTGCAAATTTCAGGAGAGTCAGAAATAGATCTGGTCCTACAATCCTGGATATCAGAGGGCAAACATTAAGAAACTATGGAAAAATGACTTGTGAGACTGCCTGGACCTAAACTTCAAGCATTTGAATGTGGAGGAATCATGGACTTACTTTAAGTGCAAAATGAAAAATCCTGTATAGCACTTTCATCTCCTAAAAGAGATCGGAATAGATCAGCTGTAGACCTAATGGATAAGTAACTACCTGAAAGAGGGTATTTAAGTAGTGAGTGAACCTACAGGAAAGGAAATAGGAGAGCTACAGTTTGCAGGGTTAGAAACTGCAGAACCAGAGAGAAAGAATGGATAAAAATCTACCTGAGCCAGATGTTGCGAAGAAAAGGATAGCAGATAGCAAAGAATTCTTCAACTATATAAATAAAAATGATTCAAAGAGGGAAGAGGTATGGTCGCTAAACACCAGGAATGGGATGAAAATTGAGGTTGCTCCAAATCATGAATGAATACATTGCCTCAGTTTTCAATCAAAAAATTCTTTATATGAGGGTATTGGCAGAGAATCTAAAGCAAGTGAGGATAATGTAAATGATGACATCAGCAGATGTGAAGTAGAAGCATAACTTGGGCTGTTTCTTGTGACAGGCCCAGGAAAATTGCACCCCAAATGCTGAAAGAATCAGTGGCTATCTTTTCAAGTCCTGAGCAATGTTTTCAATGAATCAGCCAAGTTGGAGGTGAAGCACTATTACTAGAGAATAGGAAACCTCTTTTTTTATAAAAAGGCAGAGGAAATTGAGGGGAACAGCAACTCCACACCCTGTTGATTTGACTGGGGAAAGTCTTAGAGGTAAGAGAAAAATGAGTTCAACTACAGTATGGTTCATCAAAGCTAGATCATGTCAGCCTGACAAGATCTTTGATAAGGTAAGTGATTCCTGAGGCAAAAGCAATGCAGTGAAGCAAATCTGTCTGGATTATGCTACACATTTCATAGAGACCTTCAGAGAAAATGACTTAACATGGAGCAGACAGCTACAAGTATGGGTCACCATCAGGTATGGAGATTGCTAAAGGGAAGCCAAGATGCTGAAAGAGCCAGGCTGTCTGAGGTACACCTCAGGGATCAGTCCAGAGGCAAGATCACCAGTGTATAATGAGGTGGTGCTGTCTTTGGGGGAAGGTTTTTTGCTTGTTTTTAATAAAATTCAAAGCAAAACCCTATTCCTTCCAGCCTTCCTCCGTGACTCCTGCTCTCAGCAGGGGTTTGTTTCCCAGGCCCAGGTTCAGAGATCCAGTCACAGAGACTACCAGCGTGAAGCAGTTTAAATGACCCCAATGCTCTTAACTCTTTACCATAGTACTTGGACTGCTTTTGTATTCTTCAAAAAGTTTGGGGCCTGTCTCCTCCTCCCATTATTTGAACCCCCAGCAGAAAGGTAAGCCAGTCATCACTGAGGCTAAACTCAGGATTCATACTAGGCCAGCTTGCCCAGTCACACAGGGTCATGACGATGAGGTAAGTAGATTTCCTTTGTTCATAATTTATAAATAGTATTTATTGGCATAGTTACAGGTACAATCCCTCTAGGAATATGTTGCCTTAGTTCAGCTGAGCAGTATAAGGAAATCATGCAGGAAGTGAAAGGAACAAGAGAAGTAGCCATAAGGTTGAGGTTAATGACCTCTGACCATTTAACTAAAATAGTCAATGGCTATTAAAAGACTGCTGGACAATCCCCTTCAAAAATTCTGCTTCCTGGTGCCAGCCAGTTTCCAAGGTGTGGTGTGGTTTTATTAGGAGATTTAAAAGACTGCCAGCTTAAAAAGGGACTTAAGAAGGTATAGCTATTCATAACATTATTCAGAGACATCTGAGATAGATGAATGACACACGGTCACATGTTTGTCAAAGGAAGGTTTAAAGTCTTTAATTGCCTTCCGTAGACTTTTCATCCATTCATTTGTGCAGTCAGTTTTTGAACTCTGTAAACTTTTAGCATTCACAACATGTTGTCACAAGGAGCTCTGTGGATATCTGTGTGCTGTGTGAATGAGTGGGATATCCCAGTGGGAGCAAGAAGCAAACTGAAAAGAGCAAGGTAAAAGTCAAGTTAAATGTCAGGTATATTTGGAGTCATAGGAGAATGTACCAAGGAAAGGTACATTGCCCTTACAAAAAAACCCCAATTGCTACATGATACCAAAAGTCGCTTTGGTCATTTATTTCTTAATAAAGCTAGATAATAAGAAGTCATATGGATGATGTACAAGAGACTACTCTTGCGATGTAGCTCATAACCATATCAAGGCAATATTGTGAGAAATGGACTTGACTTTGCTGAAGACTGACAACTGTCTCTTAGCTGGGCTGATGACAATGCTGCTTCTTTCAGGAAAAACTTATGGATCACTGAAAGAAGGGAATTAATCTCATAAGAAAGGAAGACAAAACAAAATGTGAGGGGTAACCAAAAGGCAGAGATGAAGGTCTTTTGCAGTACTTTGGAGACAGGCATGACAAGATGCAAAGCTGTCAAATATAACATATTCAGAGTCCTTATATTTATATGTCCCCATTAGCACAGACATGAAATATCAGAAGACATACAACCCATGATATGAATGTGCTACTATGAAAACGAAACATGCTAAGGCTTTGCGTAAATCTATAACAAAGAAATGAAGTCACTGTACCCTAATCTTACTTCATGGAACAATCAACATGGTTCTAGTAAAGCAGAAGAGTATCTTTTCCTTTAGGTGCCTTCTGAAGGATTGACTCAGCATAGAAATAAAATCTCTGAAAATTGAACTCTTCCTTTGATAAAGTGACTTTCTTTGGAGAGTCATAGGTCAATGACTGAGAGGTACAGAAATAACATAGCAGACCTTTGTTAGGAAATTCCTATTGGAAGAAATAACCCAGTGTTATAGTGAAGACTGCACAACAGAAAGCCTTTTTATTGGAAAAAATCTCTGAAAACTAAAGTAAAAAAGGGTTTTCAGAGAAGTACCTGGTTTTGAAATATTCTTATCTTGATAGAGCCTAAGTTTATATAAACTGGATGTGTATCTCTGCAAGATGATTAATAAAGGTATGTTTGAAATTCACCAAAAATAACACATCAGACATGTGACTGAACAAAAAAACCAAAACACCCTTAGTTTGTGTTGTGAACTGTTACATTAATTTGTACATAGGTAAAAATGTTTACACAGAGGTACTTATACCAGCCCAAACAGGAACAGATCATCAATTTTTGGAATGCGTGAGGAAACTCCTCTGGAAAATGCAGCTTAAATTTCAAAAATATGCCATCACCAAAAGAATAAATCAACCTGAAATACAGATGTGGTAATGATATTTTTATAACAGGTGTAATTTAAATTACACTTCTAAGCAGTAAACATAAAGTTTGATTAATTATTTTGCCCATCGCAAGGCATCTTAAAAAATCCCTCTAACACAGTGAATTATACTACCCATTGAAATTATAAATTTTTTTTAAAGCCCAGGAGTAAGCAAGGCATCCCGTACCTTTGCTCATATCAGCTGGTGCCTAATTTAGTCAGGTGCCCTTCATGTCTCCTGCAGTAGACACTGTTAAAGTCAAGGGCAATGTATAATATAACCTCAGTGAGGGAAAAGAGTTCCTTGCACCTGTCTCTTCCCATGTAAGGTCGTTTCCTCAGTATATTCTCAACAGCTCTGCTCAGTTCAGTTTTAAAGGCTCAGTTATGAGGTTCTCCTCCTTTCTCTTGACAGGCTCTTTTACAGTTTAATGGAAACTGAGGAGACTCAAGAGCCAAGTTCCACACTGAGAACCCCCTCAAGAGTTGTAATCTACTGCAACATTTGTCAAACTGACCTTCTAATTGTTTTATTGATGTACTTCTTAAATAACTCACAGTACTCTTCAGAAACTCTGGACAATGAAATATGAAATTAGAGTAATATTCTGACACGCTCTGCAGTTTCCGCTGTATCAAAAACATCTTGGTAAGGAGAACAGCAAAGTTTGGTAGTGTGGCTCAACTGGGAAGAAGAGAGCAGAGGGAGAGGGTGAGCAGAGACGAGCGGGTCAGCCTTTGAAGCTCATTCTAGAAGGAAATGCACCGGCTGTGGAAAGGTATCCCAGTAATGGGATCTCAGAGAATGGGTCTCTTTGTCCCTCACAGAGAGTCCTTAGGAACCAGCCGGGTAATTATTTAGATTGAGATAGGATGATGGGCACTTATAGTAGCCCAGTGTCTCTCCAGTGCACACATCCATTGAAAAGATCACAACCGCGGCATTTATTTTGCACAGGAGAGAAGCATCTTGCCAGTTTTTAAAAGCTTGTGTTTCGCATTAAACAAAGACATTGCAGGTGTAACAGAAAGAAGGCCATAAAACCTGATTTAGAGGCTGGGTCCTCCTTCAGGACGTTGTGTGATCTAGCTGGAGAGATGAGGATTCCAGGCTACTTGGCAGATTAGGGTAGCGAACAGGGTGAATGACATTTAGCTGGAGACAGTGTAGGGTACGCAAAAAGCAAGTGGGCTCTGGATCAGCACAGTGTCTTGGAGCAGCCACTGCTTTAGCTCAGCTGTGCCTTTCAGCCCTGGAAGGGGCCTCCTTGACATCATCCCACTTGTGGCTGTACCCATGTGGGCTCAAAAGCAGCAGAGGAACTTGGCCTTTCATTTTAAAAGGAAGGATGATGCTCCATTCCCTGTTGATACCTCTGTGGGGAAGAAATTCTTCAATTAAAAGTTAAAATGTCAGCACTTTATCTTCCAAATTCTGAGCTTGGTTCATTATGGCAGCACAAAGGAAGGGCTACAGCCTGGTTTATTTCTTCTGCTTGATTTGAAAGTACCAGAATTAATGGTGCATGTGGTGACATGGACTGCTTGTGGAGATAAAGAGGAGACGTAGGGTTGAAATAAAAAAAGGTGACAGGTTTTAAAATGCATTCTCTATCCTCAGGGCCAAGACACTTTCAGCAGCAGTTTAGAGTCTTTCAGTCACATTGTTTTGTAAAATACTAAATTATCGATAAAGGAAAGAGAGTTAAAAGTAGCTGGTGGACCATGACTTGCTGCCGGGAAGGTTTAACCATCCAGGAGATTGACTATGGCTTGCTGCCATGGAGGTTTAGACATCCAAGTAAAGGACAAAAGATGCAGAGCCACTGCAACTCAAAGCATTTCACAAAGGAAAAAATGCACAGAATTAAAATACATTTGGAGATTTTTTTTAAAGTGTTTTCCTTTCCTCCCCTGCCTCTTTTTTAAGCTTTGCGGCCCTCATTTTCACAGTGGTCAAGGGGAACACATTACGTGTCTTCCTCTTTTTCCCTCCGACCTCACTGTCCAAACAAAGTGTTCTGTGAAGCCATCATATTCTGATGCTAATGACAGCAATAAACTTGGTCTAGGAAGCACACATCACTTCTAGGTTTCTCATGTCCCTAATTTTTGTCTCTTTCAGTTGTCAGTCATAGACGTTTCTCCTGACCTCAAAGCTGTCACTTAAGCAGCAAAGTCCCTGTGCCTTGTGTAGTTTGATCACGAGGACATTTTCCACAGTGCAGGAGACCCACAAGAACCCAAGAGAAACCTCTATTGGCTGAAAAGATTTAAGCCATGAATAAACGTTGAGATGGGATTAAAACAACCATGACTCAGACTGTTATTTGCAAGGCCTGCATCCCCGTTAATAAACCTCCTTCTTTCCTGTCTGTGGATCCCCACAGATGGAGCTCTTAAGATGCCAGGGGCAAGGGGCTGTGTAGAGTTGAAGAGGGTGCTCCTGAAGGAGTAGGACAAAATCAAAGCCCTTCTGTCTTGCTTGCTCTCCTTCATGCAGAACTGCTTGCTGCCCTGGAAGAAAGCTCTGCCAGCGTTGGCAGTGATACAGGGGAGTTGAAGGGTGACAGCCCAGGGAGGCTGTTCAAAAGTTGACAAAATGCAGTTGCCCAGGAGGAGTTTCAAACTCCCTGAGTGCAGCCATTGAAGACAGCCACCTTTTAATTAGCTGCTGTGTTCCTCCTCAGCCAACAAGCTACAGCACTGCATAGCAAAAAGAGACATATTCTTTGCTGATGCACAGATGAAAGCAGATAGATAAGAGAACTGGAACGAGAGCAGGAAACCATTCTCCTTACGCACTTTTTCAGTGCCAGTAACAAAAATGGTGACTGAAATAGGAGTGGAGAAAAAAGAGTGAGAGGTGAAATCAACCAGTTTGTGTGGGCTGGATGCACTGAAACACCTGTGGAGGTAAATGTGCACACGGTGCCCAGCATCACTCTTGATTTCCTACACTTTTAAAGGAAAAAATGGGTTATATTTGGAGATGAGCTGACTGTTCATAGTAATCAGATACCTCGATAAATGAGGCCATCCTTCTGTCTCACATACTATGAATGATGGTGAGCATCTGATGTTACATTAACTTTTTCCACTCACATGACTGTTCATTTAAACAAATGTAAACTCAAGGTGGTAAGTAGCCATTATGGGTTTGCCTCCAAGGTCCCTTATAGTTCCTCTCCAGATTTTGATCAAGGCATCATTTTCTCAAGTTGCTCTCATTTGCCATGGCATCTGCTTGGTTCCAGCATAAATACAACAGCAACAGGTGATTCACAGATTTCTTTCCCTTTTTCCTGAGGATCTACAAGAGTGTGATTAGTTGTCAGCAAATTGAGCTTTTGTTTATGTTGATAAGATAAATGAAGCTGTTTGCCTAATTTTTTCATAAATCACCTTCAAACATCTATTTTTTCTGTTACTCTGTAATGCAAGGAACTTTTAGAAAAAGGTGCTGGCCATGTCCAACAAGAATACAATATTGAATATTTATTTATGTTAATATTCACGTCTCTTTGCCTTTCCAAGAACAACCTTGATATTATCCAATTACTATAAATAAGTCACAAATGCCATTAAAGAGCATGTCAACAGCATGTCTATATTATCATGTTTTGCTGTATCTTCCCATCTTCTGTGAAACTTTGAGTTGATAAAACAGAGAATATCTCTTAGCACAAGTCTGTAACATCTTGGTTACAGATGTTTCCTATATATATATATATTTCCTATAAATATTTTCCTATATATTTTTTCAAGTCACATCTGAATGTTATTTTTTAAATGATTGATGTTGCCAATAAAGCTGTTGAAATAGATATTGAAAACCTTGATCCAGCAGCCTAGAAGGCATCTGCTTAACATCCCTCCCTACATTCATCCCTTTGCCTTCCATGGACACCCCCCAACACCTCTACTGTGGTCCTACCATGAAGAAGGCAGATTCTGCAAACCCACAGGCAAATTCTTCTGACTTCAGCCTGGCCCATGGACTTGGGTCTCTAAAACACATAAATGCCCTTCGCACACAAATCAGTGAAAGCTTGGGTCCTCTAAGCTTGTAAGTTTATAAGCTTTTATTTTTCCAATAGAGAAAGAACTGATAGAGGTGTAGTAATAAAGATTTATTAGCATGACTGAGCAACTGCCTGAGCAACTGGTATATGGTAAAGGCCTGAAGGTTTCAGAAAGGCCATCGTTAACACATACCACCTATACCACCTCCAGCAAGTACTGAAAGGGTACAGTTTATATATCAGACAATGGTAGAAAAACTGCTGTACTTACTTCTTTGCAAAGATACTTAAGAAACTATGCTACTGATAATTTTCACATGACTAAGCCATCTGCAGAGGTACCAGACTCAAAAGAGAGTGAGACACTAACTGGTAAGTTTCTGAATTCTCTGACAGTTACTTAAAACTGCTTTTCCATGTGCAATAATGCCTCAGTTTTAGGAGCTGGGCCATCTGTCAGGAGATCGGCTATAAAGGTGGGAATCTCCATTTCCATTTGCACAAAACCTTCAATCCTGGCTTTGTTGCATGTTGAGGTTTCAAGTCTTAAGCCTGACTGTTTCAGGAAAGGATGTTACATTGCCTCGCTGTCTGGGTCTCTGGGAGGCATGGGGAAGGGTGTGAAGACAGGCAGAAAAGCACTGTGGAGATGGAGTGAGAGAAAGATCCATCTCTGGAGAGGGAGCGTTTGCTGAGAGCTCATGCTAGTGGGAGGGTATCACTTGTTCATCCTCCATGGCAGCAGGAGTTTGAAAGTACCAGGGATTTATAGCATGCAAACTGGTCCCAAAGGATACAGATTAGTGGGACGGGGTGCAGGAGGCTTTAAAAAATGCCTGGTGGATGAAACGTAATTGCACATAGCTAAAGCTGTCACATTGCCATAACTCCCTTACATAGGCATATCTATTTCTATTTAAATATGTATAAAGACATGGTTATGCATACCATTAAAACATGTTGTTGGATTCATAAATTCATGACCCATACTCTAAGTCCTTAGTGGGACTCAGAGCCAGTAGGATTTTTTTTTGCAGCTAATTGTAAATCTTTTCATTTACTTTGACTCTTTCTTCATGCATTGATCCTAAGGCTTACGCATATATTTGTTACCATAATTAATCCTAAGGACACAATTTAACGTGAGAAATAAGCCATTCACTTGATCTATTTGTTGTTTCTCTTTTTGTTGTGTGTGATCATAGAATCATAGAATGGTTCGGGTTGGAAGGGACCTTAAAGATCATCAAGTTCCAGCCCCCCTGCTGTGGGCAGGGACATCTCCCACTAGATTAGTCATCTACCTCCAAGGCTTTCCTATGGTCACGGCATGGTATTGCCCCAGAAAGAAAGAATGAAGGATTTCCCCTCAGAATACTCCCACAGTCTCATGTTATGCCTGCTGAGGTCCAAGGAGGCATGAGACTTCCTCACCATGCTGGAGGGAGACCTGATGGCTCCCAAACCTAGTATTTCAGCCCTCATTGCACAAATATTTCTGCTTCTGTCAGTGCCTCTGCACCTTGTCTAGGAAAATCAACCTTTTAAGATGAACTTGAATGACAATTTGACACACCCCCGGTACTACTGGTTGCTTATCAGTATATGTGTCTATACAGAGAATAGCCGTTTCTTCAGCATCAATGCAAACAAAAAAATCTCACCCACACAATGGTTATGAACAACATGTTAAAAAAGTTAAACATTTGGCAGTTATAAAGAAGAAATATCTGTGAACCTGTTTTTTACTGGGCTCATTCTAGCAAAAAAAAAAAAAAAAACCAACAAAAACCAACAGACCTCAAAACCAGGACTTTGCGTCAATATTACGAAAGAGAGCTCTGGCTTTGGGGAGGGGTGCAGCTTTGTGGTTCCCTGTATCGGTTGGGCTGCACATGACAGGAAGGAGATGGAAGACCTAGCTAAAAATAGATGTTTTCTGCATTTGAATAGCCAGGTCTCCACACACTATGTATGTCTTTCATTTTAAATAATACATACTCCAAGGTCCAATTGAGTCAGTAGATGCGGTCACAGCTACTAATATATAGCAGCTTATTGCAAGTGCTACAGGTACTTACTGCTTTCTCCTTTATTAAAACTTTCAAAAGAGCCTTAATTTTGCTGTTAAATTTTGATCTAGGTTCTTTCAAGTAAAGGCATTCTTTTCTCAACATAACTCCCTTAGTAATAACTAAGTTTACTGACCCACTTGACTATTGTCCCTGGAGGGCTTTCCAAGCAGATTACAGATGTACATTTTCAATGACACTTTTTAGTCACTTTATGTCCTAAACATAAGTCATTTATGTCCTAAACCAACTCTGTTTTTATGGACCTTGATTTTGCATTTCCTTGCATCTAAGTTCCTGCTTAGCACAATGCCAGCCTGGCGTGTGCAAGGGAAGTGGCATCAGACTCAAGGGCTCTCTGCCCTGACAGCATACTTAAGATAATTTTAGATTTTGAGTCTGGCCCCTCCTACATCTGTACTGCAGCTTTTACACATGATGTCAGAATTTGGCACAGTTCAGGTTAGCAAAGTCAAATGAGCTAAGCCTGAAGTCAGAGTCTTTTTAAACTAAAACTTCACACATTTCAGGAAAAAACAAGGGAAGTATGGATGGTATTCAGGGTTCAACTAAATACAGGTTTCCTGAACACACTCAGAGAGAGCTAAGCTGGAACCAACAAAAGCCACTCATAAACTGCAGTATGAATATGAGAGCTATTTAATACCAACGTATAGAAAAGAGTGTGCTTAAACACCTGGTTTTGGAAAAGCTCCTTTTCCCAGGCACAATTTCGTACCTCTACATTAACTCTCTCCGCAAGCTGCTGACAATTATTCCCTCAAATCTTATACTCATCTTTTTAGCAGCAGACAGCTGAGCATCACAGGGCGATCGTCTGTACTCACCATTAACGGGGGCACACCGTTAATCCAGGTCCTCAGTAGCCCTTGACTATGGTGGGGAATAGGAATACAAGAGCTTCTCTCTCCTGGATGCGATTGGAACTTGTTGCCAGCACAAACACCCCGGGCAGAAACTCAGCCCCACGTTGATTCATTTGTAGTATGAGAAGAGGAAAATACCATTGGGGTTGTTACGTGTTACATCCAAGATGGTGACTGCAAAATCCACCCTACAAAGCCAAATTCTTTCTGTTACTTTGGCCATCTTAGATTGTCCTTGAGTGTTTATATTTAGTTATGAAATGCCATGGTCTTTTAGGTTGAGAAGAAACAGCCTAACAGTTGGAACTGAAACTACATTGAGGCTAGCTGATGGCCAAAGTTGTGACCCAAAAAGCCCCCAGGCATAGAATCATAGCAGCGTGCCACCTCTGCACACCTCTGGGGTGATTCCCAGCCTAAGCAGCTCAGCACCTCTCCTCAGCCTAAGTGTCTTTTAAAAATATGGTGATGACCACATTTTACTTAATAGTTTCATGGCAACAGTGGTCACTCAGGGAGTGGGAAGCCACTATCTGAGGACAGTCTGTATTTAGTAGGCCAACAGTACTTTGGGAGGAGTACATCTGCTACTATTTACATTTGCTAGTAAAGGTGGACCATCATTACTACCTTGGCCATCAAGGAAGCACTGATTATCTTCCTTACCCTGCCAGTATTTAATGAGAAATGTACAAATATCTCTTGGCATGTGGGCCACAACTGCTCTATGTCAGGCAAGTACACTAGCCCCTAAAATACAACATCCTGTTGCAACTTAGTCCATCTCTTCCACAGTCTCCATGTGTTTCGTCAAGCCTTTATAGAAAAGTGCTAGCTGCAATGATGCTTTGGAAGCAAAGATGGGGAATTTTTGCCCGGTAAAGGAGATTAAATAGACAGAGGTATCTGCAAGCAGCCTTTAGGGATATCTAAAACTTGGAGTATGGAATTGCTGTAAACTGCTCTTCATGGTACCTTCTCAGCATGCTCAACATTTGGGATGCCATGTGAGAAGGCCTGACTCCATATACTCCGCATAACAGCCCCTGGGCTGCCTCTGTTTCAGAGACCTGAATGCAGTTTGGACAAAACTTGTAGGAACTTCAGCTTTGGGCAATTCAGATTTTACTCTGAGTTGAACTAGAGTGCAAATTTTGTATATATCGGATTCCTGCCATGCCTGTGTGCATGGGTTTTGTCCATGATAAACACAAGGTCATTCTCCACCTCACTGGAAAAAAGGTGTTATATTTGAAAAATTATAATAAAGCAGCGTAAACAATGGGAATAAAACAAGAGCTGAGACGAAGATTCCTGCTATAATGCAAGCAACTTTTGAAAGCAGTCAAATAAAAATGCACATCATTCTGGTTTCTGGTGTATTTAAGTTGTTCTTTCTGAACACAAACATTTAATAATTTTAATTACTGCAGAATGCTTATAAATCTAGAGGACTTCCACACAGCTGAACAAAACTGTCTTCATCAGTCTGGGAGATTATGACCACCTGTTGACAAAAAGCTTAATCTAACCCAGCCTTCAGAGACTTTTAATCATCAGGAAACCATTCACGTGCATGCATGTGGGTGTTCAGCTCTGCTTTAGACATAAAAGCCTGCCATTTCTTTTGCCCTTTTAACTACAGTGCACCATAAATAAACACAAAGTATTTCCTTCCTAGAGCACTTTGTTCCATTTTTCACTTCTTCCTTAGACATTTGTTTTTTAACTAGAAGCTACTTGTTGATTTATAAGCTGCAATTTTCTTATTGTGTTAAAAATTTCCTGCTGTACAGCATCCTACATTTCCCCTACCAAGCAAATGATGCCAGGTCTTTAATCTTAATATTACCTTCTCATCTATTTATATATGACAGTTGTTTGTGGAAACTCCTATCCTTTTCATTTTGATGAAGAACACCTTTAGGAGAATGTGTACAGTAAGCCTGCTGTGTATGTGCTGTTTGTGCAGCAGCCAGCATGTCCTGGCTTCTCATTTAGGGATAAAAGAGGGACTGATGCCTACTTCAGAAAGTCTAAACTTAAGGAGAAACACAAATGGAAAGAAAGGAAACGGGACATGAACTTCTTAACTGGGTTGGAGGTTGGCCATGCCCTGCTTACTCAAGAGGCTTTTGTTTTTATTTTATCCTCTGGAAATGTGGCTGAAGCAGTCATGCTGCCTGCAAGTGGTTTTTGAGAGGTGTCTCACTAACAACTTCTGAACCCTGGTCAAAGGAGCACCCCTGGACTTCAGCTCAAAGCACCCAACACAAGAGGCTCAGTACCCTCTGAGACATTTAGGGTGTATAAGCACATGTTGTGAGGGACAGAGGGTCATGAAGAACCAAGAGGCCAAGGCAAGACCTCAGCAGAGGAAGGAAGGAGAATGCCAGAGGAAGGATTTAGAGAGAGTCAGGAGGGAGACAGGTAATAAGTGCTGCAGCATTTTAACTCCTCACATAGCAACTGTGCTTTCAGCAAGACATAAATTGACCCCAAATTTATGGTGACTTTACAAATAAAAGATAACTTTTTAATTAATTGCACAGTGAACAAGAGAGAAATGAATGCTTCTTTTCCATAATGATGATGTGCATTTGGTTGTGCTCTCTTGCTGCCTAAATCAATGGCAAACAGAGTGTTGTGGTGCTCTGGCAGTGCTTCTGGAATTGGATTATCTCCCCTCCTCCACTTAGCATCACAGAACAGTCTCTCTTAATTGTGCATCCTATCTGACTATTAGCGGCTGCGTCTGATCATGCTCTATCTCTTCCCTCATCTGCTTTTCATCCTTTGTCTTGCCTCTCTATAATTGCAACTGCCTCAAGGCCCCAAATTATTTCCTATCATCTTCAGGTGCAACAGATTGTTTTGGAGATTTTGATGTCTCCACTTTTCTTAGGGCTGTTCATCTCTCGCCTGAAGCTCTGCCTTCTTGAGTTCTGACACTGCCCAAGAACAGGAGCAATTCCTACAGGCACTGGTGATCCAAACTCAATCTCAGGGGATGGAGACCCTGAACCAGCACAACATCATGTGGGGACAGTCTTCAAATAGCTCATCAGGCCCAACAGTGAAGGTACTATGAGCTACAAAACGGAAATCACAGTTTTGGTACCACGCTACCCTGCCGGTCTTCAACAGGGCAAATATAAAACTTAGCGGTGGTTGCCAGCCTGCAGATGTCAGGTGAAGCAATGATTTGGCATTGTAGTCCAGAGGCATTGGCATAGTGTAAGCAGTGTACGGCACAGGTTGTAAAATGCACTCATGAGAAATGTTTCATATACGCAGTCATTGCCTTCTAAAAATCCTCATGCCAACTCTCCACACAGCCAGACAGGAATTGCCCCAAAGTCACTGAAGTAAATACATTCCTTTTTTAAATCCTTGGAGACAGCCAGCCCTCCTTGCCAGGAAGATGATTAGGCCATCACTTAGAGGCTGGAGCAGAAGAAAGGAATAAATGAAAGAGATAATAAATCCATCTATTCATATTACAGATCATGAAAGGGGAAAAACTGGCAAGCACCTGATGTGTAAGAAACTGGTTTGGAAGTTGGGAAACAAGCAAGAAAGCGTTTGACTGGAGCCAGACTTCTCTGGAGGAGCAAAAATACCCAAAATGCCTAAGTCCTGCAAGTATCCTACACAATTAGATAGCAAATACTGAACGAAAGTAAAGTTCATATTGGCTGAGTTCACTAAATACCTAGCAGCAGCCAGCTCTGAGCTGCGGTGCTGAGTACAGCAATGCCGGAAATTTCAGACAGGGAAACTGAATACCGAGTCTGTATTTCTGCTATCGATTACTTTGCTTTCATTTATAAATAATGCTGGGTTGCTTAGGTTGCCAGTTAGGAGCTCTAAGACTATCTGGGGTGATATCTCATTCCTTTAGAAAGACTTGGTTTAATACATTATATGCTTTAAAGGGCGGCACTGCAGAAAGAGACAATAAAGCAACAAAGCAAGAATCAGTTGCATGGAAAAATGAGGTTTCATCCTTTATCAGGAGGAATCTGAGATCTTCTGTCATTTTTCCTGGGTGAAAACAGAGATAACTACCTCCCAAAGAGTCAATCAACAAGAAGTTGAGCTCACCTACAGAAATGCTCTGGCGTTTTGTACCCTGGTTCTAGAGTCACGTTCACTGAATTGAGAAAGCAAACCCACACATCCTGACGAGGCCTGTGATACAAGAGCTAGCACTTGGCAGAAGCACATCTCTGATGTAGGAATATGCAGTACACCTACACCTACACATGCACACCCACCCATATGCACAGTGTTCAAGGACCAGTGTGCTTGGTTTAGACGAGGTAAATTAAGTACAGGGGTTTGCACGTGCAGCTGCAAATGAAAATTCTCTTATGCAGCTGATTTGCCTGTTGAAACCTGGGATGGGTTTGGCCCCTTTGAAATTGAGGCCCCTTTAAGTGAGTTATCTACCATTCTTTCACACTCCAAAATGGACATCAGAAGCACCAAAATGATGGTTTTTACAGTCTTTACATTATGAATAACTGTAAGGCCCTTTTCTTTTGCAGGTTTTTATTAAGCGATATGCAGATAATGTATCTGTCCATACAACAGCCTCGTGCGGTAACTGTGTCTGCAGTGCAGGGACATTCTTCCACTCATTTATGAGGAAGAGAATTGCCTGGGAAAGCCCTGCTCCACCCATGTTTTAGCCAATGAATGTTTGGAGGTTTCTTAAATCATGTTATTTCTCTCCTTTTTAGTTCCCTCAGGAGGATTTTTATCCTTGTTTCCCCTGGAACTGAGACTTGTGCAATTGTGCTGCTTGTCAATCCCCTGTAATAACATTTGAACACACCAGCCAAACGTCATCGCACTTGGCAGATAGTTGGACCTCTCAAGGATAGCACAGCTGGGCAAAGAGGCAACCACATAATGAAGGGAGAGAGAGTAAGTTAGTACATTCACTGCAGAAGGGTTTCAAGGACAGATCAACCACACTGGGAGGCACCAGAGAAGTTACACAGCAGGGAGAGACCCGGGTAACAGCCTCTGCTGAGGCTGCTCATCACAGAGCAGCTTGTCTGAGGAGCCTTAGCTTCAAAAACCGGGATCACACTGACAACATCAAGTACATGTCTGCATGTAAATGAATTGCCTCTCCGTCTTTCAGCCTCCCAATAAATTCACAAACAGATGAGGTGTGCTGGGCTAGTTCATTCCAGCTCAGCTTTATTTTATCTTCAAAATCAGATTTGTTCTTCTTCTGCAAATGATTTTAACAGACAGTGTCCAGGAGGTAACCCTGGAACTGTGCCCTTCAGGAACCAATTACTGAGTGCTTATAGCCAACCACTTATAGGAAAGGGATATCTAGTAAAAAGTAGGCTAGCTTTCTTCCTCTCTTGTCTTAAGTTGTGCTTCTCAAACAGTCTATGTCATTATACACAAGAGGACAGCATTTCTTCTCCACCCAGTCCATACCACAGAATCACAGAATCACAGAATCGCAGAATGATATGGGGTTGGAAGGGACCTCTGGAGATTATCTAGTCCAACCCCCTTGCCAAAGCAGGTCCACCTAGAGCAGGTTGCACAAGAACACGTCCAGGCGGGTTTTGAATGTCTCCAGAGAGCATATGGCGTAGTCATACCTAACACAAGTGGTGCTGTACTGGGTGGTTTTCTAAATGCAAAGCAAATATGCTGATTTGTGTCACAAATATTGTGTCACAATATCTCATCGATGTCCTGGAAATTGTGAAGCTCCCTGACGGAAATTATGATGGACTGCAGGTATAAAAAGGGAGAAGCAAAGTTTTCCATCAGAACCCAGCAAAGTGACATGCGGCATCCAGTAATACCCTCCCAGCAGCAGGTTAGTGCTGCTTGCAGGAGGACCTTCTCCCAGCAGGAAACAAAGCTTTATTATGAAAGGACATCTGATAGCCCAGATTGGTCTACCAGGCAATCTATCATTTATTTATTGGGCTGTAATGGGATTGAATAGCTGTCTGCCCCTCCTGGATTCATCCTGCTTTCTGCTCTGTAAGTGACTGATAGGCACCATTAATATCGCGGTGGACAGATACATTGATTTTAGGGGGAGGAGATGGTTCTGAAGTTGAATACTGTCTGCTTCTCCCCACATCCAGAAAGCTATGGCAGAACTGGAAAAAATGTGGAGATGCATCAGGATGCACCTGTGCATCGGCAGTGAGGATGATCAAAGGTACCAAGTGGCATCTGCACCAGAAACCCCTAAATCGAGGAGGGCTCTTCTGACTGAAGAGGAGATGAGTGGGGGTGTCATGAGGGATAGGCCATGAATAGCAGAAAGAAAACAGCAAGGGACAGTTGCTGGCTGTCTCCTCAAATCCAAGAAGCACAGGGCAGCAAGCGAGCCTGTCAGGCACAGCAGTTTTAAAGGACAGAAAAGTACCTGCATTTTATGTACAATGCAGCTAATCTGTGGACTGCCTTGCCAGAGGCCTTTTGTACACTAAAAGGTCACCCGGGCTCAGAAAGCACCCACACCTGCTGAGGCACCATCCCTGTAGGTATTTAAAAGACAGGTAGACATAGTGCTTAGAGACATGGTTAACGATAGTTTTTATCAGAGTTAGGTGGATGGTTGGACTAGATGATCTTAAAGGTCCCTTCCAACCTAGACAATTCTATGATTCTGTGGTTCTATCATCACTGATTTGGATGTTAGAAGTGTCCCTCTGTCACTTTATTCCTCAGGGGCATTTGGATCTTCATCTTACACCCAGACATGATGGCAGGCAGCTGGATGAAGGTTGTCAGGAGCCTCACAGCTGCCTCCCACCCCCAGTCCAGCCCATGGTTGCCACTTAAGCGCAGGGATGCTCTGGGGCTTCCTGCCACATGGCACATGGTGGGGCTGGATGAGGCCAGCAGGGACTCCTCTTGTGTCTCGCTGGGAGAGTGGTCTCAGGATGTCAAGCAGTTCTCCATTGGTGGGTGTTGAACTGAGAGCCTCCACAGGGCTCAGCCACTTGAGCTGGGGAAAAACCCACACTGTAGCTGCTCTGTCATGTCCTGCAAACCATTTGTACAAAAAAACCCCAAAATAGTAATTTGAATGCAAAGCATATGTGCTGGGGAGACCATCCCCTCATCCCAGCCTCTGAGCTCTCTCCTGGAGCCTCAAGCACACAGGATCATGTTCCACTCATTCGGCACCCGGCGTATGCTCTGGTGACACCTTATATGCCCTCCTCAGGTATCTTCTCAAATATTCAGATGCATGTTATTTAATGAATCCGTCAGTTCGGTGGCAACTGAAAGGCCTGTAGGAAACCAACCCTGAGAGCCAAAAGAGAGGGACACTGCAAAAGCAACACTGAAGAGCATCCTGCTGGAGTCAACTGCAACCATGACCTGGAGTTTCTGGATGTCTGTTGCAAGAGCCAACAGCTGTGTTACTGTTCCCAGAGGAAAATAAGAATAATGTATTATAGGAAAGCAAATTATCATTTCCTGAATCTAATGTATTAGCTAAGGTCACTTTTCTTCCTTGTGTAAAACTTTTCTCAAAGTTAACAGAAATGGTGTATGTAGGGACATCCCGACAGAGTTAATGAAATTGGGTTGTCTTTATCCATCTGAACTTAACAAACACATTAAACCAATGAGAAAAGAAAATTTATTCATTTCTAGTATTTAAAAATGCATTTAAAATAACTAGAACATAAAAACATTTTACTTTCGCGCATTCACTGCATGACTTGCACTTCTTAGAACCTAAGAAGTAACAGGCAATAGAGACCTAAGAAGATGTCCAGTCCATATCCTTGCTGATGAAAGTGTTTGGCAGTGCTTGCCCCGTTGGCTGGGAGGCTGTGCTTTTAGTACTGTCCTCGAAAGACTCTTCCTTACCCTCTCCACTCTGCTCCATACTGCTGCTGGAGGCCAGAACAAGCCCTCCTGGTTGCTCCTGCTCCTCACTATACAACACATGCCATGAAATTCTACCCAGTCTTTGCTACAGTGATCTCCTAGCTTACAGTTTCAGAAGCTGTTTACAGTTGATCTGAAAACCTGTGGATGAAGTTCCCAAGAAGAGCATGAGCACATAAAATGTCGATACTCAGTACTTCACACCCAGAGAATTTTAATATCCCTAGCTTTCAGCCAGTAAAGTCCCCTAAGCGTCAGTAAAAACAGCTTCAATGGAAAATGAACCTTACTTTAGAATATAGAAGTTTTTTTATTAGTCATGCCCTTTCTGCAAGGTGACCAATGGTCAAACACAGCAGAACCAAAATCTCTGCCTTTCTGCTTCCTGCTCTGTACTAAGGACCTTGGTACAGGTGTGTCCTCACCCTCGGAAGCAGGCCTGATTTTGCCGGAGGACCTTTCCACAGCAGCTATTACTCCCAAGTTCAATCAATGTCCTGACAGGTTTCTTCATCTGCCACTCTTCACACTGAATCTTTGCAGTCATGATGCTGTTCTGGAAATACAGCACCAGGTTACTATCTGCCATCTCATCTATTCTCACTGTCTAGGAGGAAGACATGTATTGCCCAAATTAGCCCTTAATCCTTCAGATTAGTGCAATGGCACATGCACATCCTTAAAATGTGTAGCTTGAAAGGCAACTGCTAACAGCTACCTCACACACTCAGCTTTTACTCCATATTGTGCAGGTAGGAGAGGGGGATCAATGCTGTATAGTATACTGAGTGCTAGTGATTATTGATCCCCTTGACCATCTGACTGAAATTATATCGATTTATAAATACATTTGCAGAAATGCTTAGGAAGGAGCAGACACATGTGCATGCATTCCCCATGGACATGAATACAGAGTGGAGAAGTGTCATCAGTCCATACCCACAATCCCTCTCCCATACCCCCAGCAATGTAGGACCCAAACAACTGGACTTAGTGTTTTGATGGAATGAGACCACATATGAGTCAGTGATGGCAGTATATTTATACACACAGCTATCCCATTTCTGTCCAGTATGTCTGGGGGCGTGAGAGCTCCAGGTGAGTTTGGTATCCATTAGTGAGTCCTGCAATGAACTGTTGGAGATGTAAATAGGAATTCAACTAGGAACACTCTGGACGTTTACAAAAATTATTTTAGATTACTTCCTAAATAAGGCAGAGTGTTAGCAAGCCCACACTTTTCAGACACTTAGTAGACAGTAAAGACTTTTCAGCGTATGCATTGCCAGCAAGCATGTGCTCACTTGCTGAGCACAAGCACATTCTCTCTACAGGTCTTTTGGCCGGCAGCTTATAGGGAATGCTGCCTACTGAGCACAGGTAATGCACTTTGCCTTGCGCTCTGGGCCATGGCAACCCGCCAAGCCATTGATGTGACTGAGATGGAAACCTCCAAAACCAGCAATTTTAGCACAACCTGTGAGGTGAAGACAGCTGCCATGTCCAGGAACAAGGCTAGATGCCCCCCTGCAGGAAGCATCTCATAGGCAGCAGCACAAGACAGACGAAGCTGGTGGGAGGCAAACAGCAGCGGGATATGTGGTGGGAGAGGAAACTGGGTGAGCGGCAGGACCTCAGAGCAGTAGGAAAAGCATAGGAGAAGACAAGGAAGTAGAAAGTGAAACACCGGAGAGAAACAGAGCAGCAGACAGAGGAGGGAAAAAGTGTGAGTAACCTCAACAGGGAGCAAAACCGTGTTCTTTGCTATCCTCAAGGTGCATCAAAAGCTTTCCTTTCTCTCCCAAAGTTCATCAGCTTCATCCAGGTTTCAGTGCCAAGCTCTGGGCTCCTGAGGATATGTGCGTTCTGGTGATGGGATGTGGTGGAACTGGAAATTACCCACATTTCCCCAACTTTTTGGCCACACAGGTGCAGTTGTTCATTGTAACCAGGGCAGCTCTTCCTGTGAGAGGCCCTGGCAATGTGCTCCTGTGGTTCTGCAGCACCTGAAGGGTGAGGTTGGGAGAGATGAGGGGATGTGAGGAAATGCTAGCAAAGCCAAAGCACGAGGCCACAGGGCAGTTGCAGCCCCCACCACAGCCCCTAAAGCTGTGGCCAGGGCTGCAGGCCAGGTTGCTGCCCCAAAGGTTGAAGGCAAAGATGTTTAACAGCACCAATCCTGGTACCGACCCCTGAGGAACACCACTCCTCACTGCTTGCCACTTGGACATCAAGCCCTTGACTGCAACTTTTTGAGTGTGGCCATCCAGCCAGTTCTTTATCCACTGAGTGGTCCATCAGTCAAATCCACATCTCTCCAATGTTGAGACAAGGATGTCATGTGGGACAGTGTCAGATGCTTTGTGTAAGTCCAGGTAGATGATGTCAGTGGCTCTTCCCTTATCTACCAACACTGTAATGCCACTGTAGAATGTCACCACATTTGTCCAGGCACAATTTGTCCTTAGTGAAGCCACGTTGGCCGTCACTGATCACCTCCTTATTTTTCATGTGCCTTAGAATGATTTACAGGAGGATCTGCTCCATGGTCTTACTGGCTACAGAGGTGAAACTGACTGGCCTGCAGTTCCCCAGGTCTCCCATTTTTCCCTTTTTAAAAATGGGGGTTATGTTTCCTCTTTTCCAGTTAGCGGGAACGTCACTAGACTGCCATGACTTCTCAAATATGATGGATAATGGCTCGGTTCCCCCAGGACCCGTGGATGGATTTCATCAGGTCCCATGGATTTGTGCAGCTTCAGGTTCCTCAGCTGGTCTTGAGCCTGATCTTCTCCTACAGTGGGTGGTTCCTCATTCTTCCAGTCACTGCCTTTGCTTTCTGCAACTTAGGCAGTAGGGCTAGAACACTTGCCAATGAAGACTAAAGGCAGAAAAGTCACTGAGTAGCTCAGCCTTCTCCCTATCCTGGGTAACCAGGTCTCCCATTTCCTTCCAGAGAGGGCCCACATTTTCCCTAGTCTTCCTTTTGTCACTGACATACCTATAGAAGCCCCTGACATCTCTGGCTAGATTTAATTCTATCGGGGCTTTAGCTTTCTTAACCTGATCTCTGGCTGCTGGTACAATTTCTCTGTATTCATCTCAGGCTACCTGTCCTTGCTTCCACCCTCTGTAGGCTTCCTTTTTCTGTTTGAGTTTGTCCAGAAGCTTGGAAACCAGGGCTTGGGAATCACCTCACATGCAGTTGTGCTGGCTGACTGGTGGGGGGCAGCAAAACATTGGGGAACTCTAGACCCCAGCTCAGTACAGCCTGTGTCTGGCGTCAGCCATCCTTTCCAAGGGTAGTCGACAGCCTTCCTATCCACCTAGTTGTACCTCTTGTCCAGCTTCAGAGCCCAGCATGCGTCTACACAGACCAAAAATTGTTAAGTGTCCCCAAGAGTGCCCTGACCTCAACTCAGGTCTCATGACCTCTCACTGAAAGTCTCTGTATCCTGTTACCCATCCTCAGAGCCACCCACTAATAATTCATTTATCGATAATGGCATTTTGCTATATTGGCATTTAAAGTAACTTTACTGAGTCAAGAAAAAGAAGCTGCTTACAGGGGCACAGTCACTAAGCAGGCAGAAGTCAAAGATGATCAACGAGCCCTTCTGCCTTCTACGTCCCCACCTAAAAGTGGGCTGCTGTTCTGGGGCCATCGGAAGGAACAGCCTGCTCAGGTCTGTTGCCCTTGTGTACTCAATGATGCTATTGCCATCGCAGCTGAAGAAGGGAGGCTGGGCTTGGATTTTAGGACATTTTGGTGCTCCACGTATAACTGAGGTCATGACTGCCCATATGACAAACCAGAACAGCCATTAATGCAGGGGTTATTCAGGGACTTGTCAGTTCTTCCTCTGCCACTGATTACCTGTGTGACCTTGGGCACATCTCTGACCCTGTCTTTGCCTCCATTCCCAACCTGAAAACACTGATGACAACCCTCCCCCACATCCTCACAGGACTATTGCAAGGTGGTAAGATGCCACAGTGGTGGGACCCACATACGTAGCTGCAGTACAGAGTCCTGGCAATGGGAAATGGGATTTCCTGTGGATCTACAAATCTTGGGAGTTCAGCAGTAGGGCAGCAGTTCACACCAAAGTCATGATGGGGCTTCACTAAGAATGGGCATGAGCTTTAAGGGATTTTCATCTAAGTCTGAATTTAGCTTGAAGGGATATGTCAGCTTCCCAGATCTGAATTTTGCAGATCACTTATGCTTAGTTAAAAGCATGGACTGCTGTGTGCCCCAGGGATCTGGCCTCTCCAGGGTCCAGCCGCAGACTACTGCTTTCCTCCTCTAGTCTCTGCACTGCTCTTTTCCTGGCCTGTCAAACAGGGATACAAAAGTAAGGTATTCCTGGATCCCATCTTGATTCGAGCTGGGTTGAGACTGGGCTTGCTTCCCAGTGTGGGAACTTGAAAACTTCCAAATCTGACTAAGGCATCTGACATGTCTGCCCAGACACCACAGTAACATCGGTATTCATTCTGGGACCACTCTGTGTGCATACACACAGCTCCTCTCCTGCCCCGGCAAATCCTGAGTGAGCAGAGTGACAGGGCCAGGGTCCACCCTTCCACCTAGCCTTGGGAATTCAGAAATAATTCTAAATAAGTAATTCTTACTCAGCATCAGAGAAGCTAAATTGGTTGTTGTTCCTCCACTGGTTCTACAGGGAGCCCTGAATGGTCACATAGATGCTCTGTCTCCACGCCAGCAGGCAGCCAGCATGAACACATCCCCTAGCCATCCACATTCTCTCCACTTTCAGCAAGGCATGGGCACCTGTACGCCTAAGGTGCAGAGTCCCTGAGTTACCTAAGCACATGTTTCACTGAAACACTGCAAAGTATATTCACAGCTGAGAGCAAGAGCAGGATACAAAAAACCCCACAACAAAAATAACAGCAGAGTCTGCAAGACCTTTTGGAGGTCTGTTTGTCCACTGCATGAGCAAGAAGAGCCAAGGATATAACACAGGTAACTGAGAAGAGAGAGGACTACCACTGCTCACCAGCCTAACTTCCCCGTGAGCCATCCTTGAGATGTGTCTCTTCTCCATCATTCTGCAGTGGAGCACTTGGAGAATTTTTGTAATCCTCTCTGCTGTCATTAAGATGTTTCTGCACTTTAGTGATTGAAGTAAAGAGATTTTTTATTGGATTTCTGTGTATACATGGTTACACTTAGGACAAGCCTTAATGTTTTTCTAAACTGAAAAAAACTCTTTGGCTAATTCCCTGGCTTTCTAACTGGAAAGTGTCTTGTTGCCTGTTGTAAATAATAGTCATTATGTCCTCTCTTATTGTGCCTGTTTCCCCCTGGTTCTGCTGTACGTCATTCCACTCACTCTGTTTTTAGCTGAGTGCTGTTACATGAGACACTTTCCAAATGATCTATTATTACCGAGCTGCATTTCGAGTGCGAAGTCAGACTTCACTCGTAACAAAATGAATTGTTAAACACAAATGGGAAAAACAACAAAAAAGGGCACGACCTGCAGACATGTCAGTGATTTGGGGCAATCAGACCAAAGACCCTGTGCCATTACTCCTCTGGACAGCAACTTATGCCACTTTTGAAATCAGTTATTTAGCAGATATTACCTACTCACTTTTCTTCATACGGAAACAGTATTCAGTACAGTCTGTGGTAGGTTATCATACCATCTTTAACATCTGATTCCCTGCCACATTGCAACCTGAAGTCTTCATCATGGTGTTGTAGCTACAAGATAATTTGTTCATCCTGGGTGTATCCTGGAACATAACAAACAACTATGTATGTCAACAGAATGTTGACAAAATATTCTGACTACCTGCTCGGTTTCACTCATTGAGCAAACAAATTTAATCGAAAGCCCTGAAACTATAACTCTAAACTTGGAAGATAAATTTATGATTCATTTTCATGCCCAGCTGAGAATCTGGCCAGGGAGGAAAATAAAAATAGTACATAAAATCTACTTCTGGACATATGTGTTTCAGGGCTGGGAAGAAAACCTGTCTAGAATTATCAAACATGGTTTTGTGAAAATACGGTTTTGGCAAGTCTCTTGAATACTCCCCGCCTCCATGTCCCCCTCTGTAAGCACGCCACAGGGGTGCTGGCCCTCTTTTGGAGAATGCTTCAGGGTCTTGGGTAAGTGTTGCTGTGTATGAAGCAGGGCTGTTACTCTTTAAGAGCACTGGACCCCCAGGCTGCCCTCCTCAGGCCACCAAAATGCCAGATTTGCAGGGGACCCCGGTGCAGGTTCCTCACTGCCAGGTGCTGCCTGCCAAATTAGATCTCAAATACATCTTTGTACCAGTCTTACAGTTTAGGAGCAGAACGAGTTCTTTATAGCAACCGTGCTACATTTTGAGAGCCAGGGCTGGTATTCACAAGTATCTCCACAACTTATGCTCATAGCAGTAGCTAATTCCAAATACCGGGACTTCATACCAGTGCCTTGGGATCACAAGCTTCGTTACCCATTATGGGTGCTGATCCCAGGCACTCAGATCAATGTGAAGAAGCACTGATACTTAAATTCTGATACATAGCCATATTCTGAAATGTTCCCATCTCAGCAGGAAGACAGCTAAACATAAATGTGCCATAAATGCTCCTAACCCATCTTAGTGAAACAGTTTTAAAATAGTTTTTCTCAATGTGGCCTGCCATGGAAACATTGATTCAGCCAACATTTGTATTAATGGCATCTCCATTAAAACTGTTCACCTTGTCTCTCTGAAAACACAATTTTCTAAAACTTGTAGCCAAATAGCCAATAGTGCAACTGTTTCATCCATCACCATGTACCTTTTTAATGACAGGTCCCTAAATATAAGATTGCATCAGAAGACAGTGTAGCTTAGACCGTTGGCTTAATAGCTCCACAAACAGGCACAAAGAGGTTGTTTGATATGCAAACCTGCTTGTGCTCAGCCTTTGTCCTCAGACTTCTCTCACCTCCTCTTTTCTTGAGGATCCCTCCATAGCACTTGCAGTCCTACCATCAGGAAAAAGCTAATCATTTTTCCCACTTACAAACATTTACTGGAACAAGAGAAATGTGTTTGCCTCTGGATAAAGACCGAAATGCATCATTTTTGCCTTTTGCTCAATCATTTAGGCACCATTTTAAAACGCCTCTCATCACGCACAGTTCAGAAGATATGCAAAGGGAGATTTCTAGTGGTTTCCAGAGATGTGTAATAATGTGCAGTTTACCAAGGACCACCCTGGGGGCTCTTCCCCCTACACTGCATCCTCTTGGACAGCCCCGGAGGGATGTTGTGGTGGCTGCCCGTGCCACCACCCTGCTGCTGCTGTGTGTATGGGTGCAGGACAGGAGCAACACAGCCCCATTGTCACCCCTCCTGCCACAAGGGGAGGTGAGAGGTGACCCTTCGAGAAACAACCTGGGCTGAGTTTGGGGTCCCTTATAGCATAGCACCATTACCTCATGCTTTTCTATAGCTCAGGATACTTTATTTGATAGAAACAAGTATCTCTTCATGCAGCGACAGCAGCCATGTCACTTAAAAGAGCATCTGTCTGTTGTTATAACAAGGCCAGGAGAACAGCTGAGCAACTCCAGAGGGACAGGGAGTCTAAAAGGATGTCTGCATGCTGAAGTGAGCTCATTAACAGCTAAACAGCCACTGTGGTTATACTGGAAGATTGTTCTACTCTTTCTAGCTGGCCTCATTTTCTTGTATCAGCCTGGAAAAAATGCCTTTATATAGATATTTATTTAAAAATATATATATATTTTATATATATATATTTCATTGACACCAGTAGCAGAAATAAGGCCTGTGTGGATTTAGCTCTTAATAAATATGGTATTACTCAGATTGACAACAAAAGGAGGAATCAGCTATGCATACTTGAGAGGAAATTTCAACGAGAATGAGGGGCATCTGTAAAAGCAGATTTTACCAACAGTATTTTAACACCCACAGCTTGAGACACTGCTTTCCACTCGGTATTGATTTCTCACGTGGTTCAAGCTGACCTTTCCCTGCCCAGTCTGATGCAGAGTTAATGTCCAAAGCAGCACACCCAAAGGCTTCGTAAACCCACTGCATGCAGACAAACCCTGTTGCCTCCCGGTGATTGCAGCTGGCTGGTCCTTACCTCTGTTGGGCTCTCTGTGGGCAGGGCAGGAGTTTTCAGTGTCTCCTGAGGACCAGGCTCTGAAGCTGCAATAAAGAAGACAATCATCTTGTCACCTAGGTCTGGCAGGGTCCCGCTATGGCCAGGGGGTGTCCAGCTTTGGCTGTGTTGTGGCTTAACCGTAGCTGGCAGCCAAGCACCACACTGCCACTCACTCCCCCCACGGCAGGGCAGGGGAGGGAATCAGAAGTCTACGCCACCACCTTAGTTTAAAAACAGAGAAAGGAAGGACCCATGGAAATAAGTCAGTCCCACTCCGATGCAGATGAAGGGGCTAGAAAAAGGATTACACAATCAGTTTACAAATACCTACAAGTCCATAGGGGGATCTAAGTCATGCTGAAAATGCTGGACCAGCCTCATTTCTCGCTTTGCTTAGGAGGGCAGGTGGTAAACTTGGTGTATCTTGGTTTGGTAAGGTTTTAAATTGTTTCACGTAGTATTTCTCCAAGCAAACTTTGACAATGTGATCTGGGTGAAATAACCATTAAGTGAGTTCACAAGCACTTGCAAACCTGTTCCCGAAGAGGAGTTTCAACAGTTATCTGTACTTATTCATGCTTTCCTGTAAAGTGGGAGGGTACTCTTGAACGAAGGGATCTTTCTCCCTAAAAATGCACTATAGGTTTAAGTGAGGAACTGGTACTTCATCACCTCCTTACCATTACATCACTGATAATGCACTACTCGGGCTAGTGGAGGATTTATTGAATAGCGCTATTAATTATCTAGCAGAGGCTAGGTGAAGAGTCCAGTCATGAATTGGAAGGATATCATTTGGAATACAGAGACCTGCTGCACCAGAACAAGGGAATGATGCATCAGCATGATGGCAGGTGTTGCTTGAGTGCCATTACATGCAGTTTTCCCAATTTCTTGTCCTTAGCGTGTAAGCAAACGTTGAAGTGGCCTGCCTTTGCTCTGCTGGGTGCAGAGTTCATTTCTGAAAACCAATCACAAGGACTGAGCTGAGTATCCTTTAAAAATGAGGTTCCTTGGACATGTTTGGACAAGGACTAAGCAAGGTACATGAAAGTTAAGACCTAGGTTCTGCATTGTTACTTTTTTGTCTCAGCTAAAAAGTGGGAATCAGCGCACACCTGCTACCGATGCAAGAGAGATGGACAGCCTGTCCACAGGGGACTTCAGCAACAAAAACAGAGCAAGAGCAGAGGGAGGTCTGGCAGGATTAGAAACTTGGGGAAAAAAATAACATGATGTCAGTGTGGCCAAGTGCAAGACACTAAACCAGAGGACAAGTATGTGAATGGCTAAAATTCAATGGAAGGAAGGACTGTGAGAAGAAGCAGCACTCAGAGCAATCTGGAGAATTTGCTGAAGGGTAAGCACATGCAAATTTTCAATTTGATAGGGCTGTGTAAAAAAAAAAGCCCAAAATCATTTTGAGTGGCTCATGCCGAGACATCACGTTGCCAAGCTGAAAAGCAGTATTCTTCTTTTTGGGCCAGATTCCAAAGTAAATTTAAGGCAATTTGACTTGATTTTAGTGGGTTTGTGGTTGGTAAGGTCACATCTTGAACACCATTCACTGAATTTCACTGAATTTCACTGAATTTCACTGAATTTTTTTAGAGTTGGAAGGGACCGTATAGATCATCTAGTCCAACTCCCCTGCTGAAGCAGGATTGCTTAGAGAATGCTACTCAGGACTGCATCCAGGCGGGTCTTGAAAATCTCCAAAGAAGGGGACTCCACAACCTCCCTGGGCAGCCTGTTCCAGGGCTCTGTCACCCTCACCGTGAAGAAATTCTTTCTCATATTCGAGTGGAACCTCCTATGTTCCAACTTGTGCCCGTTGCCCCTCGTCCTGTCACTGGGAACCACTGAAAAGAGTCTGGCTCCCTCCTCCTTCAGCCCACCCTTGAGATACTTATAGGCATTAATAAGGTCTCCCCTCGGCCTTCTCTTCTCCAGACTAAAGAGTCCCAGCTCTCTCAGCCTTTCTTCATAAGGGAGATGCTCCAATCCCTTAATCATCTTTGTTGCCCTATTTTCAATTTGTTCAATTTGTTGTTCAATTTTGGGCACCTTATTACTCCCAAGACACTGACAAACTGGGAGAAGTTCAAAGGAAAATGGCAGTAACAGAGTGTAGGACAACTGTCTGGTCCCTTCCAACCAAGAAGATTCTGTGATTCTGTGATTATTAAGAAGAGTTATTAAAATATTCATAGCATGGCTAAGCAATGTCTCAACATTCTTTGAAGCAGGGAGGCATAAAGGAAGGAGAGAAAGGTGAGAGGAAGCAATACCTTGTGAGTTGGTGGTGTCACTACAGCCATGGTGAGGCCACAGCTGTGGAGAAGCCCAGCCTGGAGCACCTGGAGAGATTTGAAGGCTTAGCTCACCATAACTTATATGTGATGCAATTTCCCTCCAGCTAAAGGGACCCTACCACCTACAACGCCCCCCCCGCCACCAGCCATGCACTGTGGTCCCGAAGGGTGCCTGACCTGCCCAGGTGTGATGGTGTGCCCCGGGTGCAGGGCTGCTGTCACCATTGGCCAGCCATGGGCTTGGCAATGAGTGTCAGGAGTGAGGTCCTTCGGGTGTGCTGAATCTGGGCTTCTCTTGACCTGCTGGCAGCTCTGGGTTACTTGATTTAGTTGTAGCAGCAGCATTTCTAGTGGACCAGGTGTCCTTTGGCATCTTTGCTTTACTTGTGTTTTATCTTCATATTACATAGCTGTTGTTTCCTACATAGAGACCCCTGCTGTTGTCAACAGCTCATGGAAGAGCAGATGAGGACATGCAGCCTGGAGCTGGGCAGAAAGGGCTTTGGGGCTTGGGATGAGAGCAGAGAAACCAGGCCTAACAAGCGTAATAACTGGTAACAGCATAGACAGTACACACCATGCGTAGCGAGTTCAGATGCAGTGTGAAGCTGGAGAGCAGTGAAGAAAGAACAAGGTGAAAAAGTGTGTTTGCAAACATAAAAATCACCCCGTGTGCTTTCTTGAGTGAAGCTGAAGAAGCCGTCAACACAGACATCACTTTGCTCCTGGTGCAGGGCTTCAGATGCTCATGACTCATCATAGGCTGCATGAGACCCACCAGCAAGGCACCACCAACCTCAGGACCCCAAGGAGCAGGGAAAGGGGGAACATAACATCAGGAAAAGGGGCATAGACTAAAAAAAGTGTGTACAGTATTAACTGTATCATTATTCTTTCCTGCAGCAGCTAGATTTAGAGCAATAATTATTAGACCCCTAAGATTTCAACTACACTAACAGTAAATTCTTGGCTTTACCTGATGAGCATCCTTTTTGTCCATGAACAAGATTTTGAGTTTAACAAGACCCAGAGTGTAGCTTTGCCAGATGGGTGTTTGGCTGAGTGTGTGGCTTATTTCCTTGCAACACTGCATAAAACTCTATGGCCTGTGATAGTGTGTACAGATGGAGAAATCCCTTTGGTGAAAGCTGATGAAGCCAGAACTGCTCAAGAAGTTTCATGGCATGTTTAATGTTCCCAAGGACCCCGTTACTCTCCGTCATCTGAAAGAGATTGAGAGCAGTAGTATGTTGCCTCCAGAACAGCAGGCTTTGGAACTCAACCATGTCTGAAAGGAACAGCACTGGGTTTTGCTAGGTTTATTTTTACGTTCAATTTAGCAGGTTTTCATAGCAATAATTTCCTTTAGTTCCTCAGGAGGCAGAGGGAGTGTGAAGGGATCTGGCTGGGCTCGTGGTGGGGTCAGGACCCCTTGGATAAACAGGAGCAGGACAGAAAAGCAGGGATCAGACAAGATGCTTCTGGAAAACCGGGGTGAGTGGTAGGTCAGCCCCGAAGAGGGGCTGCTTTCCCTTTTCCACAGCCCTGATCATGCTGCGCTATCATAAGCCCAGCATTGTGTTTTTGCCAACCCCCCCTGCCTTGCTTTAATCACTTGCCCTGAGGCTGGAAACAGTAGGAACACCAGTTCAGTTCAAGATGTTTTCACTGTTTTCTTCCCCCGAAATTGCTCAGGCTGCGGATCTGATGTCTCTGTCCTCAAACACAGAATAGTTGTGTTCCCCAAGTCTGAAAAATGGCAACAGGTTTTCTCTTGTCAACCTGTCAAACACAGGAGGGAAGCAAATGAGAGGGATTGCTAGTGAAACACACAAGCCAGATCTAACAACAACAAAACAAAACTAAAACCACAAACCCCAACCAAACTCCAAAGCAAAATACAACCCTGGACACAAAAAGCGTCCCTTCACCATGCTTCACCGTCTGAGGCACTGGCGACCGTTTTTGCTGCATTCTCTTACATTCTAAATTTTAGATTTCATAAATTTTCAGAAAATGTTCTTTACCATGCCCGTGACAAAGGCAGAGCAAGCCTTGCGCGTCTGATCAGCTGCTGACCTTTTAATATAGAAGATGGCCACAGGCCAAAGAGAAGGGTAATATCCTCATTTCTCCCACAGGAGATGCACTTCAAGTGCTGGCTCTAATGGGCAACCCCATTAGTGACCCCCAGGCACAGCGGGGAGGGAGTTCATAGGAGCCTCCCCCCACATCCCACTACACCAGGGTGGGTTTCCTCCTGGCCAGCGTGGTCCGTGCCGCCCACCAAGTAGGCACCGAGGCAGCATGCCATGCATACCTGTTGTGGTCTAACCCCAGCCAGCAACTAGGACCACGCAGCCACTTGCTCACTCCCTCTTTTCCCCCCAAGAAAGGTAGGGAGAAGAGGGAGAAAAGGAGGGGAAAGAGAAAAAAAACCCCAAAACTCATGGATTAAGATAAAAGCAGTTTAATAGAACAATAACGGAAAAGGAAAATAACAATGACAACAATAACAATAACAAGAACAACAACAACAATAATAATAACAACAATAATAATAATAATAATAATAATAATAATGGTAAAAGAATATACAAGACACAAGTAACTCTCACTGCTCAGTGAATTGGTTGCCCAGCCTGACCCGAGCAGATTCCTGCCCTTGGCCAACCTCCATTTACATACCGAGCATGATGTCTATGGTACAGAATATTTTGTTGGCCATTCCATTGTTCTGTCTATGTTCTTTCTCAGCTTCTCTGGGAAGCTGAAAATATTCCTTGAATGGTATAAACATCACCTAGCAACAACTAAAACAATATGCATGGCTCTCCTTTCATACCAAATCTGAAGCACAGCAATCACTAAAAAAAAAAAAAACCTAACTTTATCCCAACTGAAATCAGGACAATATCTCTTTTGGGGAGCTGGGCTGAAATCATGGCACTTGGAGAGGCTGTGGCATGGAGCCTCCAAGACTTGCAGGCTGGCCCCCCAGCATGGCACTGGTGGTACTCCAGTAAGGCAGCAGGCAGTGACCTGTCCCTCCTAGTATTCACCACCACCACCTTCTGCACAGCCTCCACAGAAGGGAGGAATCGGTGCTGTTATCAAGAGTGAATGAAGTTAATGTTTTATTAACATTGACACTGAGGTCACATTCAGTCCTGGGCAAACCTAAAGTGGTTTAACCAGCTGTGGCTTGTAGGGAGCCCTGCACAAAGCAGGCTTAACCTCTGCTGGCCGAGGCGTGCCAGCATCCAGATCTGCTCAGGTCAACATCTCCCAGAGATAACGTCTTAGGCTGGATCTAACCTTTAAGGCATGGTGCTCCAGAAGTGTCCTTCAAGCTTATTACTCAAGCTTGCTTGAGTAATGGGAGAGAAAGGGGCTTCACCTCCCTCTTTATAGGTACAAATCCAGCTACCTGCTGTTACAGCAGCATGGCTCTTCCAGACACATTCTCCATTACTTTCTTGGACATTTTGGGCATCCTTGACCCCGGACTTTGCCATACTGGTGCCTAAGTCAGCAAAAGAGGGAAAATGCAATGGAATCTGCCTAGCCCTGCCTGCCACCATACCTGGGCTGGGTGGGAGACCATGCCCCAAGCTCCTCTCAGAACTGGTGCCAGTGCTGCTGCCCAGCCCAGGAGGGGAAATTAGGCCATGGTCTCACCTCCAGCCTTGTGTCACCTCCTGCATGACCTTCTCCCTTGGCCGTCCTTCCCTTCAGTGGCCAGCCCAAGGTCAGCGATGCAGGCATTAACTACCAGCTGGGTAAAGCAAACAGCAGTCCCCGTTCAAGCAGTTCCAGGTACATTAAACACAACAAAAGGCTGTGGGCTGAGGGGCTGGCACAGCAAAGGGACCAGGACTGGCTGCAATGGCCACAAGTCCAGGGCATCAGGGCAGTGCTGGGTGCTGATGAGCAGCCCTGCATGGTCAGATGAGGAAAGCGGGCACTGACTGAATCCTGATGGACTATAGCAAGAGGGTGCTTAGACCAGCAACCTTCCTGTGGGGACATGAAGAGTTGTCCACTGGTCACTAACAAGTGTCCTGACAAATCACTGCAGTGGCCAGGAGCCCTTCAGCAGACTCCATGGAGTAGCCATCACTCCATCCTACCTTGATAAACCTCTTCAGACAGGCAGTGCTCATTATCATTCACATGCACAAACTTTCCATGAGAATACCTTATTTGTTCCAGCTGCACATGGCTCGTGCCCATGGCTCAGCCATCCCACGCAGCTGGCGTGTCACAGGAACTTTCCTTGCTGCAAGGGTGCACTACTGGTTTACGTTCAACTTGTTCAGCACAGCCTGTGCAAGTCCTCTCCTGCACCACTGTCCCTCAGCTAGTGGTCCTGTCCCACCTTTCCTGTGCCATGGGGCTGTCCTGCTTCCCTTGCTGAGCTCACGAGGGTCTGGGGGGCCCCTCTGCAGCCAATTTATGTCTTTCTGAGTGGCAGCCCTGCCCTCCAGCATGTTGATCACCACACTGTGGTGTCCATGGTTAATGAGGACATTAAACAGCCCCAGCACTAGGGCTGGCCCCTGAGGGACACCACAGTAGCAGCTGGATGTCCACCTGCTGACCACTGGGCTGTAGTCCTGGCTGCCCAGTTGCTGTCCATCCCTCCATCCTGCCCTGGTCCTCCTCAAGCCAACGCACAGCTCCCCGCCTGCCTGTCACATTGCAAGCTCTGCAGACGTCAGATTGGATGATGTCAAATTGGAAAGTCCTCACCTTTGCCGACTCATCTCACAAGAGAAAACAGCCAGGCTGGTGGGCATGGAGCACCCTTGGTAAATCCCAACCACCTTCTTGTCTTCCGTATGCTTGCAAACAGCTTCCAGGAGGAGTTGCGTACTTGACAAGGATTTACTTATTTTCTAACCAATCCCATTTCTTTAATTATATTTAGAAATCATGTAAGTGAAATGCCGTTTTTAATGAAAATTGTTTCTGCAGTTATCCATCTAGTGTTAGATAGGAAGTGCCTGTCCACAAGTACTGGGCGACTGCCACAAGCAGTTGGCTGGTGGCACACAGGGCACCACATCCACAAGCAAGTCTTGTCCTTAAGTTTGATGCTGGCTCAAAAGTCCTGGTGTTTTCTTTAATATAAGCAAGTTTCTCAGCTCATAGCTGCTGATGAATCACTCTCCAAATACTGACATCTTTCATTTTCACTGAGAAATATCTGACATTTTCAATAACAGTTCCTAATACTGGAGGAGAAATCTAAGACAGAAACAATCTTAATGTAATTGCCTGCTGTTATATGACTTTGTTTTTCTCAGTTCTGTTTTTTTATGTAAATGCATTTCTGTAATTTATTGGTTCTAATATATTTATATACTTAATTTCTGCATCCATTGAAATTATGTACATAAATTATTATACAATAAGGATATTAAAAATTATAGTAATTCTATTTATGTGTTTATATTAATGTGCTTAATGCATTTATCTAATTTGTATTTTTGGAGCTTCTAGTCAGAGCAAATTTCCATCTGTAATGTTGTTCTGCATTATTCCTGCCTTTTATTGTAGATACTGCTGTTAACTTGGTGCATTTTCATTTTCAGTTTTCACTGAAAGCAGCCAGGCCCTCCCTCTCCATTTGAAATCTGGCTTTCCTTTCCTTCAACCATCGTTTTCCTACCTGTTCTGTAACATGCAAATCCTGACAAATTTCTTTGACCCTGTTGGGATGAAAGCAGCCGACGCTGCTCCTCTCCCATTGCCTGCACGGTCCCAGTGAACTCACCCTCCCCCACGTGGCTCTGCCCTCCCGGTTTTACGGTCCCCTTCACACTACACAGCCACACCTGGGCAAGCTTGGCAGAGGTTTAGGTGCCCCAGCCAACGATAGATGGGGACAGATGGGATATAATATAAAAGAGTAGATTAAATCCTTGGCCTCCATTTCATTAGAGTACAAGCTCCAAATTTTTGAGAGGCTCCACTTGGCCTCCTGTACAGGCACTTGCACCCTGCTGATTTCTACATCATCTTCATATTGTGAAAACAGAAGTAACAACATTTTCCTTTTGAACATAATTTGGGATTTAATTTCATTATTAATAATTAATTTATTGTTTAGATTTAGTTGCCTGCTGAAGTCCTTGTACTGCTAAATTATCACCTGTCTGTAAGCAGTGCAGAAAGTGCTCTTTCCTCAGAAAGCCTCTTATTCCACATCTCACCAAGTCCAGTTGTTCCCCTCTACCAGATTCACCCAAAGGACTCCTGTTCAACACAGAAGAAGTTAAATCCCATTGAAGACCTGCTACTTCCCCGCCTCTTTCTCCCCCTAACCTCTTCACGTCTCTGATCCCATTTCTGAAACCGCTGTGTGGGAACCTCCACAAGCCTTTTATCTTCTGGGCACCTGTTTAATTTTCATCATTTTCAGGCCACTGACCAACCTCCTTGTCTTATTTTAACTTTAAAAATCCCCACACATTTGTCCTAAATATCACCCAGCTCATGATGTAATGACTGAAAGAACCTTTTTGTTCATCCTCCACTCCTTTCTACGGGAAATACAAATCAGTCAAATGTCTGTAAATCTTATTTTAGTTAAACTGGTCCTAACTCCTACTTTATCATCTGAAAACAAGTTAAATCACCCCAAATTGGTGGCCATTACACTAAATTATCACACTGCTTGATCTAAGGCAGAAAAGCACAATAAATCTCTCTCTGTGTTCAGAAACTCAGCATTATTTAGCTGACAGAATAACCCTGCCATATTACTCCAGCTGACAGGCTCAGTTACAGCTGTTGCAACGTCCAAATAATCCCAAGTCTCTGAGCTAACCTTGTATATGTGCCCATTTTAAAGATTTTGACCTCAACACATCCTGTGAAGTGAGTGAAAGGCAGGACATGCCAATATACCTAGTTAAAAGGGATGAAGCCCTGGTCCTGCTGAATTCACTGGGCAATCTGGGGGTTTGACATTACTGGGGTCCAACAAGAGAGTTAGAGCATTAGCAAAAAACTTCGACAAGTAGCAAGGACACCAGCATGCCTGGAAGGGCTTTCTAAAGCCTTTTTTTAAACACTTTTTAATACAAGTGTTTAGAGAGCCTGTTGGTTCTGCCATTTGCCATGCACCCTTTGCTTTCCCCTCTGCGCTGAGCTGCTGGGCACAATTTTCCGTCCTGCTCCTCATGCACAGAGCGAGCTCAGGGTTGGGTGTCTGCCTCTGAACACAGCACGGCGTTTGGAAAAGGTAGTTAAATGACACCCATATGTTCTCCGCTCTGCCCCATCTTATACCTGTGTGGTAAAACTTTTATTACACAATAATTTTTCTTTTGCTCTCCTATGTCTGTCTTCTGGCTTTTCCAGTGGTGTGCTACAAGGCGGGCAGAGACAGGCAGCAAGCAAGGTGGGGATACCCTCTGAAGCTGAGTTAGCTTCATCAGAGATCACCTGAAAACATTCCCCACAGAAAACAGAAAAAACATAGGTCTTAATTTCCCCGGCTGCCACAAACCAGCAAACACTGGGAATCGGCGCTTTCCCCCACTCACTCCCACTGCGAACCCATGTATCCCAGCAGATGGCTACAGGTTGCAGTGGGGGAATTATATCCGTGATCTGTAGGTTAAAAGAAAAGAGAAGGAAAGGAAAGGAAAGGAAAGGAAAGGAAAGGAAAGGAAAGGAAAGGAAAGGAAAGGAAAGGAAAGGAAAGGAAAGGAAAGGAAAGGAAAGGAAAGGAAAGGAAAGGAAAGGAAAGGAAAGGAAAGGAAAGGAAAGGAAAGGAAAGGAAAGGAAAGGAAAGGAAAGGAAAGGAAAGGAAAGGAAAGGAAAAAGAAAAGAAAAGAAAAGAAAAGAAAAGAAAAGAAAAGAAAAGAAAAGAAAAGAAAAGAAAAGAAAAGAAAAGAAAAGAAAAGAAAAGAAAAGAAAAGAAAAGAAAAGAAAAGAAAAGAAAAGAAAAGAAAAGAAAAGAAAAGAAAAGAAAAAAGAAAACCCAGAGAGAAACAAGTTCTCCTTCGCTTTATCTACTCTGATAACAGCTATCGCATTGAGTCTATCGCAAGCACTGCGAGCACTCGGCAAAATGCGTAACTCTGCCGATCTGCTCAGGCAGTCAAGAGAAAGAAGGGCATTTGATAGGAACCAGCTTTCCTGTGCCGGCCTCAGCACCAGCATTATCAACACCCTTTATAAAGAATCGTATCTGCTGGGGGTTGATAGTGGTGAGCAGGGGCTCTCATTGGTATAGGAAGTAATCTCGGTGACCTTCAGTGGAAAAGAAGGTATAAAAACCAAAGTGTTTTTCTTGGGCGACTGTTTGGGCACCGGTTGAATTTCTTTGTTTCCGAGGAGGACGCAGTTTGGGGAAATTTTGTGAGAAAATGGCAACTTTAAATGAAAAAAAGACCTGCAGCGAGCGGATGGAAAATTTCCGTCGTTTTGTCTGGAACCCAGAAACAAAGCTCTTTATGGGAAGGACCTTAATTAACTGGGGTAGGTTTTCACAGGCAAGAGTCTTCTCTTCCTTCTGGTAGGCCCAAAAGCCTTGGGTGGGGGGAGTCATCCTAATGAATGGGACATCATGTAGCAGTAGGTGTGTTTTAATTGTTGAAAAGATCAGTTCTCATATCAGCTTCTGAGCCACTTCTAGAGTGGCCCTGTAAATTGAGTCAATTAGATTTAAACATCGATCCAAGTAGTTCCTGCGCATACAAGACGACTTTAAACTGATTTTGGACTAAATACTTTCAAAGGATGAAACACATTAAGAGTTAACTTATTAATAGCTAAAGGGGGTGGTTACAATATGGTTCTGACGTTGCTGGCTATAGGGGGTTGTGGTATATAGAGAATTTTTACTAAATTGGTGGGTTTTGTCCGATTCTCTAGAAATGTGTTTCGCTTTTCCAAAATTCCTTTCTAAATTATTGTCTGCTCAGTAGATCCTCTCTCTTATGAGTGCGTGTTAATGCAAACTTGTGTCTACAATGATGATGTGTTTTCTGATTTACATTCTGGGAAGGGCAGCTCTGACCATAGTAAGGGAGGTCCCTGCTCTTCCCACAGACCCTAAGAGCAGCTGCAAGTTTCCAGGGGATTTTTTTCTGCCGTGAAGCCCATGAGTGTAGCTTATTGGCCATTCTTAAAATGAGAATTTTACAGAAAATCAGATCAAAATGTGAGTCCTGCTTTGGAGAGAAGAGGTGCTACGAGGCTCTGATGATTACAGGGAGCGGCTTCTGACATCCCCCCACTAAAATACTGGCTGCTTACAGGGCACCAGCAGCATGTAATACACGTTATGCACACACAGACAGAAATACAGCATTATTCTACATCTCACAGCAGGATAAAATAGCGAGATGACACATTTTGCTGTGGGTGATTTCAGATGTAAAAGGCAGTGAGGTGATATGGATCTAACATCAATACACCTGAAATACTGACATCTGTCATCCTAATAAAACAAGGAGCAACTTGGTTTTGTTGAAGAAATACCTCGGCTGTGTCACTTGGTCCATGTGTCCCCTCACTACAGGAAGGACATTGAGCTGCTGGAGCACGTCCAGAGGAGAGCCACCAAGCTGGTGAGGGGTCTAGAGAACAAGCCATATGAGGAGAGGCTGAGGGAACTGGGCATGTTTAGTTTGGAGAAGAGGAGGCTGAGGGGGGACCTCATTGCCCTCTACAACTACCTGAAAGGAGGTTGTAGAGAGGTGGGTGTTGGCCTCTTCTCCCAAGTGAATAACGACAGGACCAGAGGAAATGGTCTGAAGTTGCGGCAGAGAGGTTTAGATTAGATATTAGGAAGAATTACTTTACTGAGAGGGTGGTCAGGCACTGGAACAGCCTGCCCAGGGAGGTGGTGGAGTCACCAACCCTGGGGTTATTTAAGAAACTTGTAGACGTGGCACTTCAGGGCATGCTCTAGTGCTCGACATTGTTGGTTGTGGGTTTTTTTGTGTGTGTGTATGGTTGGACATGATGATCTCAAAGGTCCCTTCCAACCATGAAGATTCTGTGATTCTGTAATAAGCAGATAAATGGTCTTAATACGTGAAGTTACTTTAAGACACACAATCTTTTAAGCTTTAAATAATCTGAGCTAAGCACCAACTACTTAAAAAATCCTTGTAAAACTGAACAAATATACAGCCAAATTTTTCTAGAGGAATATTATTCTGAGTGTAGAGAAGAAGAACCAAAACGCCAGTCCCTTTGCAGAGGAAACCTCCCTGGGGCCACAGGCAGGAAAGCAAGGCCGCTGGGACAGTCCTGGCCACGGAGGGATCACTGCACTGCCTTGCTTCAAGAATGGGATTTTACCCTTATTTTTTTCCACAGTGTGGATCAGCCTGTACTACCTGGCTTTCTACGTGGTGATGTCGGGGCTGTTCGCACTCTCCATTTATTCTTTAATGAGGACAGTGAATCCATATGAGCCAGATTACCAAGACCAGCTGAAATCCCCAGGTACTGCCGTGGTCCGGCCGGCTGCTGCCCAGGGCTGGGCTGGGCTGAGAGGCATCAGCAGAGCATGGGCATGAGGGGAGACAAACATGGAATAAATCGGGTCAATTGTCCCCAGATGAGCCCTACAAAGTTTAACTTCTGCCTGAAAACGGTTTTAGGCTTTAAAACAAAAATTTGCACACTTAGCTCATTTATTCATTTGTATATATTTGTATATTTGTATATACAGACATTTTAAAAAAAACCATAAATAAATACAAACATATACCTCCTCTCCCCATAGGCAAGGGGGAAACCCTGGTTTCTGCTGCTGCCCCACAAGCACGCAGGGTTTTGGGCGCTGGGGCGAGCAGCGTGGGGTAGGTATTTCCACGCTTTTTGGCAGCGTGTAAAGTCCCTGGGAGAACAGAAATCTCTCCCCGCTGGGATGTGCTCTGCCAGAAGCCAACAAGTAAAAATAAGACAAAGACACATGGGATTAGGAATAAAGATTTGTGGGACACAAAGTGAGATTGGGAGGGTCACACCAGTATCAGCAAGAGATCATCCGTGCATACTGCTAAAAGTCCACCCCTCTAATGGCTTGTTTTTACAACGGGAAGGAAAAAATGACTTTTTTGAAGCTATAGCCTTAAAAATTATTCTCTCTGCTTGTTTCTGAATTTTGAAGTTTCCTTTTCCAATATTCAGTAAGTTTGGTGTTTGCTGGCAAAATAATTCCTGTGAAATATTGTGTGCCTTTTTCAAAAGCTATTTCTCACACTGCAGCACGATTTGCTCCTTTAACCTGATGCAACTATTTTAACTGATATTTTTAACAAGTCCTGGGGAAATCCAGTGCTATTGCTGGAAGAATTTTGCAGCAGTTGTGGTAACAGCATGGATGTACATGAAAAGAAGAGTGTTTAGCAGCAGCGAACAACTCAGAGCTGAGGAGGTTTCTGCAAGTGGTTAGCTCCTCCCCAGCAAAGCCTGGGGATCTCATACACGTACAATAATGAGTCTTGGTGCAGCATATGTCAATTTAAATAAATGAATCTGTGCCTGGCACCTCTTCTCTGCTTTACCTTCCCTTTTCTTCCCCCATGAAGGCGTAACGTTACGACCCGATGTTTACGGGGACAGGGGACTACAAATTTATTACAACGTGTCCGACAACAAAACCTGGGAAAGTCTAGTGACAACTCTTCGGGCTTTTCTGACAGGTAAAAATGAGGTTTCCTGCATAAAATTTAAGAAATGTGTTGTTGCATCTCCCGTATTAGGTCTGAGGACCTTAAGTCAGTGTTGCCATTTTCTATTTCTGCCCTATGAAACCAGGCTGAGAGAGTTGAGGTTGTTCAGCCTGGAGAAGAGAAGGCTCTGGGGAGACCTCATAGCAGCCTTCCAATATCTGAAGGGAGCCTACAGGAGAGCCGGAGAGGGACTCTTTGTCAGGAGATATAGTGACAGGACAAGGGGTAATGGTTTTAAATTGGAAGAAGGGAGATTTAGATTAGATATTAGGAAGAAATTCTTTACTGTGAGGGTGGTGAGACACTGGAACAGGTTGCCCAGGGCACTTGTGGATGCCCCATCCCTGGAAGTGTTTAAGGCCAGGCTGGATGGGGCTTTGAGCAACCTGCTTAGAGCTGTCGCTGCCCATGGCAGGGAGGTTGGAACCCGATGATCTTTAAGGTCCCTTCCAACTCTAACCATTCTATGATTCTATGACTCTATGATTCTATTTGTCCTGCTGAAATCACGGATTTTGAGTGGAAAACACATCTTCTGATTTGCTGTGATGAGCAAATCACCTCATGAATCTATAAATCAAGCATTTATAAAACTGTCTATTAAAGCAGAGCCCTGCTTCAGAGCTTTTACTTTGTTTAATCCTAAATAGCCTTAATAAAATAGGCCAATAGGAAGTTTGAAGGAAAAGGGAGGAAAAAACATCCTCAAAACTAGTCTTGTCTAAACTAATCTTATACTGTCCGTGACTACAAAGTGCCATAATAAGTCTTGTGAAGTTGTTGCATAGTGTTGTCGGAGTACAGTCAAAGCAGGTCAGGTGCTCCATTTGCCTGTTCATATCTTCAGACGTTTATATTCTTTTTGAGCCTTAATAACATATTTCTGTATTTCTCATACACATATTGAGAAAAATTGTATTTGAAATTGACTTTATATGGAGCTATCAACACGAATTGCCCGCCTTAACTCAATTTGATCTCTTTTTTTGCTTTGCCTCGGTATGCTAAAAAAAAAAGTCAAACCCCAACCAAACCCAACAATTGAAACTTTCTTCATTCAATTTAATCCCAACTTCACTTGAAGTACAGTCTCTGATGTTACAACCTCTATCCTGATATTGGGATGTATAATTTTTGTATGAAAAACTTCAGAGGGGAATTTTTCTTTCTTCCTTCACACGTGTAGCATATACACCAGCTGCTCAGCGCCTCAACATCAACTGCACCAGTGACACATACTTCATCCAGGACACCTTTGATGGCCCGAATAATACAAAACTCTCCTGCAAATTCACCTCAGATATGCTTCAAAACTGCTCCGGCATCACAGATCCTACTTTTGGATTTCCAGAAGGACAACCCTGTTTTATCATAAAAATGAACAGGGTAAGTACAAGCTCAAGGTGCTGAGCAGGAAAGAATTCACCAAAAAAACCCCTGACAGCTCAATCTCGGCTGGGGAGCTGCTACATCATCTGCTGCCACAGGCTCTAATCTCTGCTTTGTACTGGGAAGACAAAATTCATGCATTTTTTTCTGAGATCTCCGTAGTTACTACAGAAATAGTGAGACTTGGTCACCACCCCTAGGAAAATAATGTAGGATAAAGTGCTCTCTAAACTGACTCTCTAAAGCTTTGCATTTCCTTTAAGTTTTGTTAGCAACTCGCAGTGCTCTCATCCAACTAACTAGCACCTAAAACAGCTTCATTCTGCAATACCGCGACCCTGTGCCTTCAGCTAAGGCGTTAAGATGTGACAGTAGATGAAGCCATTTCAGAGAAGTGCTACCTGCACACCTTATTTCTCCAGGCTGCAAAGAAAATCTTTAGCAGAACCTATAAAAACACAATTCAAACCTGGTGGCCATTTTTTTCAGTGAAGTACCCCAACACGTCTTTTTTTGGAGGAAAAAGGGAATTTCCCATGCCTCCTTTCATTTTTTCAGGACATAGACAAAGGCATAGCCATTTTATTTTTGTTTTCAGGTAAGATTCTGAGCCTTATAGTTCAATTTCAGTTCAAAGTGAAGAGTTCATATTCTCCACCAGCTCCTTATAGACAGAATCACTCCACTTTCGGTTGGGCTTGCACCCTAGATTCAGGCAATTTAAGTTTTTTAAGAATCTGTGCAAGGTCCAGCTGTGAGAGGAGAGCTGTGCCCATGATTTTTGGCAGGTGAAATGCAGCTTTTTCCCCCCAAAAGCCTTCGCCTCCCTCAGCAAGGCTGCACGCTAGCCCCAGCAGGGAAAAGGCGTGAGGATAGTGCCTGGGGGGGCTTTACCTCCTTCTGCCTTCGCTGGCACAGGATGTCGCCCCGCTGTTTTTGTAGGATCAAAGGCGACCAAGAGTTTCTGCCAAAGCCAAGGTTTTCTAACGAGGCGTATGATGAAAAGGACAGGGATTCAGTTTTTCCTTTATTTTCACGCAACTAGCTGTTTTAAGAGACCCCCAGCCGAAAGCAAGCAGCACAGGGAGGTGCATGAGCTGGACTTGCCAGGGGGTGCAGCCAGGAAAGAGCCCGCCTGCAGCGCCCATGCCGGGCAGCTCGGAGTCCTGCTTCCTAAATATCCAGCCACAACTTGTGTTTTTTTTTTCAACCAGGTACATGAGATGAGGCGATCCCTTTGCCTTAGGCAGAAACACATTAAGCGTCATCCGAAGCTCAGTTAATTGCTTGCTTAGTTTTTACCTCGAAACAATTTCCACGACGAGCGCATGTGTGTTTTCCATTTCAGATTATCAAATTTTTCCCTGGCAACGGCACTGCACCAAGAGTGGACTGCACATACGTGGTAAGTGTGTGAGGTCCCAGCCTAAAAAATTTCAAGCACTGCAGCTCTGATAGCAGCTGAAGAGCAATTGCGACCCAAAAGATTACCCTGCAGCTCTGACAATCAGATCTGGGAATATTCTCAGTTCTGTGCGATTTATTGCACCAGCAGACAGACTAAGAACAACAACAACAACAACAAAATGCTTGATTTATTTTAAATCACCTGAAAATTTGTTTTCCCGTGCTGCAAAGCGCATTTGCTGTTTGCTTTCAGCTCCCACTAGTGAAGTTCATGCCTCAGGTCCCCACACACTCAATTCACAACCGCTGTAAAAGAACATGCGCCCATTTTTCTTGGCAATAGTAACAGCAGGACATCTCCACTTTTATTTGAAAAATAAGCCCACAGACTGCTGAACTTGGGGTTTTAATACATGCTGTGCAGCTTTTAGCAGCCATAAAAACACTTGCCCAGGGCTGGCTTAAAATTGGCCAGCCAACAGAGCTGCTTTCTTGCTTTACAAACAGGGTGAGGAGTCTCGCCCGCTGGAGGTCGACTACTACCCCGTGAACGGTACCTTCAACCTCCACTACTTCCCCTACTACGGAAAAAAGGCACAGGTGAGTACTCATGTATTTCAGCTTCACTTTTCTTCTTTATCTTTGTGTAAGACAAAACCTGGACGAGGGGACAGAGTGTATCCTCAGCAAGCTCGCTGATGATACCAAACTGGGAGGGCTGGCCGACACTCCAGAGGGCTGCGCCACCATCCAGCATGACCTGGGCAGGCTGGAGAGCTGGGCAGAGAAGAACCTAATGAGGTTCAACAAGGGCAAATGTAGGGTCCTGCACCTGGGGAGGAAGAACCCCAGGCACCAATATAGGTTAGGGATGGATCTTCTGGTAAGCACTACTGAGGAGAAGGATCTGGGAGTCCTGGTGGATAGCAAACTTTCCATGAGCCAGCAATGTGCCCTTGTTGCCAAGAGGGCCAATGGGATCCTGGGCTGCATAGGGAAGAGTGTGGCCAGTAGGTCGAGGGAGGTCATTCTCCCCCTCTGCTCTGCACTGGTGAGACCACAACTGAAATACTGCATCCAGTTCTGGGCTCCCCAGTTCAAGAGAGACAGGGAACTACTGGAGAGAGTCCAACGTAGAGCAACGAAGATGATTAAGGGATTGGAGCATCTCCCTTACGAGGAAAGGTTGAGAGAGCTGGGACTCCTAAGCCCAGAGAAGGTTGAGGGGAGACCTTATCTATGCTTACAAGCACCTAAAGGGTGGGTTGAAGGATCATGGAACCAGACTCTTTTCAGTGGTTTCCAGCGATAGGACGAGGGGCAACGGGCACAAGCTGGAACATAGGAGGTTCCATTCAAATATGAGGAAGGGCTTTGTTATGGTGAGGGTGACAGAGCACTGGAACAGGCTGCCCAGGGAGGTCGTGGAGTCCCCTTCTCTAGAGATTTTCAAGACCCGCCTGGATGCAGTCCTGAGTAATGTGCTCTAGGCAACCCTGCTTTGGCAGGGGAGTTGGATTACATGATCTCTAGAGGTCCCTTCCAACTCTGACAATTCCATGATTCCGTGAAAACCTATAGAGCATCTCTGCAATCTTATGAGAACTGGAGAGAAAGCTAATTTTAAGACTTTTATTTTTAAATTGGTAGTGTAAAATTAAAGTGTTTTTTTTTTTTTTGTTCTTTCCTCCTAGCCCAGCTACAGCAATCCTTTGGTAGCTGTGAAATTTCTCAACATTGCAAGGAATGTAGAACTTAAAATAGTGTGCAAAATCATTGGAGCTGGAATTACCTTTGATAACGTTCATGATCCATATGAAGGAAAAGTGGAATTTAAATTGAAAATAGAAGACTGAGCAGCAACAGAGACACTTCTGAAATATACACATGAAGAGTGACTTGCCTATTATCACATTCATCCGTATTTATTTTCTCACTATGATTTCTGTATAAGTTGCAAAGAGACATTTACTACTGAAAGATGAACCATAGAGCTAAAAATCAAGATACCGCTCTCAGTGTGTGAAGGAGACAGAGATTATCTCGATGTACATAGCTTACCATTCCAAGGCCACGGTATGCTGCTGCCTTCATACAACTATTGGTACAAAACGAATTTCCTCTAAAACGCACAGCTGTGCCTTCAAAGAAAATAAGTATAGGATCAAAACATAATTTTCAGTTGCTTTCCAAACCGCAATAATCGATGTGCGATAGTAAATCTTTGATATTGAGAAATAATTAGGTAACTACAAAAATAAACCAGTACTTTCAAATACTAGCAATATAATTCTTAATCTGTCTTGTATAGGATGTATAAAAGTATATTAAAATTATCTGTATCCCAGTGTGTTGGTTTTTTGCACTAGTCAGCCAAGTCAGATTTCTTTTTAGTTGTCAGATCAATGATTCCAAAAGAAGTGAACTCGAAATCTGGCCTCTAGCTTACAGATTTTATTGTCCCACTTACAAGTTCTTTATGTGTGTAATGTAATAAAAATGACTGGTAAGACTTTAACATCCAGTTACATCCAAAAACTGTGTTTATTTAACTGTTCAAGTTTTTAATTGGGTTTTTGGTTGGTTGGTTGGTTTGTTTTCTTGGGTTTGTTTGTTTGTGGGGTTTTTTTTTGTTGTGCTCCCCCCCCCCAAGTATTAGAATGATGAGTTTGGGGTTACTTGGAATAATCTGGAAAATGCTGACATAACACTAATCCGTTACGTGAATCTGAAATTTGCAAAGTTTAACTCTACCACATACGATACAAATACATAAGACTGCTCTGTCCGTATCGTATATTTATATTAGATGAAGTCCAGGATACTTCAGCCAGAGAATGAACTTGCACAGAAAAAAGATATGCAAGAAAAGAAATAGTTTTACACCCTCACTACCTGGACATTTTAGGAAGTAGGAAGATGCAACAGGTAAACCTCACTTACTACAGTGGAATTGAGACAGCTTGCAGAAAGAATCCAGTTGGAGGGGAGTATTTCCCCTTCAAAACCACAAATGGTATTTGAGCCCTTCTTAGAAAAATTGGACATTTTGCATTTCAGAAACAAAATAAGAAACTGCATTCTCATGTAAGCTTTTTTTCCGCCCTGGCCTTTCCTTCCTGTTTCAATTTTTACAGCGGGACTTTGCCTCTCTTCAAGACACTGAATGAAAATCAGTTTTATATCCTTGTTGGAACACAGGTCTCTTCCTGGGCATTTTTCCAAAATAATATGGAATACAATGAAATACTAAAATATTTTTGTTAAGAAGACAGTCATTCATGCTCAAAAGTAATTCAAGGTTGTCTATAAACAGAACATTTAAATATTGCCAAGAAAACCAAGAAGTCTTCCCTTGCTGCCTCTAACATCGGCAGATTCTCTACTTGACTGTATTTGATTTAATGTCTACGATTTCCATGTTGGAAGCAGGCAATACAGCATTACAAGCTCACATTTTACACAGTGCATTTACAGCACAACACAGGAAGACACTGATATTTCCCACGGGCTGGGCATCTGCATAGCCACAGCTTCAGGACAGCCTGGACTGACTTTACAGAAAGACCTTTGAGGACATGCATACATTGAAAGGAGAGAATGAAGTGTCCCCAAAAGGATAATGCCTCCTGAGGTCAAAAGAAGTGTATGCAGGTCCACCGGATCTGGTTCTTTAAGTACAAAGACTGTCACCCTGAATTTAGATTTCTCTTGAACTTTTACCCACCAGAGATTATTCTCTTTCTTTACTGGAATTACAAATAATAATACAGAGCAAGGATTGTGGCTAGTGTAGCTGAAGCAGAAAAGCTCTGTGAAAGCTGCAAGTGTATTAATCTCGGTATAGTTAGTACTAGCTTGCCTGGAGCCCAAATATAAGCACACTTAAAACAGCAGAATGCCCACCATGCAAGTATTTTGAAATACTGCAATGGCACAGCCCAACACTAGGTACAAGCATTTCGAGTAGTAAGCAAGGTAAGCATCAAAGCAGCAAAGACAGGTTTGCAGAGTTGCACTTGGGAGACATCCAAGCAACAAAAGTTACAAGATAAAGCCCAAAATAAGCACAGAGGAAGGAAAAGGGGCAGGGCAGCCTGCTCACGGCACAAGAGGGGTGTCTGGCAAAAGCAAACCCAAGTTAAGGAGCAGCTGAATCCCCCTTTAGGTGGGGGGGAGGCAAGATGTATAAAACACCCGACAACGACAGGGAAGAAACAAGGACAGACACGTTCCCTGGTGGAAGAGCCCTCAAGCCTGATCACCTTCACCTTGGGAGACTAACAAGGACCTCGCCCATCGGTGCCAGCTGTACAGCAGTAGCTCTATGCTATTGCATAGTCACAGTTAATTTACTGTACAAGCGTTATAGACTAACAGTTTTATATAAATACCAATATTTATTAATAATATGCAAGGACATTAGCACAAAGTGTGCTGTTAAGGAATAAATTCAGCAGTTTCGTTTTCAAGTTTAAAACCAGCCTAATTTATCAGTCTTTTAAGCACTCCCACAGCAAGTCTCCAATTCCCTGAGAGAGACACGTACATACACACATGCAAGAATATATATAGACGTATACATATATGCCTCTGCTGTTTCGATGGTTATGTTGCTCACGTGAAATGCCTGTACGTAGTGTTGGGCTGTGCCGCTGCAGTATTACAAAACACTTGGACCCTGAAGATCAGCGCAGAGAGAACAGAAACACGGCAGTTGCTTTGAGCCCTACCTTCCTCTCCACACCTCCATCTATTCGTACGAATATTCACACGACTGGTAAAGCCAATAATTGAAGTGTAAAGTCCTAACGTCTATTATTAAAAATGATGAAGAAAAATTAAGAGTGCAGAAAAACACTGAATACAAGCTCCTTGATGCTTAAGGGGTTATTTGTGTTATGAGACTCTAGCAAGTTCAAAACGTTCACCCTCTCTACCTTTCAGAATTGCTAAGTACTATAGATTAATAATTAAGTCTTTGCTGAATGGTCTCACATGATGTCGTTGCCATTGCACTTGGGAATTCCTCTCATCGTTTCATATTACTGGTTTTAATCTCTTACCTGTAATAAAAGTCAGGCAGAGATTGATTCTGCAGCAAATAAAACTGTCTAACTATTTGCTGCTTTCAGTAATTGGATGGAGAGTAACAGCTGCATCAATAAGGCTTGCAGAAAATATTTTATGCTTTGCACATATACTCCCTTCACAAGCTCCATTTCTCTCCGGATAAGGAGTTCAAGCTCAAACAACATTATCTTGTTTAATATAAAATAAAAACATGCATGAAAGAAAAAGTGTCCTTTTCCTCAATTTCACTTGAAAAGCTCCCTCACTGGGTACAAAGAGTGTTCACTTCTCTTTCAATTTCTTTTTCTTGATACCAGACTGATAACAATAGACACATGGCGTTTCTCATTAAGTTGAGAGCAGAAATTGGGCTGAGAATTCCCTTTTTAACATCCCATTACATCTCTCTCACTTGATCTAATATGAGACAGAAGTGAATTCTGGAAAGATGCTTGGGGTAACACCCTTCACCATTAATCCATGTATTTATGTGTAGTCCTACTGTTACCAATGTGGGAATTCTAATTCATTCCAATCAAAATATGTTCCAGGGGTTTATTACCATCTTTATCAACTAGATAGTGAATCTTAATTATTCTGATTTCAAGTTCTAGTCCTTAAATCTTGTGTCATCTTTATCTCTGATATTGCTAAGCCTGTTAAAATAGTATCTTTTTGTGTGACCTGACATAAATCCAGTAATTTTTTTTTTTTTTCAGTAAAGCAAAATTGAGTTCCTTAAATCTCTTACTATAAGATCTTGACCCTAGGTGTCAAATAAGTGGGGGAAGGGCTTTTTTCTGAGTCTTTCCCAATTTTTCCAATACCCTTTTTAAATGACGATGCTAACAAGCACGTACCTGTTGTATATATTTGGATGTAACATCACTTTCTAATCCACTGTTAGTTTTACCTATACATACAAAATCAGATTAGCTAGTTCCTTAAAATACAGTGTAGGAGACACACTCAGTTCTTGTCCACCTTGATACCCAGATCATTTTTCAGAGCCTACATTTTTGGCATATAGTCTTACATCCTGTAAGTGTAGCTTGAATTATCGTAGAATCGTAGAATGGTTAGAGGTGGAAGGGACCTTAAAGATCATCTAGTTCCAACCCCCGCCTCCCCGCCATGGGAAAAGTCTTTGTCCCGAAGTTGTGTAGTTTAACCATAACATTTTTTTAGACATGCCATGCTTGCTAAGAAATCCACATTAATTGGCCCTTTTCATTATCGACTTCTTTTCTAACCTGTATCACTTAATTTTTTTTTCTTTTTCTTCTGCATTATTAAAGAAAAGGTTAAATAGAAGTACAATCTTACTTGCTGCAGCTATTCAGTCAGTGAAAGTATCACAAAACCTCCTTCTGTTTCAGCAGCAGACAGTTCATAACTCTCTAACATACAATCTGTTGATATTGTGAAATACGTATAAAAAAATCAGAATGCAATGAAAAAGAAAAAGCTTAAAGATGCTGAAACATATCCATCATTTCCTTAGCCAGCTAAAAAGTTGCAATCTCCTCCCATATTCATTTGATAAGACCCACTCTGTACTTTGTCATTAATAATTAACCTTCCAGGCTTTTAATTTTCTTTTAGAAAAAGTATTGAAGGGAACAGCTAATACGAGGTTCAGGGCTGATCTCAGGTTGTCGCGACCACATTTGCACAGGACTTCCTCACATCACTTTGAAAACTGGCACTCTAGCATTATTTTAGTCTGTAAGAACTTACTCATTATTTCATTAAAAATCAGCACCAGAAATTACCTGGCCTGCCTGTTTTAAGAGGGTTAAGTTTGTGCTTAACATTCTGCTTTATTTTTAATGAATTCTCTCAAATTTACATGATAAAAGAACACAAACTTTGCCCAAAGTCTGCAACTTTGCTGTCTTAACATGCTACAATGCAGAAATCTTCCATTCTGCTCTGAACAGCCCTCCCGATAGGTTAGGGCTGGTATCATTCCAGTATTCAGAGCAATGTACCATGATGTGTACACAGTGGCATATTAAAAGAAGAGCAAATCTTTGAGCTTAAGTTTGGATTTTTGGAGCATCCAAAACTTAAACAAGAAGTCACAGCAGAATGAAGAAAAGCACTTGTAAAGATATTACATGGCTGATTTTCAATTAACACCAGTGTCTCTTCCTTATTCTCTGCCGCATCAGGACATTTTGCCATTATCACAGCAACGCTGTGAATCAATAATCATGATTTTCTCTGGTTAATGTTTCACTTGTTAACACTGACGTACTTTGAATGTCTCTCTGGGGACAGCAGCTCTCCAGTTGAGTGAGAGGCAGATGCAGCAAGGTGACAACCATCATCATGCCAGATGAGAATTACCAGTGTAACCAAATGTTGGAAGTAGGAAACACCTGTGCATGTCAGTTGTCCTTCTTCATTGTGCTCTCAGCATCAGCTGTACTTCTGCTTCTTAGAAATCTCATCTTAACGGAAGAGAGTCTTCACTTCTACCCACTCATCTAACTACCTTTTCCACCACAGGAGTTTGGTAACTTTTGAAGGCTTCTGAAGACAAGCTGAGCTTCCATTCTTTTTCTGCTGAGTCTTCGGTACACAGGCAAGCCAGATGGCCAACTTGCTAGTCTGTTCATGATACTGCTATATGGTATTTTCTAACATGTTTTCTTTTCCTCTCTCTTATGGCATCCATACGGTACTTCAGGCTGGAAGGCACCTCAGGGCATCTCTAGTCCAAACCCTGCTCAAAGCATGGTAAGCCACGAGGCCAGACGCTACATTGCTCAGAGCTTTTATCCTGTCTGGTCTTGAAAACTCTTAAGGATGGAGTCAGCACAACCTCTCTGGGCAACCTGTTCCACAGCTTGACCATTCTAAGTTCTTCCTTAACCCAAGTTGGAAACACCCTTGTTTCAGCTTGTGTGTGGTGTCTCTTATCCTCCCAACATGCACCACTGTGGACTGACTCCACCTTTGTAATAACCTTCTTGCAGTACTGGAAGGCTGCCATCAGGTCTCTTGAGGCCACCTCTTCTTCAGGCTGAACAAGACCCTCTCCTCACATAGCAACTGCTCCACCCCCCTGAGCATCTTGGTAACCCTCAAGAATCCATGGAAGCTCAAGGAGGAATCAGAGACCAAGAAAAACCTTGGAAAAATCTTATGTCTCAGATTTAGGAAACAATGACACTAAAAGTTGCTGCTCTCATTGTGCTGCCTTGCCTTTGCTCTTCCTGGTAAATGAATGACAATTAAGGTAAAGTAAGGCTTTAACAATAAAGCATCTGTAATAATATTTGCATCTTTCTGGAAGCAGACAGATTTGAGAAGGGCTGAAGATTGTTAACTCAATGTAGTAGTTGATATATAGCCTACTGCTCTTCTCATAAGCAGATAAGAGAAAGGAAATACCTACGGGAAACAATGAACTATCTGGGGAAAGCGGTGTAAAAACTCTCCTTTCTACTAATGATCATTCCAATAGTATTACATCAATGCTTTTTTTCACCCTTTTTATATCCAATTTTCAGATTTCCTATTAATGTCAAGATTTCACAACCTGTGTATTCACTGATAAAGAAATGACAAGATTTATCTTGCGATGGTTACCTTCTTCCATGAACAATTTCATAAACGGTCATTTTCAAGGGTACCGTATCAGCCCCATTTATCTTTTCTTCTCTGCAATAGCTGCCTTTCGTTGAAGGAAGATTGAAAAAAAAAAAAAAGTTTCCGAAGTCGTAACTGCTTTTGTTTAGTTAAGACAAGCAAATTCTTACAGGAAAAGCAAACAGTTTACTTTTGAAACAAACAATTCAAGCAAACCTTCTTAACTTGTTATACATGTCAAAACAGAGAGTGTCAAAGCTCAGTATCACCAGGACCATTTCAGAGATATAAATACACACACAGATATAAATAAATTTCGCAATGCTTCCTCTTCTTCAGATCATAAAAGAGAGCTGACAAAAATTAAGGTGTAACAATACATCCCTTCCCTGTCATGTTTTTCCCCAAACAGCCTTTATTACCATTCTCACTACCTTTACCATCATTTAATCTTTCTTAAACTGAATTCCAGTTTCTATCTCCTTACAATATTTTCTGCTTCCGCAGATTTCCTCAACAATTTCCTGTCCATGATTTCCTCTTACATTCTGTTCCTGCTTTTGATCTTCCTTTTCCACCTGTACACGTGGTACCACCCTCTTCAGAAATCAGAATCATATAGCTTGAAGTTATCTCCCACTTTGCAGTTCTTTTCATGCCAGGCCTGACATTACTACACATGTTCCATGCAGTTCTTGGCCTTTTATTTTTTAAGTGAAGCTTCTACTACTAGTCTTTTTTATGTTCTTTGACTAGCCTTCTTTTGTTTTCTCATTACTTCTTTCCAATTTACACCACCTTCTCTGTAGAGACCCTAAATTTCAGTCTGTTCTTTCTTTTCTGGTTCCCTACTACTGCTACTTCTTAGTCTCCCTTTCCTCATTTCCACCTCCCCATTGGTCTCTTTTCCCTTTTTTTTTTTTCCCCTCCTCCACCTAAACACTATGTGCAGCTAACTGCCTGAAATCTAGCAAGTAATTAAAAAGTCAATAGACCTCCTTTTGTTATTGATTGTTGCCTTCACTAGAAAGCTCTTCTGAAACAAAGGTCACAGAATCTTAGAATCATTTACATTGGAAAAGACCGTTAAGATCATCAAGTCCAATCATAAATATTCATTTCCCCAAACCACTCCAATGCTGCTTGTTTAAACTCTCAAATTCCCTTTCAGATATTCATCAGCAAAAGCAAGCAAATTAATGTCTTTTGAAATGTACTTTTTGCCACACTTTCACTCCCAGCTTGACCGTGTCTCATTGGAGGTCTATTCCACTGATAAGAACCAAAAGGAAACTCTCAAATGCTTTCAGCCTTCCTTACCTAACATCTCTGTACTCACCCTTTGCAGGAAAATCTTGGATCATACACTGGAGATCTAGAACTAAGGGAAAACTGAAATAATCCTCTTGGACTGTCAAAAGTTCCTTGATAACTATTGCTGGACTCTGCAGATAAAACTGCCATTCAACAGCAAAGATAATTTGGATCAGCTGTCTCAACCAGGACAAGAACCTTGCCTCTAGCTTTAGCATTGCAAACAATGACATCTTCAGTGAGAAACAAAGCATTCAATTCGCGACCCCTCTAATTGTTTTCCAAGGCACATAAAATTAAGCAATTTGCTTGGTTCACTCATATTACAAGGTTTTATACAATTAGAAAATGTTCACTGCGTATCAACCGCTCCGTAGCATACACCCACGTCCCCTTACCACAGAAGAAAAAAAACAACATAACATTTCATATTTACCACAGAGTTTAATTGCATCCAGGAGCCATTACCACAGACAGAGCAGTAATTAACACTTTGCAGGGACTCCCTGGAGTATGTGGAAGCAACAAATCCTGGCTCCGATTAACAGCCAGCAGAGTGACTGAGGCAGCTCAGTAACCTGTGCTTCAGGGTGAGAGCAGAGGAGGTGATCTCACAAAAAGGTTTAAGGTGGAAGTATATGGAAAGTAGATGAAGACCTGTTTTGAGGACATGGGAATGTATGATGGAAAGCCAGGATTGAGGAATATGAGATGGAAAGTCAGGACAGTAAGTGTGGGATTTTAAACAGAGAAGCTGGATTGGAGTACTAAGATTGGCCTGACACACTGGGGAGCAACATGACTGAAATAAGGTGACATGAAAGAAGAGAGTATACAGGGTAAGATATTGCTTTTTGCATAATAAATTACTAATTTGCATAATAAATTACTAATATTAGGACAAATTACTAAATCAAGGCAAAAAATCTGGGCCCTCTGTAGCATAGATGCAGTATCCTGAGACAGTTACTACTTGGTCTTGTGATGAGAGGAAATGAAATGTTCTACAATAATCCTAAAATTAGAAAAACCACAGAGCTTGTTAAAAATGCCCATGCGCGTTTTATTAATAAAAACTAACAGTGCCAAGGTTAAACAAGTCAAACAATTATAGTCTCTTTATATTCCATAAAATATTACAGAAAAGTTTATTTGTGTTTCAATAAAAAGACTACTGTCTTAGAATAGGCAGCTGACAGTATTTGTGCAGTTAATTGTTTGTGAATAAATTTAAAAAGACTACCACCTGCCCTGAAATTCCTTTTATAAAAATGAACTATTAAAAATGATTGACAAATTTTGAGTTAAAAAACTTAAAACATTCTCTATATTTAATTTCAACTTTATAATAGATTACAGGAAGATGCTTATGAAACAAATACAAACATTTGTTTCAGTACATGTCTTTATATGATAGACTTATAAGTATGTAAACAACTATATAATAAAAAGTTTCCAAAGTCTGCCTGTAAGAAATCAGGCAAATTTTACCATAAGCAATAAATCATTCCAAACCTTCAAGACATTTTATATAGCTGCACCAACTGGCAGTAAACATTTGCCAAAAACTTTGTAATTCTTATGTCCCAACATACAGTGAAAAGTATATAAACTTGATGGAATCATGTTAGATATAATTTAAGGGAAAATAAGTTCACAACAACATTTCTGGAATTTAACATGTAAAAAAGTAGGACGTATCTTTCTTGTTTGGTTCTTTGGACACTGCGTGATTAACAAAAAACACTACTACATTAGCTCACTATCCCTCAAAAAGTGGCATAATCAAAATACACTCCAAATAAATTGCCATTCAGTGTATTCATTTTCCACAGAAGGATAGCATTTTATTTCTCAATGATGTGTCTACATTTTCTTTAGCAAACTTCGCAAGAACATCTGGGGCAAAATCCATTTTCCTTCAAGTAAAAAAAAAACCAACCAAACAAAAACAACCAACAAACCAAAACCCCCTAAAACAAGAGTAAATAAAGGCTCTGCATTAACACACTGGTATCAAAAACACACATCCACACCACATTTAAAAATATCCTACATAAAACAATCCTTGTTTGCTTATCAGAGGTGCAATTTCTAAACTCAGAACTGCTTACCAATATTCTCCTTGAGGGATGGGGCAAAGTAATTTGAGAAACTTCTCCCTAGAACAATTTATTCCTGAAGCTTGCTGAATTTTAACAAAAAATAGTCTACAAGCAAAGGGCATCAGTCGTCATCATCGTTTTCATTAAAATCGTCGTCATCATCATCGTCATCCCCAACATAAGAAACTGGTGTTTCAACTCTGGAGCCACTGTACTGAGATCCATTGGAACTTGTAGCCAACATCCCATCTCCACCATTGGAAAAGTCACTGGGAAAAAAAAAAAAAAAAAAAGAGACCAGTTGGCATTCCTTAATGATATTTCCCAGTCTACTGTGCTCTTAAATATAATCCTGTATCTATTCCATTCCTTTAATGAATCTGTCACTGCTGCTTTATAAACTGTTTAAATATGTCCAAGTTGTTTCTCAAAAGCAGAAATGGTTCAAGTAATTTTGAAATGGTTCCTGCTTCAGGTTTAATATAAAGATTAAATCCCTTCACAGGCACCTTAGAAATATGCTTTCCAGGTTTCTTCTAAAGTACACTCAGTGTTAAGGCTACACACCCATGTAAGCCCTTTAATATTTTTATGTAGCACTGGACACTTGCATCACAAGTGAATCATGTCTTTCAGAAGCACTCATCTTGATTCAAAGACTTGGAAAATCGAGGAATTAATAGATTCTTCTTCATTCCTTGTTATTACATGGCAAACTATCATTGTTACATGCACTATCTTTTTTAATTGAAATTGGTTTTTTCTCATTATGCTTCTCTTTTCTAATTAAACAAAAACAAAAAGCCACAAAAAAACAAAAACCACAAACCAAACAACCTCTTCGGTATCTCGTACTTCCCCTCTGTTAAGAGTATCCCTACACTGAAAATTCACCTCCTGGATCAGCAAGTAGATTTAGAGAGTATCCACTTTCTTACTTGAATTTTCCTTTTTTTTCCCTACCAAAATACACACACAGATTGTAGATGTGGTCTGAAATGTCTTGTTCCTAGAGGAATTAACTGTACTGAGAAGTATTTCAATTTAGAAGACCCAGAACATTCCTGCCTCCATTATTACTTGCTATTTTGCCCATCATCTTTTTTGTTGTTTACTTTCTCAACAGTTTGATAAACTATTAAACTTGGTCACAAATTCTTGAGAAAATGTTTTCCTAAAAATCACAGAAATAGTATGACCAACTTGAAAGACATTAATCATTAAAGAATTGCTTTCAAAAGTATGTTCGCTAGTCATTTTTTAATCCAGTTAATGCATATAGTCAATCATGCACACTGTTATTGTATGAAGCTAATTCAATGGTCTATCATCACACAGAATGAAGTCGCAGGAACACACCCTAGAACCTCACAAGGGAAACATATCCAGTAAGACAAACGCTCTTGCTGATAATTTGTTCAGCTAATCACCGTGCTCAGTTCGAATATTTGTTAACAATGTTAAACATTTCAATGATATTTGACTCATTTAACAACTTACTAGAGCTCACAGAAGGACACCTTTTTGATTAATGCAACAGCAGAAAACTAGCAAGTAGTGACTACATAAGGAGAACTATATTATATAGCAAGAGAAAAATAATAGTTAAGTTCAGAAATGACATATGTCCACAAAAAGGTAAATAGAAGTTACAGTTTATCACTCTACCAGCTTCTGATGCTGCTTAAAACCAAGCCCTTGTTAAGTCAGACACTGATGACCAACAGAGAATCTTGCTCATACTATAGCTTTAGGGAAATATCTATTTTCCTGTCACACTAAATAAAAATAATACTTTCAAGATTAACACCAGTCTAATCAGTTCCTTTTCCACTATAGAGGAAAAGAATTCTTTAATGACACCTGTCAAAACCACCACTACTTAAGGAAAAGCTGTGTCTGAGAATAAACGTAAACACATATCCACACCATATTTAATCAAAACAGAACTTGTTTCATGAAGTATTTAATCTCTAATTAAGTTTCTTTGATGATCACAGTCATAAAAAACTAACTGACACTTTCATCTCACCTGGCTGAAAATCTTGTGCCATTTGATGCAGAACCTGATGAAGATGTGACATATACACTGCTGATTGATCCCTGAGCCATTTCTGCAAAACAAACAATATGTATTTCAAGAATACTTCTAAACACACTCATCTAATTCAGTGGAAATGCTTAATCCTTTTGAAGTCCGGAAAAGGAGTCTTGCAACCAAAACAACAAAATATATTTATGTACTATATGCAAAATAGCATAATTAAAAACCAAGAAGCTAGCGCAACAGCAAAAGTTCAAAATACATTAAAAAAACATTTTAAAGTGAGCAAGTCAGATGTCCTCAGTATTCTTATATAATGAAAATGCTAAAACAATATAAAATGAAGCCATGACCATGTTTGCACTTACTACCTTTTGCCTTTGCACATGAATCAACTATAAATACTGTATTCTTAAAAGAATTACACACTACAAAGACCTACTTGTGTGGTATAATGCAAAACATGGTTCTGCAAAAAGCAACAGCCCATTATCTATGAATCTTTATGTTATTTGTTCCCTAAGGTACACTAAAAAGCATATACATTTGAGAAATTGTTAGAAATCTTCACCACAAACCAGTGGAAATTAATTCATGGTAGATATTTTCATGTTTTTTCCTCAAGTCTCACAATAAGAAGGAAAACAAAACAACTCCTGGAGTAACTAACCTGTCACATACGGTTCCAGAGCTTTAGGAACCAAACTCCTTGCAATTTTTAGGTCCTCTGCTGAACAGCTTCCAGATTCTAACCCACAAGCCATTCCCATTCGCTTTAGTACTTCTATATCATCATGAATTTCGAAAGTATTGTCAAAATTAAATAGATATTCAAACCTGGAGAGGAAAAAAATGTTTCAATTAGTTTCAATTACTTTAACTACCTTTCCAGTCTAAGGAATTGCAGCATTTCAAAAACTCAAGACACAATGTTAGCAACACATCACATTATGCAATCACATTTCTCAAGATTGATGTATGTGATAGCAAGTGAATAAAACTGTAATTATACACACCATTTAAATCATTAACAGGTTTAACACAGTTTAAATTAAACATTTTGCATGTTTGATAATTTTTTCTTTACTCCCATTCCTCTGCCTACTGTGTAAATTTTTCATGTTTTTAAGCTTTTCTAGTAAGCCAATAATGCAAGGAGAAACCACTGCTACATTCACAGCTTTTATTTAACAGATGAAAAACCCAGCTTTTTGAACTAAAATTAGGGAACATCAGTCCTGAAAGCAAAATCCATTTTCAATTCTGCTGGCTGCACTACATCATGTTAAAGCCAAAGGAAAACACTACTTGGTAAAGCATGATATAAAACTTCAGCAGAGCTGCTTTACTTTGCTTCTAACATCTCTAGATAGCAAGTCTAAAATAAGGTATTAAATGTGAACCCAATTATTCTATTTATTAAAAAGCTCTATAAAACTCTGTTTCTACTCAACACGAATAAGTTTTACCTGAAACGCATATTCTCAGCCTACAAAAGACACAATTAAATTTATGTGTATTTAATTTTTAACAAATCTAGATGAACACTTTAGCATGGACATAAAACTCCTAGCTGTAGCAAAAAACAGACAGAAACCTTTGTTAACTCACTTGTCATTTGAAATACTGCAGTCAATCACTGTCTTCTTGCTGGTGTTCACAATGATAAATGGCAAATGGATGACAGAATTGGAAGGTGGCGGTCGATTTGCCTGTTGTTCTGCTTGACGGTTTCGCTGAACGAGGTTCTTGAAGGCAATTTGCTAGAAAAAGCAATAGTGATATGAAAGTATGAACTAAACCTTTAAGATCCTGTTAACAAACAAACAAATAAATAAATAAAATCCCTCAGATAAAGAATACCAGCAATGGTTGCAGCAACCAAATGTGGAAAAAGACACATTATTCACCATACTCCTGCATGTTAGGATGCAAGAAAAGACGCAAATGATAGTATTGAAAAATACAACACAGTAAAACTTAAATGAGAAAAAAAATAAAAATAAACGCACACTCTAATAACTACATCAGGACAGTTCCTTGGACAGATCCTTGACAGAATGAAGAGATAACAATGACTGGAAAAAAGAATTTTCATACACCATCCTACTTCCACTCTGTTCACTACCCCCTGCTAGCTACTGCACTCCACAAGAACAGCTGAATGATTAATACTATATTTTTGCTGAAATTATATGCTAAAAAACAGTTGATGTTTGGGATCTGAATGTTTAACATTAGGATTCTGAATTACTCAGCTAAGATGAGTGACTTTACTCTCACATCTTACCAAAATTGCTTTTCAGTATAGAATGTTCATATTTTAAAGATTAGCGATTTTAAGAACTAAAAACTCAAGTTAACTACTGAAACTCAAGTAATAAACCTTACAGTAAGCCACCAAACTAAGAAAAATTATTTGATTCCATGACCAGAAAAATACAATAATCAGGAATTAAAAACAAAATCCAAAACTGACACAGAGGCTGATAAAAATCAGACAGCTGTTGAGATTGCCGTCCCACAGCTGTCTGTACATACTTTCTGCATACCTTCCCTGACATTCTCATTCCTGCTGTGTAGGTAATCATAGCTTGGGTTGGAAGGGACCTTAAAGATCATCTTGTTCCAACCCTCCTGCCATGGGCAGGGACACCTCCCACTAGAGCAGGTTGCTCAAAGCCCCATCCAGCCTGGCCTTGAACACTTCCAGGGTTGGGGCCCCAACAACTTCTCTGGGCAACCTGTTCCAGTGCCTCACCACCCTCACAGTAAAGAATTTCTTCCAAATGCAGCTACTAAGGGATACATTCCAGTGAACCAGCAGGACAGTGACTTAAGGGATAGACTACAGCTTCCCCCAGTATTTACTAAGGGAAATCTGGGAAGGAGTTCAGCAACTTTCACAGCGGTTAAGCCACTTTACACAGCGGGGGCAGTAACATTCCAGAAAGGCAAGAAACAGAGCATTATGAGAAATGTCCTTTTCCGTCACATAATTTTATCTACAGACTCTAATGCAGAAAACCATTCTAGATACAAGAACTGAGTTGGAAAATTCAGAGAGTACAGTATGAATTACAGCTCCTGTCAGCATAAATCCTGTTTAGATGTACTTGACACTGTAAAAGAGTTCATCATAACTCATGGAAAGTTGCTGGTTTCCCCAATAGCATGGTCCCAGCTAAACTACAGTGCTACACTAAAACTGCATATGCCTTATCCTGAAATTCACCTCTAGTCTGTTTAGAAGTTTCCCATCCCTCACTGGGATAAAGCAACAGGAATACAGATATAAGTTACCTTGCCCTATAGACAAGAGTACCTTGACTGTACCTGTAGAATGAGTTCTTGTAGTTGAGACTGTTTTTGCTTTATTCTTTCAAGTCTTCTCTGTTTCTCCACCTTAAGACAGAAAAATGATCTGTTAGTTTGTTGGTTTAAATAGCACTTTATATCAACATTTTCTCTCCTTAAAATCATTTCAATAACAGAAAACTGGAGGTAGGACATATGATGTCAATCATTAAGGTTCTGCAGATAATTTAGAGATCTAACTATCAAGACTCACATCAGTACTACTGATAGAAATTGTAACAAAGAGCAGAATTAAAACACTGGGGAATAAAGTGCAATATATCAGGGAGAGGGTAAAAACATCTTTGCAAACAGAAGTTATCCAAATTCTCAAGGAGACAGAGCATGTAGACCAGAAGAATCCACCTGATGTAGTCTACTGATATTTGAGTTATTGGAGAAGATCCATCAAAGATGCTTAAAAAAATGAAGCTGCTATGGAGACCATGGTTACGTCCTCGCAGTATTAAATACATAGTAAATAATAACATCGAAGGTAGGAAACAAAACAGTAGGAAATAAACAGCTTTCTCAGTGGAGGAAGCTCACCAGCAGATTCCCACAAGGACTTAATTTACAGACTATTATTCAAATTGTAGAGGATCAGAATAAGGGGATGAACAGCAAGGTGACAGAATCTGCTGACAATGCTGGGTTACCTGGCATAGCAAAAAAGAGAGCTCATCATAAAGCACGCTCAAAGTGTCTTGCAGCATTGATTGATTATATCAACAAAATTATTTTTGGTAAAAGTAATGTGGTATGTGTGAGAAAACATAATCCCATCCATGCATATTTTAGAAATAAAATGACATTCAGTAGAGATCTTAAATCACAGTTATCTCCAAAACCCATCAGCTCAGTACACCGCAGCAGCCAAAAATTTGAATTATTAGGCAAGGAACAGAGAACAAAATAGAAATTATCACTACATTAGTGTATGAACCAAAATGTTTACATCTTGAATTCTGTAGGTCTGGTGTTCCCATTTCAAAAAGATCATTATGAAAGAGCAATCAGGATAATCAATGGTACAGAACATATTCCATACAAGGAAATAATGAATAAACTAGGACTCTACAGAAAGGAGAATGAAATAATGGGAAGAACAAGGGAGATACCTATAAAACCATGAATAGGATAGAGAAAGTGAATAAGGAATGACCATGTCAACATCACTTTCAATCAAAAAAAAAAAAAATAAAAAATAAAAAATCAGAGGATATCAACTAAATATAGTATGTTCAAAACCAAAGTTATTTCCTAAGAAGCACCCGAAATTCACTGCCAGAAATAACTCAATATTAAAAGCAAACTTTGTACAAAGTAAAAATTTGTGAAAGAAAACTTAATTGAGGGCTATTAGATAGACAGATACTGTATCTGCCTCAGGTTATGCCTGAACCACAAGTTACAGGAGAAAACATCACTAAATACTTTCTCTACATCTCATCCTCCTTCCTAGGTAATTGCTACTATCAGGCAAGATACTGGGTAGACAGACCAGCGGCCTGACTAATGTCAAGTTTTGTTCTTCGGTCCTTAAAATAAGCAACTAACAAGAAAATGACTGGAGTTAAAAATTCACATGAATGCAGTTTTCTGCTTGTTTTTGGTGAAGAAAAAAACAAACCCAGAAGTGTACACAGTTGAAAAAGCTCCAAAAAGGCATGATGTTTAAAAGGAAAAAAAAAAAGTAGGACCAAGTCTTATAATTTAGCCTTAGAAATTAAGTCAAATAACCACCCTTCTCAAAAACTTACCACAATTCACCTGAGATATTTTCTGTCACATAAATGTAAATTACATTGCTTTCCATATTACTTCAAGATACAGACCTTACTAACTGCCCCACACCATCTCTTTTTGCATTATCAAGACATATTTTACCAAACCTAATATTCTAATTTACACACAAAGTACAGGTTTAAAAATACTTAAAATACTAAGTCTTGATGGGGAACCCCTCAAAATCCTGTGTTCCCTTATAAACTATTTGGCTTGATTTTTCAACAGTTTAAGGGTGAAGGTAAGCAATATCAGATGGAACAGTAAAAAAAGTTTAAAGTTTATTAATTTCACAAATTAAATGCTAGCCTCCACAAACTCATTAAAAAGAATCTTATTGCAAAACTTGTCAGGTAATGGCACTAGTCATTTAAATGTCAACAGAGCTTGCAGAAACAGGAGCTAAAATACTCATGAAGCAATAATGGGGAACAGAGGAATCCTGTAATTTCCTCAAGTAAGCTCAACACATCTTAGGATTTTTGCTATTTTCAAGACTCTAATTACACTTGTGGCTCAATTATCCAGTGGTTAACAGAACCCTTTCCTTCTCTTGTGACATCCAATTAAGAAGTTCTCACTTTGGTATCAGAAATTATCACTGTTCCCATCTTAAAAGCATGAACCTTCACTGTGCATTATTACATTTTAAGTTGCTTTTTTTACTTCAGTACTAATACTATCCTACCCTTTTTTAGGACATTATCAAGCATGAAATCAAACTCAGCTGAATGAGCCACACTTCTTTTTCTTTTGTTCCAACATTACTGGCAATGCCATACTTTGTGAGATAGATCCAAAGAGATCTGCTTTTAAAATCTCTCCAGCTGGCTGGTTCCCCGTTCAGCATGCAGCACTGTCATCTTCAAATCACTTCACCTTCCATACTCATCTGGCTATTTCTGCCCCAACTATCACTCTCTTACCTTAAGTAGTAATTTTCACTTGAGATGATAAATATTTAAATAAAACTCAGATTGACTAGATACCTTATATTTTCCTCATCTAGATAGCAATTACAGTACTAACTGGAAAATCAATTATCACTATCAAACAAAAATCTCCATAGAATTAGCCCTTTGTAGACAGATTCCAAAACATTTTTTTCCAATTTGTCAGCTTCTACACTGATTTTTCAGTCCTGATGAAGGGAATTTATACTTATTTACAATGAGACTTTGTATTTATTCTTTTCTAATAAAGTGAATTGACTTCAGTAAACCTTGGTATCTTATTACCCTGCAAATCTCAGGATACTAAAAAAAGAAATCCTGCCAGAATTTACGAATGCCTTTCAGTATAAAACATTGTATTTCTTACCAAAGACATGCAGTAAAAAAGTCTGACACGTTCATGTAAGACAAATGTCAGAAATACACAAGACCTGCAGCAACAAGGAAGGAACAATGCATATACATACTGATCTACATGAAACATCTATCATCACAGACGTATTATTTGTCTGGCATCTGGAGAAAATAATCTTCCTGTCTCTTGAGCATCACTATTGCAACGTTGGAAATACACATTAATTTTTCAGTTTGATTAACTTCCACTCAAAACCACTTCACATATACTGTAAAAGTTGTGACAGCGCTGTATTTTTGACTAAAGAATTAAAAAATATAAATTTAAGCCATCTGGAAGTTTACATGTGTGTTCTGCGAATACAAATAAAATAAGAGAAGTCAAAAGGGATCACACTATTCTACCTTGCTATCTCAGAAGATGACATGCACATCTTGTATCAGAACATATTAAAGCTGTAAACATTTACTCAAACACAAAGCCACTGTGGACTTCCTAATACATATACCTCTAAATTCTGACATTCCTGAGCCGAGTTAGTAGGTAGACCAATCCATTTAATTTCCTTCTTCTCCTTAGAGATAATGTTCATGGCCATAAGGACATTTAAGGCATCATAGACACGTCGTCTAATATTCTTCTGGTCATAAGCCTGCTGTAGACATAGTGCATTAATCAAAAACATACCTGTGACAAAAATATTTGAAAATAAATCTATGACAGTAAATGGGTAAACTCAGGTAATGTCTGAACTGTTTCATTTAGCAGTAGGAAAAGAAATACAAAAGTCTCAAAAGAGATCTCTCTTCCCCCATTCAGTTCACATGTAATTGACCTCCCATATACTTACTGATTCATTTGGTGAAATGTGATTATCAGTGGTACTGAATTCTGCAACCAACTCGTCTGCCACCTCATTGTATGAGGTGGTTCCTTTTCTTTGTACCTTCTCACAAACCTTCATAGAGAAATGACGTAAACCCTTGCCATTCTTCTCTCCTTTTTTGTTCCGCTTCCTAAATATACGTATAATATATGTTTTAAGAAGATTTGAACTTTGGAATATTTAATGTCTCTTTTTCAAATACAGGCACACTGCTGTAAAAAAACAAGCCTTCCCTTTTGTTCTGTTTCTCACCCCTTCCCAACATTTTTTCCTGTAATTTTTTTCCCCCTTACAATTTACAACAATTAACAATTCTAACACCTTGATGTTGAAACACAGTATAAATTCATTCTTTTGGCAACTCTGCTAGCTCCAGCAGCAGATAATAAGTTAACAATAGGAATATTTCTTGAAGAAGTCAATAAAGAAAACCTTCAAATCTTCAAGACAAGAAGGGATAGGGGGATATATGCTAAAATATGAAAAGTGAATTACAGAAGGTAACTTTTTTGTCTTTTCTTTTTTTTTTTTTAAATTTAAACATCCCATCTAGTTTGGCCACAAAAAATTAGATTGATTGAGCATTTTTCTATTCAGTATTTGATACTGACTGAACAGATGAAGTCTGATACTGGTTGAACTCACTGTACATTACACCATCACTAAAATACAGATTTGAAGTTATACAGTATATGAAGTTGATATGAAAACTTCAAAGTTACGAGATAGAAGAAGTATAACAAGTTTTCTGCATATCTTTTAAATAAAAAAGTTTTCTGTAACTTGAGGAAAAATGTTAAGTATCAACAAAATTAGTATCAGCAATGGAACCTCTCAATTCTCTACATCTCATTTTACTGTATAATTCCAAAGTAGAAATCTATTTTATGTGTAACAAGCCACTGATGATAAATTTAGTCTTAAAGCAACTACATTTAACAAGAGACCCTTAAAATCTAGCTTAAATGAGAAAAGACACCAAAAGAATGCATTCATTCTATCTAATACTTTTTCCCAATTAAGGACTACATTCTTATTTCAAATGATACTTCAGGATACACTTGTTCAATCTGAAATGTACTGTATTTTTTTGTAAATACACCAACAAAACAGAAATGACAAATTAGAAACTGATTCAAGTCACATGAATTCCTGTGTCCTTTTAGGAGCTAAATTAACTAAATGTAAGTAATGTGAGAATATCTGTCAGAGTTTACAGAAAATATAGTTTCTTTTACAACAAATGAGGGCATATTCATTCTTGTGTGACTACTCCTGATTTTAATAAATTATACTTTAATGCTGAAGTGCTCTTGATGGAAAGGTAAACAGGATGTCTCTCACACTGCTAGCCTCAAGAGTACACACGCTATCACAGTGAACATTTAGAGCAAAAGTTCCAAACAATTTATTAATCCTTTGTAACTTCTATTTTGCTCACCCAGCAGACCACGGCGAAGAATCAGCAGTCTGGTTCTGTGATACAAAATGTGTGTTAGGTGTATGTGGACTTCCTACCAGGATAGTATTTGGCGCTGAAGGTCTCTGAGGTGTACCAATAACCTACAGTAAATATAAAATCATTTGGAAAATGATCGTAAGTATTCCAAGATATTAATATGCTGCATAATTCAAATGATGCATTATCCAAACAACACTAATACTTTTTTTCCTGCCTACTTCTATGAGATGCATTGAATTTATACACACTAGCACAAAAGCATTCAGACTACAGATTATATAGTTAAAACACTCCCTAAGTAAATTATGTTTTATGCTTCTTAAATGAGCTTTTCATGATTGCTGGATTTCTTAACACTATTCAACAGACAAAATCAAAAAACACACACCCTGCCCCCACCAAAAGAAAAAGGGAAAAAAGGAAGAAATAAAACCCAAGCCTACCAGACTATGTGTAAAGTTGCAGTAAATTACAGTTAAAATATGAACACACGAACCAAGAAGATCTGAAAATCAGTAAAAGCAGAGAAAATGCAGAGATGTTGTAAGAAAGGCCAAATTCTCTCCTGCAGTCAGTCTCTATCACGACAGAGTTGAAACCAAAACACAAGTATTGTAGAGGTGAGAAAGAACAAGGGCCAACTTTCTCTATCACTGCACTGAGTGAGATCAAATTAGACAAAACCATTCCATTCTGAACATGTTACAAGCACGTACTCAGCTGACCGATTTTCCAGCTTACAGGTAAGTAGTCCTAAAGATGTGCTAATTTGATCACACACATACATTCGCACAGAGTAATACATACATTCGCACAGAGTCGTGCTCTCCTTATCTGTGAAACTAGCTGAACAACTCCCACTTTTGCAGATGGTGTTTCTTATCTCTGCAATGTTATAAATGTAACATTCTAGAGAGTATGTATTTAGGAAAACAAAATGATACTGTACAGATTTCAAATCTGCAGGAAGATATGACCACTTTTGGGGGGTACATTTACCTCCCAGTGGAAGCAGAATGTTACATCCCTGGTATCAGTAAGTGAAACAAACATTAAATGAGCCTAAACTCGTAAGCACCCACAAGCTTGCTATATTTTCCTGCAGCCACGTTCTGCCTCACCAACAAAATTTTAAGTTTCTTCCTCAGGCTACCTTCAATAATTTAGCTTCAACAAGAATAAAATAGAAGAACTGAAAACCCAAAATGAAACATTTTATGTGTGAAAGTTAAAATGAACCAAAATTTGAAAAACCTTTAAATGTAGAATGCAAAAGGTAGTCTAGTGACTATTAGATGTTTGTGATTTCAGCTGCCTGGAAGGACAAACAGCTGTGTTTTTTCCCCAAATACTGCCTCTTTATATTACGCCACCTCTCTGAGTAGTTAACATACAAGTTTGTTACATCTTCTGACAGCTGGAAAATCCTAGGTTCTCCTCCCCTTTCCAGGAGCTTTGTTCCATACTTAAAATGTTTATAATTCTTCTGGAAAGTCAACTAATCTCTTCTACTACTTTTCATAACCAAGACTTCCAATTGTGGGAAACAGAATGAGGGAGGGGGGATGCTGGATGGAGGACGCACAGGACACGTGAACCAGCTCACTTTCTGCCCATGAAAAAAATACTATCAGTTCTGCTATTGACTGGTCTGGTTCACCAAATGTCTTAAAAGACTGCAAGAACCACCCGGGTGTATGCTATTCAAGTAATGTAGACAACACAGAGAACAGCAGAAAGCTGTTAGCCAGTTTTTATTCCCTGGGATGCAGTCACAGAGGACTGCAGAAGACGATTCAACATCTTGCTCACAGAGGCTAAAATTAGAGGGTCCCACTCTATTCCCTGCCTTCCTAATTCCACAAGCAGCCCCACCATCACCCTGGTGCCACATATAAAATTTCTATGACTGTGCAGTCATACAAAAGGCTGAATTTGATCTTAATGAGAGACAAGCCAGTAGAGAGGAGGGGGTGCAATTACAGCTGGGAGAAAACAAAACCATTTGTCAGCAGCAAACCCTGGACATCTCCTGTCCTCAGTACTGCCTGGAAATACTCAACAGTACGAAGGGGTAAGTGGAAGTGTATATGAATTAACAGGCTCATTTCTACAATGGAACAGTGAAGTCGGTTTCATACATTCAAAGCCTGCTCTGCATTACCATTCTAACTCACAAATGTCTGCAAACTAGCCAGAATTACATGCTTTAATCTATCACTCTTAAGAAAGGCTACACAACCTAGAGTTTTAGAATCTTCTAAGGAATTAGTATTATTGGCTCCTTAATAGAAATATTAACGTCCCTAAGTTTTACTCACAAGTTCATAACCAACCATGACTTTGAATGAAAAGAGCATGAATGAGAAGAGTTAAGCAGGATCGAGTCACTGGGAACATCCTAAAATGAAAGCTTATAGACAGAGTCAGACAGGATGGTTTTAGAGAAAACAGAAGGACTGGAGGAGAGAAGCAAAAGAATAAAAAGTGGTGCCTGCTATTTCTCTTGAGTTTCCTGTTTGCAAAAGAGAACAAGATTACAGTTTAGCCCCTTGATAACGAACAAGATCAGGAAACGGGAAACAGCAAGGCAGCCCACACACTACACTCCACTGTACTCAACAGAAAAGCTTATTTGGGGATAGTATTAAGAAAAAGAAATCAGACTACTTGAACAAAGAACACAAGCTCAGAAAATTAAGTACTTAAGTATTAGCAACCTGGTTTTACCAGTCAAAGGTTAGAAAGTTGAGCAGGGTCACAAGCCAGCTCCTCAACTCTCCTATGAAAGATTTTGCACAATGACAGAAAATTTATCTCCTCTTAGTTTTCAGGGTTCTAGAGGTATTTTTTTTTTATATAGTTTTGCTATCCCCTTCAGAACTGTAAAGTCAACAGAAATTTACCCAAAATGTCTCTATATATACACAAACCAAAACCTCCATCTCTTCTTTGACATACAACTAAGCATCTAATTTTGTACTGGTAACAGCCAATACAAATATGCTGACATGGGCCCCTTCTTTCACAAAAAAATTAATGCTAGTATGTTCAGAGTAAGACTTAAAGTGTCGATGAAATTATGATTGAAAATGTAAATTTCCCACAATAAACATACTAACAAAACCACCATTAAGAGTAGTTATTACTTTGGAATCATATTTTTTTAATAATGTTACCATGTAAGATTAATCATAAATAATATAGATGAGGATTTGTCAATTTAAACTTATGATGGAAGACACAAGAATTTTATATGTATATAAACATTGCTGTAAACATTTATTTCCTCCTTACTGAAAGTTTAAAAAGGAATCAGAACATTCGTAATTACATTATCATCCCCTGGTTTTGGTACTTTAAGAAAAGATTCATTAAGTTACCTGAAAGAACATTTCGTTTTCAACATTAAACTCAAGGATGTACACAGTCCCACAACAATGCCTGGAAGGGACCCCCTCTGTGCCATTATGGCCTATGATCTATAGTTAAAATATTCTCCTCCTCTTGCTGGTTACAGATTTTAAATTAAAAGAATCATAGAATGGTTTGGGTTGGAAGGGACCTTAAAGATCATCTAGTTCAAAATGCCCTGCCTAACTACTCTGAATTTTCTTGTTTGGAAATTTATTTATCACTATAAAAATGACTTTTCATAACCTATGTATTATCTATTGCATTATTAGATTCTTTGAAACCTCTAATTTCATGTACCTCACACAAAGCTCACAGTAAGCATTTAGGCAAAATGGTGCAAATTAAGCACTAAGAAATGTAGCTCTGTTTTCAATTTTGTTACACCTAACTTCAATCTCAGTAAAAACGTACTGATGGACTTCATTTACTTTTACCTATGCCAAACTTAAAAGCAGAATCTGAAAGAGCCACTTACGTTAAGTGGCAAGACTAGGAAAAGATAAAGCCACCTGAATATTCAGGTATCTCTGTGTTGATTTGAGAGTCATCTTTGCATTTCTTTATGCAAAAGAACATCTGTTTTAACTTAAGTCTATTAAAATTAGAAACAAGCTTAAACTATCTGTCCATGACAAGCGATACCGACTATCAAGCTGCAAGTTTGATTCACAGTATGTGTAAGCAATAGTAAAAGCAATAAAAAAACCCACAAAGTTTCCTTACCACTTGCTGTGCAATGTTGACGTTGGACTGTCCAAATGTTTTTGGCAGGAGCTGTTTTCCAAGCGTATTTACTGTAGGATGAACAGCCAATAGAGAAACAACCCCTAAAACAAATACAAGTAGATAGCTTCAGGTCAGACACATTGGATTATTTTAGCAATTCCAGTTTCATCTATACTACCAATGCTTATAAATAGAAACTAGCTCTGAACTGCTTATAGCATCAATATAAATTTAGCATTTACACATTTGAAGCAACAAATAAATTAAGATTCACAATATGTTCTCTCAAACTTCCTTCCTCATGTAAACTTATATGTCAGTGATCTACTATGAACATGTTTTAATTCCTTGTATTCCAATTTTTCTCTCAAAGCAGAGTAATAGAGGCAATGGGCATCTGATAGACAGCATAATCCCTCCCTCTTCTATCCCTATCCTTTGTGGCTATTGAAATCTTTTCCCACACCACCTGAAAAACATGCCCAACACCCCAGCATATGACATACCCTTCTGAGACCCTCCTGGTCTACAGGAGATGAAATTTGGCTAGCACAGGTCTTTCCAACAGAAAGTTCCCAACTTTTCTCTAAGTGTCCCCTCCCAGCTGAAGGCAGGGAATTAAAGAACAGAATTTTTCAAGAATCCAATATTTGAGCAAAATACATGCAACACAGTAGACCAACCCTGCAGGTAAAGCTGTTCTCTTCCTGTTCATAAGCTATCCACAATCAGCATTGATAGGTAAGCAAGTCTTAAGCCACGTAAAAAAAAAAATTCAACTACAAAAATGCCAAGGCAGGTATCCTCTAGCAGTCTGACATTCCATGTCATAGTTTAAAAAAAACAACAAAACAAAACAAACAAAAAAGAAACAACAAAGAGTGACTACAGAAGAAGAACAACGGGATAAACAAGTCTTAAAATACTGGAGACATTTATTTTGCTGAAACACCTGACATTTGGTTGTCAGTTGAGACGTTTAGTGGTTCTTTCCCTCAGATCACTTTAAAAGGGGTCAATGGTGCCAGAACGATGCGGCACAACTCTCATTCCTCTTCCTTTTCCCCATTATCCAATACAGAAGCAATAAATAAGAACTTTTACAACGGTTGTATCAGGAAGGGCCCTAACAAGTCCTTCATGCCTACTATCCCTCTTGCGCATTCAGGTAGACTACAGAAGTTGAGGACAACTCAAATCTCATTTAAGCCCTTGCTTCCCAAAAGGCTTGCATTTCCTAGCTGCTACTACTATACCACGTCAAACTTCACGCAAGAACCTATTCTCAGTGTCCCAAATTTAAATAGGATGCAGTAGCCTGTCATTCTTCCATTATTTACCAACTTTCCAGTGCTCTTTCAGAAAGTCAGCAGCTATCTAGTTCATAACATAAGTCTGGTATGCCTTCCTGTCCCTTCAAGTACACCCATCACTATCACAGCCGGTTTTGTGCATGTTCTTCCTCTCTGCAGAATGCAATAAAGTGATATAAACTTTCCCTTCCTGGAGTTCAACACGTCTTTTTTTAACCACCTCCTCATTGCTTTAAAAACAAGAAAGCAACCTGAAGATCACATTTCCAGTATAAAAGAAGAGTTGTAGCTGCTTCCCAAAGTTAAGATGCTTCATCTGTTTGATCACCTTTCCTTAATTTTGACAGTTCTTGTTGCCCATACACTTTCTAGTTCTCCTATCCTTTACTTTTGCAGGGGACAGGGATGGACACATTCATGACAAAGGAAGGTCATATGCTATTGTATAACTCCAAAGCACATTTTCTATTTTATTTCTTGTTCCTTCCCAAATAATTATCAAAATTCAATTTACTTGTTCCCCCCCAAACACCAATACTACATTTTCATAATATAACCTATAATGACTTCAAGATATTTCTTCAGTGCTAATAGCTCACTTGGGGTCCTTATTGTATCTGGTTTGGTTTTCACCAATTATTAACCCATGGGAGGACTGTCCCATTCTTTGACACCTTAGTTTCTTTAACAGGCTGATTAAGGACCTTGATAATCACAGGGGTTTTTTGTTGTTATTTTTAAGAAATCCAAGGACATCGCACTGATTAGATAACCCTTATCCACATGGTTGTTGACTCTTTCAAAGCATGACTTCAAAAAGATGTAACTTCCTAACTTCCCTTTTCCCCTCCTTCTAGAAAAGCCCTGTTAACTCCTGCCCATTATCATGTTTATCTGTATGTCTACTACTTCTCTGTTATGCGCTTGACTGATTGGCCTAACAGAAGTCTGACTTACTCATCTGCAGTTAGCTGAGCCCTTCAAAAATTGGTGCAGAGTACGTAGCTTCTATCCTTCTGGTACTATATGAATTATACATACACTGAGTTAGCAGGACAGAAGTACCACTGCAAGGTCTTTGAAGAATTCACAGGTAGATAATTCTCTGACCATGATGATTTCTATTCAATTACATTATCAATTTTTTCCTAGGACAACTTATAGCAATACTTCAGTAGGACAATTTCATAAAGAACAGTATTGCCATGAGACTCTCCCTAATCATCTTGATCATCTGTCTACTCTTCAGATGCACTCAGAGACTTCATTCTTCCAGTATGTTTAAAAAGTAAAGTTATTCTTTATGCCATTGTGTTGTTTCTTAAAAACTTTTATGCAGTAAACAAAGACAAGTGCAAAAATCTTGCACTTGTGACAGCGTCACTCCACACAACAGCAGCGGTGAGGGGTCAAGTGGTTAGGAAGCAGACATGAAGAAAAGTACACCCCTATGCTAACAAAAACTTAACTGCATCCTGGGCTGCATTTGGAATAGTACAGCAGTAAGTGATTATACCCTTTTACTCCAACGCTCTTTAAGCTGTATCTGGATTGCTCTGTTAGTGCAACAGAGGGATTAACAAACAGGAGCGAGTCCATCAGAAAGACACTAATATGGGTAGGGTACTGGAGCATATGATGTACAAGGAGAAGCTGGTGTGTGCAGCCTGTGGAAGAGAAGATTAAGGTGGAGAGAGGGGTGTTATTTGTGGGAGTCTGATCACTGCCTTCAACTACCAAACGGAGAGTTACAGAGATGATAAAGGACACAACAAAAGGAAAAGAGGCAAGAGCGTTAAGTTGCTATACAGCAAATTCCAACCAGACATGAGGAAAAAAATTCACAATGAGAAAGGTAAAGCACAGCAACAGGTTGTCTACGAGGTACCCTGGAGATAAAGAGAAAAATTCAACCACTAAAGGCTCTGTGCTTCAAAGCCGGCCCTGGTTTGATTGTAAGATTAGATTAGATGGCCTCCAGCATCCTTATATTATTCATTTAATTCCATGAATACAAATAGTTATCTTGCAACTAAGAGATCTCCGTGAAGGGAAAAGTACACACTATGCTTCTTTAAAGTTTTTAGTAACACTAACACTTCCTGTGGTGCTCTGCAAGAATTAATTCATGCAACTGAACCAACCTGGCTCTATATAGAAACTGCAAGGCACATCTGTCTCTACAGCACAAAGATTGGCAAAGAAATAGAAATGTAACTGAAAGAACACACACTTCATAGTTTGAAGCAAAGTCAAAGTCAACCTATAGAAGACATCACACTAAATAGGAAAGAGCGTAACTGCTCAACAATAGGAAAAAAAAAAAGAAAGAAAAAAAGGAAAACCTGAGTGTTTTGGTTGTTTGGGTTTTTTTTAACAAAAAAGATATTTTCAATTTGTGTCTGCTCGAGTGCATCCTACTGTTTTCTCATTTACCTGTTGTGAAAATGTTTTTCTCATATCCACCTACATTTTCATCAAAGGCTCATAATGCTCTAGTTTCCTAGTGGTTTTGTGTGTGGGTTTTTTTTGTTTGTTTGTTAAGTATACAAGCAGAAATAATTTTATTAACTTATCTTTGCAAGTGAGTGACAGCTCAGTTTCTCAAAGGAATTTTACTAATCATTTGTTAATTACCGTTACTCTCACAGTAATCACTGCAATCCAAATAATCCTGTTCTTTGTGGCCAAAATACAGTGTGAATAGCAGTATGTAAAAATTAAATCGCAAGTTTGCAAACAGTTTTCCTGGCACTAACTTCTTCCTTTTCAAAACAAACACCTTATGAATACTGCTAGTTCCTGACATTTCTTTTTCCCTTCTCCTCCTTATTCTAAAGACTTCAAAAAACATGGGAAAAGGCCACGTAAAGCAGAAAAAAACCAATATACAGAAGGACGTAACTTCTATTTAAATTCTCAGTCTCCCAAACACCGCTAGTTTGGAAGACTACTCTTGATAACATATAAGCAATCATCAGATCTAAAGGGATGTAGAACTTCATCAATATGAAGTTCCAGAATTCCAAACAGAAAATAATGATACAGACGGGATAAAAGAGTAAGCCGTATAAAACTTGCAGAGCAAAAGCAGAAGTACCCTTTAACAAAACCTGTTATTTATCTGTCTACAAACCGTTCCAGATAAGTGTTCTCTTCGTACAGAGCGCACAGTAAATAGCTGCCTTTGGTTACTGACTGCATGTAGAGGAACACTGTTGAAGAAGACCTTTGCTTGAATATGAAAACAAACTGAAGAATTTTATATATAAAAAAAAAAATATTCTCTTGCAGAATATTATCAGTAAGACAGACTGGTCATACAGCCAATTATGAACATTTTCAATAACTTGAGATGCCACAGAAAAAGACACAGTACATCTAAAACTAGAGAAAGGAGTGCCCTCTGCAGACAAAGCAGTAGATCTCTCTAAAAAGACTGCTCCAGTTCATGAAACAGTAGTGTATTTGGTGTTTCAGATCAAAAAGGTTGGGCTGAGGTACTCCTTGCCTCAGGAGCAGAAATCCCATTCATTCTAGGTGCTGTACCGTTTCCTGATGTAATCTGTATTTATGTTTTCTTTACTTGTGAAAGAGAAGGCAACAGGAGCGAAGCAACAATATAAGTCAACAAAAAACCAAGCCAGCTTCCTGATAACAGTTTCTAATTAAGTCTTCTCAGTCTGCCTTCTAGCATATAAGCAACACTGTATATGGTGGAACTGGATTTGGTAAGAAGGTAATTTTGCAAGCACTTTCTGCATTCTTACGACCCCAAAAAAGAATGTACACAGTAAGACAGTGGTTTGTTAGAATGCAAAGTAATTCCTACCACTTCCCACAACAGTCTCAACCAAACTCTGTCCAGCAAACCAATCTGTCAGTAAGTACTCCGCAACATCAAAAGAAAGTTAGGAGTTAAGCAAATGGTTATTTTAAGAAAACTCTAAAGAAAATTAACCTTGCAGATGACATTTTGCAGTGTAACTGCTTATAACCACTCTTATGAACTCTACAAACTTTTGTCTTAATTACAAAATAAGCTTTAAAATTGATGGTTTTAAACAGAGCAATTGGAATCTAGCTTAATGACAGCTACAAATTTGAAGCCAGTCTCAATACAAGTCAAATACAACTTACACTGTCAAAAATACAACACCAATAACTCAACAAAACTCAGAGAGTATCAGTTGAAGAGCCCAACAAGTCTCTTTTGGGAGACCAATAAAAGATCAGTGAGACTTCCCATGAACAAGAAGAGCTGAGGAAGTAACACAGACACTAGATTCCATTGTAACTGTCACTTCTGAGAAGGCCAAGTGCCACCTGGGACATGATATTCCTTATTTCAGGAATTTTTTGAAAAGTTAATAGGAACAGAATTTATATGAAGCCAGAGTACCTGTACTGCTTAAGATGCAACTGACCGATATAAGATTACACTAAAACTATTACAATTATCTGAAAAATGTTAAAGATTCCGTTTTGGCTGTCTTTTGTGTGTGGATTTTTTTCTTCTTTTTGGTAAGACAAGAGGTAGGAGGAGGAGAGGGCAATGGACATCAACACCATGAAGGAAAATCCATACTGTAACCATTTTGTACAGCAAATACAGACAAAGCTAATTGCAGCTCAAAATCTGTCCACGAAACCAACTGCTTAGAATAAGCAAACTCCTAAATAACAAAAACCAAACTAGTCTTCAGTGTACAATCTGCCCCTCTCTTTCCGGTGCATCACCTCCCAACCCCAAGTTGGTGACCGTAGAAAACTGCCTGAAAAATTATCCACTTTGGAATCAAGAAGCAAGCAGGGTCTCCTACACAAATGTGAAGCAGCTTAAGCCCACTTAATTTTTGTAAAGGTTCTTTTTTCAATTGAAAAGCTCTGGGTTATCAGATTACAGATTGCCCTCAGGGTCTGTGCAAGTCACAGGCTTTATTACAGACACTGCTGTAGTATTCTAGAAGACTTTACGTTAGACTCACTGATCTTCAGTCATGGTGTCTCCTTGTCTTCATGGCGAAACCACAACACCATCTTTAGCTATTTCTTATTTGCAGCTATCCTACTCAAGAAAATTGCACATGGCTAGTTCAGCCATGTAATTCGCAGCTCAGTATGCTTTTAGTAGTATGCTCTTCCCTAGCAATAAGAGCAAAGCATCTGCATCTCCCGTAACAGAATGGAAAACCACAGTTTGAAATCATTCAGAACTGCAGATTTACAGAAGCTTTCTAACTCTTTCCTTGGATTCTGTTCAAGGCAACACATTTATTTCTGATATGAGGAAAAAAAAAAAAAAGCAAGAATTACAAAAAGATGAGCTACTTCTAAAACATCTTTCATTAATCAGAACTATCATTCTCTCCAGTTTGGGCTACCACAGAAACTTCCACAGCTAACTCCAACTCCAAGGCTTCAGCAAAACCTGCCCAGTGACCAGGCTACAAGTTTTCTTTCTCAAGCAATCAAGCAATAGAAATATAACAAAACCCTCAAGTTTGTTCTGTGGCTTCTTTTTTTTTTAAAGTATGAGAGACCCCATGAAAGCTCATCATGGAGACTAAAAGATAAGGAAGGCAGATCTTAGGAAAAACTTAAGTTCGTTACTCAACTTGACAGGCTAGTATACAGGAACAACAGTAAAGATGTGCCTTTGAAGGCTGCAAATAATGAAATCCAAAAAGTCCACTACAGAGTGGAAGAATCTCTCAAAGGCTCCAAATCTTCACACAGTTCAAACAGGTGCACAATCTCTGAAGCTGAGACAGAGGTGAAACCTGCTTTGGACAGCAATGAAGCAGAGCTCAAAATGACATCTATGATTAAGATGGGAAATAATGCACAGAAAGGAAGAGTTTCAGAGCTACAGAAAGCTGGTAGAGCAGTCAGGACACAACCAAATAAGCTGAGGGAAGTCTTCAACTTATCTATAACAGCTATCACTGAACAAGAGGTAACCAAAGAAATGTCTAAAAGAAACATCCTGGAACAACAAGGCCAACATCATAACAAGAAAAGAAAAGTTTTCTGTATGAATTAATGGGGCAGGCTTCCACCTCTTTGTCTACCTCAAAGCACCATGACAGCAGGAAATACAGTACTAAAGTCCCTAACCCATTAACTTGTCTCAATATGGTGACCAATGCAATGCTTGACAACAATCTCATTCAACCTCAACACTAGATACATGTGAAATGGAAATCAAATGCCAAGCCATTCCCTCAAGGAGTGTTTACAGTATTTTCTATGGATTTTGCTTTACAAAAATTACCCTAAATCACAGAGCCTGAACATTGCTTTCTTTCAAGTACAAGAGGAGTCTTGAAGACACAGCTAGGATAAAAACATTAGTTTAAAGGTTCCATTTAAAGTGCCTTTTATCCAGTCCACATTACCTTCAAAGAAAATCATTCCTTACTACAAAAGCAACAACTTGACTAGATTTAGATTATTAGATTACATATATAGAGAGAATATGTATTAAGGGCGTACTTAGAAGATCTGGGAAAGAAGACAGAGGTGACAATTGTATCCCAGGAGCCGATTTCTCAGATGTCACTCCTGTTAAGTTGCAGTTTTTAATGTCTCTCTCACAATCACCATAGACATTTTATGATTTGTTAGTTATATGCTGATTTTCAGAAAATACTGAACTTTTTGAGGGTATCAACCTACCATAAGCTTTGACAACACACAGGTGATGTCAAGTCAAGTAAAAATGCCTCTGCTTACTGAACAAGTCACACCATCCTGTTAAGACAACAAACATGCCTATACAGCAATTCTGAGCGCTTTTACAAAGACATCACTCTTCCCCAATGTGCAGTACTACTAAGTTCTTAAGTAATTTCTTACATCAACTCAGACTTTCAGGTGATTCTTATCATCCTTAGTTGTGACTAGTAATACTTTAGCTATTACAAACCAGTCTTTCCAAGTCTGTGTTGAAATGAACTGTGTGGTCTACCTTTACACTTTCTAAAAGTCTTTTTAGACTTTTCAAAATATCCTTCCTGTCTGCAGCAACAGTTTTATTTCCTGAGCTTGACTTTAATAATAATAATTCTTTGGATTTACCTCAGCTGCAATAATACACAGGCATTTTATAACCAATGTTCAGGCGTATGTCTGTTTACTAAAGCATGAATCACGGACTCTGAAACAGACCACTACTTCTGTTCGAGAGGAACAATTCTAGTCACTGTTAAAAATTAGGGAGAGTTTGATCTTGCAAATAAAATTAACAATAACATTACGTTGCAGAAGTTTCTTGTCAGGTAAATAAAAAGAACAAGACAATCTTACAGGTAAGCAGTGTTGAAATGTAAGAGTCTAAATACACCTTAAAAATTTACATATTTCACCTCAATTTTTTTCAATTACTGAATCTGAAATGAAAATAAAACTAAAGTTCTTTATGTCCATAAAATGTGAAACTTTATTTTAAAGCGTAAGAGGTAAAAGGAGCTAAAGACATCTTCTACAAGTATTTTCTGGTTACGTATCAATAATGCCACCTACTGGCACGACAGAAGATCCAAATTTTCTTTCTGAGTAATTTCTAAATTAATTTAAGAGCCTTCATTTCAATACAACATTAAATACCATTGGTATCTTTTCCCTTGCACTCATCTGAACCAGGTAATTTCTTTCACCCAAATTTCTTCATAAGCAAGGGGCAGGATCAAAACTGAACAGTGTTCTATTTAATAGTTAAATATCAATACTAATCTGAATATAGGAAGAACCAGAACGTAGTTTTCTTCATCATGCAGTCTCCTGAACAGTAAAATTTCTAAGTCTCTAAAGTTCATTGTCAAATAACTCTTGGAAGACACAAACTCATGAGGAAGTTTTACTGCTTCAGGACCTATTGAAAATTCATTCCATCCTTCCAACCCATATGTATTTTCTAACCCTCAAAATGAATTCTGTTAGAATTATCACTCAAAGTCCACATACAGGGTGAATTTTAGCATTTTTAGGTTTAAGCAATTAGCCAGGTGGACACCCAAAACCAAGCCAGGAATTAACAAAAATTAATTATTTTTTTTTTTAAATCCCACAATGGAAACGAACTAAAATAACTATTAAAATACCCAAATTAGATTATCCTTGTTTTGTAACTAAGCTATGCAAGAAGTAAACAATTACAATCAAGTCATGTTGGAATTTTATTCCACAAATAAACTGCTCTCTTATTCTGTCTTGGATAAATCAATATAAAATAGGAATAGAATATTTTCAGTCAGAAGGGACGTACAATGATCACCTAGTCCAACTACCTGACCATTTCAGGGCTGAGTAAAACTTAAAGCATGTTGTTAAGGGCATCATCCCAATGTCTCTTAAACACTGACAGGCTTGAGGCATGAACCACCTCTCTAGGATGCCTGTTCATGTTTGACCACCTCTCGGTAAAGAAATGCTTCCTAATGTCCAGTCTGAACCTCCCCTGGAGCAGCTCTGAACCATTCCCACATGTCCTATCGCTGGGTACCAGGCAGAAGAGCTCAGCACCCCCCTCTCCACTTGCCTTCCTCAGGAAGCTGTAGAGAGCCATAAGGTCGCCCCTCAGCCTTCTTTTCTCCAAACTACACAAATCCAGTCCTCAGCTGCTCTGCACAGGACATGCCTTCCAGCCCTTTCACCAGCTGTGTTGCCCTCCTCTGGACACATTCAAGAGCCTTCACATCCTTCTTAAACTGTGCGGCCCAGAACTGCACACAGCACTCCAGGTGAGGCCACGCCAACACTGAACACAGCAGGATAATCCCCTCTTTTGACTGGCTGGTTATGCTGTGTTTCATGCACCCCAGGCCTCTTGGCTGTCAGGGCACACTGCTGACTGAAACTGAACCTGCTGTCAGCCAGCACACCCAGAACCTTTTATGTTATTGCCAGGAAAGAGACAGTTATAAATCACAATTTGGGTGCCCTTACAGCTTTTCTTCACTTGACCTTTGAAATTTTTATAAACGTTACTTCTGACTATAATTTGAGGGTTTACTGGGATTAATTTAGACGTGATTTCTACTAAACCCATTCCTGAGTACAGGGTAACAAGCAAAGGAAAGGGCCCTGTGTAATAATGTTCTCAGCAACTGAGGCTTGAGGGGAAAAAAAAATCAATTGGATATTTTGGAGTGAGCCAAGGAAACTTAAAACTGCTTCCAATGGGATTTAACATACCTCCCACAATGCCACAATTGAAGTTGACAGTAAATAAAACAGCACAGGTCAAGCAGCAGATATAAAACCAAGTGGCTTTATGAGAGTTCATCAGTGACAGGACAAGTGGATATATAGCTAGATACCTTTTGCTGCACATGTTATCTCACTAGCAAAGCTACCTTTTGAAAGCACCTGACATTGCTCAGGTTTTCCCAAAACAAAACACTCCCCTCTCAGATACACTCTGGATATTACATTGCTGCTTCTCTCCTGAATAGGTTTATATCAGAAAATGATCCTCCTGGTTACCAAATACACCAAACCTTTCAGTCACACTCGTACCAAACTACTCCAGACCAAACCTGGGGATTTGTGCCACTTCAACCCTACCAGACTACAAACTCAGCAGACCTTGCATTTAAGATGAAAGCTGCACTAAGATGTAAATGTCATACCTCATGTCCTCCCAGGAGAAGTTAAGAGCTTTTCAACAGCATCACACTGAAGCCAAACATACTAAAAACCTGCATTTACCGGTTTCCTCATCCAAGGACTAGCCAATACTCAAATAGTACACAAATTTATCCCAAACATATGTATTTCCACCAAGAAGAAAAACTAATTAGATAGTACACTTTCTGAAACATTCATAAAATCTGGGAATCAATATGGCCTTAGAGCAAAAAAGGGCTGATGTAACTGGTGTATCACTCCACTGATACTTTCCCAAAATTCAACTTTAAGAACTAGCCTTCTAGACTAAATTCTCAGTGGTGAAGTAACAGAAACAGGCAGAGAGAAAATCTTCCTCCAGTGAGCAGAGCTAATGGTGTCATCTTAATACAAGGGAAAACTCACACCTGGCTTGAGCCACTCCATGGAATGTTATTTTTTCAGGCCTAAATGGGATGTTACACTCCAGTAATGGAAATACACAGGGGTATCAGAGAACACAGGTAAATTTACACCCAACTTCTTCTGGGGGTTGTACAAGCATTCGAAGAAGTACAAGCTTCCAGCTCATTTCTACCACATATAAAGACTGATATCCTCTTATTCCACATTAAAGATGTTTCTGAAGAAAGACTTTTTTAGAGCATTTTCTAGAATGGTATTATATGTCCATGATAAATTTATTCAAAATTACATGCATTTTAAACTAAACAGTATTTTTGTTTTCTATTTTCTCCTCTTAAATAAAGTCAGTCTCTCCTTTAAGAACAAAAATCCTAATATGGAGTTCATTATTGAGACCAGTCACTCCAAAATGAATCAGACTGAAGCATGTCCCCACTGGTTGAAGTAAAAAATCTGTCTAGTTTGGTAATCTGTTTCTGGCAGCAGATTACTGGATAATCAGGAAATGAATGTAAGGACAGGACTTGCATACAGAGATAATTCCCTAACATACCCTCTCACTCCCAGATTCTACAGCTTTAGGGCTTTTTAAGCAAGATGTTGTGCAGCATAAACTGTTCAGCTCAGCAAGATGAGTGATATCCCCTTCTCATCATTCATCTAAGAAACAACAACTACATACCCTAACAAAACTCAGGCTAAAAACAACCTATTCACAGTTCCCAGATTTCTGCCAGTGCAGATTAAAAATTTACAGAAGTCCATTCACAGGCTATTCTGTGCAGCAGAAGCTGTTCAGGCTGTAAGAACTGTTGCATAATAACGTGTTTTGGCCAGAAAACTCAACCTTTGCTTATCTTTCATAGTTGATTCACATATCTACCACCTAGTCCCATATTCAGTTTATAGACTGATAAAGTGTTACATTTTAAGAAAAATAATTTACTCTTTCTCCCAAACCATGTTTTTGCAAGCCATGTCCTTATGACCCAGCAGCCAAGTAATTTTTTGTACTCTACCATTCCCATATTGCCTTTGCTTCTCTGACAGCTGAGCTGCTCCTCCTTTCACATCTAGCTGGTAACGTGGAAACTGAAGCAAGTCACAAGTTTCTTGTTGAGGTTATATTCTTAATTTGCTGAGTCTCTCAAAGTTGGACTTTTCCAAAAAGATCCTGGAACGCACACTCTGATATTACCAATCTAATGACCTTGAGTGCTGTGACAGCATAAAGGGAATGAATTTCAAAAATTAGCCAGGCTCTTGAATCCTCCCTGAAGAGCCTGCCCCACTACTGTTGTTGGGGGCAGATGACTGGGCTAAGCAAAGCACTCACCCGACACAGTAGGGAGATTTGATCCCATATCACTAATGCAATGTATTCTCGAACTTTCCTTGTGATTGACTGGCAATTTCCAGAAAAGACTCCTTGCTTTTAAAAAATACAAATTTGAAGGGGAAGGAAAAAAAAAAGAAAAAGAAAAAACTCCACTTTTAATGATGATCACCAGAGAAGAACAGATTCTTTCCTGACCTCCTTCAATTCATCTGAAGCAGTACACCAGTACACTTCTGCTACCCTGTGGAAAGCTTACTCTGTGTTTTTTACCTATTGCTGTGCACTGAATCCTCTCCATTGTGAAATTAAGAGAAATTTTGCACAAATTTAGCAAGACAGGGGAGAACTGGACTTTTTGTAGTAGATGTAATGTAGACAGCTACTTTGAGAAAGCACATCACATTTTTGTGTAGTTACGTTTAAAATTCCAACATCTAAAGAATACACAAAACCCGTAAAAATTATGAAGTGGCAACAGAAAATTAGTAGTACTTTAGTGAATAAATTCTGATACATATGTGAACACCTTAGTGAAAAAATGTGTTATTTTAAGCTCTGATTAACATTATACAGCCCGCATATAAAATATACCCAAGTTAGAGGCAAGAAACATAAAACAATCAAGCCAAGAGAAACAGTTGTTTCCTCTCAATATGAAGAATTAGTTGCTGTCCATTAACTTTACAAAATTCCCCTAAAAGCAATGAGGTGCAAAAATTAACTGAGACTAGCTTAGTTTACTCGTATTATTCATGGCGGTATATATTGAGAATAAAGCTGGACTCTCAAACTGGAGGAGCTGCAAGCCTATAATAAACTATTTAATCACTTGAATTTATTTTAGAAATTTTACAAGCAATTCTATTTTGCCCAGTTCTACTTTAAGAGCTATGTAATAATTGAAGATTCACATTTCCAATTCTTGCTGTCTAGACTGCATTGTCTGTTTTGACTAGCTCTCCAGTGACTGTAACAAGGTCTAGACACAGACGCCTACATGGGTGTAAAATGTCACCCCTAAGTATCTGCCCTGACAAAAACATCTGTTTTACTGCCCATAGAGGGTAGGGGAAAATGGTACAGCTGTTAAGGATCAGGTAATCTACCTGCACGCTTTTTTTTGCTCAGGAGTGTATGACTGTGTTTACAAATATACAGGTGGACCAGTTAAAGTGTCAGTTATTCAACCCTTAGTGCCTTCTCCATCAAAATTAGATCATGGCAGATTGGTCAGACAGCCCTCTTTGTGTATTTCAGACAAGGAAATGTAAAAGAGAGAGCCTAATGAGATTCCAATAAAATACTTGATGTACATAGAAAAGCTGCTAGTTAAATTGGTGGTGAGAGAATTAAAAGTTCTGCAAGTTGTGAAAATAAATGCTTAAAGGGATTTTCTGAATGGTATATAAAAGACTAGAGCAATGCTACCAACGGAGTTCACCTGAACTGGACTACAGGTTAATCTGAGACTACTTGCTTAATCCAACAATACATAAGGTCAATATATTTGTCAACAGTGAGGTTTATGAGAGCATCAGACAAGAACTAGGTGACTCTGTCCTAATAAATTTTACCCTACTTAGTACAGCCTATCAAAGCACACCATCTGTCACACACAAGAATAAAACAAGTCTATCATCATTTGGAAGCAACAAAGGAAAATGGCAATTTCACCAAAATCTATTGTTGAGATGGCTGTCAACCAAATGTGACGTTGCGCAGAAAAATTACTGATACCTCCATACAAATATGACTGAGAATTCACTTGGAGACCTATATTCTATTTTGGTCACTTCCGTTTCAGAAACCTGATGATAGCAATCAGATTCAAAGAATGACCATAAGGAAAATGCAGAGGACAAAGAGCTTATCTGATGAGGAATCCAGGAAACAATGGCTAGTTGGCCTGTCAAACTAAAGACTGTTAAAGGTAAACAATTGTTATTCACAAGGAGTAGGTAAACACACTGAAGAAAACCATGAAGTTTATGCAAAATGCATAAACTGGCAAGAATATACTTAACTGGAAGTCTGAAAACAGTTCTACAGTCTCACTACACAATCAACCTTCCCTTAAGAATACGGGGACAAAAATCTAATTTTCACATATACCTAACCAGTTTACAGAGGACATTATATGACACAGCTGTCCAGAACAGCAGGTGACTGGAACCCAGTGGTGCTACTGATTTTTCCCCCAACTATGCTAGTTGTAATGTGCAGCAGATAACTCCCCAAATGTTTAGATACACTTAGTTTTTGAGCTTACATATTGAATTCAAGTTTATAGCCTGTGTTTTATTAAATTTCTTGATTACATTACACTATCATAAATGCACAGCCATTATCTGCAAGTACAAAACAGTTCTGTTCAAAATATTATTTCAGACAGGCTTGCACTAGTGTGGAGGCACTATCATAAAAACTGTCATAAACTAAACTGCTACACTCCTGCATTTTTCCCATTTGCTACAGTGCCCCAAAAGATGTTTTAGACCATTCTGGCCTTTATACTTAAACACAAGCTACGCTAATGAGAAGATCACATGTGGAATGACAAACCACCACTGAACTTCACACGCAGATTAAAGACAATTATAAACTACAGAAAATGTAGTTTCCTTGCTGATAACATAAGATATAATTTGAGATAAACTTTCCTAAAACCAATGCTAAGAAAGCAGCTTAAATCCAGTAATAAGTGTAACAACTAAAAATCAAGAAATTGAGAGTCTTACTAAAAATTGTGTTCTTACCTTTTCCAGGACTTAGGTTTTGGTCTATAAACACCTTAAGCTCTCCATTGGCTTCAATTAGTCCAGCCTGTTAAAGAAAGTCACTTGCATTAAATTTACAAACACAGACAGCCTTTTATTGTTAAAGATGGAAGCAATCATACCATGAGTCTCTGCTGCTACCAGAGCATTTGTCACAGATCTGCCATTATGTAATGGCACTGTTTGTGGCATGGTATTTGTCAAACTTTAAAATCTTGATTTTATAAATAACTTATTCTTAAAATGCAAGCAGAAGATCAGTTTACACCTACCTTGCTATTTTGTGCCCTAAGGTCTTATAGCATACATGCACTGTTTTAACAGACAGCTTAACACCCTTCTAATTAGAACCACTGACACCTGCAACTATACCTTTCTCTGTGTTGATACTCTACCTATCACAGAAGTTAATAACATTATAGCAAAAACAGTAGAGATGGCAGAGAGCTCCTTAAACCATTGTAATCAGAAAAAAAGGCATTAAAGAGAAACTCCTTGAGCTTTTCCATTATTACTTTTTAAAGCTCTTAAGTGAAAGAGCTATAGGATTATATACAAGTTTGCAAAGTTACCAACATTCTTTGAGAAAGATCACAGTAGAAAGTTATTTTTTAAAAAAAGCTATTAATTTTTTGATAGAAAAAACTCCATGCAGTAATTCCTTGGTATCTCCAGACAAAACAGTTCTGAAAAAAAAAATACGAACGCAGGATACACAGTTTCCATTTAGAAAGAACAGCAAGGAAGTTAACACTTGTACTTAACCATAATTCAGCATGTGGTGTTACCAAGGCTGAAAAGTCCCTAGCTGCATTTTGTGCATAGATGGTATTTGCAGGCTACTGCCGATCTTCAACAGACAATTAAGTGGCTTGCTGTCAGTCAGCAGCAAAGCTTTTCCCTTAAAATTCTACCTGAAGATGAAGAGCCCTACTTATGATTTGCCAGAAGTTTAGCAAACCAAGTGAGCCACTAGAGGATGCTGTGGTACTATTATTATCCAGGTGTATGACAGCAATGATTTCTTAAGATTAAGACAGGGAACTTTACAAAATGGGAAAAACCTTCTCTCCTCAGTGAAGGGGGAGGGGGGGAAAGAAGATGACCAAGCACTGGGGACAGGCTGGGAAACAGAAGAGAAAATTTGCTAAGAGAAGCATAAAGAGCAGTGTAATGGCACAGCAGCCACGAGGGCTTGGTGGCACAAAGAAAACTCAAATGAGGAGACAGTGGAACTGATGGGTAGAATGAAGAGCTGGTAGCAGTTCTGTCGTTCATTCTCCTAATTTCCCCCCCAAAGAGTAATGAAACAGCATTGTTTTAAGGAGGCTGCAACAACTTACTAGCACACAAACACTGGCTGTTCTCCATCTTGCCCACAACAGGGATTCAAAGGTCCATTTGAACAAACGACACTTCTACTTGCCCTACTCCCAGGCACCAGAGCTTTCGATAAGCCTAACCCTTCATCGTGCTTGCGCTTACTACATAATTCAGAAGGGCAACAGACTATATCAGACAAGGTATACTCATCAATGTGAAATCAGTATCACGTACAAAGCTGTTCTTAGAGCTACAAAGACGTTACCAGAGCTACACTCTACGGCAGGATGACATTCGAGAACACTGGAACCCAATGTGTTATGTGAAGATGAATTTTGGGGTGTTACATTATACTCCCATTCTACCTCAATTTCACAAGAGTGTTAAACCACACAGGAAGTGCAGTCTCATTGTCATAATTTCTTTAAATGCAGTACTTCAGTTTCTATTCAACAGCAGAAAGAGGGGGCTTGTACTTAAGGATTCCTGCAAATTCTCTTTCTATGAGAAGCAAAAAGGTATCAATGAGACTGGAAAGACATTTAACGTATTGAGTGTGCAAACAGTGGACCACCAAGAAAATGACTGGTTTCATCTGTAATGTCTTTCATTTTGGAAGCACACGAATTTAATAATTTTTTTATTATTCAATCCATTCATCAGTTTAATATGAAAAACCAAACTTCCATCAAGTTCATGTCAGTTACAGTGATGATTCAAAACCAAATATTTAAGTTGTGATATTCAGTAAATTCAAGTATTAAATGCAAATCATCTCAGTAATCAACAAATTAGGTAATTCAGTAATTACTTACTGGTCTCTTCCTATTTTTTTTTTTAAACTAGAATGGTCTCCAATATAACCATGTGTATTAATTCATTTTATCCTTAAGTATTCAACCAACGACCATACCACAGTATCAAATAATCTCAAATGCTTCAAAATTACCCCAAACAATATGCAATCCCAAAAGACAATCTAATTCAGCATTACAAAGGGTCAGGTTAGTGCTACATGCCATGGACCATGCTTTTGTATGACTGAAATTACACAAGTCACTGACAAACTAGAGAACATCCAGGAAAAACACTGCATTTATTCAACAAGAGAATACTATTTGGGAAAAATCAGAGAACAGCAATCACTGAACAAGAAGAATCCCCTCAGGAACCATGACACTGATGAGGAGTACAGCAGTCACAGTTCCACCACCTTTCCACATCAGTGTCTTACTAAAGGTTCAGCTCTAGCAGTTAAAATGGCTGGTAAATATTCAACTCATTCGGAAGAACATGCCTAGGAAAGACTTCAAGAAAACTATTTGGAAAGAATACTACCAAATCCCACAGCAAAAAGCACGCCCAGCTGCTATCATTCATAATGAAAAGTGATTTCTAGTAAAAATTCTGCTACTCTAGCCTCAGTATGCTTTTCACGCTTCTGGATGCACTATTTAATTCTAAGGTTAGGTTATCAAAATTTATTGCTAGCTTTGAGTCTCCTGAAAGTCACAGATACAAGCTTTTGGCAAGAGAGAAGTGAAAACAACTTCCTTCCCATATAAAATTCTGGTGTCTTTGTTCTAAAATGGAAATACTAGGAAAAAAAAAATACCTCTGTGTATATTTCAAAGAAATTCCTGCTGTTTTTCAAACCAGGTTATTTTGGAGGAGAGACTGGGATTATTTCTGCGTAACCTATCTAGAATAGTGCAGCGCCCCAAAAGTAAGAAAATACAGGAAAATGTGACCATAGCTCCCATTAGGTATATCATAGTCACAGATTTACAAGGAGCAACAACAAAAAACAAGACAAAACAAACCACCAAAACCGACACTAACAAAAAAAAGCCAACACACACACGCACACCAGCAAGAAGTACCTGATTTTCGCTAATGAAAAACTAACCTTCTGCCAAGGAATGGGTTAGAGATCAAGGAAATTCTATATTCTTATGGGAAAATAGAGTTTTCAGGCCTTATCGAGCTACTTGTAACAAAGTATTTTGATTTTTATTTTTTTCACCTGCTAATATATTTTTTTTGTATTCCACATTTTCTTCTTATCTTCTCATGATTCTCAATTTCAAGATGCATTACTTCCTTTGATGATAACGCCAGGGCTGTTTGAAATAATATCATGCTCTGAATACGCCGTTCTGAAAACTTTGTAAGTGTGAGCAACTCCACAATTTAGCATTCCTTTCCTCTTCAGAGATACATGTTGGCTATGTATACTTCTCTATGCCTGCACAAAGAAACTCCTAGTATTCTAAACAGACAACAGATACACCCTCTATCCTTTTCACATTTAAAAAAAATCAGCAATGATTTAAAAAAACAACTTATGACACTCAACATAGCATATGAACTATAATAACTGAAGATCTTTCCACAGATAAGAGGAAGAAGGTTAAAGACTATTGGACAAATTAGTAAATCTGGTACTTTTAACTGTGGAAGCTATGCTGGAGTGGAGACCCCAAACAGAGACTTTGTCTCAACACACCATTCAGAACTCCTAAGGAAAAGAAATCAATTGACAGGCTAAACATATCAAAAATTCAACTGAAGTTAGCTTTGGCCTGCTATGAGATCATCAGCAGCCATAAGGACTGGGAAGTCTATTTTTGTTTTGTTTACAAGTAAAAGCCGAAAAGCACTACAAGTGCCCTCAGCCTGAAAGGCAGTAAATTGGGAAATGCCTTTTTGTTGGGACTGAAGTAAATCTGAAACAAAAATGCAGAGAATTACACTTATTAAAAAAATCCCTTTGTGCAGACTATTACAGAATGATTTTGTATCTTACTAACAATCTAGTATTTGTGGTCTCTGAAGTTATACACCAGCAACTCAACACGCTTACAACAAAAGTATCATTTCTTCCACAGCTTTCCAGACCTGCAACTAAGCCTTTAAACTAAACAGAAGAGATTCAAGCTGAATTTGGACTGAAGGACAAGGAATTTATAAAAGCATGATCCAGAAGTTTGACTAAAACAAGACTGAACAAGTACACATGCTATGTCTATCAGGCTTAACTGGAGAGTATGGTCCCCCCAACACTCTGAAATAAGTAAATATGGGGAAGAGAAGGGTGCTTTTGTGCCACAGAAATCTCTCTTCTATCTTGCTTCTAGGTACTGAGCCCATTTTAAGTATACTCCCTGAAAAAGAGCTGAAAGAAGAGCAAAAAGGGTAGAGATAAAGAGAAACAGCTATTTGCCAAAAGGCATTTCTCAGAATATACATTTTCAGTTGCTAACAGCAGATTAAGGCCCCTAGATTGAGGCACAGGACTGGATCTGACAACAAGAGAAGTGGGTGCCAAATACAACATTGGTTAAAGAAGGGGAATGAGAATGGGACAGGCAGAAACTAACAAGTAAATGATTTTGGGACTACCAGGGACAGAGTCAGAAAGTGAGCTAGAAAATCAAATGGAAGATGGCAGATTAAGAGTTGAGGTAGATAAACTGGGAGTCTCTGAAAAAGTACAGGCAACAGAACTGATGAGAACCTAAGAGAGCGCTTTAACAGGACAAGATCAGATCATGTGAGGGGAAGAAAATGGGAACTGGGAAGGCAAATACAATCTGTTCTAAACTATGACTGAAAGGGTAAATAAGCTGGGACTCAGACTGAGAAGTTCAAAATAAATCAGGTAAGAAGTAGTAAAGACAGAACCAGGAAAGGGAAAAATTGGGAAGGAAAGATACTCCCATTAGAGTACATTTCCTCCTAGAGCTTGTCAAAGGCTGAGGAGGATGCCTCTGCTCTCTAACAGGCGTTTGCAAAGCTTACTAGCAAACAACTACACATCTTGTGCAAACTGCACCTAACTTGAGCCATACAGAATGACAATCCCCAGATATTTTACTACTTAAGAGTAGAAAATAAGAACGTAAGAAGGACATGGACCTGTTGGAACAGGTCCAGCAGAGGGCCACAAAGATGATGAGAGGGCTGGAGCACCTCTCCTAGGAAGGCAGGCTGAGAGAGCTGGGGTTGTTCAGCCTGGAGAAGAGAGGGCTCCAGGAAGAACTTATAGCAGCCTTTCAGAACCTGAAGGGGGCCTACAGGAAAGATAAGGATGGACTCTTCGTCGGGGAGTGTGGTGATAGGACATGGGGTAATGGTTTTAAACTGAAAGAGCATACATTTAGACTAGATATTAAGAAGAAATTCTTTACCGTGAGGGTGGTCAGACACTGGAACAGGTTGCCCAGAGAAGTTGTGGATGCCCCATCCCTGGAGGTGTTCAAGGCCAAGCTGGGTGGGGCTTTGAGCAGCCTGGTCTAGTGGGAGGTGACCCTGCCCATGGCAGGGGGGTTGGAACAAGATGATCTTCAGGGTCCCTTGCAATCCAAACCATTCTGTGATTCTGTGATAAATATGAAGGCCCTATGCCATTCAATGTTATTACGTGCCATTCCCCCAACAACGTAGGGGGGGATTTTGATTGCCTTATTTTAGTATCGGGAAGCAACAAACAGAACAGGAAACTAGCAAAGCTACAGAGTGGAGAAAAGCTTATAATCAAGAAATAATTCTGCTTAAACAACCGTAATTCTTCTTTTACCCCTATCCATACACAAATGTCATTTGTAAGAAAATGATAATACACTATTTTTCCCATTGGATTCATCTCATTCAGGGACCAGAGCAAACATACTCTGGGAGTGAATCATCATGTAAATGCAGGTGACTTTTTATGGGACACCCAATTCATTCTTTGCAGAAATTAAAAGGAATTCAGATATGAAATAGAGGATTACAGGAAAGGAAAGAAAGTTCTTATATTTAAAACATTTGCATTTCATTTTGCAAATGAAGTCAGTGAGAACTATTCCTTACTGTGTAAAGTAATATAAAAGAACTTTTAAAGTCAGGCTGTAGGAGCCTGATCCTGCAAAATTCTCAGACGTGTTATTTTACTGTGTCTCAGTAGCCATCTTCTGAAACAGAGATACCACATCCTCAGTTCATGGCAGCATCTTCGACATTAATGTGTTTGTCAACTACTCAGCAATGAGCTACACCACAGAACTGAGCTTTCCAAAAAGTAAACTGAATTATTAGCCCCTTAAATAGCAAGGTATAGTCAAAGCACTAGATATGAAAGATCTGGATCACATAGAATTTTGAAGATAAGTAAATACAAGTTAGTAGCTCAGTTAAGCATTGTCAGTCTTTGGTCTCAATACAGGCTCCACTGATACTGCACATATATTAGACACCGAGTATATTCAGAATGACACACAAGGTCTCCTTATTGCTGAACATGTCAAGACCATTAGCTTTCTTGGCTGTTTTTTACGAACAGAGCAACACATCTAGAATTCAGCAAAAATTAAATCAGAGAATCATAGGTGAAGAATTTATTTTGAAGGCGAGTCAAACAGTGGTCTAGTCTAAGCAGTCACACAGATCAAAAATACAACAGAAGTTAAAATCGTTATACTGGGTTGTTTCTTACCATTGTTCATTTGCCCAAGTGATACAATTCTTGCAAAATTCAAAGTTGACACCCCCAAAACTAACTGCAAAGCTGTAAGAATGAAGCAAAATGGAGTATGACATTCCTAGGGTGAACAGGACCGAAGTACTGGTTTGCTACTTCTACCACATAAACAAATCAGAAAATAAAACCATCGTTTGTGTCCTCCTGGACTAAATACTCATATGCAGAGGGTACCAGTAGCAGCCACTTCCACAACTAGCTCCTGGTGGTGTTCTAGATTTGACCTAAACAGACGCTTGTTTTTCCAGCCAAGCCAAATCTTCAGAGCGGTTTGTTCAACAGCATCTGAACTACAGCAGAAATCAACAAGTTATGTTAAACAGGACTCATTCCAAAAACATTTGCCTCACCAACCTCCTTATCAGTGTATTGTAAGGCTACAGCAGCCCACAACATAATTTTCAAGTAAGTTTGTGTAACCTGGGATGCTTAGCGAATGTAATATAACGTTAACAAAAACCAAGCAGCCAGCAGCAGCTTTAAGGATATGGACCACTGTCAACCTTTAAAATCAAGTTGTCTGCTATCTGTCTGAGAACCACTTCAACACAGAGAATGTTTAGCAAAGATTGGCCCATTTTTCCTCCCACTTCTAATTAGCCACAATAAATCTCCATTAAGCGATATCCAGGCAAGCAAATACAAACACTAAAATAAGTGATCCCTAGTGTAACTTTTTAAAAGCTGCAATTTTGTTTAAGCATGTTAAGTTGTTAGCACACTTTTATTCAGTAATACCACAAATATACATCTATATAAAGCCACTACCATTAACTGACACATAGGATTAATAAAGAAGTTAAACACTTGAAGGCTACAGGAAAATGCTTTATTTACACAAATAAACTGGTGACCTGACAGGCAACTTCTGAGTTGCTACTTTCTGCCTTACAAACCAACATGGAGGGGGAACAAACTCTTATTGTGTATTTGCGATGTAAAAAGGAGAGTTTAAAGATCATTCTCCTTCTGCCTTCTAAAATGCATAGTTAAAAAAAACGTTAACACCACTTGAAATCCCAGACTGAGATGCCTTTTTACAAGACCTAATTTCATATTATTTGATCTTCCCTTTGCAAACTTCTGAACATGTTAGAACTCACTAAAGGCGAATAGAAATAGATCAAGCTACTGAGAGGTCGCTGAACTAAAATGATACCAAATAAGGTGCATGAACCACTTGAGATCCACTAAAGACTTAACTTTGCTAGTCTACCTCACTGAAATTCCCAGTACATAACCAAACATAAAAGGAGAAACACATGCTGATATTTTAAGAAAAGTCTGAAAAATGTTTTGAAGATTTTTCAATACTTTCTAGACATTGAAAGTGCATCATGTAAAAAAGATCCAAAATATACCTTTTTAATCCAACCCAAAGGTAACCTTTTCAAACCACAAAGACTTGCTCAAGACTGATGTAGAAGCACCCTACAAAAGCTATTAAAAAGCATAACTTTTGCAGTGTTCTGGCAAAATTACTACACAGAAACAACGATCTACTTCTTTCCTCAAATCCAACAGACTTATTGACCTATCCAGTAAAGTTGCTGTACGAAATTAATTTGCTGTGTGGTTTTTAAATATTCTTTGAGTAAAATACTTATTAATTAATAGTGTGAAATAAATTAATTGGATTAAACTACATACCTGAATGTATTCTGCATACTCAAGTAAAATAAGACATCAACCTTAATTCCTATGCCTCTAGATCTCTTAAACAGTAATGTTAGATCAGGTGTTGAACTTCTTACATGGTGTCCTCAGACTTACACATGTGCACAAGGCTTCCTTTGCAAAGTTAGATACATGGGCCGTAGCTACTACTCATTGAGATTAATAAAAGCACCATGAAATACTAAAGAGATACAGTAAGTTTTATGCAAACTAGAGATCAAAAGAAAAATCCCTCAATGTAATTCACGTAGTGGTTCCAAAGCCAATGCCACTGCCAGCAACTTATAAAACGGTAAAATGCATGAGCTTTCCAGACAAACAGCTCCCAAGAAAGAGATTTTAGTCTGTGAGAAATTCTGAAGGTTAACAGTGGCGTGCCAATTTAAAAAGTTTGTGAAACACTAAATTAGTTTTCAACTGCATGTTCTTCATATTATTTTTTAGTGACTGGAAATAGCCCATGTAATAATGGTGAACAACTGAAACAATCACAAGCAACTGCTACCATACAGAGTATTTATGTATTTCAATACACATAATCTCTGAGATCAGAAGGAATCTTGCTCAATCCTTTTGCCTAGCCCCCTTCTTCTCAGTACTTGCTGTAACACCATGCAATGGACTATCGCCTCTAATAGACCCAGTTCCTGCAAATGATTCCTGCTACTTCTTTTCTATTTAACAGTGGATCTTAAAGAGCCACAAGCTTCTCTTTCTTTATAGCTGCCTGAGAGGCCTCAGCAGTTCATTTGCAACAGAAGGGAGAGGAGAACCAGAGTCATATCACAAGTTGGATCTTCAGCTACACTACAGAAACTGTTTATTTAATGGTGGAAGGCATGTTAATCATTCATAGTAAAAAGTACATATTGACTTAATTTACAAGTAATTCTAATACATAACTGAATATAAAAGTGGCCAGCTACTGGTCCTCAGTCTTCTACTGGGAGTTGGAAGACAAAAAATTAAGCTGCCAAATTTACTTTCTTGCTTCAGTAATTCCTGCCCCTTTTTTTGATGCTGCATCCTGCCTAGTTTTAAGCATGCCATGGATAGACAGGTCACCATTTCACCTAGGGAACTCTGCTCCCCACCAAACTATTAATCCCATGAATCCAGTGAGCAGCACAAGTCAGCTGAGGACCTCAGTGTGTACATTTGGCTCCTCCAGCTCCTGCCTGGAAGGTGCTGGATTTGTAAGCAGTGAAAGAGTTTACAGTAGACTCAGCAAGTCTAACAGAATGACACTGATTAACCAGAAAGAGGAATACTGGCTAAGCTGGAGTTTCTGGAGATTCTCTGCATGTGATGACTATCCCCGTCTCAGACCAAGAAACTTTCCATACAGTGCAAGCATATATATCATACTGTACCCAACTCTACTGACTTCAATTTGTCATTCAGCCTCTGACAAGCAACAGAATGATCCTACTCCCAAGAGATACTGTACCTGGTGTTTCTCTTGTCCACGTGTGTTTTTAACACTGTTCCTTCAAATTACAGAAAGTCTTTCTAGTAACTAAGATCTTCTGAATTGAATGTGATCTTCCATGGCCAATCTGGCTGATTGTGTTAGAACTGCTTCTCAGCTTCACACAGTGTTCACTTACATAAAACCAAAATGGCTATGCTCATTACTATTAGCAGGATCACATGGAAAAATGAGTTTGCTCCTTTCCTCCCCTTTATATTTATTGCATTCCAGATTCCATGCCCTTTATATAAGTTTTCAAAAAGATAAATTGATATACCTACAGATACTTCGGACTTCACAAGCTAGTATTTCTTTTCCATTATTATTTTTCAGCTTATCCAGCTGTAACATTACTTGTGATTATGCTCTTAAGCTCCACCTGCAGGTTCTTAATTAAGGTGCTAAATATGAATATGTATTTTCCCCCTCAAAGCTTCCTGACCACTGCCAAGGAAATTAAAGTATTTTGTAAAAAAAAAAAATTAAAAAAAAAAATAATCAATGCTTCATTGCTTATTTTCTCTTTATTGTACACTCTGAAAAGCATTAGAGGGATACATTTTTAAAGTATTATTTAACAGAACTTAGGCTTGGGTCAAATAACTCCTACGCATTATCTTACCAGTTTACCTGATGAGTACTTCTGTAATTACTTGATCCTTTATAAAAACATTTAATTTGGTTTGCCGATATTCTCCATCGTGCTCCCCATTTGTTCAATTGCCCAGTAAAGTCTCAGTTTGCAAACTATTACAAGTATTTGACTTTTCAAACAGGTCTTTTCAAATCATAGCTTTTATAAAAAAGAGGTATAAGAAGAGCTGGAAGTGAGCAACAAAAGGAAAAGTGCTCTCCTGCGGCAGGTGGGAGGAGGGGCTAAGTAGGAGCATGTTATCTTGTGGTGCCCAAGCTCCACACCTTCCCTTTCTGCAGGGCTGCCTGCTTCACCGTCACCAGAGCAAGTGCAGGCCCCAGCAGCACAGAGTAAGAGTGGGGGACACACCGAGCCTTGCATTTCCAGGCTGCAGCACACCAAAGCATGCTTGGCCACGTTAAATGCCACCTGAAGCCCAGATGTGGCATCGTAGCAGTGCAGCCCTTACCACAGTTTAGCCATCTCAGCTCTGCTGAGAAAAAGGGAAGGAAGGGGTGGGGGCACTCATCAACTATGCCATCTTCTTCACCACTACATCTCACAGTCAGTTAGTGCACTTGATAGGTGACATGGCAGAACCACAGGCCATTAATCACAGCAATATTTCCATGTCAGAATGTTTAAATTTACAGCGATGCAGGCCTTCATAGATTCTGTGCCCAGAAATTTAGTGATACTGTCTCTATCATGATTAATTCTATTATTTTGCTAGGAAAAGAACTTGGATTTTGGACAAAAAAACATGGGAATCATTCTCTTCCCTTCTGAAAATCAAAAAAGTGTTACACTAGTTAGCATCTCTATTTTCTAGCATTAAATCAAACCTAATAGGGCCCATAATCAGACTTGGAATTTTAAAATTTCCCAGCATTCACTACACTTTTTAGACATCATGTAATGGTGCGTATGTAATAGTCTGCAAAAAAGGTAAGCAGTTCATCTTTCTTCCCTGAGGGAGGATTAAGCATGTGTAGAGGTTTTCGAGAACAGGTTAGACAATCCTTCAATTAAGATTTCATACCCTTTCTAGCTACCTTGTTCCGGTGCTCAAGTACACTTGAAATTTTACCTTAAACCTGACCTAGATTTTAATTTTTCCAAGTTCATCTTATTAATTCTTGTAATAAAGAGACTGAAAACAATTTATTTTCCTATCTGTAGGATCTTCTTCCGTTTCTGAAGTTTATTATCATCTGTTATTCCTCCCTTAACTACTCTTTTCTAGAATAAGCTAGATCTTTCAAAAATTAGGTTCTTCCTTAAATGTTTTATTCTCATTCTGTTCCCTTAGACTTTCTAGGATATTCATCTGCATTTCCAGGCGCTAGCACTTCACTTAGTTGATCTCTCTCCCAAAGCTAATATTAAACAAACGTACTTTGCTACCTCAACTACTTTGAACTGTTTCAATTTCATCTCCTAGTCTAATATTCTGCTTTCATTTTCTTCCCGCTTATACCGCCTTTCATTCCCTGAACTCTGCTATCGGTAACGTACTTGGCCACCCTTATCTCTTCCAGGCAAGCTTTGAGTGACTATGTACTTCTGGTTGCTTCTTTGCACATTAAGCTGTTTTTCAGTTGCTTCTGAACTACTAAATTTCTCTACAAGATCAATTTGTTAAACCAATCACTATTTAATGGAAATTCTTGCTATTTGAAAGCTGCACCAGTCCAAATTAGATTGCAATCCGCTGTTTAAGAACTTGACTTGTATCACTATTCCTTAGCTTGTATGCCGTCATTGTTGGGGGGCTTTTTGAAGGAGAGATACTTTCTAATATGAATACGGAGTAGTAGCATGTCTTATTTTCAACAAGGGAATGTGTTAATACCTAATATAATTGGGCTTTCAATGAATTACATCTTAAATGCAGAACCTGTTTTAATTTCACTTTTTAAAAGTACTGGAATTGCTAAAGAGCAAATATGATTCAAGAGGTAGGCCACAGAATCAAAGCCACTAACCTTAACGGTAACGGAAGTCTATGATGAAAGTCCCTAAAGCCTGTTTTTATGGACACTAACTAGGATCTTTTGGTAGACAGAGACAAAACAATGAACAAATATGAAGACTGAACCATCTTCACTCCCTTGAATATATGATGCCACCTGGAACACAAGAAAGGCGATGCTAGTTGACAGCATTAGTCAACAACAACCCCATCATCTAAACAGTATTTGCTGGGGTTTTTTAAATCCAATTCAAAACCAAGCTGTTTTAGTGTTCAGTGTGAATATACATGATGCCAATGGCCCAAGTACTTTTATGAGCGTAGAGAATTCTTAAGATTAATTACTCTGAAAAAATGGCTGCAGATCTGAAGCTGTTTTATGCTGTTACATCCACAGGAAAATATAGCCTAGGCTTGATGTACAACGTAGATAAAGGAAGTTTCACATATTCATTAATGCCAGCTATTATAAAGCATGACCTGGTTTGCTTTTCTTAACAAAAACACTCTATGAGCTATGCTTCCATATATGATGTGCTACAAATATACTTACATCTTTTGCCATGTTACCAAAAACTAGAAATCAGTCCTCTTAAAATCTTGACGGCTGCAGGGCACAGAGACAATGATGCTATTTTCTAGAAAGCAAGTAAAGACAACATTAGTTAAAGACAACATATAAAAATGAAAGGAGGTAGTTTTATAATTGAAATTACTGAATACCACCAAATGCAATTTACTTTTTAAAAAAACGTTTTTAAGAGGAAAAAAGTTTTCTGTCATCACCAATTCATCCCCTAAGCCCCCCCAGCTCCCACCCCACGCCCACGTGTGGGAAATGCTCTTTTTCGGAGGGCGGGGGGTGAGCTCTCCCCTGGCAGGAGCGCCCTTGCCCTGGCACGTACCCGATCCCAGCGGGGCAGCCGGCAGCCCACGCTGGGCCGGTCCCTGTCCAGCTGCGCCCCTTGCAACACTGCAGAGCAGGGCGCGGGGGGAAGAGATCACTCCCTCGGCCTCCTCCTTCTCCTCCCCACCCCCATTTCCAGCAGCAGGCACAAGTAGGCCTCAGGGGCCGGCTTCCCCCCCCAACCCCCCCGGGGCCTTGCAACGCCCCCCCCCCCCCCCCCCCCCCGGCGGACGGGCCGCGGCAGAGCCTGGCAGTCGCCACCGCGCCTCGGGCACCCAGCGCCCGCCTCCCCCCTCCGCGCCCCCCGACCAGGGCCTCACCGCCCGGGCGAAGCCCTAAGCCCCCGCGCCGCCTCCCCTCCTCGCCAGCGAGGGGCCGCGCTAATCGCCTCAGAGGCGGCGGGGGCACGAGGAAGGGGGGAGGACGCGCCGGGCGGCACCGATGGCGGCGGGTGGAAGAGGAGGCGGCGGCGGCGGCGGCGGCGGCGGGTGGGTGTCCACCCCGTCCCCAGCCTCCTCGCCCCGCCGGTGGCAGCACCCCGCGGCGCGCGCTCCCCCTCCCCATCCCATCCTTTCCCTTCCCCCCCCCCCCCCCCCAACCCCCCTCCGCCCCGCCGCTCCCCATCCTCCTCCCGCTGCAGGGCCGGCCCGGGCTGCCCGCACCTGAGCGGCCGAAGGCAGAGAGAGCCGGCTCCATCCCCCGCCGCCGCCCCCAGACAGGGACCCGGAGCGCGGTTCGGGAGCACCCCCCGCACCGCCGCCGCGCTGCTGCGGAGGCGCCCGACTGCACATGTGCGGCGGCGCGCGCGGGCCGGGCGAGCCCGGCGGGAGGAGGGGGGGGGGGGTGGGGAGGAGGCGGCCGGGCGGGGGGGAGGTGGCGGGAGACCAACGGCCCCAACGGCAGCTCGAGCGGGGGCTGGCAGGCACCGCCCCGCGATCCGGTGCGGGGAAGGAAGGGAGGGGGAAGAAGGGGGAAAGGGAGGGGGGTGGTCTCGCCCGGCGGGCTGTCACTTCCCAGCCCGCCTCTGTCCCCGCCGGGTCGCCAGCCTGGCGGGATCCCGGCCCCCCCCACCCTCGCCTCGCCCGCGGCCCCGCACACCTGCCCGCCGCCGTCGCCTCGGCCGCCGAGGGGCTGCCCGCGGCAGGGGGGCGGGGGGGGGGCGGTTAGGGAGGTGGGGTGTGAGGGGACGGCGAGCGGGCGCGAGCGCAGCCGCCCTTCCCCGGGCCCCGCTCGCGCGCGACCCCTCCGCTCTTTCCTTTTTTTTTTTTTTTTTTCCCTCCTTTCTCCTCACCACCGCTTCCCCCCTACAGCCGTTGGCGGGGGAGGGGGGGACACACAAGCGAAAAAAAAAAAAATAAAAAATTGAAACTTACACTTTTGTGCGTCCCACCGGCGTGACGCTGCGCGCTGACGTCACGGGGGTGTAGCGTGCCTTGCACGGGCACACGCGGGGCGGCTATAGCCAACCGCCCGCCGCTCGGAGCGGGCGGGCGGGCCGGAGGGAGCATGCGCGGGATTTTCGCGCCTTCCCGACTCCCCGCCCCGCGGGTGCTGGCGGCCGGCGCGCGGGAAGCATCGGCGCGAGAGCGGCCGGCGGCCCTATGCCGCCGCCGAGCACGTGGTCGCCGGCGCCCGCGCGAACCGCCTCCCGCGCGCGCCGCGCCGTTGAGGGAGCGGGAAGGCGCCGGGCTCCGCCGCGTCCTTATCGCTGCGGGACCCGGCCCGCGCCTCTGGCCCGCCGCTGCGGGGAGGGCCAGTCTCGCGTCACGGCCGAGGGGAGAACCTGGGCCGCCGCCGCCGCCCTCGGTGCGGCGCGGGTTTCTGGTGGCGCGTGAGCCGGCGGGGCAGGGCGGCGGGGTGAGTTGCCACGACATCCTGCCGGTGCTTTCCTCACGGCGTCTTGTCCGGCCGTTGCTTGAGCGAGGTGGCTTAGGGCGAGGCGTGCTAAAATTAGGGGTTGCATCATAATCCAGGCGGGTGTTTTGCGTTGGGCGATTGCTGCTCGCTCAAGCTGGAAACGGGTCAGATCTACACCGAAACATGGTGGTTCGTGACACCTCCCAGGCTGTGGGAGCTGCACCTGCCCCACGCTCCCTCCCTGCAGCCGCCACAGCGGGGTGCGTTAGCGAGGGTTGTGGGATGTAGTTGTAGAAGCATGATGTAATTCTTGGCCAAAAAAAAAAGCTTTCCATGTGCAGAGCCGGGGCTGTAAAGGCGTGGCTGTAATGGGGGAAACGGCAGCAAAGCCCAAAGCCTTACACCTCGGGAGCTGCGTTTCTTGTAAGAGTGGCTACAAGCCTAGCCGATAGAGGAGGGGAGCAGCAGCCACCTTGTGTGATACCAAGCCTGCGGGGTGGAAGGTGGTTCCTGATAGGACCAAGAGGGGAGCAGGAAGTCCGCAGCTGGTTCTTCCTCTAAAACCATGCTGCTTCCTAGTCGTGCCTGGGAAGGATGACCCTTCTGGGAACACAAGACCCAACCAGCAGAGCCACTATACAGAAACGGAGCAGGACAGTCTAGCGCTGATGTGGGAGAAGATGCATTTCATCAGGCGACTAGACTCACAGTTACTTTTATACCTTAATTTTTTTTTTATTATTTTTAAGACTTTGGGGGAGTTGTGTTCTATAATAATGAGGAAACACTAGCTACCCTCAGTTTCTTGATAAATAGCGATCTTTGAAGTTCTTTATTAACGGTAACCCCCCACACTTGCTGGGGCTCCATGGCTACATGTGCAGTAGCCTGCTCTGGCAACGACCATGATTACCCCATTTCTTCATTCTTCTTGACTAAACCAGATGGCAGTGAGTATTAAAGAAAGAAGATGATGATGAAGATACATTTATAACTACAGAGAAAGATAAGAACTTTTAACACACAAAATCCATGAAGTGCCCCCAGCCAGCTGCAGAAAAAATGCTTCCTAAAAGGCAGCAGCTCCTCGAGTTGATGGTGCTGCTCTTCATCCTCCGGGTGTCATATACAGACAGTTTAAATCCACAGGCACAGTGTATCTCAAGTCCCTGCCTGCACCCCCACTCCGCCTTTTTACATTAATTCTTGTAGAAAAAAAAACCTGTTCCACTATCCCAACTACACAAGCTCCAGCCGTCTCCAGGAATGCACCTTCAACAGGGTATGTCTGTCCCAGGGTGAAGAAGGGACTACCCAAAAAGCAAATGTGCTTTTGAAAAAGATAGAATTTAATGACTGCACTAAGATACAAAGCCTTTCCTCTGATGTTTTTTCAAAATGGTCCTAGTGCCATTTTGAAAAACTCTCAAGTTGAAGAAAAAACTTCTACCTTCTCTAGTACAAAGCAAAATTGACAGAAACTTCTGAATAGAAGAGTGGAAAATAATGCAATAGCAACTGTGATGCATAGGGACTAAGATAACTACACTAGAAGAGAACAGCAGTGGCAATTAAAGGATAGACCTTCACGCCACTGCCTACTTTTGCAAACTACACAGCTCCTCTGCAAACATCAGAATCGATGCATTCTTCAGCTTGGTCAGTAAAGAAACAGTGACTGAAGACCACCTTTTTTCAGTTACTTAAATTCTTCCATTTACACTTGCCAGGTAATCTTGCTGTGTTGCTCTTGCTTCCCCATAAGCCTCTCACTGCCAGGAGCTTCCTGCCAGACAACTGAACAAGCACATACAAGGAGGGATGGGACCCTGGTTTGCTGACATTTATTTTGACACGTTACTCACTGCCCAAGCGTACCCCCTCCCAGGTGTGTTTTTTTTCTTTAGCAGAGGGTTGTTCACAACTAATTTGGTGTATTGGTATCAGTGGAAAAAACCCTTGGTGTCTAATCTCTGAGCTCGCTTTTCTTAGGCATTTTGGAGCTTTTAGGACTTAGTTTGTGTTTGTAGTGGTGAAAAGGGTGATTCCTGTTTTCTGTGGCCTGCCTCCCCCTTTTAAGTGTGCTTGAAATGGAGAACAGATCACACCTTCAAAGAGCATCAGCGTGGCAGAACTGTGTGACAGACACAAGGAAACTCTCTCAAGGTCATCTAATCTATGGCCGGAAACCTACAACAGATGCCAGAGGACATGTATGTGGACACATTTAGACCTACTGCTTCAGAACTGGAAGCCATGCTGTCTTAAGAGAGGGACCTGTGCAAGCTTCTGGCTTAAATAAAGACCTAGTACCAGCTGACAAGCTTGTCAGCATCTGGCCTCGTTGGGAGGTAGCATCTCCCAATTCTCAAATTTCTGCTCTATTTTAGGAAATAAAAAAATACAGTTGGAACCATAACCTGGAAAGTATTGCCATTCCCTGACCTAGATTTTGTCCCCCAAGGCAGGATCAGTTGTCCCTAAGCTACTTGGGTCACACCATTGTCCAATTTGTCTCCGGCAATCAGGAGATTTTCCTCATCTCCGCTGTCCCTACTGTCAAGAAGTTTTTCCCACCCGGCAGTGGTAATTACTCAGCCGAGACAGTGGGAGAACCCAAGCAGCACAGCTCCCGGGCTACCAAGTGAAGCTGGTAGAGGCATGCCTTTCTCTTCTGCCTTTTGTTTCCTTTAGGGTGGGGTGGGCCACACATGTCCCAGCCCTTAGGGCATCTCGCTGCTCTTCCTTCTCGCTTTGCTAGTTTTGTTAGCTCCCTCGCGTTCAAGTCATCTTAGTAGTGGACGTCTGGCACTTGCTGCTCCTTATAAGCCATTGCTGTTTCCAAGGAAGATGTTAAATGTGGCTTGCCTCCTGTCACTCAGGGGTCCAGTTTCCTCCACCTTTGGCGCTGCCCACGTGTTGGAGCACTGCCAGGATTGTGCACAGAGTGGAACTAGAGATTCCTTCCCTAGACAAACCTCAGGAGTGCTTTTGTGGTTAGATTGTTCCTTGGGTTCACTCCAACAGACAGCAAGACCACGCTAGGTTTCTCACACCCTCCATCAAGCATCATCACACAGCGCTATTCTGCCATACTGGGTAACCCCAGACGACTCTCTGCCCACAAAGCAGAGGATGTCCAAGTGTAAAAGAAATAAGTACAAAGGTATTGTGAGGCTGCTTTCTTCTCATCTTTGAGGATTATAGGAAATATGAATTAAAGCTTTTAAAAAGCTATGTAGCCCCCATGGACTAGGCCACAGTGACAGCACTTCCTGAGCCATCCTAGACCCATGTCAGAGTTGCAAGAATCCCTGGAAGTGTTCACGGCCAGGCTGAATGGGGCTTTGAGCAGCCTGGTCTAGTGGGAGGTGTCCCTGCCCATGGCAGGGCGGTTGGAACTTGATGATCTTTAAGGTCCCTCCCAACTAACCATTCTATGATTCTATTCTATGATTCTATTCTAACCTACCTCACAGCTCCCACCAGATACCTTCCCTACTGAAGAACTGAAGCACAGCCTGCTCTGTATGGGGTGAGCCTTAAGTAGGGTGGTTGTGGGTCCATATACGCCAACCTGACCCTGGGAACAGGGAAATGACTCACCAAGTATAAGCATGGCCCACACTACCAGCTTTTAAACTGTTTTAGTTCCTTTGCCCTCTTAGGGAACAATGACCAAAGGTAGCCATTAAGGGGTAACATGCAAGAACTCCCAATTTTCAGAGAGAAAGTCAAATGAAACGAGCAACCAGTTACACCCACCTCTGAAAAAAACCCCACCAAAACCCAACAACAAAAAAAACCCCAACCAAAAAAAAAACCCGAACAGGTATGCTGAATGTCTTGCTATTCAAGAACAGAGCAGACCGTTCCTTTCCACTCCCTTTAGCTCAGCTTCACCACAGAAATATCCTCTCATTACTGAGGTTTCTGTCCTGTATCAGCTTTTCTATATTCAAATAATGCTGATCATTAGATAAATGAATGAGATAGAACCACTATCCAACAAGCTGAAACAAAAAAATTCCAGAAAACACCACCTGTTCTTCAACAGATCAGTAGATTTTCCTTTCAGGGCTTCTGGATCTCTGCTTTAATTTTATCTACTTGACACAGAAAGAGAACATTCTGCAGTACAAGCATAAGGTTCCTGAAAAGCTGCAATTATATCTAAGTGGGCCAACTGTGAAATCATAGAATCATAGAAACAGAATCCCAGACTGGTTCGGGTTGGAAGGGACCTTAAAGATCATCGAGTTCCAACCCCCCTGCCATGGGCAGGGACACCTCCACTAGAGCAGGTTGCTCAAAGCCCCATCCAGCCTGGCCTTGAACACCTCCAGGGAAGGGGCATCCACAACTTCTTTGGGCAAACTGTTCCGGTGTCTCACCACCCTCACAGTAAAGAATTTCTTCCTAATACCTAATCTAAATCTCCCCTCTTTCAGTTTAAAACCATTACTTCTCATCCTATTGCTACATTCCCTGATAAAGAGTCCCTCCCCATCTCTCCTGTAGGCCCCCTTCAGGTACTGGAAGGCTGCTACAAGGTCTCCCTGGAGCCTTCTCTTCTCCAGGTTGAAAAACCCCAACTCTCAGCCTGTCCTCATAGGAGAGGTGCTCAAGCCCTCCCATCATCTTCATGGCCCTCTGCTGGACCCTTTCCAACAGGTCCATGTCCTTAAATATTCTCCCCTTTTTACATACAAGCATTCAGGAATAAGGCCTGTTGTTTCTATCCTAAGATTGTATCATAAGACTACCCCATTATAACATGGAATTAGGCATGGAGCCATTTTTTGCATCTCAGGAAACATTTACAATATTTCAGTATACCTCCAGATTTCTGTGAGACAATCTCAAACAGCTGATTGTAAACAAACTTATCACCTGTCTAATAAGATTAGTAATTTGAACTTACATCTAATATTCAATCAGGCAATCCAAGTCTATGTCAACGAGGCAGAGAACATTGATAGCCAGATGAGGCTCCTATTTCTCCTTCCCCAGTTCTCCAAAAGCCTAGCCAAGTCAGGACCAAATCAAAAATTATTTGGGAAAGAAGTGACAAAGATGAGGGAACCAGTAAGGTATCTAGATACTTGCTTTGCAATTTTGGACATGGTACCAAAAGGACTCTTCACCCAACTCCTTTAAAAGATCATCAGGAAAATATTTTCTTTCTTTAAGAGACACAAACCATCATTATTTCCTACTCTCCTAACCAGAATTTTCCAGAGAAGTACAACTAGCCACAGCAATTCATTTAGACAAAAGGTTTACTCATCACAGCTGTAATACTTTAACAGTTTCAAGGGCTAACTAAGAGACATAATGGAAACCATACAGAGGTCTCTACCATGGTCTTTCATAGATCCTTCTTATTTTTTTCTTTTTTTCCCCCTGAATCATAGGTGGTAAACAACATGTGAAATAAGCATCTTTCAAAAGGAAAATGAGGCATTCAGGAGATAAGCTTGTATTTCAGGCAGGAGCTATGAGCTAGATCAGTGGATAGAGTAAGATTTCTCTCCCTAGTACAGTTAAAGAACAAAGTTAAATTAATTTAGTGAGGCGCCTGAAAAAAACTAAAAGGTCTGAGCTAATAGATTGTTAAACGGTACCGTAAAGTTTTCGAATTACTTCTATATTTTCAGTACAAAATATCGAAGTACACTGTCAAGTCAGTTTCAAATTTCTTTCTGTTACAGACTCATTTTATAATCAAACTATTTTATTTATAGGGCAACTTTTCCTTTGCATTTGTCACTGTTCCTCAATAACTTTTGAAACCATTCAAGGAGAGGTGGACTTGCCATGCATTCCTGCAACTTTTATGAAGAATAAGTGCCTGGAGAGAAAGCCCCAAATCCAGTGAGAAAGAGCTCAAATATGATGAACCCTGCCCTGTCCTAACAGTACTTAACACACTCCAGACTAGTCCAGGCTGCATTTTGGCAGGCCCAGTAGATGTCAGAGAGAACACAGGAGGAAACTGAGGCTACTATGGTAGAAGGAAGAGGTAAGATGCACGCAAATCCATCCAAAGCTTTGTTTTGCTACTTGGAGGACAGCTTTCATTTTAATTGGCAATTTAAACCTGTTTAACATGCATTTTTCTAACCATTTTGTGGGTACCAAAGTTATTTCAGATGACAGTGTAATACTGAACTAAAGTGTTAATATATCTTTAATAGTATTGGTTTTAGCAGATAAACCTCAAGATGATTTTTAAATTGTTTGTCAGAGTAGACTACACTCTATGAGCAAGCTTTCTCTATGACACTTAAAAGAATGGGCTTTTACAAGGCTTATCCTGCTACATAGAACGTTTTAAAGAACAAAACACATTTAGGATCACATTCAAAACACTGTTTTTCAAAATAAGATGATATTTTAAAGAGACTAACAATTTATTCAATGCAAATGCAAAGTATAAAGTTGTGGAGTTCCAAATACACATCCAAGTCTGCCATTTCCAGTTTTGTACAAATTAATTTACTCAAAATAATTTCAAATCTGGCATGGTGTCAGTCCAAAGTTACAGAACTGGTGTTTTTCACATCTGCTTGGAATTAGTCTTCCCAGTTTTACTAGATTTAGTCTTGATTTAAAATAAAGAAACAAAACTTGTAAACAATTACTGTAAAAGCAGTTAGCAAAAAGAATGGGTGACAACTGTCAGTCTTCAAATATAATTTAAGTTACGCCCTTTCCTTACCATCAACTTTTAGTCAAGTATGTAAATAAATACAAGAACTAACACAAATAAAAGTTACCACTATAAGAAAATACATTATATGCTATAATTTGGAATAAAATATCATACAATATTGGCTGCATCATTTGAAATATGGTTTTGACTGTTAAAACAGTTTGATGCTAAACAGTTAAACCTCTTCTTTGTGTACAGGACTACACTTTTACTCACTGTTAGAAATGTGTTTTGTGATTGATTTTATATTAGTATATTCAACTCCTAAATGTGAAAATGACTCACGTCATTTAGTGAAAGAAGATACCATAGGCACCATAATATTTTTTGCTTTTTAAACAAAATCTGGCGATGAACCAGCAGTAACAAAATAGGATGAAAATTAAAAGGCACATTCAGGCAACAAATAATCAACACAGTTTGCATGATGCTATATTTAAAAAAAAAAACCAAACTTACGCTCTGAATAATTGATTTGATCGCAAACAAATATTCCGGCAGATTCTAATCTGTCAGAGAGAAAGTAAATTTTGTAAAAGGTTTGCAATTCATAACATAATTATTTTTTAGGGTCAGTATAAGGCTTATAACCGAGTGCACATTAAGAGGACTGACTACTCAAAACCTCTTGTTTTCAGAGTGCATAGAAATACAATGAGCAATGAAGATATTCCTTGCAAGAAGATGTATTCTTGTGAATGTGCAAGTCTAAATCAAGTACTTGAGCGTCTTTCAGGTCTCGGAACACATTTCATAATTGCAGCTCTCCACAGGGCAGGGGCAAGTAAAAGGCTTAGAGTAGTCACACTCAGAATAAGAAGATAGACCTGAAAATAAAATAAAAGCCATTACTTCTCTTAGTTATATGATAAACTAAGAAGTGACTAGAAGTTTGAGGAGATCAGACTTTTCTGGACAATATTTTCAGATTTCACCTGTCTTCCTAACCAACTATGCGTGTTGTTACAAAAGCAAACAAGTGCATGCCCAAATAATCTAATTATCTGTTTACCCAGTTTGAAGATACAAGTACAGAAAACATCATTTTAAGGTTATAGAAAAACAATTATTTACATGTATAGTTAAGAGGTCAGTTTTGAAAGGTCAAGGTTTGCTAAAAGGTCAAAGGCCAAATACCATTTTATTAAAAAAACCCAAACCTATTCTGACTTAACGATACAGTGGCAAAGTGCACTATTTTATACACTCAAAAAAGCAAACAAAAATCTCTTTAAGTTGTACTGCACATCTCCTGAAATAAGAGCTTAACTACATATTCTGAAAGAGTCTTATAAAATGGCAACAGGAAGTAGTTTTGAGGTCTCAAACAGAAAAATGACTTTTGGAGATTTGAGAGCTGTATACAGTAGACAATCACATGAGAGCTGCCAACAGAAAAAAATGAAAGCCTAAAGGCCTCCAAGCGCAGTGGGTGGGCCCCTAAACTGGTTCTGGGATCACGTATGGGTATCTTGAAACTCTATACAAACATACAATATTTATAACTCTTAATTATATGCAGGAGCGAACATGAAAATGAATCACCTTTACCTACACAAGTGAACAGCATTGTGTAAGTTTTTCACACGTGCTTCATTTGGAATTGGTTCCAGCATTATACAGCCCACTTGCTCACACAATGAAAACCTCGCAGCGCCAGCACAGTATTTTTGTAAGCAGAGATACAGAGAAGAAAGCAGCTAGCACTAGAAAGTGAGGTCAATTGTTGTATCTCTGCAGCCATAATTTACCTTATTTCACAAAGCAGACGTATTGAAAAAATAGCATTCTCACAGCTTCAGTATAGAACTAAGTTTAAGGTTTCTTTCCTAGGGAATTTTTTCTATGACTATTGAAAAAGCTGGTTGTTTTTTCTGCAGAGGATTTAAAATTAACAAGCTTTGCAGGTAAAGATTACAAGTTTGTTTGCTTGTTTAAATATTAAGGCAATTTCCACCTCACTATATCTGCTTTCTGGTTCTTATTTACTGATATTTCCTTAGTCAAATCCTATACTCGGTTACCTCTTTCTATACTATACCAGAATTTTCAAAGAAAAGGCTTCTTAGTCTTAGTGACTTCGGTGATATCTACAACTCGCTGCTCAGCTAATAACAAAGTTGTAAGTGAGAGCAGCTAAGGCAAAGCATTTATAATTAAGCTATTCAAAAGTAAAACCTGCTACTTAAAATATTAAAGTACAATATGAAACAAGTAAAAAATGGAACTAAGAACCCTGTCAGAGACATAAATCTCCCCATTTGTATGGGTTGATTCTACTTGTTAGCAGTTAAGAGAGGCCACAAAATTGGAACATATTGGTATTTCAAATACACTGTAATACAAAATCCCAGCAAGTTATTCAGGTGCAAAAAATGAAATTAATAACTATAGAACAGCTTACCTCCCGAGATATGATCCCTGCTCTGCGTGCTCTACTTCCCAGAACAAAAGAGAATTCACTGACTTGTGCCAGTCCTGCTGAGACAATCCACTTGATATACTGGCTGGTCTTTGGAAGAATCAGAGAAAGCACAAGCACTGCCAAGACAAACTTTAAAAATTGGGGTTTTTGGGGGGTTGTTGTGGGTTTGGTTTTGGTTGTGTTTTTTTTTTAAATAAAAGTAGTGCAACAGATGAAATAGTACAATATTTGTAAGACACATAGCATCAAATACAATAATTCTGGACATAAACTAGAGGACTTCTAAATATGTCTTCTGTATTAATGTCAAAAGAGACAAATATACACTGCACAGTAGAAAGTAGTATCTTGTTTGCTATAATAAAAACACTAAATAACTTTGCCATAGATCCCAAGCTAACCAGACGTTTCTCCATGTGTAACTTATTTTTAATATCCTAAGAATATTGTACCAAACTGTATTCTAGTCAGCTCTTGCACAGAATTTTCATTACGGCATGCAGCACAAAGATTATTTAGACCATTAAAAGAGGAAAAAAAAAAAGAGGAAAAAAAAATACCTTCATTATGACCACGGACAACGTAAGGAATAGTAAGACTGTGAGTTCATATATTACAAATGTGGGAAAAACATGAAGTCCTGGGAGGAAAGAAAACAATATTTCAAAGTTTAAGGCCAAAATCTTACTATGATAATTTTCAGAGTTAATAATACATTTAATTGCAAGACTGAAAAACAAACAAACAAAAGCCTTAACGTACCTACCAACACTACCTACTTAATCATTAAAGCACCTCCTGCATTATCCAATCATTTTTCCTTTGGATAGGTTTAACACAAACAATATTCCCAATTGGGTTAAATTATATATGACCAATGCAGGAGCACTTCCATTTATAAATTCTCCTCTCTTCCGCACCGGTCAACAATCCAGAATCTGACTTGAAACACATGTCTAAGGAAAGCTATGAAAATACTGCAGGAAAACAATTCCATTGTTCTGCACAGTGATTGTAATATACACTTTTCTAGCTGTTTAAAATTTCTGTATGACATGGTAACAGACTATCCTGTGGGAGGAACATGATATCCAGTATTTGCACAGACTATAGCTACAACAGCAAACATAATTGTTTTGATCCCATGACCCTCACATGCAAACAGTGAAGGTCACCTGAACTGGAAGTCACTTAGACTGGAAATCAGGTAAAGTCATAAACCCCTGAGCATGGTCTAACAATTAAGGAATTATATAAACCCCCACTACTATGATGTTGGAGGGTTTCTTTTTTTTTTTTTTTGGGGTGGGGGGGTGGTGCTATTTGTCTTTTTTTTTTCCTTTACCCTTTTCTTCAATTTTGTGTAATTTTTATTTGGTAATTATATGAGGCAAGATAACAAGAACCATAAAGAGCACAGAAATTTAAAACTAAATCCTGCTAATATTAAACAGAAGAAAAAGAAGTATTTACTGGAGAAGTCCTGGAGTCACTGAGAAAGAATCTTACTCACAGCTGACTAAGTCCTTTTTTTCCTCCTAGGGTATAAGGAACTTCTGCAGGCAAACGTAACTGTGTATCTTTGGAAGTACATCCATTTTTCATAAAAGCTCTTAAAAAGAGGAACCAAAATAGTGGTGGTGCTCCTGATAAATCCATAATAGTTGGCAGTTCTCCAACCCAATTATTTCTGGTGAAGGACAAGAGTTTAACTTTCTGAAGCATGAGGCACGTAAATTGATGCTGTAACATCTTACTTTAATGCAAGACAAGTTTTCACTAATTTTCCCTGACCCACAGAGCTGCAGAGCCAGAAGAACTGTAGAGAACTAAGAGTCATCTTCTATTCCTGGGCACGCAAGAGAAGTTACTTGCAGTAACTTCATGACGTTTTGTCCATATCCATATTCCATTGTGGATAAAACCATATTTCAAGTACTTCAGATTTTTATACAAGTGCTACCCAGTCAGTGTGCACACACCCAGTTTTATTTCTTAATTTCCTTCCAACTACTGAAGTGCAAATGCACAAGACTATCAAAATAAGGGGAGAGACGGCAGAACAAGAGACACAAAAAAAAAAGAGATCCTCATGGGTGCACATATGCACACAGAGGAGCAAGTAGCTTCTGTTTTTATACTGTTTATCATGTGCACGTTGCTCGTTCACATACATGAAAAGCAACTAGAGAAATTTCAGCCTGTACCGATGTCGTGTTTGATAAGAGGGCCAACTCTGCCACATCTGGAATTGAAGATTTCGGAGGGAGGCTATAAAATGCAGCCCGATGCTCTCATCACAACTGGCTGATCTACCTTTTCAGTTCTGGAGAGCAGACAGGCAGTCTGAAGTTCATTTGGAACAGCCTCCCCGGTGTGAAGATTATTACTATATTCATAAAGAGCTGAGGCACAAACTACCAAACACTTCTACAGGAACCTGTGGAGGAAGTGTTTGCACTTGCTTGCAAGCAAGCCTAAACCTGTTACATACACTATTCTGAGCAAACAAACAAATATCCCAGCACACAGACGTGTTTTGGGGGAAATAAATCCCACCATAGTGGATTTCATTGTCATTACAGACCTTTGCCCCAGCCCAAGATGAAAACATAGGGTAAGGCCACAAGTCATATCAGACTGCTAATACAAGCAGATGAAACCTTCCTGACAACTCGAATGCCATCAGAAGGATTAACTTCATGCAGAAGGTACATGAATATGGGCATTTATTTCAGTGGTTTTAATCAGACTTTGTGACTAAGTTCAGGAGTCACTATGGGACTTGTTCTCTACAATGGGAGAAAAACTCCAACCAAATATTTCAAGAACTTCAGCACCATTATCAGGCAGCATGTGGCACGTTGGCCTGTCACCAATAGCTTGGATATCACTTTGGTACATTTTCAGAGAGCTGAGCATACGCCACGGGACTTCATTTCTAAACAGTGTTCTGCAATAAATGGAATGGAGGCCTTGGGGTGAAGGTGACCTTGCATCAACATCAAGCCAAAAAGCCCAGTTCACTCGTATAAGTTAGTCTGTGTTCTTCTGTGGATGGTAACAGGCAAGATTTTGCACATTCTTTTTATAAGTACTTTTTTCTTAAGAGGTAGACTCCCCTTCTCCCCCAATTAGACAGATTCCACCAATCTGCTGGATGGCTGCTAAACAGCATGTGAAGATTCAAATGCAGTCATGATAACATCCTGGAAGATCCAGCATCAAGAAAAGGAATTTTAGAGATCTTCGACGGCAAACAAGACTACAGAAACCAGAACTCTTTTGGTAAAATTGGAAGCCAGTAGAATTAATTCTGACACATCCTCAAGCCAGGACATCACACAGAAAAATCACATTAGTGATGCATTGGGATGCTGTATCTTCTGAGAGTCTTAATGAACCTAAGATCATAGCTTGCAAATGCAACAAATGCTACAGCCCTGGCTAGATTAAGTACCGACATTCATCTCCATGTTTCTGCAAAGGGGAAAGTCCTCTTCATTCTAACATCAGTTCTGAGAGCTCGAAACCTCCCAAGTTTCATTGCGTTCCATGCAGGAGGACAAAACAGTAGAGCTGGATGGATAAGGAGAAGGCGATGTACGTCACCAAATGAATTCCAGTTAGGATCTTCCTTCGATTTCTCTCAAATTCAACAGAAACGGTAAGAGGCTCATCAGAAAAACACTGTGTGTGTGTTTGTTCTGAACAGTGGTAGAGTTCTGAACAGTGATAGAGAGTGGTAAAGACCGCACTGTTAAAGGGCTTATCAGCATCTTGCATTCAAGGTCCACTGCTGACCACAGGATTTACCCAGAAGGGAAAACACGGAGCCTGGCAAGTGAGTACATCTGTACAGCACATTGGGGACTTTGTGAGTCCGTGTAAGTAATCTGCCTCCTCACCACTGGCAGATAGGGTCCTGATGCCCAATTACAAACTGTACGCCCTCTAGATTGATAAAAAATGAGATACTGGAGCTTCAGGAAAAAAAAAAAAAGTTAAACAGTCTATGCAAAGATGCCTTCCATCTTTCTAAAAAGCAATCAAAACAAAATCAAATGATGCAGAGGGGGAAGGTGAAGGATCTGAGTACGAGGTACCCAAACAGAAATTACAAAGTTTGTTCTCAAAATGTGGCTCTAAGGGATCAGTCCAGATGTGCTCTCAGAAATATCAGTGAGGACAGAAACTAACAGGAACTTTCTGAACTCGGCAGATAGCACAGAGAGCCAGAAAATTTGAAGACCACAGAGGCCTAAATGAATGTACAGATGGAGAGTAACTCAAAGTACAGCTATTAATGCCTAACTGCAAAGGTGTATTTTTCCCACAAAGGCACCCATGCACGAATTTGAAAGCAGTAGCATTACACAGGTCAAGCTAAGGGCAGGACCAGTGTTATAGATATTACACAAGCAGCTACTATTCAGCTCAGCTTTTAGGCACCAGAAGGATTTCTGTAGTGAGAACAGAAAAGCAGGCATTTAAGACAAGCAAAATAGGAACTAACTTTTCCAAATGACATATTTACAGTCAATTTTCAAGTAAGTAAAATTCTTCTATTTATTCCTTTATTCTAAAAGGAATGGAAATTATATTACTGCAGTGGTGTACCATACCACCTCAGGTTCTCAAGTGTTTCTGCTCTCTATAATATGGTGTTTGCTCCGTATAGCAACAAGCCTTCACTTAAGGCGGGGGGGGAAGGAGGGGGAGCGAAGAATCTTTTGTTGTGGCCTTTATATAATTTCACATAGTAAATCTGTATTTATAGATACATATCATTTGCATGTATATATAAGTAGAGAGGAAGCAAGAAGTCTTTTCTTACTAGGTTTCTTTTTAAGAAGTTTAAGGAATACTTTTTATCCTACTTGGGCTTCCTTTGCAACATCACATCACTTCTTTTTAAAACCTACCTCCTTGCCACCCCACAGAGCTTCCTGTTAACCACAAAATTTGAAAGTAATTAAAAGTAAAGGGGGAAGGGGAGGATAACGTTTATTTGTAAGGTTGTTTTGGTGGTTTGTTTATTTTTTGGTTTGCTTTTTTTTTTTTACAAGCAAGCATTGTTGCATTTTGTCAGCCTATTACGCAGCTCATTTTTCTGGTTTTTAGCTTACTCTTCTGAGGTAGGAATAACACCCATTTTCTGTAAAACCAAACAGACTGGTTATGCAATTTTCTGTCCCTTCTTGAAATTATAACAGTAGCAAGAGTTAAAAAGATTTTTTTTTTTTAAAATTCTGTAACAGAACTAGCCTTACAGTATAACATAGGCTATCTGGAGTGCTGCCAGCATGCCAACCGAGGTCTTGCTATTTTCTTGTACTGTACCAAAGTCTTACTTCCAGTCTTAATTTATGCAGTCACAAGAGTGTAGGACATTATTTTTCTTCAGTCCATTGTAAAATTAACTTTAGGCTTATAATTACTTGTCATGCTTTGTAACCCTGATAACGCTATTTGCTCCATCACCATCTTTACTAAAACACATGAACAACTCACAGGTGAGCATTTAGCAATTACTCATCCAACCTTGTCAGATTTATGGACCCAAGAGTTTTACCATGGCTTACCACTTTCCTCCCTTTATTCAAAAATAAGTTATTCAAGTAAACATATCTATTACTAAGCAACCTTACTGATCAGCACCTGCTATTGTCATGGGCTGGGTAAAACAAAAATCAAGACTAGCAAGTGTAACTATTGCCTTTTTATTTTGACAACCACCAGAAACAGTTTTAGTTTCTGTTATGAAAAAATGGGTATCAAACAGGTACATAAGGAAAGGCATTAAAATTATGCTGACGGGACTTCACTATTATCTGAATAAACATGTGGAGATAAAAAGAACGATTGAAAACTTAAAACTGAAAGAAAACCCAAGGTCTTGGAAAAAACCAAACCCAAAACCCCAAACCCTAAGGACTTTCTGAGTAAGCATGGTTTGAAGGAGGTTGGATTTGTTCATCGGGCCACATTCAAACACCCTATTTTAGACCTTGGAATACCCCCAAAATAGGACATGCATCTCCTATACAATGCAGAGGGAGAGCCAAGTGCTTTCACAGGGCCTGTCTCCTCATTCGCTGTACATAAGCACTTCAGGAACATGTTTCGGTTTCCTTTAGAGAAAGCATATTGGGGCATGCACGGACAGCTAGAGAATGTAGCTGTTCAAAATGAAGCTACTGATTGACTGTAAATATTCTCAGAGTTAACTTGTTTTGGATAACAAGCTCGATGAGTTACTCTCCTGGACTTAGGTATTGATGCTGCATTTCCATTGGCATTGAGGTAGTCTCTGATACACATCTTGTTCAATTATTTTTTTCCCTGTGTTGAGAACACACAGATCACCTTTTCCTAGCTAAAGAAACAAGATGCTATTAAAAAAAAAAAAAAAAAAAAGAGATCTGTTTCCATTATTATATCCTGCTTCTAGAGAAAACTAAGCCACAAGAACCTGAAATCTACTCTACCAATTGACTCAAAATAGTAATACAATTGTAGTATAAATTACAAATATAGCCACTGTGAAGATAGAATGTTTAAAAAAAAAAAAAACCCAAAAAAGAACCCAACACCCAAACAAAATCCTTTTCCCCTTAAAATTTTTAGTTACATGCTTTAAATAGTGTGAATTCAGAATTAACAATGAAAAACTGACATTAAAACAAGAACTGAGAGTACAACATGGAAATTGCTTATGAAAATGAATGTTACATTTAAAAATATTAGCAAAGGCAAACGAATACTGTGGTCAGTTAATAATTTATTATTTTAACCAAATAAAATCTACCTCCTCCCCCCAGTTTGTAGACACCATTTTTCTTTCCTCCCCCATGTTTGCTAGGTTAACACTACTTTTTAAGTACGTTTTCTTAGTAGTTACCTATGGACGCAAAGAAAATGATGGCAAGAAAGTCACGTATTGGTTCAATACAGGACATAATCTCCTCAGAAACCATGTGACCCTGAGAAGAGATCAGAGCTCCGGCTAAGAAGCATCCCAGCTCCATTGAAACATCCAACAGCTCTGTGATCTGTCAAGGAATAACAGAGAATCTATTGCTGTTCTCTAGCCCTGAGTGACTTTATATACCATTTCACAGTGAAATTATAAAACTGCACATTATACCAAATGTAGGAAATTGCTATGTCTTTATGCAAGTTCAACAACAAATAGAATTCAGTTTATTTATTTCAATATTCTGCAGTATGGTGGTTATACAAAAGACTCACAAAACCAGTTTTCCCTCCATGTTACCTCCTTCCCCACAAAAACAAAAATAAATGTCTTAATCTACATTGTAATGCTTTGTGTCACTCTTAGGGATAGCTTCAGATTTCACAAAACCGAGAAAGACTATAACAGCTTCGGAGACAGGATTACATAATACATTGCGGCTGTGAAATAAAGCAGTAAGAACAGCATATTTTCCAGCTGTCAAACAAGGGGAAAAAATAAAAATCAAAGCTTACAATTTGGGAGAATAGTCTCAATTTAGCAGAAATCCCAGGCATAAATTACATTTTATTATTGTAAATTGGACTTAAAATGTGCCTGTGTGCTTTACTGAATAGGGATGCATTTAAGCATGTGAAGTAAACTGCTGAAATGAAGCACGATATTTATTTGAAAGACTTCACATTGCTTCCTTCTTTTTTTATTATTTGAATACAGTACTAGAGGGAAGAAGTGAGACACATGTAAAGAAACTGAACTAAAACGAAAGCAACTGCTTAAGGCAATGCTCAGAACATTAAAAAAAAAATAAGCAGCACTTTTAGTCGGCATAAAGTATGTTTTAAAATAATTACTTTAAAATCATGCTCCTGCCGACGGTCATCTTACTGAGAAAGGGCAATGCTATTAATATTAATAGAACATTTAAAACTGAAGACTTATTTCCATATTAATTTAGATTAAGCAACAATACACCATAGTACATTTATGGACAACATTCATCATATCTTGAATGGTGTTACACTGCAAGGTATGAAGCTAAAACTCAAGTGACTTGAAATGAATGGAGGAGAGCAAAAGACACAATAAACAAGTCTCCAAGCTATGCATAAAATGCTACCTAAAAATAAACCCCAGACTTTTTTGTATTGAAGTATTAATGTCTGAATTCTCATGACATAACTCCGTTTGTGCTAACGGGCCGTAATTTATTGCAAGACATTTAAGAAAACAAATTGGTTCTGTCAGCTAATGCAAATAGTTGCTGATCAGGCAAAACCAACAAAATAACATTATAATGTTACTCTCATTTTAAAACAAAAAGAAATTTCAGTGCCTTTCACCACAATTTGAAATTGTAAGAGGGAAGAAGGAAATATACATAAAAGGCTTTAAAACCATCAAAAGATAGGTAATATTAAGGAAACAATTATGAATAGGAAATATGTAAGTTCTTCTCAATCACATATTAGTTGTTTTAAGTGTCACCACCTCTTGAGTATGGTTAAGATTCAATATAGTCTCTTTAAAGAAAGCTGGAAGTATTCTTACTACTCAGCTATAATTCCCCCACATTTAAGTGTTATCAGCTATAACAGAGCTCCAGATCAAAACTTTTATAGCTAATATTTTAAGTATTCCCATGTACATGGTCAGGCTACCATGTAAGAAGGGATTTAGCATCTCTTGTATCAGAATTGCACGATACTCAATTGTTATGAGAATCGCTATTCAAGCAAGGAGCAATTTAAGTAAAGAAGGAAACATGCTTGTTCAGAAAGCATCAGACATAACTGGAGCAAACTGTAAGTCCCTCTGGGTTTGCTCCCACAGCATAAAAAGTGAATTCCATTCCTTCACTCTACGGCAAGCTAAGTATGAGCTCAAGGGCCTGGTATATAAAAAAAGAAGTTTTGCTAATTTTTGTCTGCTCTCTAGGTACTACACAGCTTCAGGTCTACAAAATCTATAGGTCACTTCACACACAGAAAAGTGTTAAGTGGATGAAGGGGCAAGAAAAAAAAACAAAGATTACATTATTTGCTAAACCTCATCTCCCCTCCTCTTCAAGATTTATGACTCTCTTTACTATTCCCACCCTGGTCTCTGGTTGCCCAATAATATTACCAATAAGTGGACACATTTCCTCAACTAAATCTATAGCATCAAGGTTTATTAAATATAATGAGTGGGCATGCGCACAAACACCGGAGAGGGTTTATTTACTGGCAGGAAGGCACTCTCAGCAAAATTTCTCATATAAGCAAAACTTGTAAAGTATTTCGCATTTAGTATTCCCTCTCTACTTGCATCATTTTTAATGTTTTGCCTTTACCAAACAGGACTCTAACAATTACTAATCCCTGGGCTCTGCAGTATCTATTTCCCAACTCCTACATTACAGAAAGCTTTTTCAATCAAAATTAAATGAAAAGTTTTGTTAAATTACATGTTTTTCCCAGGACAATTTAGTTTTCAGTTGCTTTCAAAGGTCCCATTTCACTCTAATTCAGAGAAGATTGCTTTGCTTTCACTAGAATATTGGATTTTTATGTTCAAATGTTCTACCACAGCAATAAGTAAAAGAAATAAACATTACTGCTATAACATGTTCCAGTTGAATTTCAACCATTTGTTCAGCAGTTGTTTTTGCCTATATTCTCTAATGTGTATCTTATTGCTCATCTTTAATCATCATAGAAGCTTAATGAATAAGGTAAGTCAGTAAAATTAAAGAAATCCCTGATGGAAATAAACATTATTAGAACTTCAGGCCTTAATAATTTAAATCTGCTCCAGAGTAAAGAGGTGAATTCTAAGCTTGCATTTTAAAGAAGTAAAGCTTTAACAGAAATGGAAACAATTTTTAATTGGTCTTGCAAAAACTCCATCTCAACTGTATTTTATTAAAAAATTAACTACAATATTTGAGATTACAGTTCTTCCTTAATATTCTCCTTTTCATCGATAGAAAAGAATTCATAAGCAGGTGATGAGCCATTGAGAAGTACTCCAGGCAGACAAGGAATGACATTCCTAATACACTGCAGGAAAAAGTATGGACATTTTCATATATAAAGTACTGCAATAACATAGCTATATTTTCTTTTCATCTTTCTGGTAGGTAAAGCAAGCTGGCAATTTTCCCCCCATTTGCTTCCATCGTCCCAGGTCAACCATAAGGCAGTCAAACTGGAAGCCACTTATCCCACCCGCCTATGTGTATGCACAGTCCTATAAACACATAAATGTAACTGCTATCCTTCTTGTCAGGTCATGTTTTTTTCTTTTCCAATTCTTTAGTAACATTTAGCAACATAGTTTTAAAACATAACAAAACTGACCACTGTTGTCCTGCAGATATCTGATACAGCAATTCATTATCAGGATAGTGTTTAAAAAATTTTCCTTGTAATGTTTTTGTACATACAGAACATGAGAAAAGCAACACCAGTGAACATGCTGGCTGACTTGCAACATGTTCTTCAGCTCATTGCACTCTATAGCTGGACCTAAAAGTACCCATTCGGCCATCAATCCTAACTGGTCGCATTTAAAATCATAAGCTAAATTTGCTCTTTATGTTGTGACTCAGGAGAAGAGTTCCCCAATTTAAAAAATAATAATAATAATAGCAGTATCTGCATAACTCAAAGCTTGAAAAGGAGTTGCTGAAAGTGCAATAATGATCTCCTGAACCTTTGTTACAGGTGACAAGGTACATGATTGAAAGATGTACAACTGTGTCTCAAAGTCAGGTAGCCTTTCATAGGGTTGGCACTTGACACAATCCTTGCCCTGATGTGCCTAACTAGTTAAGGGAAAAAAGGGGAGGAGGAATTTCAGTTACTTCTGAGAATATCTGGGAACAGAACAAGGAATCTTAAGCTCCAAATCTTGGTAAAATATCTCATATTTGAGATTTGTTGCATCTCTCAAATTAGTTTATCAAGATGTATTTAGATCCTGTTTCAGATTTAACATGTTGCAACGTTATCCAAGTGAGCCAAACAGTTCAGAAATGCACAAAAGTCACTTCCATACAGAAAGTTCCTTCACCTGACAAGGATAATCCCTACATCAAAATTGCTTACTCACACTGCAGTTATTTCTGTCCTATCCTCCCTCTTGCTTTCCCATATAGAATTTGCCCTTATCGGCAGAGAAATGGCAATTCTTGTTTAATTAGTCATCTGAGATTTTCAAACACAGGAAACAAGTAAAATAAAGTTTATATATAATGTGCGTTACATGTGCTAGTGTTACAGATGGACCCTGAGACAGGATAAACTTAGGTGGACCCTGGAAATTCAGTCAACACTGAAGCATGTAACAAGTAACTGTATGCATGAAGCAGAAACACCATATCATTCCCACCCTCTTTGTCACATATTGGAAAGGATGTGGCCTGCAGAATAACTCAGTTAAAATATTTTGTTTAAAAACATCTCTCCAGTATTCTAAATGGAGCTGCAGAGTTATCTTTGGTTAAGGCCACTAGAATATGCACACCCTTAATTCCTCCCTCTACAAATTCAAAAGCTTTTTTAGAATTACACCAGTATGGAAAATTCTGTGATTGCAGATAATTATTCAGTGTCAGTGAATATCAAGCATCTCAACTGGTTTACTGAGGTTACATGCAGTATCCTTTGTACTATTCCCTTTGATGCATTATTTATCAACTTTAAAAGGAAAACTGCTTTCACTTAAAGTACACAAAATATTTGCTCCATCACAAATGCTTCCCATGCTGAAGCAGCATTCTTTTTTGCAGTACGAATCCAACACACTCAAACACATTCTCCCCCAGGTTTGTATACACACATGTATTATATAAAATCATGTGGACAAACTCCTTGTACATGTGACACGTGGTTTGGGCACAATATGCCAAATTCAGTCAGATCAATCTATGTAGGCCGCATTTTTAATGAAATTAAGTCTCCTTCTAGATACCATAGTGTTTTATGCAACTTTTGTGGTTTGGTTGTTGTTTTTTGTTGAAGTTGCTCTACAAATGTTATGCCTGTTTGTAAAAAGTAAAAACGAGTAACTAGTTTTGTTCCTTCTCTTATTAGATGGCACTATTGATTGGAATATGAATAGCTGTTTAGAGGGATGGCATTTTTAACCTATACAATAGAAATAAACAAATTGTAAAGCTATGCTCTTACTAACTTCTTTCTTGACTTTCTTCCTTAAGGAGGTCAGCTTTCTCTGTTGGACTTCTAATAATTAAGCAAATACCCCTAGAAAAAAGGCACATGTACAGGAACTTTTTGGGATAGTTTTTCTCAAAGAACATAATCTCTACATCCAGGATAATGGAGTTTCAAACCCACAACGCTATCAGCGACTGTCACATTCTGTTCTCCAGCAGAATAGTTTTTCAGAGGGCTGAAAAGCGAGACAGAAACAAATAGAAGGAAGATTCAGAGGAAAATGAACCAAACCCAAAAGGGCTATCAACAACTATGAACCTTGAGGCATTTCTCTACTTCCTCAATTTCATCCCAAACTGCCACAGAAAAAGTATTTTACAATGAAAACCATGTTGATAATCTGCTATTGAAAAGAAACTTTTGAGCAAATGTCAATTAGCTATTATCAGTATCTCAAAACCCATCCTAAATTATTTTCAAATCTATAAAGTAGCCCAAAATTAAAACTGGAATCATGATTCTCTAACTGGCTATTAAAAGTTGTCAGCAGTTGAGTAAGAAGAGATAAAATTTGAATGTTAGTCATCTATGCTGTAATGCATGAATCATCGGTGCATTTGGGGTTTGTTTTAAAACATTTTAAAAACAATTAACTACAGAGGTACATGGATATGCAATAACAGTAAATGCAATGGCTTTTGTGATACTGATGCAGTAAACTACCACATGTATCAAAATGCTTTATGAATTTAAAAGATTACCGTTAACATAAGGAAGATGAATGCAGTTATTCCTAGAATGAGGATTTCTTTATTCCCTTTGCTTTCTGCATGCAACTTGCGATAATACGGTCCTATGAGATAAGTCTTTATAACAAGACATAGAAGAAAAACAGCAGCCAGAGAAAAGAGAATTTGGCCAATCAGTATCAGTATTCGCAGTATTTCCTTAAAAATGCTGAAAGAGAAGAACAAACAAAACATTTCTTTCAAGTGCTCTCATGCCTCCCAACCAGTTCCCCTTAAGTGAAAAGATCTAATTCCACAGATGTTCAAAACTGAGTAGCTACAGTAAGATATTTAGCTACATTAGTAAATAAGATGAATACTGTAACCGCTGAGTGCCCAGCAATCTCTTCGACAACTTAGAATTTACTTCCATCTTGACTCAAAAAGATTTTGTTGATTGATCTTCAAGGTAAGCCATCAGGCTTAATAATGCTATCACACAGTCTTTGACAAAAATACATCTTGAGGGAATAAAGTGACTGAAGAAATTAACTTTTTTTTTTTTTTTACAGTAACAAACTTTTCACTACAAATTTTAAGTACTGGACAGGACTACGACAGCTGGAGCAGAAAGAATATCCTTATACAACATGACAAGTACAAAGAGTAAAGGGAACTCACAGAACAGAGTGCATATTTTTCACAGAACTGACATTAACTGTAGCACTCTCATATTCATATATTCAATATACATACTAATTAGAAGGGGGTGAGGGTAATATACGTACAATAATTTTTTTTTACCTGGAATATGTGCTCACTCCTGCTTGAATAAGTGTAGGCATGACAGCTATAAATAAACCAAGCTGCACATCCTGCATCACCAACATGCCAAGCAGTACGCTACTGTAGTCAATATCCCCTGCACACCAACAAAGCAGTCATGGAAACGTTCATCAGAATCTACGAATGCTTACGGTGCTCAGAAATCTAGAAATGTCTTAATCAAATGGAGGCTATGTATAGTTCTCAACAGAGTAAGGTCATTCAAAGCCTTCCGTTTGTTCTTTTTGCCCCCACCAGTAAGTAAATTAAAATATACATAAATAAAGATATATTAAAAATACAAACAAATTGTTATACAATAAAAATATAGACTTTGCTTAATGGTTAAGCACTAGTTGTGCATTTACTGGAACTCCTTTACTGAAAACATGTATGTCTGCTGTTCTTAAGACTGTAAGAGTCAGCACATGTAAAATAAACGCTTTGAATTTAGGCATTAGAATATGAATATTCTAGGGGGTGGGGATAACTTTATTGCAGTATGTATGAGGGAGGTTTAAGTGGAAGAAAGCAGGATGGCAAAACTTCTGAAAGGAAACATTTAGACATCTTTGAGAAGCTAGCAATATGGTACTTGAAGGTACTTATTTGAAGAGCTGTTAGCTATGCAAGACTACTTGAGCTGGTCTTAGTTTGCTGAAGAAGGATGCGAATTATTTCAGTTAGCCTTTCTGCCCTGATGACAGACTGGTAGTAATGGTCTAACCTGGTCACCTCTTAAAAAGCACAAGGATTCCAGACCCTCAGTGAAGTCCATTCTTAACATGGAGAGTACCGATTGGGCTACACTGTGTTTCTCCAAAGAGGACTGGCCATGCAAATAGCAGGCTCACCTCATAACAAGAACACACACAACACTGTCCAGTGCTGCAGGAGGATGATCACTTGTAAACCAAACTTAACAGTGGTTTTTGTTTTGTTTCGTTTCATTTTTTAACTAGTTTCTCTCGTAATACTACAAAGTCAACTTCTTTCCATTTTGACCGTAGATGCTACAGCAGTACATATTTAAAATCATACTTACCTTCTTTATCACCTCGAACACTACCTGCAAGAAATCTTGACACCAATGGCGTGCTTGATAAAGATAAACAAGTGGAAATGAAGACACTTTGTGTTGGTCTAATTTGGAGCAAATGCCCCCATAGTAAACCAAAGGCAATCATCAGAACCGTCATGTAGCAAGGTCCTTGCAAAGATATTTTCCATACCTTGGGAAGAAAACAAGTTCTTATGATAAAGTCTGATGGCACTTTTCTCACCGATAAGTTATGATGATTTTCAGCAAAAATAAGCAGCTAAAGATGCACGATTTCTGACTGCAGTGCTGGGCCATAGAATTAATGGGCTGTCATCCTATACATCCTAAAACTCTTAAGTTATTATGCCTAGTAGATAATATTCTATGCCAGAAGGCTCATTACTAGAAATTAGGTAAATTTACCAGAGCTCACAGGCAAATTAAGGGCCAAAAGGTCCAGTACGGGATGAAATACACTAAAATCATCACATGGAAGACTGGTTATTTGATGTGATTCCAGGGTGGGGAAAAGATCATCATCAATACCAGCAGCTTGCTCCACAGCAGTGAGCACACAGTTCTGAAGTTGCAATGTACATACTACAGTTTAGGAACCCTTGAATTACTGATTTTTATCTTTGATTTTAGATGGAGTAGAAATAGCAGATTAAGCTGAATGCTCATAAGTTTTAACACATTTCAATTAAAGATTCTATAGTCTCATGAACTCACAATCATCAGCTTAGGAACAAATCATACAATGCAACTCTACATACATACAGTCTTTACATATTTCGCAGCAGTATTTTCCACTATGAAAATTGTAGCTGGCTTATGAGTTAATTTATTTTTTTTTAATTAAGACCAAAAGAAACTTGTACGTTTTTGCTGAAGGCCACATCATGTAATATTCCAGATTGTGCTAACATACTTGCAGAATCAGTTTATTAGCCAGTACAGCATGTATCATCAATTCAGTATGCAGTACTTAACAAACTGATATTTTTTTATAAGAGGACTGGCAAACATCACTGGACACTCCATAACAGCAACTGCATGTTACTGCATGTTAAAATAAAGCAGAGATGGATTGCCATAAATTGTGTGAGATTTTTCTAGTAATCCAACTGTTTTACTAAAATGAAGAGAAATAGCAAAGGATTTTTTCGGAGCCACCAAATAAATAATGCATTCTGTTCTTTCCAAAGAGTTAAAGAGAAGAAGCAAATGTCATATTTGTCTTTTCAAAAATGTTATATAACACAAATATAAACTTTGTGTCTAATACACAATGTTACACCAGTGTATTATTGGGAGAATGTAAAAATCTGAAATAGAACTGATAACTTCAACATTAGCAATTAAATTCTGTAATGCAGAGGTATTATACAAAAATACCTTTCTTAATCTTTCAGGAGAAAATTCCAGACCAACTAGAAAGAGAGTGAAGAATACACCAAACTCTCCTAATGTCTCCACCTGTACAATAGACTTAAAAAAAATATATAAATAAGTCAGTGCACAGCAGTCTACTTATAATACAAATTATAAGTCCACTTACAAAACAAATTGTTTCTCATTATGTTTTCACAGGCAGTTCACTTGCTGGCTATATAACATCAGAAGTTCCCTCAGCATCTTTAGGGTTCAAACGTTTTTCCCATCACCTGGCTGCTACTAGATAATTTGGTTGGATAGTGCTGGTCACCCAAAAAGCACACGTGCTTTGATCTAGGGAAGCTTTCTTGCTTGTTGAAAATAAATAGGTTAAAGTTTTACACATATGCTATTAAAACCCCAAGGCTTGCATTCCAGAAGTTACTTCTGCCTGCCAAATTCCTCTGACATTCAACTTCTTTATGAAATACAGAAGAGACAAAAGGAGAGAGGACACACAAGAGACCCAGTCAACATGAACATTATCCAGATGAATAATGTTTAATCACAGCTCCACAATGAACAGGCAGCTCACTAAGAAACTGTCCTAAAGAAACCTTCTTCATCTCTGTTCTGACCACATCATCTTCCTCAGCGTTAAGTCTCTGAAATTTGGTTGTTGAACCTCCTTCTAATGCCAAGCTTACAAACTTGTTTCTCAGTCTAAGTAGTCTCGTTTTCCAGATCTTCTCAACCTAGAAGTTATGTACTACACAAAGGTTATTATTTAATCTCAATCTTAGAATATGAAATTTTGGAAGTATAATATTTGTAGCCTTCTCTTCCAATATGAGATTGATGAAATGCTACAACTTCTACTTACTTTTGAGCCCAACAGTCATTTTCAACAGAAGTCAAAATAAAAGCAGAGGTTACAAAGACAGTAAGTTCCAAGCATTATCAATGTAATCAATGTAATAGAAACGTGGATATCAATGTAATAGAAACGTGTAACTTAACTGGACATTACCATGCAACCTTCACATGTGTTCTGTCTTGCCTGCTGGCTAAACAATCTGTTAATGCCCACCAGACCACTAATCAAAACACATGCAATGTCTCGCCAACCACAGCCCAGGGTTTCGCACTGAGCTAATAATCAGGGTACACGTGATGGAGCTAAAAAGGTTCAAGAGACTTGAGGAATGTGGGCAGGAGACTGGAAAAGAAGTAGGGTGACTGGGATGGATGAAAGAGCTACAGAGATATAAAATAACTGTCTAGGAAGCCAAGCTATGCTACTCAGAGAACTACTTGTTTTAAACACTTCCTCTACTGCCAACACTGACTTTTTGCAAGTTTCTGAATATTTGATGTCATTTAAATAATTTGGCTCTCAAATGTGATGCTTTATGATTAAAGACAAAAAGAAAAGAAAGAAACAAACAAACAAAAAAACCCACAACACACAACCTTCAGCTTTTGCTTTCAACAATTGCTTATGTAATGATTATATAGGAGAAAAAAAATTGAAAACAAAATGATTCAAAGACATAAAATTTTAAGGCCTCGTTTTGTAAAGGTCCAGGTTTGGGGATTTTTATTTATTTTTAAATATGAGGTTGGCAATACCGTATTTTTTTAAAACTACTTTTAAAGATTTCAACAAATGAAATCAGTCAAGAAGCAATTGCACACTTACCTTGATGCTATTTAGTCCTGATGGTCCTAAGAGTACTCCACAGATTATATACCCAAACATGGTTGGCAATCCTATTGTTGTGCACAGCCAGCCACATGGCAAAGACAACATTCCTATTGTCACAATATCCTAAATATGTAAGAGTTACAAATGCATTAACATAATAAATAATATTTATATTAATATAAAACACACAAATTTGTGATTAAAAGACTATTATCTTTCAAAACATAAATAGCACTGTAAAATTAAATGTAAAATACTGCCTGTGAAAAGAAACAACTTCAGTAAACTAACCTGAGCACTTTGTTGTAAGCGTAAGCACTGCAGTTTTGCAGATGAAGCAGATTTTGTACTGACCTTAAGTAACTGGTAGCTTTGGAGACTTTTGATCAATTTATTAAATATTTTAAATACATTATAGGAAGTAGACAGTTTCATGGGGAATTGTGGAGGGAACGACACTTTGCATTAAAACCAAATGGTGAAACAGATTCATTTTGGTTGTGTTTGGTTTGGTTTTTTTTAAATATTCCCATCCAGTTATTCTTCACGAAGCACAAATACAATTAAAAACATGTCTATGTATTTTTCAGCATCCCTTTTTCACAACAGGAGACAAAGATACGTTCTCTCCAGGGACAATACGCAAGTGGCTTACCAGGCAAAGCAGTAATTTGCTTTAACACTGCGCAGTCCGAGAGAATGGATGCTGCCCCAAAGGTGCAACAAGTTAAATCAAATAAAAACAGAGAGGATTCATGCGGCATCGCAATCAGTCTTGTGAAGACTATAGTATGAGTAGGGAACGCATTGGCCAGATAACCAGTAGACAGCGGAATCACAAATGGGGACAAATGCTGAAGCTATACTCAATCCAATCAAGCAGTACTGGCATGCAAACTAGTGGGACTAAATCTTACCAAAACAAATGACAAGAATGTCTCCAAAATTTTTACCTTTATGAAATGATGATCAGCACGAGGAATGGTTGAATCTCTGGGCTTGGTAAGGATATACTGATTGTTCTGGGAATCAATAAGCATACTGAGACCTAAGTCATCCTCTACTTCTCTTTTTGAAGCATTTCTTTTGGAGTTGGCTTCATCTTCTTCCACCCTTAAAACCGCTTCAAAGTTAACACCTCTCACCTGCAAGAAAGCAAATAAAAAAAAAAAAAAGAAAAAAAGGTGTGTGTGTCAATGAAACATACAGTAAAAAGCAGAAGACTATTAGTGGTGCTTGAAGTTGGTCCAGAATTTGTTGACAGACTGAAAATACTGCAGTTTACTGCAGTTTCTTCTTAGGGGAGTCTTTCCATCTCTTTATCAAAATTTTACGTCCATAACTGAAAAGGCTATAATTTGCTTCATGTTTTAAAACCAAGGGGATTTCTAGACCTCTTTAGCCAAATTGTCCAACCAAAAAAATACAGAGAGAGGGTTTCAAAGCTGTAAAGTTCCAATTCAGTGTTTTCAATTGCATTTAATCTGAAATATTTTTTAAAAAAAAAAAAAGCTTTATCACATTTAGAACACAAAAGTTTGGATTGAAATATAGCATTTTATGCCGTTGAACAAAAACAACTAGAGATTACAAAGTGATTTTCAGTTCACAAAAAATCTGCAATGACTGCATTCCAACTCAAGAAAAAGTCACTGTCCTGTAAATTTGAAGGAGAGAGAATAAGAACTGCTTCTACCTAGCTCTGTTTTTAGTGCCTGTAATTACAAAGTGGAGGACAGCAGGATGATTTCAGTATTCACTGTATTTTCCATAATGTAGATTTTATCATTATCCAGCAACAGTTAAGGTTGTTACTTCTTTTAGACTCTAGTAAAGAAAGTAGGCTGTTGTCATTCCAGTGACTGACTACAAAACATTCAACTTTTCTGGATTGCTGTATTTTGCCCAAGCAACTCCCCAATTTAATGAAGAAATGTATTCCCATAAATCATCTATGAAACAGCCTCCTATCACTTTTGCTGATTCTCTAGTACATTTCCCCAAACTGTTCAGATAAATATTGCATTTTCAATATTTAATCTGCAATTTTCATCCTTCTCTTCCACTCCTTACATTTATATGCGTGTGTGTGTGTGTGTGTGTGTATAATTCCATAAATATCTTTATCATAGGAATGACCTCTTCCTCTGGTTTTTGTACATCATACAATATGATGGGCCTCTAAAGAACTGGAAGTCGCTAAGGATTAGACGGGGGAGGAAGAAACATGAAACAAATCATGAAGTTTGCAGAATTATTTAGAAGCATAAAACAGCTGCTTCAAACATCATCCTTTTCAGCTGTTGGACTGAGAGGCTGATGACCATTTTCTTTTTAAGCATTATGAAAGTTTCACCCTTTTTTTTTTTCAAAAAAAAACCCTGTCTTTTTGTATGTATTTCACCTTTACTTCCCTAAGCTCCCCACTTACCAGGCTATTTTGCATTCCAGAATGAGGTGTCCATTGCCAAGTCTAAGAGACCAAACCGTGTTTTCACACTTTCAGCTGATGGGAGAAAGCAGGAGCTGCTGCATGCCATGTACATGCAAACTATTCTCACAGTATTGGAGCAAAGAAGAAAGGCTTCCCTACAGTCAGCAAAGATGAAGAACTGTTTCTAATCAGAATACACAATCAGTGCTCAATCCTACTGGTTTTCTGTCATCTTTGCTCCTGACCCCCTCTCCCACACCCTCATTACTAGTCCAGGGATACTAAAAGAGAGCTTAGCGCTTAGTGTTAAATGTTGGCTCTGCAATATAAAACATACTTTACACTGACTTTCACACTGGAGTTATTTCACTTTCAGTGCAGTGTCCTCATCTTGCAGATGACTATTACTTTGCCTAAAAAACCAAAATGCTAACAAGCCAACATCTGTTCAAGTATCTTTTGGGGAATTTAATGTTGTGATATCAGCGATAGTGTTCACTAAGCAAAATTATCTTATAAAAAAAATCAGCAGTGAAGCATCTACTTTGAAACTCTGGAACTCCAAATTCATGTAGAGTTTGTTACAGGTTCCTTTGTACTTGGTAGCCTGTGTGTCTGGAATCCAACCAAACTTCTCTGCATCAAAATTAAAAATGTATCAAAGATCACATAAAAGCAATGCAATTGGATAAATACATTCCTCATCTAGTAGAGTTCACAGTCTGGGTCAGAAACAATGTTAGGAAAAAAGGGAAGATGTTTATAAGATTATGACAGTTATGAAAACCAATGGTTTTTTTCTGTGTAACATATAACCATATGTGTAACATAAAAACCATATAATGGTTTTTTTCTGTGTAACATTGTGTGGATATTATGGCGCATTTTTACTTTTACAAAAGAAAAGGGAACTGAGAAAAGAGACTCTGCTAGAAGAGCAAGAGTAGATGGCCCAGGTTCAGATGAGTTTTTAAGTACTAATAAATTTGAAGACACAATGAGAGAAAACAGGTTGTACATAACAGAATACAGTGCGCAAATACTCTTGTCTTGCATTAAGTGGGTTAGCTCAGATTCTTTTTTTTTCATTTTTACCTACTACACTTCTCTGATTATATTTTAATAGATGTTTTTATATCTTTATCAGTTTACTGATCATTCTATTTGAGCTCCTTTGTTCTAATGTTCCAGTGTTCTAGCTTAAGAGAAAACACACTAGATGCTTCTTGCAAAAATGGACATGTAAATAGGCCCTTCCAGGTTGCATTTCACGATTACTTTTCTTTTATGAATAGAGATACAAGCAGAAAACCAAACGGATACACTGGAGAACAAGGATGCGTTGGCGTGCTGCCAATTAACAAGTGTAGGAGAAGAAACCTCATTCCTGGTGGCATTAAAACCTGCAGTTACAGCCCAGCGGAACAGAAGAGGGCACCCCAGCTAGCTCGTCCCTTCCCCACTGTTAGTCCTGGCTGGATAGGATTCCCACTGGCTACAATTGCTGCCATCTGGCATATACAAAATAAAACACTGCTTTCGCTTTCTCTCGATACAAGTACAGCTACAAAAAAAATATAAAAAATGACCTGGCTCTCTACTACAGAGCAACTGCCTTTTTCCTTCCTCAGCAGAATTCAAGAACTATACTCACCTCAGAAGTCAGGCTGCAAATCAACAAAAACCTTCCAAGAGCAAAGGCCAAATAAAATTGCAACCCATGTTTATGCAAAAAGGACCAATTTAGAGTCAGTCCCCGAGGACAGCACAACGGGACACTACGACAAACTGATGTACTCCCAGCTCCAAATACACACAGCCTTACCTGAGGGATACTGTCCATCATGCAACACAGAAACAAGGAACAATGCAAACAGGCCAATGTACGAAAAGCAGAGGAAGTCAGACGTGGAAGAAAGCAACACCACAAACACATTTCAGATCCTTACCTTGAACAATATATCTTTTCCCAGACTGTGAAAACTAACTGCAAGGATTCTTGTTCTCCCATAACTTTCTCAACAAAATGAAAGAGAAAAAAGCGGAAACTACGCTTAACATGGTAACTCCATATCCTGCAAAGCCTAAATATCACAGTCCCACCACCACCACTGAGATGTCATAACTCTCATGGGCTTTATCAGTGAGACACACTACACTTGTCACTGTCAAAGTAGCAGCTGCAGGGAAGACTTGCAAATCAGAAAACACAGAAATCACTAGCAAAAAAGAGTAATTATTTCAGTTTGCTCACTCCTAAAAAGTAATGATTCTACCACTAAATACTTTCTTCTGTTAAAAGGGAAGCAAGAACAAACATAGAGCCAAAAGTTTTTTGTTTTGTTTTTTAAATTAGTCACTAAAATCCTAACAGCCATTTAACACAGGGGTTAAGAAACACCTCACAGTGCAAATACCAACTAAAAAATAAATGCACATCAATTGAAAGACTGAGTCTAAACATCACTTACAGATTTGTTGTCATCAAAGGCATGCTCTTCTATTTCCTCTTCCAGTCTATCAGCTGCCTTCCTGACATCTTCTAGAATTTCATCAAGCATTGACAGGCTTTTGTTTTGATGCTGCATGTTCTTAAGGGCTTCGACCTGATGTTTTTCTGCTGCTAAGAGTTCGACGTATTCCATTTCTTCCTGTTGAATTTTACAACACACTGATAAAGTGCTGGCCAGGCCTTCAAGCAGAAAAACATCTAACATAAATGTACACTTCTTTTGACACAAAACATCTTATGAGTGGAATTGCAAAAGCTATATACACTTCATAATGGTATTTAGAGATTGCTTTCTCTTGTGCCAACTTTCACCGGGGAAAGTGGGCAAGAAAAACAAGAACCGAACAAAATATACACCAATTGCCTTTTCTAATCCATTAAACAGTAGAGCTGCCCCACGGTTACGATCCAGAAAATACAAGAAAGGAATTACTTTGAGGAACACTAGGAAACATTTCAGAGACAAGTAAGTTCAGTGCTCAGTGCTTTAGCAGGGAAGCGTAACAACACTGAAAGCATAGCTTTACGAACTACAACAAACAAACAAATTGGGAGGAAAACACAATCTTAATTTTATAAGCCATTTTATAACCATGGCAAGAGGTCTGTTTATGGTTTTCAAAATTTACAACTGAGGAAACAGCTACAAAAACATAAAAGCAGTTGGGAGAGCATACAGGTGAGCAGTCAAGCACTCTAGCTGAGATTCCTGCTTGTGTTTCCCAAGAAGCATTTTTCCTATCAGAAGTAAAATACTTGATTTTGTCCATGTTTTCAGTTTGGGCCTCTTCTGAGCTTGCACTAATGACTTCTGAAATCCATTTCTAGGCTTCAGCAGTAAGAAAAGAAAAAATGCTGATGTGGTTTGATATGGTGTAAAGTTATTTCAGTAGCTTCCCTGATGAAGTTATGATGTTTCGTTTCTCTTTGGATGTTTCAGGTTCAAAAAGAAAACTAAAAAATTAAGTTTATTTACTGATCAAGACCAGACTTAACACTACACCTTCTAAATAGTTACCAAGAAAATAACCAAACATAATGCTTTGTGTATTGACAGAGTACAATTTGTGATTTTTTGGAAAAAAGATAAAATGCTTCACTTACACACCTACATTCTTTTAAAGACACACTGGTTGAGAGAGAACAACTATGAATGAGGAAACATACACAATGGCAGGCTTCTTCCTTTCAGTTAAATTCAGGATGCTGAAAATATTTAAATGAGAGAGACCCACACCTGTTCTTTAAGACACCCAATATTATTACAAAGGGAAAAAACAGACCAGGCAAAAAAACGTAAGCAATCTCTAGGTCAGACTGAATTCCCAGAAAACACAAGTTTCTGTCTCCATTTTAGATGCCCTGCCATACCCAGTTAGAAATCAGATAGAACATAAGCCTCTTTTAGGTTGCATGTTTTATCTGTCTACCCCACAGAGAGATCTTGGATAACCTGGGCATCTAAAATAGTCCTGAACTCCTGTGTTTAAGTAACTGGAGTTTGCACATGTTTGCAGATGGACATTTTTCCCCTTGAAACCTGCAAGAACATGCATATAATTTAATCAATTCCTTGATGCCAAGACAAGAGTACATTCAGTACAGCCTGTAACTGTAGCTTAACCCTTTTTAAAATCCTCACAGTCAGATGAATACTTCTGGTTGTGAGGTAACCACAGAATTGCTGGCTCTTGTCTGTTGGTGTTTAGAATTACCATAGTTACACTAGCATGATGAAAATTACCCGGTTCCCAAAATAACTGGAGTTGGGAAAAACGTAACTATTAATGTGTTTGGCCCAATGTCAGCTACTTTAGTTCTTATGCAACATACAAGCAAGAGACACAGTCACTCTCATACAGCCTCAAGGAAAAACATTTCCTATCTGTTGTTCTCTGCTAGCAGACATTGCCTGATGGATGTAAAAAACAGCTCCCATATGAGCTCCAGATTCTTTCCTCAGTCAGCAACATCTTAGAACATGAGATGGAATTAATGAGGGTTAGATTCTTTCCCCTCAAAAATGGAACAGGTTTTGGGTGCAGGGAGCCGGTCAGTCCTTTCTGTCAGCTAAGGCCAACTGGCAGAACAGTTGGAGGCAAACTGCAGAGAAAAATAAATAAGGCTCTGATTCACAAGAATTTGATTTCACAAAAATTTATTTGATTCACAACAATTTTACCTTCTCTGAACAGCAAGGTAAAAGAGCTTTGAAAAATCTGCGTTTACCTCTAAGTTCCTTTAATTAATGAAGACAAAGGTTTTTGTAGTCTATTAAAGTGGCATCTCTGTTTACACCTACAGACCAGCATCACAGCAGCAGAGCGGGACAATCACAGAGAATGGTGTCTGTGAAAAGCTCTCACACAGCCTGCTACATGGCAAGCAGAAGTGCATCACAGTACAAACACTGTTCTGCAACTCACACCGGGATTGGAGACATCTAATCCGAAAGTACATACCAAACAATCTTTTAAGCAAGGTAATACACATAAGGATTGTGCTGCACTAAACAGGAGACTGGAATGCCCAGAAACACATGAAGTAGGACTAAGTAAGCCTTTGGGGCAATGCAGGTTAAGAATGCAGTGTAGCTGTTGCTCTCCACTGTTTAATCAGGGATGAAAAAAGTACATTCAAGAGGAGGATGCATCTTTACACTACTTGTGAGTTTTTTCCATCAATGTCCAAGCAGCAGGCACCCGAACCTCCACACAGGTTCCTGGAGCAAAGGAAGGCAGAAGCTATTTTGAGCACTTCTTCCTTCCTCTCCCCCACCATGAATGATTCCGCTGTACCTTTTCCCAGCAGCAGAACCAACAAGAAATGCATCAGACACGCATACATATCCCAACACTAAAGACTTCCAAATACTTCAACTCAACAGAAATAAAATGAAGAGTTCAGCACCCTCTACAGTCATTTCTATTTTCTACTTAATCACTGTTTAAAAAATTGAAAGGATGTCTTGTAAGTACACCAAAGTAATCATTGCAGTAAAATGAAACCAGAACAAAATTGGACCTAATCTGTGTCTTCTGAAGTAAAAACAAGTCCAAAAAAATGTATCCCATGTAATTTTCATCTTTTTGGCATGCGTTTTCTCCATTATCCTTTGTTTTACTTTATGTAACAACTGTAAGGTTAGACCAACAAATATTCTGTTTAAATAATCACACGCATGACATAAGAAGGAAGAGTGTAAAAGATTGCTTGTTCAAGTAAATATCTTGATATGATAATACAAAGGCCTACACAGTCCACCTCTGCATAAGTAAAGTTTTGACAGGACACACATCTATAACACATCAGTATACACACAGGCCTCCTTTTATAAGAAAAATGAGGAAGCACCATTCCCAAGTTCAAGGATAGATTACTTCAGTATTTTACAGTAACATTGCCAAGAATCAGGGAAATGAGAAAGAAGATTCTGGACAGCCCCACTGCTTAAGAGCTCCGAGAGAAAAAAAAAAAAAAAAAAAAAGTGGAAAATCAAGTCATTTTCATGACATTTGCTACCATTTCTATGCAGCAGAGGCTGGCATTACCATTAAGTGCCACTATCAAAGTCATACCGAGCACTTCATTGGAACACACCTAGATCCAAGCTACTCCCTATGCAAAGTTGTCGTAATTCAGTCTTTTTTTTCACTGCACAGATCACTCCAGTCTCCCAATTCTGCATCCTAACTTCTATGTCCACCAGCCTTTCTTACCACAATTCACACCGTTCTTGCACACAATCTCTTGCCATCTTCACCTGTTAAGATCTGCACATCTCTTACACAAATGCCCTTTAGAGATTCTCCCAGCTCAGATGCTATATCCCAATTAAATTTTTCCTTCTCTTGCTCCCTTGTGCAAGGGCAGCCTCTTCTTTTAGAAGACAGTAAACAAAGAAAATGTTTAATATATTCCTCCAGTGGCTAAGGGGTAGAGCAAGGAAAAGAGCAATTGAAATACCAAATCAATTAAATGACATTTTCTCTCAATGGGAGACTTTCAGTACACAGTTTGAGTGCTACCAAGCCCAGCAGACAGTGGCAGACTGTGCCTACCCTAACAGGTCTGAATTGACACGGGAACTCAAATTTTCCATGAAGTACTTGTGCTCAACTCTTACTCATCTGTGCTTTTCTTGGTAAAGTTATCTCAGTCGGCTCTTCCCTCGAAACACTGTTTTTCAAATCTGCACTTCTTAGGCTAGGAGTGCTATACTGAGATTGAAAATCTAGTCATTTGCACGTCCATTTTACCCACATCTATACAAATATGAAAATAAAAGGCAAGTCATTCTGTTTAAATTGTAGATTTTTGGTTGAGCCGTTCAGATTTAAAGTGGAATAAACACTTTACAAAATACACAAAAGTATTTTGTCAATTTATGGCACTATCTCCACTCTCATAATCCCACTGGTTTATCTAGTGCAACTGTGCTATGTGCACTGGCTCACTTCTTGTATTCTTTTTCCTTTAACATAATATTTGCCATAGGTCTTCTAATTATGCTTAGCTTTGTTTTGAAATAAGAACTATTGACTGCCAGTAAGTTTTAAGCTCTACACCAGAATTACTTCTAGTTTTACTAATGAAAACAAATACTTTGTTCAAATCCATTTTAAACAGCAAAACATTGCAAGTTTCACGTAGATCTTGTTTTTTATTAAAACAGATTGAAACTATAATTAAAATCACAAGTAGAATATTAATATTCTAGTAATAAACACAGGAAAACTAACCTTAATTGCAGCTTCTCTCAAGGCTTCCAGTCTCTGTCTGCTGCTTTCTTTCATATTTACAACATCTTTGTAATCACCCTGTAGAGCTCTCTGGAGACCATGGATTGCCTGAAAGACCGAGTTTTCACTTTCGTTTAGCTCCTTTTGGAAAATTTCAAAGGTATGCACCTGAAAAAGTTTCTCTTCATCTGACAGTCCTGCATCCTTCTCAACTGCTCTTATGGCATTTTTTAGTTTGTTGAGAACAACATTCTTTTGGCGAAGAAGACCAGACAGCTTTCTGCAGCTCTCCAACACCCACTGCCTTCTCTGAGTGATAACAGCTCCTTTCCCACGGTGCAGCTTTATTGCATGCTTTACTACATCTTCGTGTTCTGCAGGATTTACTAACTGGCCACAAGGCAGTGAAACCAACGTCCATAGGGAAATAAATCCAGTCGCCTTCATTCTTCACTTTTTATTGCTGTTGGGAGAAACTGATAATCCACAACTGCTCAAAGCTTTCTGCTACATGATTTCTGCATCTCCAGTACGCACACCATGCTACAAGATAGTACCAATCAGTTAACAAACATGACAACGTTGAGCCATTAGGTCAAACAAACATAGAAAACAAACTTAAGACTGCATCCTACACTGCTATACAGGACGTACATGGTCTCCTTCAGGCAACAGTTACCAAAAGCAAAAAGCAGCCCAAGGTTACTGATAGATTTTTGTTTTCCCCTTGACTATTTTCTAGACATCATCTTGTTTCAGAAACAGTGAATGGAAAGCTTAGTCATTTCACATGGTAGTCACCTGCACTTCTTACACAAGACAAAAGCCATTAAAAATATTAAGCCATGATGCCATAGGCTGTACTTCAGCCTAGCACCAGAACTCACTATTCTTATCAGTAAACCTCTTGTATTTTTCAAACCTATCCTAAAAAATTGTATCACAATCATTTGTTCTTTATACAGCCTCAGAAGCATTAACACACTCAACTATACAAAACCTAACAGAAAAAAAACTTAACTGAAACAGATTACATTATAAATCATACTTGTGAAAGAAATATTTCTATAGTAAAGAAATAACCGCAAAATTTCGTGGACTTCTGAGCACTACTAGTTTGGATCAAAGATCTTCACCTGAAAGGCTACATGGCCTTCAGGCATTTTAGCTTCTAAGCTAATTATCGATCCTTATGATTTTAAAATACAGTTATAAGAACACTAATAGTAAAATCAATTCATTCATAAGTTCATTTCCCAGAAGCTACTTGAAGACCTATATTTAAATTGCTGTATTTGCTTTTAACATCAAGCAGGACTTAATTTCAAAACTAGGTCCTACAGAAAATACAGACATTGCTGTAAAATAACAAAGTCACGTTTTCTTTAAGAAAACCCTCAAACACACACAAAAACCCACAACCCACACACACACACCACAAAGCTATACATAACAAGGTATAAATGTACATACAAAACATACATTTATCACTGAATCATGGCATTCTAAAAATGCACAACACACAGAACGTATTAATAGATCATCAATAGAGCAAGTATTTGCTTAAAAATTCAGCTGCAATCTTAATCTCTGGGCCAACAGCCTGAATCAGGAACCAACATATGGACACGGTCATCTGGAAGTAGCCTGTGTAAGAGGAAGCCTTCTTTCCCTATAATGCAGCAGCAGTCACAATCACAAGTACCCAAGCCAGCCACGCTCAATATATAGAATGGGAAGCAAGAGGGCAAGCACAGCCATGCACTACTTTTACTTTTAAAATGCCCTCTCATCCCTGTTTCAGAAACAATAGAAAACCTGTCTGTGGGTTGGTTTATTTCTTTTCAGTACATGAAGTACAAGCCAAAGTATTTAGCTATCAATAGCTGACTATGGGTTAGGGTTTAACAATATGAAGGGCTACAACATTTAAAATTAAGAACTGAAAGCGTCATTAAAGTAGTAAAAGCATATCTACATCCCTCTAATTTCAATAAAATAATACAGTAGAAATATTTCAGAATTTTGATAAAGCTATGGGGTTTATTATTTTTAAGAGATTGGGAAAAAATAACAATCCCCATCACCCGGCAAAATTCTAGAGTGATATTTAAGGAAATATTTTTTTGCATACAAAGTAATACTCTTCCTGTTTAACATGGTTGAGGGAGAGATTTTGCTGAATATATTACAACCTATTCCTACAAGAAAGAAGATGAAAACACCTAGTGTATCTCCAAGCTTCCATTTGCAGTGAGGTGAGTAAAAGACTCTGCTGCAGGAAGACCTGCAGGTCTTAGGTGGTATGTAACTACGTAACAAAATTCTGAGCAGAGATTTATACTAGTAAATTTGCCCACTATGTAAACTTACCACCGTGGTTCAGACACATAACAGTTTTGTTTCGGTAGCAGTGTTTTTTACTTGGCTTGCAAAGACTATTTAGAAAAGTGTCACCTGGGGCAGCACTCAAAAGCTGTTAAGGGAATAATGGCCTCACATATAAAAATATATGATGTGCTTCAGAGTACAAATAAAAAGAAAGAGGGGAAAAAAAAGCCGAACCCGCTCCTCTCCATGCACCAGTAAGTATCAGATTAGAAGGAACTCCTGTCGCTTGGCGTCCTTTGTAAGCACAGTTTGTTTTCCGAGGGATTGCAGCTCATCTTCCCGATTTTTCCCTTCCTGAACACGATACCGGAGCGTCGGGTTTCCCATCAGGCGGATACCAGACCCCACCTCCAAGGCAAACCCTGATCCTCTCCTGAAACGCTTGCGGGTCCTCCCGCAGCTGCCAGCGCGCCGCCGCCCACCCCTTCTCCCATGCAAAGCTCCTTCCCAGGACCCGCCGGGCAGCCCAGGCCCCGCGCCCACCTGAGGGCGATGGCAGCCGGAGGGCCGCTCCTCGCCTTGCCTTGCCGCCGCCTCTCTTCGCCGGCCGGCTTCCAGGCAGCGCCTGGCCGGTACCTCTCCCTGGGAGAAAGCCGGGGAGGAGAAGGGGGAGAACGGAGAAAGATCAGGAGAGCGCGGAGGCGACCAGCCCCCCTTCCCGCCCCCTCATGGCGGCGGAGGGAGGGGGCCGCCCCGCAGCTCAACTTTCCGTCCCCGCCGCAGTAGGGGCAAACCCGCCGCCGCCTCCTCGCAGCCCTCACACACACACACCCCGCCCCGCCCCGCCAGGAAGGGCCCACCACCCACCTCAGGGCAGCGGCGGGCCCGGCCGTTGAGGGGAAGGAGACGGAGGCAGTCGCCGAGCTCCGGGCGCTGCTTCCTCCCTCCGCCCCGCTCACCTGAGGGAGGCCGGGAGCGGCCGGGAGAAGGCGGGTAAGGGGGTGGCGGCGGCCGCTGACGGAAGGCACGGAGGAGCCCCGTCCTTGCCGACGGCCGCCACCCTCCCCCTGCGCCGGTTACCGAGCGGCACCTTTAAGCGCAGAGTCAGGCGGGAGCTGTGGTCCGAGCGCCGCCGTCTGATGGGAAGCGTAACCGCGGATTCCCCCAGTCCCCCCCCGCCTCCCACACGCACTCCCCGGCCGCTCTGCGCGGCGCACGCCGGGAGACGTAGTCGCCGCCAGGCCCGGCCCAGTACCGGCGCGGCGCACCGCGGGAGGCGCCGTGGCCGCTCTACGCTGCCCCGGCCCCGCGGTGCACGGAGGGCGGCGGTCCCCGGGGGCGCCCACCTTCGCCCCGCCTTTGCGCCCTGGCCCCGCGGCGCGGCCGGCGATAGGCGGGGAGGGCGGGACCCGGTGCGCGCCTGCGCGGGAGGCGGCGCCGGGCGGTGAAGTTAGTGGAAGCGCCGGTGATAAAATGGTAGGTTGTTGGAGCCGAGGGGGTGAGGGAGGCGGAGAAATTGGGGAGGGGGAAACCCTAAGCAGCCCCCGACCACCCGGAGCGGCAAGCCGAGCCCTCCGCTCCGTTCCCTCAGTACCGGGTCCCGCTCCCCTGCCCGGGGGTGGAAGCGGTGCAGGACAAGGGGGGGCCCGCACGGGCCGTGGGTGAGGGGGGAACAAGCCACGGGGGGGACACCCGCACCGTGCGGAGTCGGCCTCCCGCCGCCCCCTCCGCCGGGGCCGGGAACGGGGAAGGTCACCGGGGGCGGCGGGCGGCGCCGCGGGTATTTCGAGCGGCGGCAGCCGGCGCGTCGCGTACCTTTGCCTTTTTTGGGCTTGGGGCTGGCGGGGCAGGTTGCCGGAGCCCCGTGTCCCTGGCTCCCGGCGCCCCGCCTGCCGGCACCGGGCGAGGGGGCCCCTCCCACCCGCCGGCCGACCCCCGGCAGGTGCAGCAGCAGCGGCGGCGGCCGGACGGGCCCCGTAGCCGGGACTGGCGGGAAAGGTGCGGTACGAATTGCCTTCCCCGGGGCTCGGGGGGGTGAGGTACGTCTGCTTGTTTGGGCTGCGTCGGTGGGAAGTTGTGCGAGAAACGCGGCTTCCAGACCTTCCTCCCCGTAGGAGAGGGTCCGTAGGTACCACCGACTGCTGCGCAGGGCATCAAACGCAAACGAACTGCAGAAACTACACTGTAGATCGCAACAGTCTTAAGCCGTTTCTGGTCTTCAGTTTCTTCAAATAGCCCGGTGTTTCATTGTGAACCCAGGAAACATCCCTAAACGCCTGGCGATGAGTAGACTTACGTGAGTTTGACTCTGGAATTGTTGCCAGAGTCCTCTGTTTCAAAGCGATCGTCGCCAAGTTTGTTGCTGAAAAGAAGTTTATGTAACTGAGGAAGATCTTAGTGCAGAGAGACTCTCGTAGTTAGACCTTAATGAGAACTGGGGGAGGAAGGCTACAGAGAGCTTGCAGTCAAAGGTTTATTGGGTGTTTTCTTACCAAAACATGTTGTCATGATCCTTTTGGCTCTTTTCCCACTTTGCATGTTTCTTCTTGTACAAAAAAGAAACTTTACGTGTTTCTTCTACAAGATTTTTCAATTTTATATAAGGAAAGACCCAAGTCCTTATCTTGTTTACGTGATGAGTTTCTTGTCTCGGGACCATCTGTAGTCAAGATGTCACCATCCATATGTGTACAAGAGATAACAAGTAAACTGAAAGATGGTCCTGTGTTTACTGCTCGCTGAATCAGGATTCGGTTTTCCCCCCATACTTAAGAGACCAGTACATTTTCTGTTGTACCTGATGATTTAAGCAGTAGTGAGGAACGTAGAGAAATTTTTCAGCTTGATTGGTGGCCTGGGACATGCACTAAGTATGGTTTAACGAAATTGAAAAGTATCGGAATGTAATAAAACTCGAACTTTTAATTTATCTTCTCCTTCTTCCACTTTCATGTAAAGAATAATGTTGAGCTATACATAATAGCATTGTAATTTGCACCATTATAATTGGTAATAGCAAATTTGCTCCCTATGAAATCCCTGTTCCCGCCTCTTGGGTTTTCCAGAAGTTTAGGGATGCTGTGTTGAAGTGGTTGCTGCAATTGGCTGCCATTAGGAGAAACAGCTTATTGGTGCCTGTATGCCACTCTAATAAGCAATTTTGTTGTTTGTCTTATTAATAGTATAAACATCTTTTTCAGAGTTAATTAAACTTGTAGATCACACAGCAACATTATAGTCTCATTGTAACATTCAGCCAGTGTTACATTCTGACATGCCTGCTTTATCTATTTTCTTTTTGTCTTACGTCTTCTGTTGGTTTCTAACATAAAAGCGTGAGAAATACTTCTGCCTTTTTCAGCTGATCACTTAAAATGATTAAGCTTTGCATTGTTCATTGTTGCTAGGAAAATATTAGGAAAGCTATTGAGCAGTTTTTCTCTGTGTATGAATGACTTTTTCAGAGTCTATAAATTGTGCCTTTGTAATTCCTTGTTTGTATAACCACTAGGCATGTTTTCAGAAGATAACCATATTGTTATATGATGAAACTCGTGTTTACTGCTGTTACAGAACAGAAAAACTTACGCGTGTGTGAGCTATAGAGCAGAAATACAAATGTATTACTGCCAGGATATGTGCTGCTAAAAATGTATATATAGATGCTGTCATTTCAATTTTCAGAAGAAAATGCTGTCTTTTTAACTGCAGAAGAACAAGGCTTTGTCTTCCTGTAATTCTGAAGTGAAAGTTGTCATCAACAAGAAAACTAAAACCTTTTAAAGATAGGCGTTAGTAGTAGAATGCTGAAACAAACTTCTGGATTAGCTTCATTGGCTTTCCTGCTTCTTTTGCATCCCAAAGCATAAGCTTAAATCGTCTCAGAAGGACAAGGTGCGCCAGTTTATGGCATTTACCCAGGCTGGTGAAAGGACTGCTATATACTGCTTAATGCAGAATGAGTGGAAACTAGAAGTGGCAACAGACAACTACTTCCAGAATCCAGACTTGTACTACAAAGAATCCATGAAAAATTCAGTAGACAGGAAGAAATTAGAGCAATTGTATAATCGATACAAAGGTAAGGCTTGGGGGTTTTTTGTTGTGGGTTTGGGTTTTTTTCCAATTATTTTGCTTGAATGGTGTTTCTGCTTTTCCCTCTGTCATTCTTAAGGACTTCTAAGGAAAGATTGCTAGCTTTTGCTTCTCGCTCTGTCTTTGTGGTAGTGAGACAAGAATGAAGAAGGTTTAAAATGCTCTTAATGTTCAGTACACAACTTCTGTAGGTATTCCTGTAAAATAAAGTAAAGTTTAAAGTAAATTCACAGTAGGAAATTAAACCTATCATGAGGAAATAGTGTCAGCTGCATAGGGGGGAAAGGAGAGTAAAGCTTATTATGCAATTTACTTGAGGTATTGCTAGTGGCTGCTATTAAATATATGTACAGTGTACTTTGTGTGGCAAAATAATACATATTATTCTTATACTAATATTTGGGGGAGTTAATTCTGTTCAAAGACAGTAGTATTTCTATACGTCAAAATAAAACTTGTTTCAGATAACATTACAGCTAAGAGTCTGACAAAACAGTCAAATAAGAAAACTCAAAAACTAGTCATAGAAACTCCATCCTTATTTTATTCTTTGTGCTGGCATATTACAGCACAAGTGAAAATACTGTGCCTGTTCAGAGAGGCTTGGAGGGAAAACCACAGGGAAGTTGGTTAAAGGCAGAGTTGTTTCTTTTCTATTTATTTTACAGCCTTGTTAAAAAGAACAGTAAAAATAAAACATAGTCATGTAAATATAAGAATGTACGTGATCCAGATAACAGTGCTTTCTGACATGTGGCAGCCTGACATGAATGTGTGCCTTGTTCATTACATGTTAGAGCAGAGCGGGCTGGAATCATTACCAGTCCCTGCTGAGATCCATACATCTTGTGTCTTAAAAAATGAACTTTTCACAATGACTCTACTATGACTTTATGTACTTTTCGAATTGCAGTGTATGGCGTGCTTTGTATACACTTTATCCTGTTCGTATGATACTGTTTCCACCTTTTTTTTGTTACTCTTTACATGTGTTCTATTTTAAGTATAGATATTCTTTAATATTTCATTATTATCTGGTAATTAATTGTGTAGAGAAAAAGAACTAGCAACACTATAGCATTTCCTTTGGGGAAAAAAGCCCTAACGAATCACTTTTTAAATTTGTTTGATACATATGTAAATACATAAATAACATATATACATATCTAAATCTTTTGCTTGCTCCTGGCATGTCAGTCTTGGAGATTGCTGGGTCAAAAATATATACAAATTCATAAATGCTACTAAAAATATCTAAAATGAAAAAAACCTCACAAATGTTATTTATTATTCATCATTTTCCAGCCATAGCAAACTATACCGCTTGGCTTTTGCGAAAAAAAGTCTAGTTGGTTTTATGTCAGTGTTTTGGTTAGCAGCACACCTTTGCAACTATAGCACTTTAACACTTAAGTGAAGTTGTAAACTTGAGCAAAACATTCACAAGATTTGAGAGAAGACAATAAAAGGTTTGGTTAAGGACTTTTCCTTTTTTTATGTATGTAGCTTAAACCCGAGTTGTTTGCCTTGCAACCACAAGGAATTCCTTTGTCCTACAGGGCCTATAGAAATTGTATATATTGCACTGTATTTGAAATCTGAGATGAGAGGTCTTTTATTTTCTGTGCCTTTTGTTAGTTTTCTTATCTGTTTATCCAGCAACTCTGTCAAAACAATTTCATTATTATTCCTTGTTACCTGGATGGCATGAAACATGATAAGGATGAAAGATATATGGTTTACAACCATCAGAATTTTTCCACTGATTTCAACACTTGTGCACTTTTTGGCTTCAGTTCTTAAATTACTCCCCAAATATACAAAAAATGCATTTTACATGTCTTAGAACCAGATCTGGCATACAGTGGGATAGATATGATTATTTGTTATTCCTGCTCAAAGGTCTCTGAATTATACCATGGGTGTAATTCTTTGTTTAATGGGTCTAAGTCTTTGCTAAATTAACTTCCCTGTGTGTTAGCACTTCTTCCACTGTAGTATTGGCTGGAAAAGTGGAAGAGATCTTAGTTTAACACACACACACACCCCACCACCCCCCCAAAAAAAAAAATTAAGTTTTATTTTGACTTGATTTGTTATTTTCTTTTATCGAGGTGTTATCCTTGGATACAGACGTAATAGCGTGGTTGGAAATCTTACCAGTTTAAGGAGTTAGTCTTAAATTTACTTGAGGGATACTTTTCTACGTAGCCCAACTTAGGATACTGAAATGTTTTCCTATCAAAAGCTGGGAAAGACAGTTTTGTAGTTTGTAAATTGTCAGCCTTTGAAAACTAAAGGTGGTTGGCTTTTTGGGTTGGTTTGAAGTTTTTTTTGCTGTTTGGGTGGGGTTTTTTCTCCCTCCAATTATTTAAGTTTACATGCAGGGGGGTTTGTTTTTTTTTTTTTTTTTGAGAAAGTTGTCATTGTAACAACTCTGTTACTGTAACAAAATTCTGTCTTGAGGTAGGTAGTTACCCAATGGTACTGACGTTCAGAAAGGTAGTAAACTTTGTGCTACTGAAACATAATATTTCCTAAGTTATATCCTTTAGCTTAAGGACCTGTTATGCTAAAGCATTGTGTGGGCAATGTTTTGGTGGTTTCCCTGACTTATAGTTAAAAACCAAAAATGTTTGAGTTAATTGTGGTCTTTAAACAGTTACAGAGGATTTACATATATCCCTATCAGGAAAAAAAAAAAATCTGTGGGCTCACTTGGGAGGTGGTTTTTTATTGGATTTTTTGTTTGCTTTTGTTTTTCTTTAAAAGTTTAATACATGCTAACCAGTAAGTATCTTGTACATTTTGATGTGTTTATCAGCCTTACTGGTTTTAGATGTAGTCAGGCATCTCCTTGGCTAACTCAGATCTCTCATAGAGCATTGTGGAGAGAAGACAAAACTATTTCATTGGCGTTAGCTGATGAGTTTAGGAAAAAGTTGCAAATCAATTTCTAGGGAAGTTTGCAGAATGCCTAATTTATTTAAAGATGCTCTTCAGGGTACTTCTAAAATTAACTAGATTTCAAGTGAAGACATTTGTGAAGCTTATGAAAAAATGAAAACCTGTGTTATGCAATATATCAAAGCTGTGCAGATGATTATTTGTAAATAGCTTTTGTAAATAATTACAATTCCCCTCTCTCTATTTTGAACTGCAGACCCACAGGATGAAAATAAAATTGGTATTGATGGGATTCAACAGTTCTGTGATGATTTAAGCCTAGACCCAGCCAGTATCAGTGTTCTGGTTGTAGCATGGAAGTTCAGAGCAGCTACTCAATGTGAATTCAGCAAAAAGGAATTTGTTGATGGCATGACAGAGTTGGGGTAAGTTCCATTTCTGTTTAAAACATTTTTAACTGAATTAAGTGTGAAGCTTCAAAAAGCTGGTGTAAGTCTAGTGCCAAGCTTAGCAGATGCTAAATACCTGTAGTGTTCCATCTTCTGTAAATTGGTGATTTACTGGAAAGCCTTAACAATGATCGCAGTAAGGGTGAAGCAAAATAATGCCTACCCGTACAGGAAGGCAGGCAGACAGATATGCTGATCTTTTCAGGTAATTCATATAAACATACGCATGGTTGTGTTAAGGTTTTGAGTTGAACCGTGTGCTGTTAAAAGCTGAAAGTCACTGGAGATGTGTGAAGAGGAAAAAAAGTTCCGTCAGAAAAGAAATAGGAAAGCAGAAAAGAACGTTACCATTTCCCTTTGCCTTATCACCACCATGTGCAACTTCTTTCTTTTTACATTTGTAAACCATACTTTTCTCTTATTGCCTTGTATACTAGATACTTCATTTGTACAGAATATCTATAAGAAATTGAAATAAAAAATGATGGTATTGGTAGTAGAAAAGATTTAGTCAAACTGTGATGTAACTGATTTTTTTTTTCCTTCCTGGATTATGGAGCTGTTCTGAATAATAGAGTTTGAGGTTAAACCACGCTGCCTCTGTTCAGCAATAAAGTCAAGCATTTATCACCATAAAATATCTTGTGTATAACTTTTCCTTGGAAGAGATGCAGTATTTCAAATATAGAGAGGTGTCAAAAAGATAATTGTTTTTTTTTAAAGAGATTACATTAAATAGGTGGAGAATTGCAGTTTATTACTTGTGCATATTTTTTTTTTGTAGCTAAATAATTTTATTTGATCTTACAATGGCACCTTATCTCGATACCCTTCTACAGTACAACAGCTTCTAGCTGGTTGTTTCTTGAGCAGGGGTCCTAGCAGTCTGTTGTCACTGACCTCACTGGTTATTGATTTCTGTCTAAGCTTTTCTTTTTAGGTGAGAGTATTCAGAAATTGTCATAAAATAACTTCTGATATCATCTGAAGTCCACTGCTTTATTTTGTCGCTTCGGGTAGAGACTGTTTTCTACCCGATCAACAGCAATCAAGCGCTCATGCTGTTATATTAAAGGCTGGCAGCATTATTTGATCTAACTGATTTAAAAGGTTTTGCTAAGCCACCAACCTTCTGGCTTGGATTTTGTTTTGTAACTTTATTGTCACGTTGCTCCTATGTCCTCGTGACTGTCTCGGATACAGTTCCACAGAGGTCTGTGGTTTATTTTTTTTTTTATCTCTTTCTGGTCAACACAGTGTTCTTGGGAGCATAATCTAATCATATCTGCTTGCTACTGGTATGCTGCTTATTGAGAATTTGGAATGGTTTTGTTACATGCTGGAGGTGCCGTTGTCTGTGGTTTTTAAACGTAGCTGAAGATTTGAAGGAAAAGAAACTCCCTGAGGCTTAGTTCATATAGCACTTTAGGATACGTATGGGAAGGTATGATATTTGTCCCTATTGTTAACTAGATCAAGTCCCTATGAAACTGAAGTTCTTAGTTGAAGACTTGGCAGAATTCTTTATCTTCTCCACCAGGTACTGCAGGAGGCCAGAAAGGTACTTATTTTTATCTGTACCGTGCAAGACACTTAAAACTGCATCTGCATTTTATGGATTTTGCTGTAGTTCTCCATTCTTTAATAATCCTTGAATCTTTAGAATAAGTGCAAATATCTAGCTACTGAGAACTTTCAAATGCAAGATGGTAGTTACTATAACTTCTTCTTTGAAACCTATTTCCTTCTCTTCAATTTTCTAGGTACAATTCAAAAATATTGGTAATATCCCATAAACCTTGAATGTTCATTTGATTCCTTGGCAGGGGGGAAACCCTTTTTCTTTTAAAATTGCATCTCGTCAGTTCAGATGCAGTCACTGAAAGTGCTCCAGTCTTGTGTTATTAAGGGATTCCTGTTAGAATCTCAGTAACTTGCTTCTGTCTTAGCTTACCCATGCCAGGCTGTTACATAGTTTGTCAGCCTTCAAGCTATTGTCAAAGGCTCATCTTTTTCCTAAGTTTTATCTGCAAGTGTTCTATGATGGGGAGAGGATGACTGCAAATCATAGTTCATTTTGTTGGAAAGGCTTCTAATGTTAAGGTTAACTGTAAACATAGTATGCAGCCTTTTATTTAGGTAGAGTAGGGAATAAGTAATGTCTATCTAGACTAAAGCAAAAACCCACCCCCTTGTGTTACAACAGCTATAAAAGGCGAAAGGATAGCAGATTCCAGTGAGGTTTGTATGTTCTCTAAGAACAGAATAACATCTATTGTTTGAGTCCATAAAATTGTGAAGCAACTGAGAAAAGTTAAACCACTGAATCCTGTTGTGTACTTAATGGATGCCTATATATAATGTTCCACTTAAAATTGTTTAGTAGAGGCATATGAGTGTTTATATTTTTTTAAAAACGCTATCCAGACAGATACTCTGTTTTTATCTTAACTACTGTTTTATTTTGCTCTGAAACTAAACCTTACAAAAATTTAAAGGAAAAAAAAGAAGAAAAAAAAAAAGGTAAAAAGAAATCTTAAATATTTACAAATAATGTAACCTCTTTTGAACAGGTGTGACACCACAGAAAAACTAAAAGCTCTATTGCCAAGACTGGAGCAAGAGCTAAAGGATCCAACAAAGTTCAAAGATTTTTATCAGTTTACTTTTAACTTTGCTAAAAACCCTGGACAAAAAGGTTTAGGTAAGTAGAAAAAAATCGAGAAAATGACTGTAGACAGTGAGGTCAATTCCAAATACTTACAGTAACACAGTTTTCTTGATGATGATGGTGTAGTAAATTCACTATTGATTTCTTTCACTGACTTCTTTTTCCCATCTTTCAATTAATCTCTTCTTTAGTGTCCCCTTGGTACGGATAATTTAGTGAGGTTTTCTACTACTATTGACATTCTCTCTCCTCTTGTGAAAGGTGAAAGGAAGTTCCTGCAGTTCTTAGACACCTGTCATAATTTTTTTTTTTAAAGGCTGATCTAGTGAGCTCGTGTTTTCTGTTTTGTTCAGAAAATAATTGAAACAAGATATCCGTATTGGCTTAAAAATAGGAGAAAACTCTTGGCAAAAGTTATTGTTCTTCTAAGAATTTTTAGGTTTAGCTCACACTTTTCATGTAAAGTTTAGAAAAAGAGTATTATGGACTTGGTTCAAAGTTAGTGAATAGAAATAGGCATACAGTTTATAAAGTATTAAATTATTATTCTCTGTAAGTTTGAGATTTGTCCCAATCCAAGACTTGTATTGCTGGAGTAAAATGGATACATTATTTAAATTCCAATGTTTTATTCTCTTCAAATCAAAAATATAGTTGAAAAAATTGTAGGATGAAATTTGATATCCTTTCAAATTTATGTCCACTTTCAAAAGACACTGTGTAGGAAGGAATTAAACTGTGTTGTGTGTACAATAGCACCATACCATCATCAGTGTTCTCATTGTGTTGTGGGTAAGAGGAAGTGGGGTTGGTTTTTTTAGCATAGCTGCTTTAACTCTATGTCTATGTTATTTGGCAATCACATTAATAAATACTGTTTCTCAAAAACTGGTGGAAGAGGAGTGAGATGGCAGAGCAGAATATTGATTTAGACCTTCCCAATCAGAGTTGTCTGTTCCACATTCTTCCTTGGGAATTACTTTGAATAATAGCTCTTGTCTTTCCTAGTGTTTTTGCAGCAATTTCATTTTTCATTACACGTGTCACTCTTTCATGGGTCACATGCCACCTTTCCAGACACAGAAATGAAATAGTCTTGTAGTGGTTCTGTGGGGCTTGTTGAAATTCAGGTCCCTTAGCTAGTTGTTCATTTTCTTGCCTCTGTTCATTGAAAAGCCTAGTACTTTCAGATTGTGGAAAAGGTAAGTCAGTTACAGCTGAGGTTGGAATTTATGGGATACCTAAAGAAATATTACAAATAGCTTCCTGTTTTAATTGGATCAGCTCCAACGTGAAACTCATGTACTTGGGGAAATATGTCTCAAAAACTTGTCATCTAAGCCTGTACAAAGACAGGAGGAGGGAAGGCAGCCCAACCCACATTATGGAACTGAATGTACTGTTTATTTGACATGAGAGGAAAAAGGAAACTTACTTGTTTTCCATTACTTCTGCTTATTTGATAGGGAGGCATTTTCATTTATAAGTCTGTCTTCTCTGTTGTGTAAGAGTGGTACGTTTTGGCAATAAAACACTTAAGTGCCTTCTTGCACTAGGAGTTGAAGTATTAGTGGGAGAAAGTAAGAAGTGCAAAAATCAAAGTTAGGCTTAAAACAAACCCTAGAAAGAGCTGATTGGAACTGTTGCTGACTTCAGTTTTCAGGAATTTTAATAATTCTGGTAATACTTACTGTTTCTTAGTTTCAAGTAGTGCTTAGTTCTTAAGTGGCAGTATTTTGGTGACATTTTTGTCAGACTTTTTCTGTTTTTACTAACATGATTCTAGATATTAAATAAATAGAAGCAGGTACGACTGCTCTTATTTCAGTGGAGATACACCACATTTCTGTCTAGTGTGAACTTGGATCACTGTAGGTCGAGTAGAAAGAGAATGCTGAGCAAGCATGTTGACTAATATGACGGTTTTGGGTGATTAAGGTCAGTGATAGCTTATCCAAATGAAACATAACACTGTATAGCTTTGGAGTTGCAATCTTTTTAGGGAATGCCGTTATATTCAGTGGAGCAGAGAAGTGGAGGAAAAAATAAATGTACAGATTGGCGTTTACAACTTACTGCTTCCTACCACGATTATTCTAAGAATTGTTTGTTCTCTTTCATCAAAAAGGTGTTCAGCAAGGAAAAAATTTTAATCGGTTATCTTACAGGAGGGTCCGTATGAGCTGAGGCTTCTAGTTGCTTCAGCTTCATTTAATACATTTAGGTGCTTTTTTGTTTTGCTTCCTCTTTTCTGTATCCATTATGTATTTTCTCCTAGAATAAGAAACTGTCCATCTTCCCTCCCTTTCTCTACAACTAATGTAGGGGTGTTTGATGTTTGTGTCCCAATGACTGTGTGCCCTATTGTCAAGGAGATGCAGGAATTTGTCTCATCCACGTACAAATTCTGTTTCTCTCTTACTAAGTTTGGAGCCTTGGCTCAGGATGCTTTTATGAATTCAATCCAGATAGTTAAATAGAACATACAATTAGATTTGTTACCAAATGAGCTGGTATAAATTTCTGCCTAGCTCTGTCTAGGTCATCTTAAGGTGTTGGCTTCCCCTTCTTCCCCACGTGGACGTTAGATGACACAGTGCTACCTAAGTATAGGATGCTGCTAAGCCACTGCCCTTCCTGCTTGCCTTAAAGTGTTTCTGGTGACATGCTCCTATGATAGTGCCTGCGTGCTCATTCCCATATGTTCATGTTTGAATTATAATTTGAAGACTAAGAGGTCAGTAAGTTTATGGAAAGTAGGGATAAAAGTGAATGGTTCTAATTAATGAAGTGGAAATAATCAAAGGAATTATTTCCTGACTTTCAATTGCAGAATATTTTAATGTGACTTTTCTGGGGGGGTGAAGTATCCAGTGCTTCCTCTTATTACACTTGAAGCTTAAATCACTGTCTGGTAGCTATTGCACTCATTGTTTAGGGGGGCTGTAGAACATTGCTTGATTCTCAGGTATACACATGACCGATGAATACACACTATTTGAAAACTAAGCAAATTTGGCATAGTGCCAGTGACAAATGGAAAATTCTTACTCTTAGCAGATTGTTCATAAAAACTTTATACCAGAAGACACAATTGAAATAGTCCTTCTGTTGGATCCTTCAGACTAAGTGCTAACATGTCTTTTTTTAACAGAAATAAAAAGTGAGACTGGAGCTTACCAGAATAATGTCTGTGATAGGCAAAGAATTTATGCAATTATTTTTCATGTTCATTATCTTAACATGTTGAAACTATAAGAAATGACTGAAATATCTCTAAAATGTCCAAACACCAATGCTTTGGTTAGGAGTCACGTCTGTTGCTCTATCAGTACTCTAATATGTTTCCACTTACTTTTTCTTTTTTAAATTTATTTCTGCTGTTTTAATAAGTGATAAGCAGCAGTTATTACTTTATTTTTTTGCCACATCTTCCCTGAAGAACATCAGGAAATACAATGATTCATGGGTTCCTTTTCAATATACCAGATGGTCGTTAAATTTAAAAGATAGAGAAACACTTATATGGTGTATTCCCTTGTGCCAGACAGGATCAATGTCTACTAAAACCATTCCTTGCAGACTTTTTTCTAACCGAGTGTCCAGTGGTATGCTAACAATATATACTAACCTGCCTTTTCAGTTTCAGTATTTATCAGCAAGATTTGAGCTCTGGCTGGAGTGGCCCTCTAGCTGAAAAAGTTTGGGAGCTGCTGCTTTAACATAACATAACATAATCTTAAGTTTCTCATGGCAGATGTCATACATCTATGTCTGTGCCTGTTAAAACCTATTGTTAGATTTATTTTTTTCCCCTAGCGTATAACTTAAATCTCTGTGCCTGAATTTTTCAGTTCAATACTTACCTCTCCAGAGTAAGTATGTAGAATGCATGTTTCCTTAGAGTTAGTAACAACTTTTTACGTATTTGGCAACCAGTATGCGTCTTCTTTTAGCCTCTAGACTGCATAAAGCCAACTGCCCCGTTAAATTTTATCTTCCAGCTCTCTGATACTGGAATTGTATCTTCCAACTCTCTTTTCCTTTGCAATCCAATTGATCTATCTTTCTCTTGTCTAACAGTGCCCCAACAAGCTAGATATCTTCAATACGCCTTAGATATTTTGCTCCTTGTTTTACATCCCATTATTACATTTGCTTATTTTTATAACACTGATACTGTCTGCAGTTTGTGATCTGTTATATTATTGGGTTTCTGCAGATCTGCAATGCACCCAGTTAATTCTGATCTTGTATTTCTGCAGTTGATTATTCCCACCAGACTTTGCACTTCTCTTTAATGAAACCTTTCTTATATACTTCCAAGTGGTTTTCCAATTTGTCCAAATAATTTTGAATTGTAATCCCGTCCTCTACCATGCTATACTCTTTTCAGGCTTTGTGTAAGTTGCAGATTTAATAAAAGTTTTCTTTGTTCTGTCATCTGAGTTACTTAAGTATCGGGCCGTGTTAGATACAGGACTGACCGTCATGGACGAGTTACTTTCTCTCAGTTTGGCAGAGAACCACTGAGGTTCTTCTAGAACCTCCTTTGACCTCTATGAAGTCTCAAAGATGGTAGGTAGCAGTTTGAGGTTGCTTCAGCATACTGAGATGAATTTCATCATGTCTAGATTCACTTTGGACACCAGTACTTTCAGACTGAATTTCTAAAAGTTGTTTCTGAGCTTACTGTCAGTTTTCATTAAACCTTTTTGCCTTCAGCATATCTTGAAAAAAATCTCTTTTGTATCCCAAATGTTTATTTTTTTGGGATATATCAGCAGGAAGCATAATATCTTTTCTTAAACCAGCCGCTGTCTGTATGTGAGGGAGTGGGAAGGTGCAGAAGCACTTTTTAGAAGTTTTTTTGGTGATGGAAGAATTTTGGTGATACCCGACACAGTCATCTTCACAGTGCAATGGATTTCACTCCAGGAAAGCGGTGCTGGGGGCAGGTGCTTGTGTGCAGTTTTGCATTTTATTTATTTTTAGAACAGCATGTCTTCCATTGCTTTTTAATGTCTTCTTATTCTACAGTTCCCCTCAAAACCAATGCAATAAATTCTGCCTTTATATAATTAGATGGGAAGAATCTTCTCCAATAAATGAAGTTGCGTCTTCTGTCAAAGGTACAGAGGTACAAAGTTCAGTACACCAATAATCATTCCTAAATATAGGACTGCCTTTTACAGGAGTCTCTTTTCCACAATTCGTGTGGTGATACTAGAGATTTTTTTATTTTTCTTTGTCTGCAGGATTTCTGTCTCCGTAGTCTCATTCAACTTGAATGTTTCCATTTACTTGTATTAGCTTAATATCATCAAGTAGTATGCTTCAGTCTGGACACATGCTGCTTAAAGAAGTAAAAGTATTATCTAAAGAAAAAGGTGTAAAAAAAAAAAATTAAATATAACTGTTAAGACTATTGCTTTCTAAGTGGTGGACAGAATTCAAGAAAAAAAGATAGCAGTCTCAACACAGCAGTGACATCCCAATGGCTGTGTATTAGCCCTGGCAGGCTTAATATTTAGATATACTAAACTTCATCTGAGTGTTTTATATATATTTTGAGATAATGTAAAAGGTGCAGTTTATTAAGATCCAGTTTGCCAGAAGACTTTTACAAAGAATTGTTCTGGATAACTGTGATTCTGTCTGTTTAATCTGTGCTCTCATGTTCTCACTACTGTATTTAGTACAATAAATCTTTCAAGTTTTGTGTAGTGCAGATTTGGAGAGGTTTATCTTACCACCTACTCCCAAGTTTTAGCTTTTTCTACTGCAGTCTGAGTGAAATTTTGCATCCTAGCTCTTGGTTGATAGGTGTGCTAAAGAATAGGATTACAGATCTCTTGTCATGTTGTATACAGAGCGGTTCAGATCTCTGAGGACACTATTGAAGCTGAAAACAAGGCCTTAGCTCCATCCTTCTTTTTTTCTTTTTTTCTTTTTTTCTTTTTTTTTTTTTTAACATGATACTTACTATGAGTCTCTTAACGGATCTTCCTTTGAGCCCCATCAAGGCATGTTCAGGAGATTCCTCATGCTCAGGAGTTTACTACCATTTGTTTCAGCACAGTGGAGGAACTTAATGCGTTCTTTCATGGCCTTCAACTTTCAACATGGAAATAAAAAGCAGATTTGATCCTTCATCATTTGATCCTTTGTGGTCCCTTCGCCTGTTTGCTGGCTCAAAAGGTTGTGCTTCCTTCTCTCTGCCAGTTTCCTGGGATCAAGGAAGAGATGATACATGAGGAGGGCATTCAGACTTGAATCAAATATTACCTCAAGACCAGAAGAATGACTATCTTTGCATCCGGTATGTGGACTTCAAGGAGGTTACATCTTCTATGAGCAGATGAGTATAATGTGCTCTTTTCAATTGAAGCAACATCAACTTTGGCTTTCATCATAGCAGTGTCTCCAGATTCTTTGAAGAGACAGTTAACCATTAGGGAAGGTTGTCTTCTTTTTTTTTTCTTTCTTTTTTTTTTTTTCCCACCCACCTTGACTAGTTATCAAGATTTCCTCCACTTTCAATGAAGAATTAGATTGATCCATTTGTAGGATGTTTGTAGGACTGAGTGGATGGAAGAAGTTGAGGGAGTTTAATAAATAAATTTCGTGTTTACTTTGGAAGAGGTCTGTGAATGCTGTATTTTAGGTGTTTCAATGGCTTTGGTCTGTGCATACGGTCCTTGCTTTATTTTTGTTCACATTTTTCTTTCTGAAAATGCCATCAATTTAAGAGAAGCTTAAATCTGAACTTAAATCAGAACAGGATGCTCTGATGAAAAAAGTAGCAATAGTAGCAGCAAAGGTGTGGCATAGCTGCCAGCTCTAGTAATGCCTCATTGATTCTTTTACTCGTGTTTGGCTCTTATTTGGGTAATATATATAAAGCCATCTTTTGTAGTGTACCTGAGACTTATAGAGACAGAAGGATTTTGAAACTGGCTATGATCAGGTTCATTAGGCTGCACTCAAATTGACATTTAGATAGCTATCTTCTTCTAAGCCTAGCTCACGTTCAGAAGCAGTTTATCTGCTTTTGTGCAGTTGATACACAAGATAATAAACATGAGGGGTTCTGAGTGGAATCAGCCTGCTTCAGCGTGGCAGAGGCTGAGACAGAGTTATAATAAGCACAGTCAGACCCTGCCCAGTTCCTGCAGAGCTCTTCTGAAATCCATCTGCTGTGCTTCACCGCTCTTACCTCTCCACCGCAGGGACTTCATTCTGACGCTCTGCGTTGTACATCCCCTGATGTAGGGCACTGGGAAGCTCTTTGCGTACGGCTTTGCAGGGGTGAATGGATCCAACTCAACTGGATCCTGAGTTTAGCCACTTCCAGTATTTGTATCACACCCCTTACCTGTTTTGCCCCTTCTCTCTTCCTTCTGCGGGGGGAGCTCCTAATTGCAGATAAGGGCTACTTTGCTCTAAACTTCTGCAATTCAGTGAAGGGTTTTTAGGTTGAATCCTGATGATATTTGCTTGATATTTTGCTATGTGGGTTTTGTTTGTAAAGAAGAAAACATTCTGATTAGGAAAGAAGCTAATTCTTGTGTCCATGTTCTTAGTAATTTGGAGGCCAAAGACGACTGTTAAAATCACTCAGAGAGGAGGAAACAAGCAATCAAGTAACTCACTGAATCTTGCAGGTATTCATTTGATGTTTGTTGGTCAGGTAGCACGATAGTCCAATTGGTGAGATTGACACCATTTTCCACTGTTATCTGCATCAGTTTCGGCACAGTGTCCAGGAGTTTTATTTAAACAAAATAATTTTGTGCTACGTAGTTTTTGTTTTAGCTTTACAAAAGTGTGATATTTGCCTGTGATCACAGTGAGAAAACAAGAGGAAAGAGATCAAAGAATATCAAGCAACTTTAGGGCAAATTATGCAGCTATAGAAAAAACATCTGAAGTTCAGTCTTTTACAGAGGCTAAATATATTTTTACAAGGTGATCAAGTGCTAAAATAGATTTCTGTTTCTTGCACCTGTCCAGGTTAAGTTTTTATGCAGTGTTGGGAACAGGAGAGTTTGTTGGCTACTCTTTTGTTTTCAAAGCTGTAGAGTAAGCTTTAGTTAAAGCACTGGGGAGAGAAAGCCTCAAACAAATGGACGCTTGGCTCTGAAATTTTAATTTCTGAAACTTTTTTTTTAATCCTTATTAACTGGTCTAATAAAAGTGACTTTTTCCTCCTGCATGCTTTGTTACATTCTTTACTAATTTGTTGGTTTGTGTCTGTAGATGGACTGGGTAAGGCTGATGCTTCCTGTTACTTTGAAAGAAATAAAAATAAAAAATGCTTCCCATGTAGTTTGAGAGAGTATTCTTTGAATAAAACTCATTGGTGAGCACTGATGCCCAAATTCTCTCATGGAGATGACATATGAAGTAACAACGCTTTACAATATTGATAAGAAGATTAAACATCAATAAATTAAGAAAAAAGCAATATTGTGACAATGAGTTAATGTCAAAAGATGAAATTAACATAAATTATTCATTTCCGTGCTCTAAAACATGAGAGACCCTACCATCATAATGTACAGAACCTAGTTAATATGCTAACTAGGGATTATGAGAGCAACGGTGGTTAATATTAAAGTATTCTTATAAATAACTTAAAGATTTTAAAATGCCGTTAGGAGGTCGGTGTAATGCCTTTAGCCTTTTTTTTTTTCTTTTAAGTTATATTAGTAATTTAGGTGAATTAATTTTAATATTTTGACAGCTTCAAACATGACTGCATGAACAGCTCAGTTGGTAGGGCAGACTGAGAGCTGGAAAGCTCTTATTTGGCAGAGGATGACAAGCGAGTGCTGCAGTCCCAGAGTGCCGTTTTGGCACAGCAGGTCTAAATGAACTTCATTTCATGTTCCTCATCAATCCTGCTCTCCAGCCCATTCCTTGCTATCTGTTGATTTATCTTCCTGTTTTCTCACTTCCTTGATTACTTGTGTGCAATGACTTCATTGCCCTTGTCCAAAAGCATAGCACAGGGATGAGAAACTTGATTTATGGTTTGGTTTTTTTTAATTCATGCAAGAAGCTAATAATGATTTTTATTTTTTTTTTTTAGTTAACAAGATAAGCATTTGATCAAATCTTGAAAGCAGACACAGGCTGTCTAACTGATAATGTATTTCTCCTTCTCCATTAATTGTGCTAATTTCTTATCACTTCAAGCTTTCTGTTCAGTCAGGGTAGAAGAGGCTGAGGGTTTTTAAAAACAATTTTAGAATGAGGCTTTAATGTATTAGAATAGATGATTCTGCATGCAAAATGCTTTACTTCTGATTCTGAAAAGCTGAATGTTTAAATAATTCAAAAGTGTAAAGAACTTTTAAAACATACCAGAATATGTTTACTATAATAAATATTATTTAGCAAAATAATTTAAAGTAATTAAAACATTATTTTATTAACCTTTTTCCCCTGCTTGAACTATTTTTTCTTAGACATTAAATACATTTTTAAAAATTTTTAGTAATTTTAGCTTTAATAATTTTGTAATGGTAACTGGTATTGCTTTTAGGTCACTCAGTTTTTAGGGTTTTACTACAGAAATTTTATAGATGCTGTATGTAGCCACAACACAACTAGACTAGATATCCAAAAAGCTGAATATCTAGATATTGAAGCTTTGTTTTAGTGTATGCAAAATCTTTGAACTACAAAGGCATTATACTGAAGGGGGACTGTGTGGTATATAGCACTCACTAGATATTGCCACTGAAAATATTTTGGGGTGAAGGCAAAGCTCAAACCATTTTATAATGTATGGTATATTATGTGTTATCTTTATGATGGTCTTTAATCATAACAGTTTAGCCATTTTATGTTTTGGATATGAACACAGATGTTTGCAATGCATTCTCTTCTGAACTGGTCCTTGCTTAGGCATGAGTTTGAGTTGATTTTCAGAGACTGATGCCTCTGTCTTTTACTTTCCATTTATAAAACTTGAACCATCAGTCTATAATGTGGAAAGCGTATTTTTTGGTACAAAGGCAGCATATTTTTATGATTGTCTTTTGATTTCATTTTATTTGTAATGATGCCTTCATATTTATGCCACATTGAAATAGATATTCCTAAGACTGCCTTAGAAATCCATGCCTTGAAAAGTGTCTTCCTGTGGGGGTGCAGAACCCCAACGGCGTAAGGCCTTTTAGTGCTGCACTCATTGTAGCAAATACGCAAACTCCACAGCATTACTGTTTATTGATACTGCTATCGTCATCCTAAAGTAGAACAGGAACCCTGTGTGACTAGATCTTCCCTTTAAAGCAGAAAAATAATTTTTTTTCTGTCTTCCAGTGCTAAGTTTTTCAACTTAGAGTTGTCTTCGAACAAAAGTGTAGTGGTATCCCCTGAGGATGCAGCACACCTTAAGGCCTAGTTTTTTCACATACTTTAAGATTGCATAAGCTGGCACCACTACCAAAAGCTTTAGTCCCATTTAGTCCTTTTCTTCAAATACCTCTTTGTGTTAGTTCATGGGTTTGTGTGATTGCAGCAGTGAACCCGATGAGGAAGATTTACTTTTTTGTTTTTCTCTTGAGCTGGTTTTAACCAAGATCAGGACTTTCTACCGTGTGCTTGATGGGGAGAGCGGCTCCAGGGTGGGCTGGTTTCAGCCACTACAGAACAGCATCCTCGGCAGGATATGCTGCTGTTCCACATCATAGCAAATAATTCCTGTATCTCTGTGGGGGAGAATCCATTTGCGCACACATGTAATGTATCCCTCAAGTATCAACTTAATTAAGATAGTGTTTCACCTTTCACATGTATTCTGTTAAATAAGATTTTGCAATAATCAAGTTCACCTTAACATAATACTAAATTTGACACACACCCAAATAAACCAAGGAAGTGTGGCCTTTTCTTTCCCTTTTAACAACTTTTGGTGGCTCCTTTAACCATTTTTGTTTCCTTGCCTGTACCTTCTTCCTTTTTCCAGGGAATATTTCATCAGAAGTATAAAAACTCTTCTGTTATTAAAGTGTTTTTTTCTGCAAAGTGCATTTCGCTTAATCTTGTCATGTGATAGATTTGCGAGGTTGGCTTGGAAAGGTTGAATCTTCATACTGAAGCCTGAGCGAATGGGATCAAAGCCGTGAAGTTCAGAAACCTTTAAGATTATTCAAGTTTCTCCCTTCCCGTTTCTTTTGCTTTTCATTTGGGATAACAGATATGAATAATTAATCTGTGTATCTAAACAGCAAGTAAATGCTATTACTATTCTCTTCTACTTATTTTCTGTGAAAAGTGAGCATGATGGCAAAGATAGGAAGGACTGAAAGAAGTTTAATAGGCCATAAAGCAAGTTCTGTACTGGCAAGTACTCTGATCAGAGTAGAACAAACACTGGCAGCCCTGTCTCTATGTATCTAGGTACATGCGTACTCCGTTCCTCTACATCTTAACTAGCCCCAGCCTTCTGTGATACAGACTCTAGGGAACTGGCTATGTTAAAATCTGGAACATCTCTTTCAGACTTGAAACTCAATTTCAGGTGACAGAGTGTCATTTGGTCTGTAATGTGATAAGTACAATTTCAAATACCCTGCTCCTTTCTTGTAGATGGAGGTCAAGCTTCCATCTTATCTGCTATGATAATACTTTCTATTGAGTTTCATATTTTGTTTATACTTACTTTACACTGAAAGCACAAACTGAAATATTTTTGTGGTTTAAGAAAGGCTGTGATTTATTTTGTGGTTGCATCAGTGTGCGTACATTCAGTGACCTGTGGGACCAAGCACAGAAGCCATTAGGCATTGTGAGTTGCTGAGAATGAAAGTAGGCCTTCAAGAAAACATCCTTTCTAGCTTTATGCTGCATCTAATGTTGCTCCTACTTTTCTGCTTGAATGTGTGGCAGTGCTACATCTTCCTGTTGGCGTACGTGAGCTGAGCTCTGCTCTCAGATCAAGGGTCATGGTGTAGAATAAGGGTTGCTTTCTTGGACTTGTATTTTCAATATTGGGTGTAGGTGTTTGTTAAATGATTCCTGAATCAGGTGCTGTAGAGTTATCATGCCCCAGATAAATCTGGTTGTTTTGGGGTTTTTTTTTGTCCCCTCATGTCCTTAAATACCCCTTAAAGTCAAGTGTGTCTAAAATACAATCCATTACCAGGAATTGGCACCTGCAAACTTAAATGTTTGGGTTTCTATCAATATTGGTTGTGTTTGTGCATATTTTTTTTTCTGTTTGTGGTTTGTTTTTTTTTAATTTGTAGACAGTCATAACTATTTTGTTCTGTTTCTGTAGATTAAAAGTAGCTTTAATCCAGCACTGCTGGATGGTGAGAAAAGTATTTTAGTCTTTATGAATATGAAGTTCAATATGCAATTTATACTGCTTGTCTTCCGCCTTTTGGGTTCAGTGAGAGTAGAAAACAGTTCCTTATAATTTTCGTAGTGATTTTAAAAGAATGTTATTCATTTGTCATATCATAATATACTGGATGTAGCATTAATTGTTTAAACATAATGTGCTGTGATATTTACATGTTGCTTTGTCTCTTGCAGATCTAGAAATGGCAATTGCATATTGGAATTTAGTCTTGTCAGGAAGGTTTAAATTTCTAGATCTTTGGAATAAATTTTTGTTGGTAAGTACTTAGTGTATTCCTGACTATTTTAGTTCACAGTAGTCTGGCTTGTAGGCTGTGTGCTTACAATAAAGAATAAGACAAGATGTCTGAATACTTCCTTTGAACTTTTTCCTTTTTGAAAACTAACATAAAATAGTCTTATAGCAAGCAAAATTCCATCTTCTCTATATAATTTTCTAATTTAGAAGAATGCAAAAAGATGTAGCAAAGCAGTAGAGCATTCTGCTTGCTTCATCCTGTATCCTCCTACTTAGGAAAGCTTCTGTGTGAAATGAAGCCATGATTGTAGATTGAACCTCGGTTGTCTTTATTCTCAAGACAGCTGTGATTAGTCAACCATGTATTTTACCATGCTCTGCCTTTTGTGGTATTAATGCATAAACTCAGTCTTCTTAAAATGTCAATTCTGTTATGACTGACTTAACCTGAGAGACTTTTCTTTTTAAGTGAAAGTTCTTATCTGAGTAATTATTTTGACTCATTTTTTTAGATAATAGTTGTGAACTGATCTTGACAGCTTTCTTTACCGGTGCAATTCTGTAGGCAGTGGAATAGAGGCATAAATTGAACTTTAGAAATTGCAAAATACTCTTATTAAAGGTCTGATTCATTCATCCATGTTTCTACATTTGCATTTCTGTGTACTTGCAAAAAAAACCCCAAACCACCTTGTATAATGTTTATCTTGATTTATTTTATATTTATCTTTTTATCTGTAGTTTAGGAGAATTAAGAAATCTTTCTGCATTTTGTCCCATAATAACCAATGCTTAATAGGGAAAGTGTATACTTTTTTGCAGTATTTTCTGAAGTTTTTTCTAAATTTTTGGACAGTATATTTATTTTCTTCACTGAATAATGTACAAGTTTCATCAAGAGAACTTGTGAAAACGTTTCACATTTTAAGTGCCATAATACACTTAACACATCCAAATTCATATCTATAGATGGAACTGAGGAAAAGCCCTAATGTTTTTTTCCCACTTGGCTATGTGATCAAGTTTGTTAGAGATTTCTGCAGATCTCCAAGCAATAATCTAGATGATCTGGTGTAAAGTGTCTTATTTTGCTACAAATATTTAATATGAATGTTTACTTTAGAAGAAATGTTTAGATTTAAAAAAAAAAAACCAACCTGAGAAAGAAGCAAATTAGGACTTCTTAGGATGGAGTGTGTGTGTGTTGTTTGTTTTTAAGGAACTTTTTCCAGAAGGTATGTTTGCTTGTCATATTTCTTGCAGTCAAGATACAACATTTGGCTTGAGTGAGAGGACGTGTTTGATGTTGTGTTGGATATCAACCTCATTAGGTTTCTGAAATGGAGTTTGTTCTTCTCAATGCTTTAGAGTATTACTGCCAAGCAACCCCTACCCCAACCAAACAAAAAAACCCCACCCCACAACACAAAACCAAAAAACACAAACATAAAAAAAAAAAACCCAACACTTCATTGAGCAAGTTTTTTCATGTGCCTGCACCTTTTTGCTGCAAACCAGAACTAGGTATTGAAATTTAATTCCCTATTAATCACCTCTGCTATCTTCAGGTAATATAGCAGTATCAACCCATGAAGGGAGACGTGAATGGTCTGACTTGATCCTACAGGTCACAACTGCTTAGTCCTTCTGTTTCCCCACATTCTCTTCTTGGAAGTGCCTGGCTTTAAAAGCTGAGAGAACACTTGACTGGGACTGAGGTTTTTTGGAGTGCTGCTCAAACTGGCCAAGGTGGCAACCTAGTGTTTGTGAATGAGGAGGTGCAGAAAGAGTATACTTGAAATCAGACAAGGAGATGGTAGTGGAGAATAAGACAGACTGGAGGAAAAAGGAGACTGAGCAGAAATGGAGCAAATGCAGGTAGTGCCTTATGATGAAGAAGAGAATAGCTGAAGAGAGGCTGAGATGATGGGTCTGGAAGGCAGTCTTGGACTAAGGAGAGTGTAAGTGCAACTATAATCAACAAGTTAAAAGAGAGAAACTGGGTAAGTATAAGTAAAAAAGGCATAGAGGGGAAAAAAAGGGCTCAAGTTGAAATGGCAGAATGCTAACCAGTGGCTGCACAGTTTCAGAACCTCAAATGGATGCCATTAAGGAGAAATATGAAGTGCATTTGGTTTATTCTTTTCCATAACAATTTAGGAACATACATCCTAAAAGCGGAATGAAGAAATAAAATAGCTATCAAAGACTTCTTACACTTTTTTGCCTTCTTTAGTTGCAATTTATTTTGTAGCTTCCTTTGGAAACTCTTGAGTTTTATTAATAAAAAAATAATACAAAAAATACTTGTAAAATGTGTATTTCTGTATATATCAGTATAAAATACTACTGTGGAATTTGAAAATAGTTTGGATTGAACAATACCATTTTTCCTCCATTATAGGAACATCATAAAAGATCAATTCCAAAAGATACTTGGAATCTTTTGTTAGACTTTGGAAATATGATTGCAGATGATATGTCCAACTATGATGAAGAAGGTAAGCAGTACTTGAATATCTTCAAAAATTGGTACAGCAGAATTAAAATACTGCTATAAACAAACAGAAGAACATGCTGCTACTGTCTGTCTTAATTTGTTTATCTCTGGAGGTTTAGCTGCAAATATAGTGTCATACTTGTTGCTAAAACAGTAATGATAAGGTTAACTAGTTTGCTGTAATATGTAAATAGAAGTAAAGATACTGTCACACTATGATACAGTACATGCTATTTGAACCTGTTAAGTTACAAGAGTCTCAGTGAAACTGTATTGTTTTGTACACAAGTACTGCTAACTGCAAGGAAATACATCATTTTTCTACTTGTAAGAATGTCTACACGAGCATTTTTTTTGCTTACTTAAAAGCAATTTACACTCTGTTACTAATCCTGCAAATCCTGTTTTGGAATGACTGTACAGAAATTCTTCATAAATGATGAACAACTCTAATAGGAATGCCATGGGTTTGCTATCAGCTAATGTTTATAAACTTTGTAGTGTGGATTGTGCTTTAAATACATTTTCTTTTTACTAAGAACTATTGCTGCAAGAAGACATTCAAATATTTAATTAGGTGCTTTTTTCCAAGTGTTTATGGTGATATGCATGTTAAAGCCAGACTAGGCCAGAAATGTCAAAGTGAGCTTCTGATCCTTTGTATATAGAGACTACACCGATTTGTTGCTAGTAATGACACATTAATTTCTGAATTGCTTGACTTCTCTTTAGGAGCGTGGCCTGTCCTTATAGATGATTTTGTGGAATATGCACGACCAGTAGTCACAGGAGGAAAGCGTAAAACTTCCTAACCCCAATCTTGTCAATACGGACTAAACGTGCACTCTGAACTGCATTAGATAACGAAGATTTGTTGACTGATAACTGTGCACGTTGTTGCTGGTTTCAGTGGTCGTGATGACGTTCTACAGACAAAACTGAAATTCTTCCTTTCTGCCTAAAGAAAATGATGGCTGACATGCGGACACTTGAAGAACAAAACTCAGAAGATAGTCCAGGCTGTTTGTAGGCTATTGGCTTCAATTATTGTACTGGTTGTATCATATAGGATGTAGATTTTGCATGATTTTATACTTTGGAGAAGTTTAACTAGAGGCCATTTTATTACAGTTTTGACAGCACAGCATGCAGTTCAGTTCATGATCCAAAGTGAACACCAGCAGTTGCATAAATAAAACTGTATTATATTGTACTTATATTAAAAGCAGTATTTGTGGTATATAAATTAAATCCCTACATAAAACTTATGCAGTATGTTGTATTTTTATAAAAGTTCCGTAGGTCTGTCCTAATATAGAATTGTAACATAAATGAAAAAAACGCTTATGCTTTTTTTACTTGTTGCCAAAATTTTAAATTTATATTTTGAAGTCCTAGGTGTATAGACTGATTACATCCAGCCTTTTGTTTTCTCCCAGTGAGATCAACTTCCTCATTATTCTTCTTCAAGTGCTTGGACATTTAACAAGTAGCATTGCTGAGGAAGGGCTGCTGCTCTATGCTGTATTGCAACTCCAGCTTTTTTTATATCAACCATTTTAAAGTAGACATTAAACAACCAAAGATGCTTTTATAATTCATGTTTGATTATCGTATTTCAGTTAGTCTTCAATTACAGGTTTTATTTACTTTATTTTAGATAACGAACTGGTGGAATACAACTTTAATTTTATTTGTAGCCTGAAACATATCATAAATTCTAGCTAAATGCAACGTAGTTACAAATGCAATTCCTGTCAGGTGTCACAGAAAATAAATGTGAATAAGCTCAAAGACATAACTAATTGGCTTCCACTTTGGAGAAATAGTTAGGGCTAAGGAGACTTTACATTAATGATGATAAGCATTCATGCCTCTGGGTGTATTGTGTATTCAGTAACATTTATTTAAGGGAGGGTGAGGAAGAGTAAATTCTTGCAGTATAAATGATCTCAAGGCTAATGGAATTGGACCAAGTTTCACCCAATATGAGTTTGTTCAGTCATTTGTTTCCCCCCTTCCACCAGCTATCGATTATAAAGTGTACAGAGATCAAGCTCCTTTTTCTCAACAGTGTCTTCCAATGCCTAAGCACAACAAAGTTTTACTAGAAACTATTCACCACATCTTCACACAGGGCTCTTTTAAACGCTACCTCATCAAAATGAGTTTGTCATAGCCACTGTAAAAGTTTGTTAAAGAGTTGCTAAAGAATATGTACAGCTATGATCAATATATTTTCCGTAATCAGAGCTGAATAGATGCAAGAATTTTGGAGAAAATAGTGCATTAAGCTATATAATTTATATTTCTTTGGATCACCTGAGATCATTTAAGTACTGCATGACAGCCTACTATTTTATTTTGTAGTTGTGAAGGTATAAAAGCATACAATATTCTCTTACACTCTAATATTTAGCGTTTCGTATAAGCGGTCAGCCTTCATTTATGTCAATGCAGCCAACAAGAACAAATGTATGTGCTGAGTACAGAAAGATTACCTTCATTCTTCTGCTTGAGAGAGTTTCAGTTGTGCATGATGTTTAAAAAGCAGGACTAGGACAAATTCGAACAAATTAGCAAGTTTTCTGTTAATAAGAATATAGCAGGCAAGTTACAAATGCTCTATGGGTGCTTTATTAGTAGTATTTATACCCTCAGCAATAATTGTAAATGTTAGATCTTGCATGGCAGCCACTAGGTGTCAGTGTCTCAGCCCTCAGCTGCCTCTCTCTTCTGTGTAGAGTTAGGGAGTAATATTGAGCTGAATTATTACTTTATGACTACATCTATTTTGAAGGGCATTTGTGTACATAAGTCCAGGTAGTCTACAGAAGTCAACGGAGATTTAAAGGCAGTGTTACGGTCTTTTTAGTGCATTTGATTTGCCTACTCTTCCTTCCCGAAACAAGCCATTTCTGTATCTGTCCTGTAGGCTTTGGAGAATGTGTAACATCTCATAACATCAGTGCATTTATCCAGCCAAAAGCGGTGGAATGCTTGTTAATTAACACAATTGCCACTTGAAATATATAGCTATAATATAACTGACCAGAAGCAGTTTAATCTATTGGTATGTAACGTAACTGAGCATTTTCATAGTGCTAGAGCTTGTGAAACATTTGCTTATGCTGAGACTTCCCTCAAATCAACCTGATGAGCCTTTTACCTCTTAAAATAGAGCATAAAAAATGCGCGTGGGTTGAGGTTTGTAGCCTTGTTAATCTGAGGAAGAAGGAAGGTGCTTAGCATAGTATTCAATTTCTGTATATACACACTTACTCTCTTAAACCTCATTCCTGTGGGGATCCTTCATGGAAGACACCTTCCAACAGAGGAAGACTGGACAAAATATTCTCAAGATAGGAGTTGCACCTTTGCAGCCAGCTTCCCAGGTGTTAATGCACTTTTTCTCTTGCTCTTCCTGGTCTTCTGCCCATTTGAAGCTGAGTATGCATTTTACATTCCCGTAAGTGATAGCATGGAGTTAGACCTTCACACTTGAACAACCATTAAAATAAATGCAAATAAACTGCTTCCAAATGATGCATTCCTTATGTATTTTAATAATTTGCTACTGCTCACTGTTCTACTTTACAGGGCACTCTGACTTACTTTTTTAGGTAAACTGGTACAGTGGTAACACCTGGGCTGATCCATTTATAATCATAAATGGTACAGATGTCTTCAAGTTGTTCAGTGCATACAGTATTACTTCCTAGATAAGCTGTATGTATTTTTAAACTTGGTGCCAAGTTGTTTGGTTTTACATCCTGGAGTGTTTGAAACTGCGCCATAGGACTTGTACTTGCCAATTCTAAATTTAAATGTAACTAACCATGTATGTCATGCTAAGGAGAGCAAACCTGCAGGCATCTGCTCGTTCAGTGCACCTGAGAGATTTGCTGCTGAGTAAGCTGTACGTGTGTAAATTTTGTGGCAATGGAAAAAGGAATAAATGGACTGTCAACATAAAGCATTGAAGTCAGCCATGTGAGATGTCTGTATGGTTTTTGTCAGCTCTCTGCGTTGGAAGCCTTGCAAAGGCTGGTGGGTTTTTTTGGTTTCTGCTTAATTTGTTAAATTCTTGCATTATTATTCCATCCGTCAGAAGAGGGCAAGGATGTTCTCATTAATTTTTAGCAGCTATAATAAATGTCTGCTTTGCTCATATGTGCCACCTTCAGGCTTTTAAGAAGCTCTCTGTATTTAACTGCAGTGCTGCATCCACTACATATAACTTCTAGTTATAGTGAGTTGAGTCATTAGTTTGTACAGGCAATGAGAGGTGTAATAGCAAGGAAAGTCTTGCTCAGTCCTAGGCTCTGAACTCTGAGGGAGAAGCAGCATTCTCAGAACCCTCTGCAAAGACCTTCAGAGGTATGTATTCAACTGAACTTAATTATTTTCTGAAATTTTAAATCAAAATAGTTGTCCTGTACACTCTCCCAGCTGGCATCCTTCTCCATCCTCAGTGATACTACGCTCAGCCAGACTGGTGGTTCAAGTGGTTCCCATCCCGAGTGAGCACAAGAGGACTCAAATATCCTGGTGGGTGAGCAGGTCCAGCAGTGGAACTACTTGTCCTTGTCCTGAAAGCAGGTTGTTTCACCAACCGCTGGCTGCTTTGGTGTCACACGAGTCTGCCTGCCTTCTCCTATAACAGTGAAACTGCTGATGCTGATACCTGAGCCTGTGGCAAGCTCTTTTCCTTTCAAGTGTCAGCACCAATAGCTTCCCTCAGCTGATGCCAACCAGCACCTGGCACACCAAAAGCACAGCCCTTCTGAAAGGCAAAGAGTGTAATGTTTTACAACCATGAGAACTGTTTTTTAAAAAAATATTCAACAAAACATGTTTTCTGACCTTTGCGTTATATACAGTACGCTGGGTAGAATTGGGTGAGGATGACACACCTCTAAAATGAGCTTTTTTTGTTATAAACTATTAACAGAGGGGTCTGCAACTGCAGCTGCCTCTTCAATCACGTGCAGAAAGTTCCGTATTTCAGACAAGTGGGTACAATGTACACCTCTTCGTGAGAAAAGCCTGGGGAAGCTTGAGCACGTTCAAATTTTGACTGAGTATAATTATTGGGATACTCTTGCTGGTGTCCATGCTTGACAAATTCCCATGTATTTTTTCTTGTGCCTCCTTTACAAGCAGTGAAATATGCTATTTGTTGTTAGGCAAACCCTATAGGCTTCATGTCATGACATAGGCTTTCTGTCAACAGGGTAAAGAAGAAAGAATTCTATGCTGTGATGTTAAAGGAATATTTTTCCTTTAAGGCAGTGGTGTAAAGTGGTACGAAAATGATTCATCCCCTCTATTAAAGAATTGAGAAAAAACAGTCTGTTTTTTCCTGGATCTCAATTGGACGTGTTCTATAATTAGTATCATTGCTGAAGGAACAATCCTGTTGCCAAAGTGAAACCCTTCACTCCAGTAGTTGCAAAGATGCAGCTCTGACAGAAGTCGAATACCCATCTGGTACCAACCCTACTTTTCTAGGATAGGGCTCTGCATCCTTTGGATGGGTGAACTTGCATCACTCACTCCCAGGTGAAGTACTTGGGGTGTAGTCATCTTCTTTTAACTTAAAATGCTGAAGGGCTTGTGTTGACAGAGCAGTCTCAGCCCATGCTACTTTCACCAGTTCATTTATTCATAAAAGACAACAGTGCCCATATAGCCCAGGAGCCCCCTCATGGGCGGTGGAGATCATGGATTCGCATCCCCTCAGGTGGAGGAGGCAGGTGGAGCCACATTTGCTGAAGGCATGTTTTCATGTTCTCGTACAGGGTTTCAAATGCAATTGAGCTGAAACAACAGCGTGCTGCCACCAACATGAAGAAGTCTTTTCTCTGTCCTGCCTTCCCATTCTTTTTTTCTGGATTCTCCCCATCTGAAAGCAGTCATATGTACACTAATGAGAGGTCACCAAAGCTGCATTTTTATCCGATTTAACATTTACCAAACATTTTTTTCCAGGTCTACTTAGGTATTTTTCCTATTGTGAATATATAGGATAAATGAATACTTACCTATCTTAATGGAGTTATTGTATTTTGGCTGTGTTGTAAAATATCATACTCACATATCTTCAAAAATTGTCTCCTTTGGGGGAAGAAGGTGTGTCAGATATTGGTGTGCCTAACCTACCTCTGCCCAGAAAGCTCACAGCGGCTGAAAGTACTTCATGAAAAGATCGTGTGCAATTAACAAATTAAATGAAAGCTAAGTTCTTTGTTGCATATTCCCTTTTGTAGAGTTGAAAAATAACACTTCACTGAAATCTTCTCTGGGTTTTCAATATAGCCTTGTTTCTAAAGCCAAAGATTTTATTCCTAATTTGGGCTGTGTTACAAGCAGCCAAGTGTGCGTGCAACAGGGTGAAGTCCACGGGAGGCAAAAGGGCAGTGTAACTGCCAGCCACATTCAGAAGGAAGAGATAAATGGAAAACTAAGAATAGCTTTGCCCATTTTCAGGAAGGAACCTTCCATCTGATGAGGCCCTTACTAGCTCGCTGCTGTGCCTCAGCAGGTGATTTCTCCCGTCCTCGCTTTGCGAGTTCAGCTTCTTATGTGCTTCCAAACCATAATGCTCTGAGGGAATAGAGAAGAGGTGGGTGCCGCAGGAAGGTGCATGGGCCTGTAACGGAGACATCAAGATCTGTGCTTCTGCCTGGTGTGGCTTTTGTAAACTGCCTTGGCCTTAGTTTTCCATTTTGAGTGTTCACTTTCGGACATGCAGAACCGGAGGTAACTCTGACAGTGCAGGGGTGGCTCTAAGATTACCTCTACCTTGCTTAAATACCCCGGTTGTGGGAGGTGATGCCTGTTCCCAGAGGGGACAGAGGGGCTGACACCCTCACTGCTCATGGTAAGCTGCCTCTAGACCAGGCTGGCCGTGGCCCCACTGTAGAACACTTGGCCTTGCATCACCCTCGGTCCCTATATAGTGGCCCTGCTATCCTAAGCCATAATTTCCCCTTTTTTGTGCTTTTTCAGTTCAGAGTTGTTCCTTCCTACCAATGAAGACACACTCTCAGTGTCTTCTTCTTAATACTCAGCACTTCTGTTCCCCGAATCCTAATCTTTAAAACAAGAGTATACTAATAGAGGCTACTTTCAGCACTTTGACATCTTATTTCTCACAATGTAGAATAGGGATGGCGTTGCTTATCTGTGTTCTGAAACTGCGTTAAGGTTTCTTGTGAAGTACTGGGATATTTTTACACATGTCAATAACTCAGTCCACGATTAACTGCTTATTGTTCTGAGTGGTAGGAGGATGCATCCTTTACACGGCTTTTCCATCCGAATAGCAGTCAGCATTGCTTTCTGAAAAAGATAAAAGAAGAACAAAGATCTTTCCCCAGGTATCCTTTATCAAAATTAGAGTCAAACCAATCAAAGCTTTCTGGTTAGTAGCAATTTGTGAGTCTTTAGGACAGCATGGATGGTGGCTCGGAACCATGATCTGAGTCAGTCTCAGCAGACCCCTTGAAGGAAGATGTTCAGCCTACACAGAGGTGTGTTTGTGGGCAAGTCACATTGAAAAGGCTGCCAGACTACAGAGCCCCTTCTTGCACTGCATGGCAGAAGCACAGAAAAAATCCTGCAGTAACAGAATGAAGCACGTCATTGCAAAAGTATCAAGTTTGAAAGGATGGTATTAACAAAGCTTGGTTCTTACCAAGTGAGATTTCTTCATCCATGAACTTTCTTAGACTCACAGGATGCCATTTAAATACATCTTTCAAAATAGTTTCCTTCCAGAGTCCAAATATGGGCTGCACCTGAGCTCGGCCTTAGGAAAAAGTCACTCTTTGCCAGGGAATAAGAGGCATGGGATTAAAGCCGGTGTTTTGCTCAGTGTTTATCCAGGGGTGCAGTGAATTAGCAAAACATTCTTGTCGTAGATGGAACCGAGCAAGAAAGCTGTTGACAAAGTATCACCATCGAGCATAATTAGAAATGGGAGAAGCCGTCTGCATTGACTAGATCTCTTACTGCCTAACCCCTCATTCGAGTGTTTAGAGAGTTTGGAAACTCCCTTTATCACAGGCTTTCCTTCTGACTTGTCCCTGAAGGGGAGGCTGGCTCCAGCGTACCAGAAAAAGGGCAGGAAAATATATTAATTTGCAAGTTATTAAATAAATAAACACCCCAGGAGAGACATCTGTTTTTCTGGGTGTAGAGTTACTTACGCTGGGTAGGGCTAAGGATTTCCTGGCTTGCTTTACGCTGGGTTGCAGAAACGAGGCTTTTGCCCTTCGCTTTGCAGGTCCACTCTTGCGGTTTCATTGAACAAAGCCCCTGCAAAATCCCTGGGTTATGAAATATTTCCTCTCCGTCAGGTCCCGGACAAGAGATGGCATCTGCAGAGCCAGAAAAGGAAGTCCTTGCCTTATAGAGAGCGCTCTCGGTGTGACACAATGGCTGATATAAAGTGTCGGGGGAGCTGAGGCGAAGGCAAAGGAACAAAGGAAGATCAAGATTCAGTGGCTGCCTCGGACAAAAGGAAAGCAGAAAGTGTCTCGGGGATGGATAAATTTAAGGCTGCGCTCGTGCTGGCTGGGGTAGGGGATGCTCTCGGTTATCGCAATTTCTCCCGAGAAAACAATGCCTTAGGTGCAAAAATCCAGCAGGAGCTGAAGGAAATTGGAGGGCTGGAGAACCTGGTGCTCTCTCCCGACAAGTGGCCAGTAAGCGACAACACGCTCATGCACATGGCTACAGCAGAGGCCGTCATCACAGGTAGGTACGGCGGGACTAGCGAGCGCAGGCTGGAAAGGAACAAAACTGCCGAGCTGCTGCGCTTCTTGGAATAAGCCCGAGTGCTGGGGACGTCATGAGAAAGTGTGTCAGAAATGCCGCTTACGTGAATGATAACAACGTGCATTAGCGTGTCTCCTCCACGAGCATAATCTTGCGACCCTTGCACAAACTGGGCAGTTCTGATTTCCTGAACGCAGAGGGGCTCTCCCTATGTTTACCCTAGGTTTATACAGTTCGTTAAAGCTTAGAGACTAAAATACAGCATGTCCAGCATATCAAAAATAATTGCTAAGTAGATTATCTGCACACTGGAATACATCAGGGAATAAGACAGCCAGTAGAAATTCTTCTGTAAAAGATAAGAGCTCTTCTAAGTACATTTTTAAGATGTTTATGTTCAGAACTCCGGGCTGGAGTAGAGTCACCTTAGTGCCTCTCTCAGGCTAAAATCACGAGCACTGTCTCCTCCTTGCTGCCTCTCGGGCAAAAGGTTGCGCCTGCAAGGCCGGAAAGGGAACAATTTGCTTTCTGAGGAGAGCTCTGTGTCTTTAGTCCAAAAACTATTCTAACATACTATGTTTATAACAAAGTCTATCAGTATTAATGGAAGTGTTAATGAATGTCTTCTAAAATCACAATAGTTTGAAAGAGAACATTTGGGTTTTCTTAGGGTAGGAATAGTCTTTTGTAAGATGTGGTGATATTTATATCGACACCCTACCCATTGGACTAGAGCTTTCTGAGACTGTCAAGATCATGGTCAAAAGTACACCAGTAGACAGTGACCATTCAGCAGTATTTTGATTCTTCAGAACAAATCAGAATTTTTAATCTTTATAAAAATATTCTTGGTTTTTCTCAGCACGTGTAACACTAGATAACTAACAGTAGCAGAAGCTCACAATGGAGCTTCACGTCAATGAAATTTCCTTTGTGCTTCTGTTTCACTGTTTTATCTGCCTGCTTCCAATCTGCTCTAAATTTAGTACATAGAGATCAGTTGAAGAGTGTTGGACACTTCATGCTTGGCTATTAGCTAACCAATGGTTTAAGGGGTAGCTAATACACTAAAGATAAGGGCAAGATGTCAGCCTATCAAGAAAAAAGATGACTAACATATTTCTGAATATAGGCTATGATTAAATATGTATCTTATGTTTCTTGCTTATTGAACTCTCTAAAACCAAAGCTGCTGGGTAATCAAACCAGTTAGACTAACAGTAAAGTAATAAATCTTATTTCTTAAATATAGCAGGAGCACTGTGGCTCTAAAGAAAAAAGTCTCAGCTATAATTCCCATCATCTGTGCTTATCCTGCACTTGCATTTCTTTGGCCTGATCAGACAAGCTTTTTAAAAAGGTGCTTTTATGGGCTGGTGAGAAAGCAACAAGCTGGTGTGGGGAATTTTAGTAAGAAATCTTCATTTCGTAGTAACATGTGGGAAACTGAGTCCTTCTCTCTGCTACCCACAAGGGAAATAGAACCACTCCTGCCCACAGCGGTGTCTCCTCCTGGCAAGGGGAACACCAAAAAGCTACTGGGCTTGGTCATGGCCCTGCCTGAGTACAAAATCACCCAAGTCAACAGGGTGAAGCTAAAGGTGAACATGGGCCTGTGAGGCTGAAAGCAGCTGCCACCAGCCCCAGGGACCTGCCATCCTCGTGTGGCAGGGAACTCTCACTGCTGGTGTCTGACACTTTAAAGAATATATAAAGACTCTTTCAGTGGAGCCCAGAGACAGGGCAAGGGGCAATAGGCACAAGCTGGAACACAGGAAATTCCATCTCAACATGAAGAAAAACTTCTTTACTTTGACGGTGACCAAGCACTGGAACAGGCTGCCCAGAGAGGTGGTGGAGTCTCCTTCCCTGGAGATATTCAAAACCTGCCTGGATGCCTTCCTGTCCAGCCTGCTCTAGGTGGACCTGCTTTGGCAGGGGGGTTAGACTAGATGATCTCCGAAGGTCCCTTCCAACCCCTACCATTCTGTGATTCTGTGATATTGGGTGCCTGGAACATTACCAGCCAAAAAAAAAAAAAAAAAAAGAAAGGTGGGAATAAGCAATAAAAACATTCTTGTCTGTCGCTGCCCTGCTCCCTGCATGTCCCATTCCCGTGGCTGGCTGCCCGCTGGCCACAGACATCATCCCCTGGGTGCATACCTCAGGTACGTGCAGGATGCTTGCAGGCTGGGATGGACATGCCCAGGTCTCGCCGTGAAGTTCCATCACTGGAGTGTTGTCCTCAGGGGGGGCTTCCAGCCTAAGGCTGCAGCAGCAGCCAAACATGGGGCAGAGGTTTGTGTTAAGGATGAAGGCAGTTCTCACCCAGGGAGGCGATTTTGGCCAGTGCTTCGCCGGCTGCACAGAGGACATCCCAGGAGGACCATGGCCAGAAGCAGCAGGTGCTGCTGGCGCTGCTGCAGATTGAGCAGGCACTCCTCAAATCCACCACATGCACAGTCTGAAAGTTTGATCCCACAATGAAGGATAAATGAGGCATCTACTTCCAGTAGGAATCTGTCCCATAAGAAAGGAACAAAAACAGCATCATCAAAAGCAGGGGAACTACCTTTGCTACAACGAAAGCCTTTTCCTCTCTGACATAAACATGGATTTAAAAAAAATAAGTGTTCATTTCTAAATAAAGAACAAGTCCTATTGACTTGATGGCTGAGACAGCAGCCTGGGTCCAGGTGCAGGAACTATGGTGGGCTCAGGCAGCCCGGAGGTGCTGGACTGCAGGGACTCTGGCTCTGGGGACAAGGCTTCTGCAGAAGCTGCTGGGCGGTAAATCCTGCTCCTGGCTCCCATCCAGATAAACTGACACCTGATTCCTAAATCTGGAAAGAGTCGGCAGCTTGAAAGTATCTTGTTCCTCTAGGATTGTATATGGAATGGCCAGCATAATGGACAGGGTATTTTTTTTTATGTGAAAGGAGGGGAATCTTGGTTTTACACTGCATCTTTTTATTCAGCTGTCTGCGTAAGAGATACTTCCAAGTGGCTCTGGTTTATGGGGCTCCAAACTTTCTCTTAAACTAAACTTCTTGTGTGGATGTCAAGATAACACCATCTTTGACAAAATAAGGATATTTTTAGAAGAACTTCCCCTCCCGTGTCATTCAATCTGCGTCAAACCAAGTATTAAATGGGGTTTCTCTAAGTACATAGAAAAGAGATAAATGGACAAAACCTGACAGCCTCCTCAGTTCCCACTGATTACACAATTCTGACAGATGCCAGTGGAAGCTTTTCCTCAGCAAGAGCTGAGGGCAGGGCTCCTCAAGACCAGCAACACACAACAGCAGCCGAGAGATGCAGCTATACTGAAGAAACAGTATATGTTTAACAGGTGGAAGCTTCCTCCTTAGGCAAGACTATAGGCCTTGGTAAAAATAATCTATACGCAGATATTGTTAGTGAACTTACTTATTCCTGAAATAAATTTATCTGCTGGAAATACTATAGACTGTAGGGATTTACTACTGTAACTCATCTTTATAATCATTTTTATAAAAGCTTACTCTTCTGGTTACTGTACTGACAGGGATGCCTGCATGAAAGATTTACAAATTTTAGACAAAATAAATATAAAATACAGAATAAAAAAAATAATGTCACTAATCTGCATTTTATGTTTAATCATACGTATCTCTAAAATAATTCAGTGGTAATTTAAAAAAAAATAAAATTGGACTCGTGTCTGCAAATTATGGCAAAGGCACAGGCTGAGCCAGGCACAGCTGGCTTCGTGCGCGCTCCCAGTCCCTACAATGGCAACACACTCACCTTACAGTTAGACACCTCCGTAAATACTTCACACCATGGAGCCTAAATAAAGCCCCTGAGCAGCTACTGTTGATGAACAGAATGCGTCACCTTTCTGATTAAAGGAATTAAGAGTGGAAAGGAAAGCAGGAAAAGATGATAACAGAGAGAGGAGGCTGTTCTCCCTCCAGCCCGCTCTCATGGTGTGTAAAAATGTGTTGACAGTGGCACCAGAAACACGAGCTGGTGTATTGGAAGTGGAAATAGGAACATTTTTTAAATGCATAGTGAGCTTACTTGTTTGTTTTCAGCGCTCTCTTTCTCTTTTGCCTTCACATGGCAACCTTCTCTTCCCTCCCCTGAGCAGATTACTGGTGTTTAGAAGACCTGTACCGGGAGCTGGTAAAACGCTACGTGGATGCTATCGACAAGCTCTCGGGGAGGCGGCCAGACCCTGCTACCATTGAAGGCTGCAGGGAATTAAAACCAGACAACTACCTTCTTGCTTGGCACACACCGTTCAATGAAAAGGGTACGGTACCACTTTCTGTTTATAGATGCTGGCTTAAATAATGCATGCTTTTGGTGTTTGTGGCTGTATGGAAATTGTTTCCTTTTTCCCCCTGACATCAAAGGCCACTACCCCTGAAACATTTCCATGTTTCCCTGAGGATGGCAAGAGATCTGCCAGGAATTCCTTCTGTAGGGCACTATGTCCTCTCGTAAATGAACCCTTCCCTCTTTAACATCTATTTAAAGAGACTTTGTTCTTGGCTTTGTGCCTCTGGGAGCAGATCTTTGTCCTTGAGTTTAATGGTTATTTTAAGAAATATTTTCTGCTGTTTTCCGTTTAAATGTTTGTAGTCTTGGATCTTTTCAGTGATGGCAGATGTGAAACAAAAAGCTGAGCCTGTGAAATGCTCTATGCACCAACGTGTGCACTGGAGGGAAAGCAGAGAGTTGCCTCCAGGTGGAAGCCCTGCTAACAACTATGACTGTTTTGCTTATAACCCCTAATATTCTTAGCCCCGTTTCCCTACCCATGACCCTCTCTTTCTTTCTCTTTATGATAGTTCCATTTTATGATGAATTGAATTTCTGCTTCAAGTTAAATAACACACATACAGCTATGTCCACACACACAATTAATCTTGAAAGATTGTAGAGACACCACACCATCAGAGGAGGAGGAGGAGGTAGACCTGAGCAGCCACAAGACGGTGGCAGCTCACACAGACGTTGTGCTGTGTCGGTGTGATGCTCTTCCACTGCAGTATGTATTGGCACTGCTCAACAGCATTGCATATTGATGCAACATCGTGGCAAAGACCTGGTGGCACAACGCCATGGCTATTTCTGGGTCTCTGCAGCCAATTTTCTCTGACACAAAAAGCATCCCTCGCTCAGCCCCCGCTTCTCTCAACAGCTGCTGGGAGGGAAAAGGATCCCCTCCCCATTTATCCAGGACTAATAGCCAGGCAGATCTGAGAGTGCCCCCTTGGCATTTGTCATATGTTTTCTGATTGACAGTGAGTAAAATTTGGTGAAAACAATTATAGGAGCTGACAGTGGCCCTGAACAGCTTTCACCACCTCCAGCAGTGGATCCCTGCTGTTCCCCAGTCTGTTGCTGTGTTGGAGCCACATTTCTTCCTTTAGCGTTCCTCCTCCCCAGCTTTCCATGACGAACTGTTTGCTCTTAGGATGCTCTGGGCTAGAATGATCTAAAATTAATTCTTGCCTTGAGACCTGGCAGCTAAAACCTTCCTTCTCCATCTCATCTGACAAATATAATCCTGAACATCTCAAGAAGCCTTTTTTTCACCATGAGAGCAAAAGAACCAGTGACCTGAGGTGGACATGTTCAGCCTACCATGGGACCTGACACTGCTATGGACATAATTAACTTTTTAATTGAATTTTCACAAATTTCTTCTCAAGGCAAAAACATTCCAAGGTCATTGAATGCCTAGCAGTCAGGTGATATCTTCAATGGGCTGGAACCAAAATGCTGGTTTCCTGTGGTCATTTTATCTTATCTCACTTCTAGCAAGAATTCATGTGCTAACCTTCACAGATCAGTGAAATCATAGCTTAGGTAATTTTGCATTGCTTATATGAAGCTCTTCGCTCAAATTCATGTGGGTATAGTCAGCACACTGAGTTCTTAAGTCAAACTGCCCTGTGTGTATCTTTGCCACCTCGTGTCATGCTCATTGCCACACTCATTGTAGAGGTACCCAAATTATGTTAAAGGCTGGTGAGATTCCTGTGACCACCAGAAGACCTGCTCAAGGCTCTCTAGCATCTTCCACTTTAAGAACTTGTTTCAAATTTATGACATTGATAAGCTCAAGGCTGAAATTTTCACTGTTGAGTGTTTGCTGCTGTTTGTCCATCGGCATTTGTTTAAAATTTTGGTACAGATGAGTCCGCTGTCTCTGGACCATAGTAAAAATGTTTTGTTCCATTGCTAAAAACTCAAACTGTTCAGAAGAGACACCTCTGACATAAGGTGGTACCCCCTGAGCTGGAGATGTACCTTTGGAGACATGGCGAAAGTTCAGTCAATTTGCAGCTTGGCTCTACCTGTATCACACACATTTCAGGCTGAGGCTGCAGCATCCAAGCTGGTCTTTATTTGCAGCTACTGGGGCAGCTGTGGGGCTTCCTAGTAGCACTTGAGAACAGTGCCTTTTTGCTGGTGGCATTGCTAGGGGAGCATGAAGACAAAGTATGAGTTAAACACAGGAATTTGGGGAGCAAAAGTGAAGGATAAGCCACAGAGTGACAAGAGATAAAAGGGTCAGGCTCTACGTTGTCATGCAGGTCTGTAAGACACATCCTTTTCAGGGCTTAGCAGCCATTAAGCTGATCTTTATTATTTATTATTATTAGAGTGAAGAAAAGGACACTGTGGTATTACATACTAAAAGAGACCATCATGCATGACTGAAAATGATATAATAAAGTGTCAACACAGCTTTTGTGAAAAGAAGTTACGCCTCAGATATCTATTAGAAAGCTCATAAAATAGCCAAGAAACAGGAGGAAAAAGGAGACGTGAAGGTGGTTTCTTAGGATTTCCAAAAGACATTCAACAAGGTCCCTCATCTAAGCGATGAGGCACTAAGTTGCTACAGGATGACAGAAAGGTTCTCCTGAGGACAGACAACTGGTTAAAAGACAGTAAATAAAGAGCAGAAGATTGCAGTCTGTCTTCTCCATAGAGAAGGAGGTACCTGTGTTGGACCTCTGTTGTTCAAGATGTCCACAAACTGTCTGGAAATGCAAATGCATAGTTGGTCAACAAAGCCAAAGGCAATATGACATGGAGTTGTGGAAGAGTTGTGGAAGAGTTGCTACTGTTGCACAGCAGCAGAACCAAATGATGCAGATAAATGAAAAGTCATATGCGGGGGAGCAGGGAGGATGGGACGGACAACAACACAGAGAACACTCATTGTCTCCTCCAGCACAGGAACTAGGGACTTCAAATGAAAGTGGCAGGTCATGTGCTCAAAGCAACCAAAAGGAAGGGCTTCTTCACACAACACCTAATTAAGCTGCACAACTATTTTCCAATGCCTATTTGCAGATGCTACAGTTCATGTGACTTCAAAAAAAAAAGGCTGGGCAAATTCACCAAAGGGAAATCCTTCAAGCGTTGGTAAGCAGAAAGGCGAATAACCAGTTGCCTCTTGGATCAGAGAGACAAATTGTCAGCAGTTTAATTAGTATGAAGGGGTAGCATCATTGTACTTTTATTTTATTGTTTCTTAAGTATCCTCTCCATTGGCCACGGTCAAACATCCTATGTTGGGTAGACCTTTGGTCTGATTGTGGAGGACAGTCCTTATGTTTTTACATCTCACCTGTTACTTGGACTATTCTTGCTGTCCCTTCATTGATTCAAATGGTAGATACTGAGACATGGGAGGTAACAGCTGCTAATCACCTGAAGCCCTGTCTAGGCTTAGTGTTACTCCATGCAATGACTTAATGCTACTCCATAGGATGGATTTTTTTTTGTTATGGAGTTTGCTTGTCTAATTCTGCAGAAGGTTTTAACTTCCTAGACTGAAGGAACACAATGAAGTTGCAAAGTCAAGCTCCTTCAGACCAGCAGTCAGATTACTGTAGTCCATCCTCCACTTTGGAGATACTAAGAGATGTTATTCTATTAGCAGCAATGTGTAGCCTTCCCTCTTGGATAACCAGCATGAATTGTGTCCTTTGGAGGAACCAGGATTACATGATGAAGAAGACTCTTATCTGCTGCTCTGTGGCAGCAGATGGTTTAATGAAGAGTTTGGTCTTGCAAGCAGAAGACGTGTTCTCCCAGTTAAGCTGGTGCTCTGGATTTCTTTTCTGACTTTTTCTTGCTGTTTCTATGTGATCTGTGGGACAGGCAGACAGTTTTATCTGCTCCTGGCTCCTACATAACTAGGCACTACAGCTGCAGTATATGTGAGGTACAGGAGAAAACGTACCATCTGCAGAACAAGTATCCAGCCTTTTCGTGAGGAGCAGTGGCCAAAGGTGTTCTGGGGAGGGCCCCTTTCACTGCTATAAGAAAGGCTAGCAAGGGATGAGGAAGCAAGGTCTGAGCTTGCGGGGAATAAAATGGTATTTTGCAAAACCTTTCATGTCACATTTAGCAAGTGTTTGGCCTTTTTTGGAAGAGTTATTGCGTGCAAAATTTACACATTGGACTCTGAGGGAGAAAGGAAGAAATGTCTTCCGCTAACCTAATTAGATCACCTAACCAGGGTGCTCACTCAGGATAGCGGCTCTCCAGGGAGAAGAGCTCTTCTCTTGAAATTCAGATCCTAGTTGGTCTGTATTGCACCTGAACATGTCAATAGATGGCTGATGTTAGTTTGGCTCAGGCTTCAGTTTGGCTTGAAGTAAATCTTCCTGCCATCTCCTCTACCAGACTTTGATCACACTCATGATCTTAGGACACCCAAACTTGAGCCCCTTGGGAACGGCAAGCAGTGCCTCAGGTGTTCTGCACCCCCACCAGGCATAGCCCAGGGGAGCAGCTGAGGGCTTTTCTCAAGACCAGTGTCTAAAAACCCTGACTCTCACTCCTTAGCATCTTCTACTTCAATGAACTCTGGCCAATGAATTGCTCCTACTATGCCATTGTACTGGCTAATGCGGATACAGCCTTTCTCCTTGCTGCCCATCTGGGAAAGTCAGGGAGAATATGCTCCTAATGCAGGTTCCACAGAGGCTAAAATTAGGTGGCATAAACATGCCTCTTATCTTCCAGAGACCAAGTAGAGAAATGCTGATTGCTCTCAGCTATACCCAAGGTCACTGGGATGTGTGACTGAGCAAAGACAGTGCTGAAAAATGCCAAGTACTTTGAAAAATCGAACCCTATCCATCTCAGGGTGGATGCCTGTAATGAGTTAATGCTTTTTTGGGCACTGGCTTACCAGCTGCAAAGAGGAGATAATCACCTCACTGGTGCCTTGTGAAGATAAGCTCATTAAAACTTCTGTGGGATCCTGATATTACTGTGATAAGTACTGCAGAGAAACTCATTAGTAAATTTAACTCTCCATTCATTGAAGTGTTTCAAAGTTGAACACCTGGGTTCATGCACTCAGTGCTGAGGATTAAAGAAATACTGAATTAGCTATTCAATAAATAAACTCCATGCTGCACGAGGCAGATATACCCAAGACCAAGCCCAGCAAGTGCAGGCTGTACCATAATGAGTGTGCACACAAGCACCGACTCCAGGTCGCACAGGAAACCTCCGTTCTGACATTGCCTAACTTTGGAGGATTTGGCTCCGTAGCCTTTAGTTTCTTTTTGGACACATTATTTTTCTATGTAGCAGAAGCTATTTTGTGAACTACCTGTGGGGTTCTCTAGGGTGAAACGTGCGTTAAAATTGTAAGATCAACTGTGATACTCACATAAAGTGTTTTAATCATGTGCTTTCAGCATGAAGACTACTAAAATAAATGCGTAGTAAAAGTGCGTCTGTTTCTCAAACTTCTGTTTCTAGTGCTGGCATCTGGAGCGAACAAAAGAGAGGTGTCAGCCAAGAATGAGTAAAGATGGCATGAGAATTTGAATCAAACAAGTGCTGTGAACAAGAGAGCATGCCGCTTTCTGAACCTGCTATGCACTTCGTAGCACTTGGGAATATTAGGATATACCTGTAAAACCAGAATGTCTAGAAGCAAAATTCCTCTCAAGAAACTTTCAAAACTTGTAACTCGCTTTGTGTGCTAATTTCCCACTCCCTGAGGAATTCTCACACATTGGTTGAATTGATAAAATGTGCTTGTTTCACAATTTATCAACATATTTTTGTATCATTAGTCTCCTTTTAAATCCTTGCGTTATCTTTTTACTTTAGGTTCTGGATTTGGAGCATCCACAAAAGCCATGTGTTTAGGTATGCGATACTGGAAGCCAGAAAGGCTGGAGTCACTTATTGAAGTGAGCATTGAGTGCGGACGAATGACTCATAACCATCCTACAGGTAATGTCCGCTGACGTATCGGTGCACTGACGTCCCTAATGATGCTTTTTGCTTCCATGGGAACTAACTCAGCTCCTGTGAATTCACCTGGTTAAATTGCTTCCGCTTTGCAGACTCCAAGGCCTTGGTTTGAATTTTACTTGGATAGTATATACATGTATACATTACTTACATAATCTTACATATTTGCTTGTATATTACACAAACAGCAGCCTCAGGAATAGGAGTTTTCCCTCCTAGAATCCCAATAACTAAACGCAACCCATCTTGTAAAAAACGTATTCACGTCACTTGTACAGACCAAATTTTAGGATTCATGTACATTGAGATGACTCGCTATTATCATGCAAGTTTATGGTTCAGGGGATAATAACATTTTTCTCTTGACAGGTTTTGTCATACCCAATCACTATAGGTAAAGGTAGAAAGCCAAAAAAATCTAACTCCGCATATTTTAGGGTACAATCTGAAACATTCTCTAAACAAAACATAAACAAATAGATTTAATGTTTTGAATATTTACATCTGTCATTCTGATTATTCTATGCTATGTAAGCGTGAATTCATTCTGCCTGCTTTCAACAGGAATAAATAAAATCATAATGAATAGTGACATTCAACATGCTCAGTGCTTTGAAGCAGCCAGAAAAGCCATCAGGATGGCATAAAATTAGATGAAAATAATTCAGAACAAAGCAGAAAGTATCATTAAACCAATATATAAAGTCCATGACGCATTAGCAGCAGCAAGACTGCTTGCAGATCTGGGTCTTCCACCTCAGAAAGGACTTACTAGAGCCAGAAAATGGCAGCAAGGAGCATCCAAGTCATCAAATGCCTTCCATATAAGGAGAAATTACACCCGGAAGGAGTTTTCAGCTGGGAAAAGAGTGACACGGTGAGGAAGCAGGGAGGAGAGGGGTGGAAGGGCCACCACGGACCTCACTACCATCCTGAAAGGTGCCAGGGAAACGTCAGTTGTGATTCTCATAACTCAAAGACAGGGGAAACCCAATTGACATGTCAGTCAGGACTGAAACAAACAGACAAAGGAAACACTTCCCCGTGTCGTGCATAGTCAAGCTGCAGACTTTGCTGCTACAGGCAGCTGCAAAGTCCACAGATACGCCTGGGTTCAAAAGGGATCAGGCAAGCGGACAAGAAGGGCTGTTGCTGTTAAAAGCAATCAAGCTGTGTAATTAAAATTGCCCTTAAGCTAGTCCAGAAGCTCTGGGGAGCAGAGCAGCTGAACCAATTAGGCTCACTCTGTACCGGCATTAATAGGCAGAGCCAGAAACCTCGGCTGGGGCTTGCCTTCTTCCCTCATGAGGGGCAGGGGCTACACGAGGCCTGCCAGGAGCAGAGCAATAGCAGCAAGGGGAGGGGGCTACCTGGGGAGTGGGCAAGAAAAGACTGCCAGCCCCCTGAAAACTTTCTGGGCATGCCCTAGCCTCTATCACCCTCTTCACCACCCATTGCCCCCTGCTAGCCCTTTGCTTCATCCTCTAAACCCTCTGCTGCCATCCTCATGCTGAATGTGACACTCAAGGATCTTTATGGCCGTTGGGTTAGATGCTGTCTATCTGAGTGAGACCCTTTGAACTGGCTCTACCTGCTTCTTTTATTCTTTCTGAAAACATCTATAACATCCTGGGTTAGACACACCTTTGGCCTGACCCAGTATTGCAGGTCTTATGGCAGAGAGAATGAGTAATCCTTTCTTCTGGACTTGTAACCTCCTAAAATAATTTGGTTTTACCTTCAGCAAAACACATGAAGTTCATGCTTACCTCTACGCATGAGTGAACCTTTTGGACCCATGCACCAAGAGAAGCACATGCATCAATACTTGGCTCACCTGGGGCTTATTTAAATGACTGAGTTGTTTTCTTAACGTTCTTTTGCATGTTGCACTGGGTTGATTTTCTTGCCCTTGACAGATTGCCAAGAGCACAAGCAAATACGAGAAATGATCTCCTCTGTTTCTGGTGTCATGGAAGTGTTGAGTGCCTGCTAACAGAAAGTTCACCTTAATTATGTTTATATCCAAAGTGGAAGACCTAGCTAGGCAGGCAGATAGCATGTCCTACTTGGACAATTGCTTCTTTCCTCTAAGGGGACATGGGCTTGTCCCCTTAGAGGAAAGAAGCAATTGTCCAAGTAAGGCATGGACTTGTCCCCTTAGAGTAAAATGAGCCAGAAATAATGTTAGATCTAACAGCCACAGCACTTGAGCTGGATGACTCTGTAAGCAAGGTGATACAGCTTGGAATCGAACCACTTTGTGGAAGTCCATTATTTCATGTGACTTCAATTAGAAGATTTTCGGTATTACATTAGTGGATGATGTTTATTTTTGACCCCTACCTCAATTTCTGTCATGTTACACCACTGAGAACAGAAGGTCCCTTCTATGTAAAATAAGTTGTAAACCAACGGGCACTGCACATCAGCCAAGAATCTCAACATGCCATGAGCCAGTCTGCAAGCAGGCAGAGTTAGGTTATGTACATTTGTTAATCTACCCAACAGCCATGAGGCATTCCACTAATGATTTTACTAAGGACACAGCAAGGATGGTAGGAGCACAGACCGTGCATTGGTAATCATTGCTGTCTATGAATTCCAGGCTTTCTAGGGTCCCTATGCACAGCTCTCTTTGTGGCGTATGCAATACAAGGGAAACCCCTTGTGCAGTGGGGAAGAGAGATGATGAAGGTTGTACCAATGGCTGAAGAGTACTGCAAGAAGACTATTCGCCACATGGCAGGTAATGTGTCTGAATCAGGAGCTGTTTTCTTAAGCATATGTTCAGTTAGAAAGACACTGAAGAAACATCACTCCCCAGTCTCTCAATTTTTGCTGCTTCCCCCCCTCTCCCAAATCCACTGGCTGTCCTGCTGCTTTCTCTGCCCAGACTGTAAGCTCTTTGCAGGTCGTGCCGCCGCCTTCTACCACCCGTTAGGTGCCTGGCACATTGGTGGCAAAAATACAAAGAGAAATAGCAGTGATAATACCCTACTGCAGTTTTATTTTTAGGAAGTCTTCAAAGATTGCTGGGCAGGGGGGAGGGAGGAAATGGTATTCAGCAGGTTATTAGGCAAAACAACTGCTGAGATATAAATTATTCAGCTCCTTTCCACCAATTAGCACAGTCAAATATTTTCCTTAAGAAAACCCACTGACATTCCTCATTTTGCCAGGAAAAGTTCACTTGCAGATACCTCCTGACCAAGGCTTAGCTTTTGACCACACATTCAGATTTGACTTGTTGCTTTTCTGAACAAATGTTTAAGATACAACCTGCTGTATCCTTGTTTTAAAACAATTGAACGTAGCACAACTACTGAACTTGATATAGCTACTTTACTAATGTATGTGATCCTCAGGGCAAAGGTATTTTAGTCCCCTCTTGCCAGGGAGCGTTGCATTTGTAAGGGAGAGACCTGCCATGGACAGACAAGTATCGTTACATTAAAATATCAAGGAAAGAGTTTTTTCTGTCGATCTCAAGCGACAGCTATTGAGAAAGACTGGATTCAGTGGAAATCTTTACTCAAGAACACTCAGGAATGAAGATTTACCCGGGAAGGGAAGCCACTGCTTTAAAATCTGAAAGGAGCCCCAGGGAGCCTCCCTGAAAGACCCTGCGTTTTCATCTGCGTCTCATTGCGCACCAGGATTTTTTTAGCCAAGACCTATGAGGAGCAGGTGCAGGATTAGTGTGAGTGAGCTCCTCTCTGAGTGGCTTTGCAGCAGGTCCCTGTCACTCCACCCCAGCAGGACCCCTCGGCGTGGAGGTATGCGCGTCGGACTCCTGAGGCACGCTCTCCGGCTAGTGCCCGTATTGTTGAGCTTCGTCCTATTTTGGTAGTGGGAAAAGTCTCCTGCGTTAAAGTTAAACTCCTTGGCTGGTGAGATGCACAGCAAAGAAATCCTGCCAAACAGAGCCCTCCAGTTTTAGAAAACTGCTTTTTAGCTGTGTTATTGCCCTGTGGATAACAAACCAGTGTTCAGTCGCAGTGGGCTTGACTCAGCAGCCCTCCCTGATATTCGGTTGCAATTACTTGCCAGGTAGTCCCATGTATGGACCTCAGGCCGGGCTCAAGGGATGGGGCAGAGCCTCGCTGGGGCCAGTGGCATGGGATTTCTGACCATGCTGCAGGTCATCCACGCAACCAAAATCTCCTGCAACTCCTTGATCCCTTTGTTTCCAAGCCTGTGCTTTGGAATAATGACACTTCCTTGCTTGCTGAGATGCTACATAGAAACATTCCGTTTTGAGGCATTCTTGAACATTCCTTTTTCAGGCATTCTTGTTTTATAGTCATGGGGGAAGTAGGAAAAAAAAAAAAAAAACAACACAAAGAAAGAAACCTGTCAGGTCACCTGCATTTTTAAAAGAAGTCTTGGCACCAGCTGGTGTCAGTAGTTTATTTCAACCAACAACATTGTGTGATTATTTTTTCTGATGTTGCTCTCCTTAGCCTGATGGCTGTGAGTGCACTTCCACTCTGTTTTTCTAAACACCCTCTCTTTTTTTAGGGTTGTAATGAATGGTTTCCTTGTAATCAGGCAAAACTGGGGCATGGACTCAGGAAAAGGGCAGCTGGGCATTCCCAGGCATATAAGGCCAAGTCGTTGAAGGTTCACCCCGTCAACCTGGGGCTGGGGAACCAGCAACCCCGTGAAAGTATCAGGTCCTACAAGGCGGCCTGGATTTTTTACCACCTTTTTAAAAATCTTAATTGCCAAAGAGGGTGATCTGTATGGCATTTTAGGCAAAGAAGCAAAACCAGATTACATCCTTCAGAGAAACAAGTTTGGCTGTGTGCATGCTCCTCAGCCACTTGCAGAACAGAGCTGAGCAACCAAGCAGAGCAGAGACAGGAAAAAAGCAGCAGTGCTTAAATATATTTTAAACTGTACACCAATAGTCCCATACTGAATTGCTCATTCGCCTTGGCATACCTAGAGGTCTTTCCCATCTCACTGATTTCTAATTCCTTACCCCACTGTCTTCCCAGGCAGGGTTTCGTTCAGGCCTCAATTTTGCAGACAGGTGTGTATGTGCGTGCTTAACAAGTGAGGGTGACTTATGCACCTTTTTAAGCCTTTAGAAAAAGGTTGAACCAGAGCATTGGCTTGAAAATAAACTGAATTTAGTAAGATTGTTCACACGTGCAAAGATAAACTTGCTCAGAGGTGCTCTTCCTAAAGTGACACTAAAAAGGAGAAAGACCTGTGGTTCTTAAAAAAGGCTTATTTGTACGGACACAGATCGCAGATGTGTGCGTTATTTATTCCTTTTACTACATTCAATATGTATTATAACTAAATGGAAATCTTGGTCTTTCCTATCTGTCTTTTCCTGCAAAACCACACAGAAATACAGTGAGAACATAACAGAAATACTGGAGAAATTATGTGAATAACAACTAGTAACTAAGGTAGAAGGCAATTTGTATTTAGGACATGCAAGCATTTTTAGATATTCTTTAATCGGAGTGAAGGGATATAAAAATTGGCACAGAATGTATTTTTTCCTTTCTTTTTGTTGACTTATATTTTCCTTGGAGTGTGTTTCAGTAAGTTCTCTAAAAATCTCATCTTGATGTATCTTAACGTAATTTTAATATACCATAAAAATAGCATAAGATTCTGAAAATATTGAATTCTTTCTTTCACATCTTCTGTTTCCAGTTGGATGTCCCACTTCATATGAAAATGCATAGTTAGTACCTATGCCTGTTTAATGTATGTTACTGTAAAATACCCAGTTTTTCAGGTCTATCAATGCTGTCATTTTCTTTAAAATTTATTTAAGTAGAAGTGAAAATGTTGCCCAGATGAAATGCTACATCATTAATTTCTTTTGCATTCAGAGTACCAGGAGCACTGGTTTTATTTCGAAGCCAAGTGGCAGTTTTATTTGGAGGAGAGAGAAATCAATGAGGAAAATCAGAATAAACCTGTCTTTCCGGACAACTATGATGCAGAGGAGAGAGAAAAGGTAACTGCAACTACAGAAAGTGCTCAGAAAGGCTCTGAACCAAGAGGCTTATTTTTAAAGAGACACACCAGTATTTTTCAACTGTTGCCATTGCCAGAACAGTCAGGAAGTCTTTAGTATTTTTCAAAAATTTTAAGAAAGAAAAAACAATTCACATCCTTGTCTCAGGTATATGTTAATGTAAAAAAGTAATCGTCACCAGTCCTGGGGTTGCTGCAATGGGAAGAAACAGTGCAGAGAGGTGGACCTAATGCTCAGATGTATTGAGGCCCAGAGCAGGTACAAAACTTAAGCCACAGCTATTTGAGGGTTGGAAAAAGCAAACATCTCACTGGGGGGTCTCATTAAAGCCTAATGGAGCTGTGGCCCGAGTCCCACAGAAATCCTCCTGGGTACTAGGAGCTGGAGTTGGTTATAGTCCTTCAAACAGAAGACAGCAGTCCTAAGCAATACTCTGCCAACGCAGGCTGTGTCCAGGCTCGTTTTAAGTGTCTCAAGAGATGGTGTTTCACCACGTCCCATGGGATACTATTTCATAGCATACATGATCTTTCCTTTGCCTCATGACTTCTGGTTATATCTTATTAACTCAAGAGAAATAATGTGTCTTCTTCCCTGGTATTTACAGCTTTCTGTTACGTGCTGGCACCTCTCAAAGCTTTCCACTTAGCAGCCAAGCAATAAGTATGTGGTTCTTGTCACCTTTTCTCATAAATCAGTCCTTTTTTCCAGACTATTCAAGCACAGTTCTATTCTGAGAAGTCACTTTGTATATTTTAGGTGCTCATCTATGCATTGAAAAGTGCCAATGGAAGATAGATTGACTGTAGATAATAAGAAATTGCTCACTCTAAACATAAAGATCTCCTTCCAGTTTTATATATAGTAACTTGTTACTAGTTCTTTGTTCCTTCCAGTTCTATGTGAGTCTTAGCATAACTTTAGGAGAGGTCAAACTCAACAGTCCTAATGCACAAATAAAAATTGACCTTCATTGCCCGAGACCAATCAGTTTGGCCTATTGAGCTATTTATTTTGATGCATAAGAAAGGAAACTGTTGCTTGACCCTCAAACTCCACCACCAGCCAGAGACCACAGCCTGACAGAAGTCGAGAGACTTAATTCTCTTATAAGCTGAGTGGGCTTATAGCTATGGAAAGAATAAATGAGGAGAAGGTAACCATCTTTCTGGCCTTTTTCCGAGGAGTGCTGTCCTTTGCACTCCCTCCAAACCGACTGGCCACTTATGTCTGGAGATATAGCCAATTCCCTTTCTACAGGCAATTAATAATGCACCAATATCTGGCCTCACTCTTGCCAACAGGTGTATGCATGTTCCTGCTCGACCAGGAACACCTTTCTGCAGGCACATACCAGCTGTGGGAGCTGTGAAAGTGAAGCCCTCATACATGGCTTGCATTGATCTGAGTACATTGCAAAGGCAATTTTCCTCTCTCAAAAAAATTATACCTTGAAATGCTAAGCAGCAAAGACCGTATTCTGTATAAGCAAGTATACAGCTGAAATTTGGGAATAACTAGAAATGTGGGGGTAAAAGACGAATTACCCCTTCTTGAATGTGTAGATACAAGACAGGCCAATGTAGGATAAATCATTTTTCAGTTTAGTTGCACAGCAAATAGGCAGAAGCTGCACTGTACTCAGTATCAGCCTTGCTTCTGCAAATAAATCACTTGCCCTACTCACTTTCTGGGGATAGACACGACATGTGACAAAATGAGTGAGGAGCCAAACCAAAGCCATCCAGGCCAATTAGTCTCTGAGGATCTTGTTGGAGTTGCTTGAACCAGCATTGAGAAAGGACACAGAAAGGGAAACAAAATGGTTGGAAAGGGAGAGCTAGCCAGCAGCGGGTCAACTCCTGCAGGGTGAAGAAGTCAGAGGCGGCTGTAATTACTGACTGCAGGGGTTTACAGCAAGGAGGGGACGTGTGAATTACCTCCAGGGCTTGGCAGCAGCTCAGTGCCTTCAGCAGGAGGGAGAGTGAGTGCGTGTTGACACCTCCATCCATGCACTCAGCGCTGCTGCTCCTTGCCTGCCCGCCCGCCCAAGGGAAGCTGGGCTGGTGGCACACCGCAGGGCTGCACGAAGGCGCAGGAGTCGAAGGGAGGTCGCACTTTCGAAATGTTTGATAAATGCTGCCTTGGTGCAGTTAAGTCCCCCTGGACTCGATCCCCAGGACAGCAATCCCTAGTGTAAAGTTGTTTCAGCAAGGCGGGATGACATCAGATGTGTGCAGAGCGTCACTGTCCTTAAGGGCTAAATGGAGCGACACTTGAGCTGCCTGCCTGCGCACCCAGAATAGCACCTCCACGTTGAGTCCTCTTGCCTTTGGTAGTATTACACGTGGATCAGTATTGCTCCACCAGCATCCAAACCACAGCAGTAAGGTGGGAAGTTTTGCATGTGTCCGTCAAGGACAGCATAAAGACATAAATACACTCCCTAGATTGAAAAAAAAAAAAAAAAAGGAAAGCAACAGAGTGAAGCTGAGTCCAGCTCTGCCTTGTTTGATGCATGTGCAGATAAACCACAACCAAGTACATAATGGCTGAGGTGAAAGCGAATAGATAGAAATGCAAACCCTTCATACGTGTTGCAGAAGCCAAGAATCAGCCAAGCAGCAACAATTCAACTTACTATCATGTAACTTAAACTTCAGGGAATAAAGCTACCCATTTCCGTTAAAGGAAGGTATTTTTTTACTATAAATCTATTAGTATTGAGTTCATTTGGGGATTTCAGGCAGGAAAAAGTGAGTTCTGGAGGTACCTCCTCTTAAAGAGAATCCAGTTTTCCTTTGCAAACCTAAATGTGGGCTTTGGGGTTTTTTTCTTCTTTCTTCTCCTGGGGAAGAAAGGTTTCTTACATTTGCAAATTATTTTCCATCTTGTTCAATAAATTCTTGTGGAAGAGGAGAGAAAGGTTTTGTCAAAAAAAAGTCATAGAAAGGGGTTTGAATTAACATACTCTGAATTTGAACCCCTAAAGAAATTACTGAATTAGAATTTTTTTACCCCCCATGTAAAACTTGTCTAATTAAAACATTTGCTAACATGTGACAAGGGGAGTTGAGAATATTTCCAAGATCCAGGAAGAGGACTGACAAAGTCAGTCCTTACCCACCCTAATTTTTTAAATAACAAGGAATTTCTGGGGTGTGAACTTGGAATCTATCTTGATCTACTTTTTGGCATTCTTGGCTTGCTTAAGTCAAGTTCTTGGCCTGCTGAAAATTTGGTGTGTTAAGCTGGGATGCAGGCTGGGATGCAGGCTGGGATGCAGGGGATACCTGCCACTCAGGCATCACCTGGGCTGTGCCAGCTCATCCCACACTCTTCCTTTCCCTGCGAGACAAGTTATTCCCACTAGCAGGGGAGAAGCTACCCCGGCGCAGCCCCACGTCCCCGTTTCCAGAGCCCAACCCTGATGCTGCCATCTCTCCCGCAGACATACCGGAGGTGGAGCTCTGAAGGCCGGGGAGGGAGACGAGGCCATGACGCCCCCATGATTGCCTATGATGCCCTGCTGGGCTGTGGCGGAGACTGGACGGAGCTCTGCAACCGCTCCATGTTCCACGGAGGTGAGGGTCCCCCACGGATCCCATCCCCAGCTCCCTCACCAGGATGGGAGAAAGCCCTCCTGGTCGTCAGCTGCCACTGTTGGCCAATCTGCCATGCTGCCTGTTATACCTGCACCCTTGGTTTTATACCCTAAACCCGCTTCTTGCGGTGGCAGCTGCCACGCAAGAGGTTCACACTGCTTTTCAGATGTTGCTTTAAGTCTTACAGTTTTGAGTTTTGCATGAAAAGTAAATCCAGTGTGACTTAGTAAAGGGCTGGCATCTTCCCCCACCAAAATCATTGAATCATAGAATAGGAAGGGATCTTTAAAGATCACCTAGTCCAACCCCCCTGCAATGAGCAGGGATAGCTTCAACTAGACCAGGTTCCTCAGAGCCAGGCCCAACCTGACCCCAAATGTTTCCAGGGATGGGGCATCTACCACCTCTCTGGGCAACCCATTCCAGTGTTTCACCACCTTCATCATAAAAAATGTCTTCCCTATACCTAGTCTAAATCTTCTATCTTTTAGTTTAAATCCATTACCCCTTGTCCTATCACAACAGGCCCTGCTAAAAAGTTTGCCCCCATCTTTCCTATAGGCCCCCTTTAAGTACTGAAAGACCACAATAAGGTCTCCCAGGGGCCTTCTCTTCTCCAGGCTGAACAACCCCAACTCAGTCCATCCTCACAGCAGAGGTGCTACAGCTTTGTGATCATTTTTGTGGCCCTCCTCTGGACCTGCTCCAACAGGTGCATGTCTTTCTTGTGCTGAGGGCCCTAGAGCTGGACATAGTACCCCTGATGGGGTCTCTAGTGCCTTTAGCAATGCAACCTTTTAACTGCATGTAGTGAAACCAAGAGAGCTCATGGCCCCTTGCTGTAGAGCCCTACAAACCCATGGGCACCACAGGGAGCAGAGGTGACACCCTTCCAACCCAAACCATTCTGTGTTTAAAAGCACATGCCGTGCCGTGCCATGCTGTGCTGCCAGGAAGGCAGGTACACTCTCCAATCCAGGACGTTTGCCGTGTGACAGGGACCCCTGCAACTACTTTTCCCTCCTTTTTTTCCTAGCAATGGCTAGCTGCTTGCAAGAGCTGTTGTATTGGAGTGGATTTTTCCCAAACCAAATACCAAACCCAAACCTCCTAGCCCAGGAGGGCATGCCACAGAGGTGTCACCACATCCTTGCATCACCATTGCTCTCTCCCTCAGGGACTCTCACTAGAGGCAGGACATGGGGTGGTAAGAACCTTCGGGACTGACCCAACATGCCCCCACCATGCTCCGGCCGGCAGCATGGTGTTTCCTCCCCTGTGCAGCACGGGTTTTGGTTGTGTGTGGAAAGGTGACTCTAAGAGACTGTTCCAATTGTGCTTGAACCTGCAGGAGAAAGCGCAGCTACCGGGTCTATCGCTGGTTGCCTGTACGGCTTGGTTTATGGCCTAAGCAAGGTCCCCAAAGGCTTGTACCAAGACCTGGAGCAACGGGAGAGGCTCGAGTACTTGGGCGAGAATCTTTACCGACTATCCATGGAGGAAAAGTAATGCGTTTTCTGCCATTTTCTCTTTCTATAAAGACTATATCAAACCTTGTAGATATAACTGACTGATGTTCATAGCGAAGGAATTAGCCAAGAGTTAGTCTGACAGGCTGTATGTAGATCGTGTGCAAGCAAAGGCAGCCGAATTATTCAAGACTGGTTAGATATTTATGGTCTTTGTGGTTTTTTTACAGATGTAAGGATTTCTGAGTATAAAGAGTGCTGCTTAAACCAGTGAGATAATCTTAAATGGAAAAAAATAAATAAAACCTCTTTTCATTGACTTCAGTCTAACTTGCTATAATACCACTTCCTTAACAGACGTGACCAGTAATTACACATATGAAATTAATTTTCAGAACTAATGCTTTCCCGCAAAACTAATGGTAGCATCCACTTATGGGGATATTCTCTGTATATTTGACAATCCTTTCACCACTGCTGTTCCTCCTTGTTCTCAAATCTAATGTGTCTGTGACACTTGTAAATCTAATGTCTCACGGATTAGCTTTTAATGAATCACTGATCCCTGCATCAGCGCTGTGGTGCAAGGTAGTGTTACATTAGAAGCTTCCAGAAAAGGAAAAGCCAACACTAAAAATACCCATAAGGAACAGCAAAGCATCAGTGTGTCGAAAATTTCTGAATTACACTTTTATTATTCTTCAGTGTTCATAACAAATGTGGTTTTTTAAATATAACTGGCTGAAATATTTGTAAATAAATTTATCTTATACTATTTTCTAAGCATCATTCTTTATTTTTAGATTGAGCAGATTATATGTTGCTGTATCAGTATCAGAATTTTTGGCTGAGGTCTTCAAGCAGTTGTAATAGGTCAGCAGTCAGGCTGTGATGCATTTCACAAGTCTGAGCACCACAAAAACCCCAGAAAGAAAAGAGTTACGATAGCTTTGCCCTTTTCCTCTTTCCTTTTTTCCCTTTTCCCCTTTTTTCCTTTTTCCTCCTGCCTTGCCTTGCTTCACCTTGCCTCTCCCAACTTCTTCAACTTTTTCTTTTTCTTTTTCTTTCCCTTTTTCTTTTTCTTTTTCTTTCCCTTTTTCTTTTTCTTTTTCTTTTTCTTTTTCTTTTTCCCTTTTTCTTTTTTCCCTTTTTCTTTTTCTTTTTCCCTTTTTCTTTTTTCCTTTTTTCTTTTTCTTTTTCTTTTTCTTTTTCTTTTTCTTTTTCTTTTTCTTTTTCTTTTTTCTTTTTCCTTTTCTTTTTTCTTTTTCCTTTTCTTTTTTCTTTTTCTTTTTCTTTCCCTTTTTCTTTTTCTTTTTCTTTTTTCCCTTTTTCTTTTTCTTTTTCCCTTTTTCTTTTTTCCTTTTTTCTTTTTCTTTTTCTTTTTCTTTTTCTTTTTCTTTTTCTTTTTCTTTTTCTTTTTCTTTTTCTTTTTTCTTTTTCCTTTTCTTTTTTCTTTTTCCTTTTCTTTTTTTCTTTTTCTTTTTCTTTCCCTTTTTCTTTTTCTTTCCCTTTTTCTTTTTCTTTTTCTTTTTCTTTTTCTTTTTCTTTTTCTTTTTCCCTTTTTCTTTTTTCCCTTTTTCTTTTTCTTTTTCCCTTTTTCTTTTTTCCCTTTTTCTTTTTCTTTTTCTTTTTCTTTTTCCTTTTCTTTTTCCTTTTCTTTTTCTTTTTCCCTTTTTCTTTTTTCCCTTTTTCTTTTTTCCCTTTTTCTTTTTCTTTTTCTTTTTCCTTTTCTTTTTCTTTTTCTTTTTCTTTTTCTTTTTCTTTTTCTTTTTCCTTTTCTTTTTTCTTTTTCCTTTTCTTTTTTTCTTTTTCTTTTTCTTTTTTCTTTTTCTTTTTCTTTTTTTCTTTTTCTTTTTTCTTTTTCTTTTTCTTTTTCTTTTTCTTTTTCTTTTTCTTTTTCTTTTTCTTTTTCTTTCTTTTTCTCCTTTTCTTTCTCTTTCTCTTTTTCTTTTTTCTTTCCTTTTTTCTTTCCCTTTTTCTTTTTTCTTTCTCTTTCCCTTCCCTTTCCTTCCCTTTCCTTTCCTTTCCTTTCCTTCCCTTTCCTTCCCTTTCCTTTCCTTTCCTTTCCTTTCCTTTCCTTTCCTTTCCTTTCCTTTCCTTTCCTTTCCTTTCCTTTCCTTTCCTTTCCTTTCCTTTCCTTTCCTTTCCTTTCCTTTCCTTTCCTTTCCTTTCCTTTCCTTTCCTTTCCTTTCCTTTCCTTTCCTTTCCTTTCCTTTTTCTTCTTCTATTTCTCTTTTATTTTTCAAGAAAACCAACAAATTATGATTCAGTTAAAAGTTGTATACAACATACAAAGTAAACAGTAGACCTTGGTGAAGGAAATTCTGATGCACCTGCAGCAGCACGGGCAGAAATCTGGAATCCTCAATGAAATAACACAGAAGAAGTGAGTGTAGAATTATTCGCCGGTGTTTAACCTTATGTTTTACCACACAAGTTCAGAAACTGAGGTCTACATAACACTTTCTAATCTTCAGCCTGAGTGATTGCCTACATGGTGTTGGTTTCTCCTATCTTTCTCCAGCTGTTGAACTGCATTTTAAAAAGATAGCTAAAAATACATAAGTACTTTCCTACCCCTTTTTCCATGTAAACAATTGCTGGAATCGTCACTGGGATGCTATGTGGCAGAAAGAGGAGCAGGTGATCCTTGTCGTTATGAATAGCAGCCTGCATGACAATATCCATATGAAAAGATTTTCTGTACTATAAGCTACTTCAAACACTGTTTGAGCATGTTTTCTCTTTGCAGCTTCGCAAAGTGCTTTCTTGTTTGCTTTGAAGATACGGTAAACCAAAAGACGTATTTGTGTCAGTAGCTTTTCATTTAAGAGAACACCAAGACGTTCTAAAAACATTCCTTCTAGTTTAGGATGTTTCTAGCATATCTGTAATAAATTCAGCAATAGAGAAGAGAGAAGAACATATCCTGCATAAGGTAGGATTTTCTCTAGTGCTTTGGCTTTTCCTCTTCCTTTAGAAAAACAAAATCACAAAAAAATGACAAGCATTCATAACTATTCCCACTTTACCTTCTATCCAGGCTGGGGAGGACCAAGTTTGTTTCAGAGACAAATAAGATAATCTAACTTAAAAGGCAGTTCCCAAAGGCTGGACTTGTAAAGCACCATTTCTGCAGTTGTTGAGGCAAGCAGCATGTTGGCCATCATTTCACTGACAACACTAAAAAGGCTTGTGCATTGGTCCAAGAGGGCAGAGCTGCTCCTGGTTTACTTCCTTAGCTATGGGCAGCTCTTTGAACCAAACACCACGCAGAGCTGGGTAGCAACAGAGATGCCCGGGGATGAGGGGCCCTATGGGATGCAGCATCTTGTGTGCTCCAGCTTGTGGCCATTTCCCCAGAGCCAAGAGCAATCCATTTCTTTCCCCAGAGAGGCAGAGCAATCCATTGATCTCTGGCAGCTTCTGCAATTTGGACAGTGTTTTCCAATTTTTTCCTTGTCTTTTGATGAAGCCACTGTAGCACTGCCTCCTCCTGCCCCCACAGCAGCTAGTCCTTCAGGTTCCCAGGCTGTGCAAAATAGCGGTCAGATTTTTAACAGGTAATTTGGGGTCAAGTGACAGGGCCTTCTCTTCTCCACACCAGAGACCGTAATCCAGAAACTCTTTCAGCTGTATGCTTTTAGCAAATGCCAGGGGATGCCACCACCCACTGCTACTCAGCAGCCTCTAGGGCCCTTACAGAGGAGAAAGGCGGGAGTGTGTTGGTGCAGAAGGGTGCAGACAGGGCTGGGGAAGAGCTCCGGCTCCTCTCCCTCTGTCATGGCCCATTGGCTCTCCTCCGTTCTGTAACACAACTGTGGCTGCTGCCGAGGTTTCCCTGGTCTGGGCCAACCAGCGGGATAAGGTTGCACTGCCGCCCGTTAGCATATCAGCCTGTTGCCACCCTGATGCTGCCATGATAAGTGTCACCAAAGAACCTATAAATAAATAACTAAGCTGCCTGTCTTATGCATCTTAATTATTCATGGGCCAAGAAGACAGGAAACTTTTGAAGGTGGCCTTGCCTCCTCTGGAAGTCCAAGCGGTCTGTTCTCCAAACACTGAAAATGATGCAGCAGCGCTTCCAGAAGCCAGCAGCACCCCAAGGCAGCACCATGCACATTAAAAACAGTGGAAACCAGCATCTCCAGGGGAGGAGAGGGGCAAGGAGGTTGAAGTCCACGTTAGGCCATTTCACAGCATCAGGGAGGAGCCCAAGAATCTGCCTTGTCATCTGGTGGGAAGTGACTTCTGCTAGCATGGGGTTCTTCCTTGTGCACCAGGGGTACCTGCCTGGTTCCTCCCAGCCATGGGTGGGACTAGAGTTGACTATCTGTAGTTGCTATAGAAGTGACTATATATCATTGATAGGTCACATAGTTTAAGAACAGCAGGATGCAACTTGGGAAAAGATGAAGAAATATTAGGGATGATGTCTTGGTCTGCTAAAAATTGTGGTCATGCTCCCGAAACTCAGAAGCTCTCCACATTTGCCCTCCTTCCCTGAGATGGAAGCATGGTGTTTTCCAAGCATTGGGACAACACAATCTCATCACTACCTACATTTTCTGTGGTGGTCTCAGGATTTAGTGTCATTGTACCACAGCCCTTGCACAGAACGCATTTCAGATTTACACAGTCATGACGCTGGTTTGCAGGTATAGTCATCTTGGAAGAACTGCAGATGCCCTAAAAAAGTTCCATAGCTCTTTGCTCATCTACTGCTGCTTGCTGGTGAATACGAATCAAGCACTCAACCCATGCAACATATCTTGGTACTTAAAACAATGCAGTGTTCTCACAAATGCTACATTTCAGAAGGCATCCTATAAAAATGCTCTAATATGTATTTTACCAAAAGCATAAAAGGAAAACTCTGAACGGAGCTCACTAATAGTATATTTTAATGAAACTCTTTGAATTTTATAGCTCATGAGTGATTAATTGCCTTGAATACTCATAGTAAAGAGGGTCTGATCTTCTTCCCTTCACAACCAATAGTAGTTTGGCTACGCTGACCCACTGAAAGCAGGACTACTCCATATTTTACTGTGGACATTTATTGTATCCAAAGTAGTTCAGAAGGGAGAGTTAAGCAGAACATCTGGTTCCACTGCTGTGCTGAGCAATCAGAGGAGACCCTAAATCATGCTGGTTGAGACGGTCCTATGTGTGTTTCTGAATATTCCAGGCACTTCTTAGGGAGGAGAGGAGCGATCTTCTGCCATGGCAACGTTTCAGTCAAAATATCAGCACACTGGCTACAGGGGGGAAGGTGAACCAGGATATTTTTAGGCTCAATTATACCCTGAATTCTGTTTTTTATCTTTATTCTGAAATTTCCCGTAGTTGTGACAAACAAGGAGCTTGGTGTAACATGTAACAGCCTTTCTCCTTGGCTGTGGTCAATTCAGTAAGGGAAAGGGTAGATGTTACCACACTGTGCACGTGGGAGCGTGCACCTGTGCTATGCTGAAACGTGGTTATTCCCAATCAAAACCTACAAAGCATTGTTTGTCACATTAGACATGGGCCAGTTGTCACGCTTCTTTCTTTTATTGGCCTTTAAAAATATCTACAAAGTCATTATAAATAGACCTTCTTCCATTCAAGATGGCAACTTCATCCCGCTGCTGAGGGATGTAATTTTCAATATGTGCACTTGAAATGCAGCCAAGTGGAATCCAAATGTCACTACCTGACTGGACAAGGACCGGCCCCCCACTTTGCAAACAGCCCCCATAATATCACAGTGCGGGGCTGGGTCCAATTTCTTTCAGAGCCCATGGGGTACCAGCTGCTGGGGCACAGCTGGGCCTTTCCCAGCCTTTCGAGGCTGACACTCCCTGAAGGATGAGCCTCTTTGCAGCCTTTCTTCATTTCCTACATGTGGGCTTAATTTAAAGAATTTTTTATTCCACTTCTGCTCATAAAAAGTAATCCCTTCCCGGTATGCAGGCTGCATTCTGTGCATGAAGCTATTTCACTGCATGGTGAAGTAACCTTCCAGTTTTTCATGGTGTCAGAAAGCCGACACCTCTTGGTTTTTTTCCCTCCTAGCCCCATCTATTGTTATTGACTTCACGCTCCAGCTTTTGTGCTGAGTTCAGTATTTTATTTAGTAACTGATCCACACCAATTAAAACGTTGCCTAAATCCCCAGCTGTCCAAAGGCCTGATTCTTCAAACCCAAGTGTAGGTCCAGCATATCAACCTTCTTGCTCCAGATGAAAGGGGGTTGTAGTCAAGGGACATTGCCAGGTTTGTGGTGGTGGTGCTACGCTTCGCAAAGTGGATTTAAGACCATAGTCCTGATGTAAGCTTTGAATGCAGTCAAAAGGCAAATCATGCAAATCCTGTGGTTTTTTTTTTAATTCTGGAGAGGTACCTACTGACTTTGAATCTGTACCAATAGCAAAAACTATCAGTGGCATATTTGTGCTCCTCAGCCTTGATATTTTAATGGTTTGAGTCTATTTTTATAACCCAGAGGCAGAACCATGTTTTTCTGCTAAGTGTGTTCTCATCATATTTATCTTTGCCTGCACTTTACCTAGCAGGAGAAGAAAACACCTTCAATGTTGCCCCGGCATTAGGACATGGTAACACTAAATGAGTGAGGAGTGGCACAGAGGAGATGCAGTCACCCCAACTAGCGTTGCTTGCTCCCCTAAGTGCTTCCACTGGCCACAAAACACAGAAGAAAGAGCCAACAGTGCCGTGTGGGACCATGTGAAGCCCTGCACGCTCCCACTACACCACGCCTCACGAAGCTTGTAAAGCACTTTGCATGCTTTTTAACAGGCTACTAATGACAAGTCTCTTGAGAAGTTCTAAATCAAAGTATTTTTTTCCATTTTATGCACGGCAGCATGCCATTAAAGCAAAATAAGGAGGTAGCGGCAATGTTGATGACTTGAAAAGAACATTCATGTTTTCTCTTGCGCAGCACCAAAAGCACACGCTTTTGTGGAGATGATAAGATGCTGGTAGACCCTTTGGTGCTGAAGAAGAAGCTCAATAGGATGGCAACAGAGCAAGGGGCCTTTGCTGTTCTCAGCAGCCTGCTGCTGTACGTCACCGAGCTCGCAGCCGGCGATCCCCAGCTCAGCAGCAAGAGGACAAAATGGGCAGAAGGTAAAGAAAACAAGGTGAGTTATAACCAGCCATGTCCAGGTCCAAACAGGGGCCAGCATCCGACCAGATTTCAGCTCTTGAGGTCCAGGTTTCTAAACAACAATCGCGAGCCATACACCAAGAAAAGAAGAGAAGTCGGCAAACTGGTCATTAAAGAGAAGCTGTGGGTGAGCAGGGCTGGTAACAGAGACAGGAAAGGAGAGGGAAAAGCCACAGAAGAGGATGCAGACACAGTGCCCAGTGAGAGGGCCAGGTGGAGCAGCGCCAGTGGGAAAAACACAGTGAAGAACATCCTGAAGAAATTTTTAGCTGCTGAAGAAAAAGAAGCCAAGGAGAAGTCTCCCAGCTGGAAAAAGAAGGGGCCAAACAGCGGTTTGCCCAAAATAGTCAACAAAAGTTCAGTCCTGTCCAAACTGAAGGAGCAGTTTGAACAAAGCGCTCTCTGCTCGGCTGCAGAGGTGAAAGCATCGCTCTTGCGCAAAGGTGAGAAAAAGACGAAAAACTTCCTGAGCAGAAAAACTATTCGTAAACCAGAGGTCAGAGTGCTGCGCACGGCAGCAATGACAGCCACAGGTATAAACAGCCCAGAGTCCCAATATTTAGTGTGCTCCACGGTCCCAGTGCCCAAACTCAGCATCGCTACCAAAATCAACCATCCTTGGAGCTGGTCCAAAAATAACGCTGCAATGCAGCCTTTCGGTCATGACACACCAGTGAAGGAAAAGGCAGGGTCTGACAGAGACCCTGGTGAAAAAAAAACACCAGCAAATGCCACACGGGACAGAGAGGACCAAGAAGAGTTACTGGTTGCACCCAAGGCCGTGCCTGATGCAAAGGATCATGCTGAGGCTAAAATAGATTCCACAAAGCAAGGACCCAACTTTAACCCTAATCTATATAGCTCTTCTACTACCTGTAAAAACAAAGCTCTTGCAGACTGCTTTCCTCCCTCATCTGAACATAGTCTAGGCAGTGACAGGAATAACATGCCATATGGGCCTGATACATCTTCACTATCAGGGGTTACCGATGCTGTGCAACACATTAAGGAAGACATCCCACCTTCTAACTCACTTTCCTCTAGCACAGCTGAAGGATCCCATGAACAAAGCCTTCAGGATACTAAAATGGGTGAGATTCCTGAAATAACTATGTATGTATACAGTTCAGAGGAAGCTGACACAGAGCTCACAGAGCCAGAAAAGGATCCTTTCTTTGCAGGCCAAAAATGTTTTCCAGAGCAGAAAGCAATGGAAAACATTCTGCCATTTCACTCTCCAAGAGTTCAAGCATTTTGTGAAGTTGAGCCTCCAACGGAGGATCGGCAGCTAAGTGTCTTAACACCAGCTTCTAGCAAAAAGCCACCAATAGTCCAAAAAGAGGCACCAGGTTTAAGAGGCAGATGTTCTGAGGAAGCCAAAGGAGGAGTGAATTATCACAGTGAAGACAAAATATCCTCTACTTCTAGCAAAAATGATAATAATGTCCCAACTATAAAGGAAGAGGAGAATAAAACACCCAACAGCCAAATGCAAAATGAATCCAAAACCAAGCACCCACAGCCTCCTCAAATGCCCAGCCCACAAAATAACTTTGGTAATTCCAGTCCTGACATATCAAATCCAGATGTAAATCAGACCAAACCCACTCTCTCTTCAAATGAGAACCAGGATCGGAATCCTGGTGCTGCAGAAGAGCACACCTCTTCTCATTTGGAAAGGACACAAAGCCCTTTGCCAGGCGACCTTGTGAAGCACAGCTTCTACTTTGCAGATGAAGATTTTGGGAAGGAGAAATTATCTTCATCAAATGAAATGATGAATCATGCCCTGGGCAAGAGTACCTTGACTGACCTGGAGACCTGTCACAGTCAATCTAAATCTTTCATTGAGCGTGAAGAGGCCACCGCAGATGAGATGCCCTGGCCTGACTCTGAGGCATGCCAGTCACCCTCATCAAACCCTTTACCAACACCAATGAATGGGATTGCAGGACAAAGAATCCATCACACCCTTGGAAATCCCCCAGCCCTTCCACCTATTGATCTGGTGAGACAAGGAGCTGGTGGTGTGGAAGATGAGCATGCCAGCCATGGGTGTGGGAAGTACCCACTACCCTCTTCAGATAAGCTGACGAACTGTGGAAATGATACCATGGTGGAGAAGAAAACTGAGAAAATTGCATGTGATTTCAAGAACCAAGTGTCATCCCCGATTCATACAACAGAAAATGAAAACTCTACAGCTGAAGAGACAAATACATGTCAGAGCACTGAGAATTATCTTTCACTTTCAACCAAGAAGCCAGGAAAACATGAAAATAAAACCACGCTAGCAAGAAAGCCCCTATTACTCGTGGAGAAGAACCGAACACCAACTTCAGATGATACCATAAAGCAAGGAAATGATATGCTGGAAGAGAACCTATTTCCTTCCTCAACTGAATTGGTCGCAAACCAAAAGAAGCATCCAAATGGTAGTGATAAATTCTCCAGACATAAAAAGGATAAGTTCTTGTCATCAGATGATGACATGAAGCATGAGAATGATAAGACGGATACAGAGGAGAGAGAAGAGAGAAATGCCTTGCATAAATCTGAGGAGGAATACATATCCACACCAAGTGATACAATGGATCATGATAATAACTCTTCAAATGAGGAGAATGCTCATAGACCTCAGACATCTCAGTTTCCTTCACCAGATACCAACATTCAAGGAATGAAAAATACTGAGGAGAGTTTGAAACGTCTAACAGCTTCAAGAGATTTTGTGAAACACGAACATGATCTGACAGTAGATGAAAACATCTGCAGTAACAGGAAACACAACCTGTCTTTATCAAATGAACCAATGAAACGTGCAAATGGCAGCGCAGAGGAAAGAAACATCAAGTCAAACTTCAAGAATTATTCAATGACAACAAGAAATACATCAAGTCAGGAAAATAAGACCACTGATGAGGAGAAATTCCCTCCTAATTTGAAAAAAGAACTGGTGCAGCACAAAAAGGTTGGTGAAGGAGAAAGAAATACTTCATGTGATCCTAAAAATCAAATACCATCACTGAATCCATTGGTGAAGCAAGACAATAAATCATCCCCTCTAGAGACACAGAAGCAGATGTCACCAGGTGACTTTGTAAAACCTGAAACTAAGTCAGCTGAAAAAAAGACTAAACACACCTCTGGGAAGCTCCAGTCACCTTCAGATAAAGTGCAGAAGCCTCAAGAAAGAAGCTCTTCAGGAGAGAGGAAGCAAAAGACACCAGCAGTGGAGGACACCGGGTCACCTGAAACAAAGGCTGTAAAAGAGGATAACGAGCACCAGCATTCTGGGAAGTACCAGCTACCTCCTTCAACAAAATCAGCAAAGCGTGAGGAAAACACTCCAGGAGGAGTCAAGCAGCAAACGAGATGTGAAGATTTTACAATGATTGATACGAATGCTGCAAAAAAGAAGAACAAATTTCCAAGTTCCAGGAAGTACCGATCCATATCATCAGAAACATTGGTTATACCTCAAGAAATAAATACCACAGAACAAAAGCAACAAACACCACCTTCTGCAAGCCTTAAGAAGCCTGGTACTAATGCTGTAAAAGAAAAAGAAGAAGGTCCAAACTCTGAGAAGTCTCCCTCTTCAAAGAAAGTGGTAGAGTCCCAAGAAAAAAATATTTCAGGAAACAGAAAGCAAAAGACACCAGCAGCAGAGGACATCAGGTCAACTGAAGCAAAGGCTGTAAAAGAGGATAACGAGCACCAGCATTCTGGGAAGTACCAGCTACCTCCTTCAACAAAATCAGCAAAGAGTGAGGAAAACACTCCAGGAGGAGTCAAGCAGCAAACGAGATATGAAGATTTTACAATGATTGATACGAATGCTGCAAAAAAGAAGAACAAATTTCCAAGTTCCAGGAAGTACCGATCCATATCATCAGAAACATTGGTTACACCTCAAGAAATAAATACCACAGAACAAAAGCAACAAACACCACCTTCTGCAAGCCTTAAGAAGCCTGGTACTAATGCTGTAAAAGAAAAAGAAGAAGGTCCAAACTCTGAGAAGTCTCCCTCTTCAAAGAAAGTGGTAGAGTCCCAAGAAAAAAATATTTCAGGAGACAGAAAGCAAAAGACACCAGCAGCAGAGGACATCAGGTCAACTGAAGCAAAGGCTGTAAAGGAGGATGATGAGAACCAGTGTTCTGGGAACCATCAGTTACCACCTTCAAGTAACTCATCAAAGCCTGAGAAAAATACTCCAGGAGGAGAAAAACAAAAAGCTGTATCTGGAAGTTTTACAAAGCCTGATGCAAGTGCTGTAAAAGATAAAAGCAAAGATCCAGGTTCTGGGATGTGCCAGTCCCCATCTTCAAATTTGCTGGTGAAGCCTCAAGAAAAGAACACCACAGCCAAAAAGAAGCAATCACCACCACCACCTGATGAAAAAACAATGTATAAAACTGGTAGTGCAGAAAAGAGGAGTAGACCTGAGAGAAGAGAAAAATACCAGTTACTCTCTTCAGCTCAATCAGAGAAACACAGCAGTGATGGCTCAGGAGAGGAAGGCCTTGTGAGTAACTTCAAGAGCTATCAAACTCCATTGCCAAGTGATGGCATAAATTGTAAAAGCAATACTATCCCAAAAGAGACCAGTTTGTCCAATACAGAGAAGCCCCCCAAATCATCCTCATTTCTTGTTGCATCAAAAGATGAGGAAAATCCTGCTGGAAACAGAAAAAGGCAGCCTGGATTTAAGAAGTACCAAGCACTCTCATCAAAGAATTTGGTGAGGCATGAGAAAGATGTTGCTGAAAGGGAGGGGAGCTGGCAGGCAGCTGGCAAAACAAATGAGAGAAAAGCAGAACTGGAGGACTGCTCTAAAGCACCGTCATTCTCAAAATACACAGTGGAAAGCTACAGTGAAGGACCCTTGGATTCATCTTTCAAACCATTGATCATTAGAGTAAGTGACACATTTAAGCATCACAGCTAAAAAACACGGTTACAGCTTAGGCAAGAACTTACAACTGATTGTGCCATCGATCCTCTCAATCTTTCTTTTTTTCCTTTACTCTCCAGGGCATTATATTATCATTTTTTAATCACAAGGACATTGATGTGCATCTATCTGAGCTGGGCTTTTTTTCTTTCTTAAACATTAGCCTGAGGACATGAATTAAATTAATCACTGCAAGTGAATTAGCTAATCACTGAATTAATCATCAGTTTATAAATTAAATATGAGAAGGGCTTTGAGATCAGCGTGAATTCAGTGCCGCTCCAGACTCTCCTTGCTAACTAATGGGTTTTGTTTGTAACAAAGACAACTGTTCAGAGTGAACTTTATTTGTATTTACTTATTCTAATGAAACTCCACTAGTACTTTTTCCAGGAATGGTGGTAGGCAGTGTCAGCTTTAATTATGTCAAAAAGTGCTTGTTCTGAGCTCTGCCTTTTCACATACTAATGGGAACTGTTGATCAATTGCTGCACTGAGTGATGCTGTTTGTAGAAGTAGTGAGGGAAGGAGGGGAACGCTTCATTTATTTGCAGAAAAGTCCTCAAAGAACGCTGAGGTTACAAGAAGATTTACCATGAATGCAAATGTTCAGCCTCATTAATATTAATATTGGAAAAATAGTGATTTAACTTCCTCTGAAGCTATTTGCACTTTGGCCATACACTGTATGCGCTATTGTTGTAAAGATGCACCATTTCAAGAGGTTCTTAATTACTGCAGATGAACATGCAACAAATGTAAGAGCTCAGAAAAGCCTGACACTGAAGGGCCCTGAGGACCTCTCCTGAGAACAATGTAAGCCAGAAAGACTCAACAGATTGCCAGGGCAATTCAGCTCTTCCTGGGACATCTGTCCCACTGAATTTCAAGGCACACAGACATGAGGCAGGTGCCACAGATCACATTTAAAGTCTTAGGAAGTGTTTATTTTACAATGCAATGTGAAACAGAGCAGTAAGAAGCAGCCAGTGTCACTGAATCCTGCTAAGGGGATACGAATTTTTTGTGTGTTTACAGTAATAGTGACTTCTGCACAAAGTTTGCATGTAACGACCATTGTTTTGGAGAAGTGAGGGCAGGGCTGCTGCCTTGGGTGGCGTAGCAAAGCGGTGATAGACAGAGAAATCTTACAGCACCACTCTCCCATATGCCAGCTTAGCTTAGTGTTGTAACCACACATTCAGGTTAAAACTTACTGTCAAGGAACCCCAAAGGCATATCCTAAGAACCCACCTTCACAAAATTGCAGAGCTATGCAGAAAGAGAGGGGTTTTACACAAGTGAGGTCCTGCTCCCCCATGGCAGTGACTTCCCTTCAATTTTTAAGATGCTCTCCGTGACCTCACTCCATGCAGCTGAGGGCTGGCCGTTCCTACAGCCCAGGTTGGCAGAGTGCCCCAACCCACTGCCAGCAAGGGAACGAGGACAAGAGCAGGCTGGCAGCAAGCTGAGGTCAAATCCGTTTGCCAGCACAATGCACACAAGTCACATACGTCACAACTGGGCTGGCCCGACTGGGGACACTGCCGGGAGGAAGAGGGGACATAAACATCACATGCTGTGACGGCTGAAGAGGTTTAGACTTT